>NC_049231.1:61267179-61961179 GCF_011100685.1 Canis lupus familiaris
CTGATAACACATTACATCGTCTTAAATATTTTCAAAGTAGGGTACTCAGTTTTTCAGAAGTTATATAATCGTGATAAGGATATTTCAAATGTATGTCTTGTTCAATAACAAGCAGGCTACTGAGTTATGAAATCCATATATATATATGGAATATATATATATATATATATCCAGGAATCTCAGAATGGAAAAAAATCACATATTGAGATTTAAAGCAATGATAGACTATTTCTGTTTATACATATATATATATTTATATTTTAAAGACTATTTTTAAAGCTGGTCCTTTCAAAGTGAAATTTGTTCCATAATTCCTTATACACAGAAGACCTTAAAAAGTAGAACTTTCCAAACTGGATATGTTTTTTCAGTGCTTATGACTCCTTCCTAGACCTGTGCCATCTGCACAAAACCTTCATGCAAGGATTTGCGTAAGTTCACAGGTGCTCAGTATTTAAATAACAAGTGTACATATTCCAATATTATGCAATTATTGTTATGTGGAAGTCAAAAATACTCATTGAAATTTAAACTGAATTCACTGACTCTATTGCTGTCTCCAGATGAGTTTAGAAAAAATACATTTTCTACCCATGTGAAAAATGATAAAAACATCTAATATAACTCCCTCCCCTGCAGAATTCGAATTGTGAAACTGTAAAATTTAAATTTTTATTATGCCCTATGGGGAGGGAAAGATGTACAGAATTCAAGTCTTTGAGTCTTCAACCAGCCCCAAAAGGCAAAGACCATGTCCATCTTAGATCTTATTCAGAACTGAATTCCCATTACTCATGATAGTATCTAGCAGTGTCAATAAATAAATATTTGCTGACTGGCTGATGGCAATGTCAGAAACATCCTAGTAACACTACTAAACGTGAAAAGATGACCATTCCTAGCACTTACAAACCTCGGGGTATATATAAAGGCAATCTTTATATGTCAAGTTTCCTCTTAGAACAGTCTTTGGAGTCAACATGGTTTTGTGTGTATGTGTGTGTGCATGTGCATATGTGTTTATCCTTCAGTTTGGCTTTTAGGAATATAGCCCAGTCCTTCTCTTCAAGACATTCATCATCCACTGGGTGATCAAGACAACCCCAATAACAAAACAATATCATAGCACAGTGCCATAGTACAAGTAGCAACACAGTCTAATGGAAACACAAGCAGCACAGTGTTTTCTCTATGCTTCCTAATGATGTAGGACTGGAACTGGGATGAAAACTGAGGCCCAGCTCCAACTGAACTTGCCAATGAGGAGTCACAGCAAACTTTTATTAGCAGTTTCAGAAAAGGGGTTAAGAAGATGCCAGGAGCAGAAGGTTGAAAAGTGAAAAAAGTACTTGTGAGTTATGAACAGACTTGTTTTCAAAAAAGCGTTGTTGAGTAGGAAGGAATCTGGAGAGACTGGGTGTTCACATGAGGAAGATGGGTGGCCACTCAAATTGAAGATGCAAGAAAGAGATAAGAATACCTGATAGAGCCATGATCCAGGATGCAGGATACAGTCTCCAGGAATTAGTCTTAATTGGAGTTTCTATAACTTTTTCTAAATCAATAGGGAAGGAGTAAGAAAGGACAAAGATACAAATAAACATGGAACTCAATGGAAAAGGAAGTTGGAAGCACTGCTACCTAATAAAAATAATAATAGCTCCAATTGAGGATCTACTGCATTCTGAACTCTTTGATCGTATCATGTCATTGAGTTTTCCTGACAAATCCTATGAAGTTAGCAAGGTTTTCAAAATAAAGAAATGAAAGTTTAGAAGGACTAAGTCAAGGGTCAAAGTCACACAGATGGTAATTGGTGAAGCCAAGATTCTGATTTAGCGAAGTCCAGAGTCCATCATTCTTCCACCATACCAGGCCAACATCCGTGACCTTGCTTTTCTTTATGAAGGTAGCAGGCAAACTACACACTAAAAGAAAGAAGACTAAAAAGACTAAGACTTGATAGTTTAAACAAATAATAAAATATCAGAAAAAAAAAAATAGAAACGGTAGACCTGCCATTAAAAAGTTATTTTCAACAGCTTTAAAAGTTCAGTTACGGTTGAAAATCATTAATTTTTATCAAAATCACAAGATTCCTCAAAATTAGGGGGATGAAGTAATTAATAACCTGAAGGTTTGAGATAAAATGTAGCTGAAATGATTTACTGCTGTGCCCACGTCAGATGCGAAGAAGTGATTACAAAAGGGAGGTGAAGGATGAGTACAAAGATGAAAAGATCTTGATGAGGGGAAAGGACATGAAGACATGGGAGGGATGAACCCAGAAAGGAGAAGCTCAGATTAGCTGGTTGAAGTGGATAAATAGTAACATTGTAATCAGAGCCACTGAGATGAATTGCTAAAGGATTGAGGGAGGGGGAAAGATAACGGGGAGAAAAGAATACCAAGGAAATAAAATCACTAGCAGATTAGTACATTACCATGATGCAGTTTGGGTAGACCTAGGATAATGCAGGAGACTAGTTAGACAGGAAAACCCAGAATCCTAAAGGAAATTGAATAAATTACTTGAAGATCGATAAGTACATATGGGAAAGATACATGGATAGATGGATGGATAGAGGGAGAATGAGTATGTACCTCAGAAAAGGAGATTGGTTGAGCAAAATAAGTGCATTGCCTTAATATACCAAAATGAACAGACCAATTATGCCACAACTTGTTTGTTTCACATATGAAACATATGTTTCACATATCCTCCTAGAGGATAATAGGTTGGGGACAACCAAAATTAAAATGCAGCCCACATAAATACATCAACAAAGTACAATAATAGTAATTTTCTTTACATAGTGGTATTATATGATTATTTCTTCTTTGTACTTTCCTATACAGCCCAAATGTTCTGTAGTGAACATATGTTAATATATTACTTGTAATATGAAATACTATAATGTATTTTAAAGAAACATGTATTATATCACACCGTAGCAATAAAAAACACTACAAACTTTAAGATTTATTTTTTATTTTAGAGAGAGAGAGCACAAGTGGGAGGGGTAGGGAGAAGGAGAGAGAATCTCAAAAGGACTCCACACTGAATGTAGAGACCTAAGCAGGGCTCGATCTTATGACCCTGAGATCACGACCTGTGCTGAAATCAAGAGTTGGATGCTTACCCGACTGTACCACCCACGTGCCCCAAGACACTGCAAATTATAAGCACATTTTAGGTCTTATTGGAAGGCCTGGAAATTTTTTGTATAAATATATAGAAGACCTATATAAATGTATATATAAATATATATATAAATCACATATATATGTATATTATACCCATACATATACACATATACATTGTTCTACACATACCCACATGCGTGTGTGTGTGTGTGTGTGTGTGTGTGTGTACTTAGGTTTAAACACAAAGGACACAAACACACATTATCCTCCAGGAAAGGAGTAAACGTTAACTACTATACTATTAACACTACTATAACAGTAACAAAAAATTTTACCCCTGAGAAATTGAACTAATTGAATTAAAAATTGAACTAAGTATCAGAATTTCTCTCTCAAATTCTGTGGGTGAGTGGCCAGTTTTCGTTAAGGAATAAATACATCCATATTGCCTGATGGTGTCAATGCGGAGCTAGATCTATGTAAGCCTTCTAAATGTAACCAATCTATTTGCCTCTCTTTGGATCCACGCACTACAGGCTGGGGCCCTATTTTCTTGTGCCTCTTGTAGGGGATTTTGGAGGATTTTGGACTATAGCACCCATTCCACTGACTTTCTGCACACTGCTCTCCAGAAAGGCATGCTCAGGGACATGAGGGTATAAAGGATTCAGACACAGAATAAGGCCTTTCTCCCTTGTGACAGATTCCACTTTGTTTTAAAAACCAGTCTATAAAAGGGAAAAGGAAGTCCCCTTTTGTTTGCAGGAGGGTTCCTGAAAACGTAGCCTGGAAAGATTGTTCAGCCCTACTCAGGATGCTCAGCCCCATGACGGGCACCCTGATTGGTTCTACTTTTACATCTTTAAAGATGAGATAGTATTGTTTCTTCCACAAAGATTCCTCTGCATGTGCTAGTATCAATAAACACTTCGATCAAGGCACGTTTTCTAAGTCAATAATTGACATCACATATATGATTTTAAACCAGAGTGAATTATTTTGCACAGTAATACAGTGAGGAGCTGGAAACATGGACAGGGAACCAAACATGAACTCAAACTTTTAAGAAATTTAGGATCGAGGGGTACCTGGGTGGCTCAGTCAGTTAAGCATCTGGCTTGGGATCAAGTCATGATCCCAGGGACCTGGGATGGAGCCCAGCGTCAGGCTCCCTGCTTGGTGGGGAGTCTGCTTCTCCCTCTCCTTCTGCTGTTCCCCCAGCTGTGCTCTCTCTCTCTCTCGTCAAATAAATAAATAAAATATTTTTTTAAAAAAAGCAATTTATGATCAACATTAAATAGAGGTCACAACATGCCACCAACCCCATTCCTTCATATGCTAACCCACTGAAAATAAAGATTTTTAGATCTTCCCAAAACTGTTCACACAACTTCCTTCCAATGTCACCTGAAAGGAGGGAAAAGCGTGCATGAACAACTTCACGGGTGAACCACCTTTATGTACACTTTCTAGTCTCGCTTGTCCACCCTGCCACACAACCCCCTGTTCACAGGTACCTCAGCAAAAAAGCCTTGCAAAATCATTTATTTGAAACCCTACTTATTTTTTCCTGTATCATCATTCATTTGAACCAAAGTGTCTGCTCTTATTACCACCCCAACTACTACTGATGAACAAAAAGAGGGCTTGAATTTCTTGAGTCTTGAGATTTTCACCTCTCTTAAACATATACTAAAGACCTCCTTAGTCAATATTTTCACAGACAGTTGTAATTAATCCAGGTTTTACTTAAGCTAACAAATGACTCTCCTTCACAATAAGCAGTGCAAGCTGATTCACGAATTTGCTAATGTCCCCCAGGTTGCTGACAGAGCCCATGGTTGCAGAGTAAAGGGGTGTGGTGTAATCAGAAATGTATTTGGTCTTTGTCTGGGGGTCCTGGAACAAAGCTCCTAAACCCCTTTCCTGAGTGATAGGACTCCTAAGGAGATCCCTCTGAGCACACCTAAATTTATGCTAATGAGGTGACTTAGGATGGGGCCCCTAGATAGCCTCAGGATGAGGCTGGTCACAGGAGGCCCAGTGATTACAGGGCTGGAGCTTTCAGCCCTACGCAGAGACCTCTGCAAAGGGGAAGGAGGGCTGGAAACAATCAGATTTGATTGGCTTTTAGGTTGGTTGTAGCATCCACATGCCTGGAGGGGGCACACTCCAGGTCCATGGGGATAGAGCCTCTTGTGCTGAACCTCTCACCTCATGCATCCCTTCATCTGGCCATCCTTCTGTATGCTTTATAATATCCTTTATACTGGTAAATGCAAGTAAATGTTTCTTTGAGTTCTGTCTGCGAGTAACTTTAGTGAATTATTCCAACGTGGGAACCATGAGAGCCTCTGATTTATAGCCAGCACAGGTAATAATCTGGCCTGAGAGATTGGTGTCTGAAGGGGGTCGGGGTGAGGGCAGCCTCCTGGGACTGAGCCCTCAACCTATGGGATCTGATGCTATCTCTAGGGTAGACAATGTCAGAACTGTAGGCCACCCAGTGAGTGTCCGCTGAGAACTGGAGAACTGTTTGGAATGGATTTTTTTCACGCATGGAAGAAATCATGACAAATGATCACACTCCCCTCTCTACCTTTTAAAGTAAAAGTAAAAGTTTCAGCATTTCTAAGGGTACCAGGGACAAAGGGGATCAAGGTGCTGGGGGTGCTAGGTAGTTGCAGGTTAAACAAGATGTCTAGGATAGGTTTCATTGAGAAAGTTAAGTTCTGAAAAACGACGTGCAGGTGAGGGAGTGGAGTATACTAGGACGTGGAGCATCCTTGATCTGTGCTTGGGGTAAAATTAGCAGGCACTGTGGCTGGAACAGAATGATCAAGGGAAGAAAAATAAGGAGATAAAGTCAGAACCTCCTGGGCCTTTGTAACAAACTTCCAACGTGACCGGCTTAGAAGGACCAATTTGGTTGCCATTTAGCAGGTCAAATGGGACAGAAACCTATTAAGATGCTACCGGAATCATGGAGGCAAGAGATGATGATGGCTCAGACCAAGGTATCAGCTGGAGGTCACTGAGTTGGGGTTCCATTCCGAATGTCTTTTCAAGGTAGAGCCAACAGTATTTTACTGGCAGATTGGATGTGGTAAGAGAAAGAGAAGAGACAAGAATAATTATAAGGTCTCTGATCTAAGCATTGGAAAATTGCAGCTGACATCCACTGAGATTGGAAAAACTGAATAGAGCAACTGTGGGGGGAGGGGGCAGGGAGGGGAGGAGGATTAGAAATTCCTTTCTGGATGTGTTGGGTTCAAGATGTCTATGCAAGTGTAGGGGAGAGGTCTTGTGGGCAGTTGGGTATAAGAGTTAAAGGTTTCGGAGAAAGAGGTCCAGGCTAGAGAGATTGAAGTAAGGAAGAGGGTGGTTTCAACTTTTTTCTTCTCAACCACTCTTAATAGTTTGGAAAATCTATGTCTATAATTAGTACATCAGCACCCCAATCCTTTTATGCTACGGTATTTGGACAGAAGGGGGGTGGGGGGATGGAAGGAAGGTAGCAGATTGATTGATTATTGGGAGATTTACAAACTGAGAGTGTGTTATTTCCCTAGGCTCAACCTGCTTCAGATACAGGGCAAACTCCTGAGCAGTTGAAGTCAAATCCTAAAAACCCTTAATCCTATTTTTCCCATAAATACACATCTTTCAATGTTTCTAAGTCATTCCCAGTAGATTTTTCCATTAGAAATGGCTTATAACATCTTAGCTTGAAGTTTATCAACCTCCAACCTTTCAGGAAAATCAGCATTTGTGAAGCAAGCGTTGTTTTACAATGCAAATCATCATCCTTAATTTCTCTGCTGGTAAAATAAGAGTTACAGGGATGGGTTTTGCTCCTGGTGCATGTGAAACAGAATACCTTCCCCCATATTCCGGGTTTCGGGGTGCCCTGTGTCAGAAGACACCTCCCACAGAAAAATCACAAGACAGGAAGGGAAGAGGAAGGAAAAAGAAAAGATTATCCCTTTTAATGGTCTCGGGTACATTTTTCCAAGCTGACTGACTACTGGCCCTTTGCTTTATTGTCAACTGCTCCTTGAAAGCAGAACAAGCCTGGGGCCTTCTGGGCTGGTCTGCAGCTCCAGCAATGCCAGTGTCAGGCAGGCCCAGCTCACAGGTGAGCCTCTACTGCCCACTAGGCTCTCACCACCTACCCAGCGAGAGCAACAAGAGCCAAGAAAGGCAGGTTCCTGCCCCCTACCCCCAGGAACCCCTACCTGTGGGAAATCATCCATCTGGGTGTTTCCATCTGCCAGAAGAAGAGTTAATCCAAGGGGCTGCATCTGCATCCTCCTAACCCTGCCTCCACCAGCTAAGACTCTCCCCATTTACTAAGAGAGAAAGAGAGAGAACTTTCTTCCCCTCAGATTTAGTCTCGAGGACTTAAATATATGCCTGAGAGTAGGTGTGGACAATTAAGAGAAAGAGAAAGGAGAGAGTAGGAAACTTCAGCACCGGGATTCAACAGAGCCTTGTCTCCTCTGCTGTCTTCATCTGCATTAAATTGGTCATGACCTTCCAGGTGTCTTTAAGGTTGAAGTGTTTGCTGGACCATTTCGAGCTGAGCTGCGGGTCCACGTGACCCTCCTGACATCAAGAGGCAGGCTTTTAAAAGAACAGAGGCACCTTGTCAGGGCTCGGGGGTCACTAATAGCCTGCCTTGAGCCCTCCAAGAGGTCATGTTCGGCTTCCTCATCCAACACAAAGGGACTGGCGACGGAGGGGGGAGGGGAGGGGGGATAATTATCATTCTGGTGTTTTTTTCCTCAGGCCCCGAGTTATGCTCCATGTCACTGTGTTAATGTGCCTGCAACCAGGGAGACACATAATGCTCCTCTCAGCCCTGTTTATTAGCAAGATCCATTTGCAAAAGGCCCTTCTTTTGTGCCACAATATGAATGTGCTTTGATGGCAAATAATTACGGGCAGTCCTTTTGACATGAAGATCCACAGGCTGCCCTAGTTAAGCCAGTAATTAGCCTGTCCTCCTTTTTTTTTTATATTATTATTGAGAAACTACAAATTATCCTCATATGTGCACCGGCCATTGCTTTTTCTCCTTTCTCTTCTCCCACTCTCCCCTGCTCGCTCGCTCGCTCCTTTCTCTCTCCCTCTCCCTCGTCTCCCTCAGCACTTTGGATAAGCGGAATGCAGCTGCACAAAAGCAAGATAAAGCTCGACCATCAAGATGATGAACAATCTGGATGAAGAGCCTTCGAGATGAACACAAAAGCAGGAGAAGTGCAGTTGATGTAGGCCTGGACAGCTGAAGAATGCTGTGGTCTAAGGATGAATAGCCCTCATTTGTGAATATACAGATTTTCCACAATGAATAAAAACTGAGTGGAGGTCACAATAAATAAACTTTTTCCCCCCTTCTTCTCCAATAATAATTCAGGTTCCCGGCACCAAACAGCTGTAAATTGAAGGTTGTGCTTAGTTTTCTCAAGTCTCAAAGGGGATAATTAAGCTAAGATCACATTGTTTGATATATTAGTGTAATGATGAGCTACTATATTCTGCTTGTTTCGAGTTATTTTAGTTTTTTTTCCCGTTATCTTTTTTTTTTTTCAAATTACATTTCAAAAACATTTTAAATGTAAGAACAGCGGTTCTGAAACAGAGTTTGCCCTGTGTTTGGATCTATTTGAAATGTATTCATATAACATTTAATTAAAGCGGCAACATCCCCCCTTAGAAAATGTGTGGAGGTAGAAATATCTATATTATCTGACTAGTTCTGACATAATCTTGCCAAAAGGCTGACTCCTTTTCCTTATTGGTGCAAGATAATTAGACCATCATTAACCTCCTGAAGCATCACTGTCAGTATTTCCTGGTGTTATAAAATCAGGATTTGGGAAGATTTTCATAATTTTGCTTAAGATCACCAAGAAGGCAAAGATCAGTTCTGAAACATGCTCAGCTTAGAAGATTTCTGAAAACCAGAATCTGCAAGCCTACACTTTATAAAGCGCCTCAGCCCACGGGAAATACTATGAACGGCATCCCTTTGCTCTTCATAACACCGTCTCCTATTTGTGAAGTCTTGACAATAAAAAGGCCTAAATACTGCTTTGTATTTTGTTAATGTAGGTTAGGTTGTCAGTTTTTTCCAATATTTTTTTTTACTTGAAAATGTATTGGAAAATCAGAATATCTACATCAAATAAAAAAGAAACAGGACATTTTTAGAATTTGTTTTCTTTTTTGGGGGAATGGTAACCATAAAGTATTCCCGACTTCAAAAGCAGCCATTTACTGCAAATGTTTGGTGGATTTTGTTGTTCACTTGATCAGGTAATTGATCATTTTTCCAAGGACCTTCTCTCTTCTCCCAGGTTAGTCCCAACCCAGAATGGGGTCTATCGTATTCACATTCAGGAAGGTGTCCAGATTTGGACCAGGTATGGAAAACTAGTTACAAGCAGGAACACTGAGTGGGGAAAAGTATGGATAACCCACCCTTGACTCCACTGTGATCTCAGCCCCATGAAAGAAAAGGAACTTCTGAAAGGTCCTCACCCCGGAGACCTCCCACTCAAGGATAGCCCATCCGTTGCGTGATGGTGTGCCACCCTTCCCCAGGACTCCTCCTGGGAGTCTACTCAGAGGAACCCTAGGGCACAGCAGGCAATTAAATATCCTGTCCGTGTGTGCAACAGGAGAAAGCACAGGCAAAGGAAAACAAGCCTGGAGCAATCCAAAACAGAAGAGTCCGAGCCCACTCACAAAGTGCACCTGAGAGAGAATCCTCAGACTCATCAAGTTTGCTTTTGCTCTGCTGCATCAGTAACCCAGCCAGAGACAAAGAAAAATCAGGCTGTGGGCCTCAAACAAAGGCAATCATCCCTACCTCTATTTGCTGCCATCTTGGGGCTGTTTTCTAAAGGACCATCACATCCTTTTGGAAATGTTATACAGGTTTAGGTCAAGGAAGCTTAGTTTAGGAGTTCACTTGGGTCAAATGTGAAATAGCTTAATAAACTTTTAAGTGCTGGGAGCAGGCCAGGTCTGGTATGATGTGCAGGCCTGTCTAAAAATTCAGCTAATTAGCATTTCTCTCACCTGACTCCTTAAGACTTATTAATTCCGCCTACAATTTATTGAATGCCTGCTATATCCTTGGCACTTTCCTAGCTGTACAATCTAGCAGAGAAACAAAACAGGTCACAATCCTGCTTTCATTGAACTTACATTTCTGTGGAAGGAGATAGAGAGTAAACAAATAAGTAAAATATAGCATATCAGGTAGTGATAAGTGGTAGAAAGTCGTATGAGACAGGAGAATGTGGAGGAAGCGGGCGTATTTTACGCAGGCTGGTCAGGAAGGCGACCTAGGAAGGTGACATTGACCTGAACGAAGAGAAAAAAAGGTGTCATGCGAAAGTCATGCAATTTTGGGGGGCGGGTAGAGTTTTCCAGGTTAAAATGAACCTTTGGTCAAAGGCCCTGAGGCAAAAGGGTATTTGGCAGGTGTCCCCACCAGTAAGAAAGGGACGAAGATGAGGTCAGAGAATGGACAGAGGGTGAGATCACGCAGAGCATCTCACCACGAAGCTGAAAGGAACTGGGGTATTTTACTCGCTCTGGACTTCCAGCTAATATGCTCCTGAAATTAAGTTTACCTACATGAGGTACTGAAAGGAATATTCGAAGATGACAGGTGATTGGGTGACACACCGTAGTTTCCTGTTGTGAATATTAGGTGTTGACTATCAAAAATACGGTGCGATTAAAAATGCCTCCTGTAAACACAAACAACTCTCTTCCCTCCAAAAAAGAAAAAAAAAAAATAGGTAAGAGATTGGAACAGACACTTCACCGAAGGAAGATACATGGATGGAAAAGAAACACATGAAAGGTTGCTCAACATCATCAGCCATTAGGGAAATGCAAATTAAAACGATGAGCTACCACTACACAGCTACTCTAATTGCCCCAATTAAAAAAAAAAAAAACCGACAATACCAAATCCTGACAAAGATATAGAAGCACTGGAACTTTTATATATTTCTGGAAAAATGGTAAAACCACTCTGGAGTAGAAGTTGACAATTTTTTATTAAGTTAAACATACACTTACTATATGACCCGGCAACTCATCACTCAAGGGAATCCCGCACCCATGTCTTCACACATGAACACACATAAACCTGTGCACAAATATTTAGAGCACTTTCATTTATAGTAACTAAAAGCTGGAAACCAAATGTCCATAATGTGGGGAACGGATAAATAAATCATGGTACATTCACACACTGGAATACTCAACAATAAAGAGGAATGCTAAGAAACAAATATGGATGAAACACCAAAGTATTTTGCTAGGTGACAGGAGCCAGAATGGAAAGGACACACACTGTGTGATTCTATTTATGTGGCATTCTAGAAAGGGCAAAATTATAAGATCAGTAATCAGATCAGAGGCTTCCAGGGGCTGGTACATCATAGGAGGTAAATTGGCTACAATGAGGCACGAGAAAACTTTTTGGAATAATGGAAATATTCTCTCTTAATTGTAGTGAAGGTTGCAAACGTTTATCAAAATTCATAGAATATGTACCTAAAAAGGATGAATTTTATTACATGTAAATTATATCTCAAAAAATGCCTACTGCAATATTGTCACATTCTCAGGTGAGAACAGTAATCTAAAGATGATAGATTTTTAAAAATTAATTTTGGAGCTCCCGGTCTTCCCTACTGAAGGCATAATTAATTTGTTAAATAAGCTATCCTCACTGATAGTCTAATCTCGGTGTTGTATGGGGAAGCAGTGTTCTCAGGGGGCTGTGGGCAGAGGAAAAAAAACAGAGATGCAGGCCCTATGAGCAGGACCAGACATTTCAAAAGTGGCTTTGGTCTATCTCTCCCATTTTGCAAATGTATTCATCTGGATATTTTATCACACCTGGGCGAGGCAAGGTTCCCCCCTCCCTCACCAGCAGGGTCCCTGGGACAATCTAGTGAGCTTGCAAAACAATGCAGTCTCTTTGCTCTGATTTCTCCTCATTCAGCCAACAAATCAAAGACCCAGAATCAATCCAGATACTTATTAAGTATCTATTATTTGCATTACACTTGAATAGATACACAAATGTGGTGCCTACTCTTAACAAAATTGAACAAAATTCAATTAGATAGGCAAAAATACATATATGAAAAGAAACTGAAAATGTAAAACAGTATACAGAAAGTGTCACTTAATTAGTGCAGGCAATTGCTATCATTCCAAACAGAAGTCTTGTACCCAAGAAAATAATACTTATTATCATCATTCATTGAAAGCCTGCCTATTGTCCGCCAAGCCCTTTACATGTATCATCCCATTTAATTTTCATAACGATTCTGAGATTCGAGGTTTTTTTTATTTTTTATTTTTTTCAAAGAGTTTATTTATTCAAGAGAGAGCAAGCACAAGTAGGAGGGGGGGGGCAGAGGAAGAGGGAGAAGCAGACTCCCCGCTGAGCAGGGAGCCCATCTTGGGGCTGGATGCCTGGACCCTAGGATCATGACCTGAGCTGAGGGCAGATGCTTAACTGACTGAGCCACCCAGGTGCCCCGAGATTTAATTTTTAACCCAAATTTACAAATGAAGAACTGGAACCTCAGAAGCTTTGAGCAACTTGCTTGTGGCCCCTCAGCCATGGAGGAGCCAGGATATGAACTCAGGTCCATCTGACTGCAAAGTCTGTGAGTTTTCCACTATCCTCAGCTGACTTAGTTGAGAAATAGTCATGAAAGTGGTTGAATTTCAGCTAAACTTTATAGGGTGTAGAATTCTATACAGGCACCGATGAGATCAAGTGTGATGGAAAATCCAAGAATTGTTCAGAGGCAAATGAAAGCAACAGAAATACAATGTCTACTTCGTAAATATTGTTAGATTGCATCCAGTATGGGTGAGCTCTCAAATATTTTATCATAACTTTAGTGAGTAAACAGCTCCCTCTTTTTTATTTATATCTAGACACTAAATCAGGTCAAAACATTTCAAAAGTAGAGACCTCTCTTGCTGAAATGAATTTTCCATGTTAGGAATTTTCTTCAGGGAGGTGGTGGTGGAGAATTCATTCAAGTTGGCTTAGGTGAGTTATTCCCTACTATGAACCTC
This sequence comes from Canis lupus familiaris, assembly GCF_011100685.1. Lineage (NCBI taxonomy): Eukaryota > Metazoa > Chordata > Mammalia > Carnivora > Canidae > Canis > Canis lupus. The sequence goes on from NC_049231.1 coordinate 61,280,464, forward strand.
CCAGCTAGCTTTAAGAAGAACGGAGAAATGCAATAAGACCTACCACAAACCACAAATAAAAATACTCACACTCTTTTATCCCTGAGTTATAGCTTTAAGATTAGACATTTAAAATCAGGATTATCTAATGCAACCTAGGCCTTTTTATTTTTTTTAAGGGTCACACATCTTGTTTTGCACAAACAAAAGGGCCTTCTACACACCCAGCCTCCCCTCCCCCATCTCAGTCTTCTGATGCTCAGATAGCACTGGGGTAGGCAGTGAAAACTTTGAAGCAGGCATACATTGCAATCCCAGTGAAAAATAATTAGAAAAATGGGCACTCTCTTATACTAATCTTTTTTTAAAAAAAATAAATGGTCAGATAGTAAATATTTTCAGTTTTGTGGGCCATAAGGCTTCTGTTGCAACTACCCAATTCTCGGTGGTACCACAAACGCAGCCATAGACGATACTTAAGTGAAAGGGTATATGGCTGTGTTCCAGTAAAACTTTATTTACAAAAGCAGCTGTATCTCCTGCTCTAGGACAGAGGGGGCAGTCTTGCTGCTCACCTTTTATACAGGCCAAGAGAAAGGACCTCAGGAGTTGTGAACTGCCACCCACAAAAAGTGTTGCCCACCATTGCAGCTCACAGACTGGACACGCTGTCTACTTGTTCTCAGCCACTATGTCCTCCGTTCCGGATTTGGTCTTTTCACTCGTCCAGCACTGAAACTGCTCATGGATTTCCATTAGCAGTTGTGGCAAAGGCAGTGGATTTATTAACTCTTTTTCTTCACTCAATATCCTCATTTATAACAAGGTGTTTTCTGGAGAACACAGAGCAAGATCAATAACCAGAATGGGGAGATGCACAATGCTAGCTACTCAGTTCTCTTTATTCCCCAACTTCATTTATGATCGTTTGCTCTCTGCCTCCGTCTCTCTCTCTCTCTCTTTCTCTCTCTCTCTCCTTCTCCACCCTCGGATTTTCGTTTAGCTCTGATCCCAAACCAGGTACGTTCTGTGGGCTCCTTATTCAAATACACGGTTCAGTTGGTTATGGTCAGGTTAAAGCAGAATCACTTTCAATTTATTATGAATTGGCAGGAGAGCAAGATTTAGATCTACAGAGAAGGCCGTCTTCCTCTCCATTCAAACCCCAGGACTCACCAAAGACATCGTCAATCAGCAACTGATTTTAAAATTCTCTTAAAAATGTTTTACTAGTTCACTTTACTTGGCATTTTTATCGCTATGTATATCTGTAAAGTCGTGATATAATTAGTAAAGCTATTAATGTTTCTTATGCTTAGCATTACAAATGCTATAAATCTAGCTTATAGCAAAATAAATAATGATGATAACACTGTCAAGCATCTGTATAATTGCTGGATGGCTTTGTGTAAACCAGAGTATTAGCCCTGTTAAACAGCTTACTCTGGGTCCCTCAGCCACACTCCCTTTGAACCATTCATGGAGCCCAGAAAGCACCACGGAGTAAAAGCTCCAGGATCCCCCTTATATTTCACAGCACAGGACAGCCCAAGCTTCCTGACTGGTCCTCGATATGCCGCTTCGGTCGAAACAGCGGTTCCTTTCACTAGGGCAGAAGAGACATAATGAAATTCTATACCTGTTCTTTTGCTAAACTAAGATTCTCCAAGCCCCTGAACTCCCCCTTATCTGCACACTTGGCTGGGCTCTTAAAATTTCCCACTCTACAAGAAGGAATGTTCTAAACGACATAGAACCCTACTTCTTAGCAGGGTTTCCCTAAACAAAAGCCCCACAAATCTGAGGTCAGAACCCTTTCCTTAGGGTGATGACAACTCCATTTGTCTCGCTATCTGGCTTATACCCTGCCCCCTACCGACACCCAGAAGAGGGAATGTAATCTTATCTACAAGTTCTTCCTAGCATTCCTGTTCTCAGTACGCAGAAAAGGATTAAAATGAACAGCCCTGCACACGGGTCCTGAGTAATGGGCCTTCAAAACCCAAAGTATTAGACAAATATATCAGCTGTGAGATAGAATACCAAGGGCTCGTTCCACAGTATCAGCATTTTCAACTTTCATTCTAAAGTGACTGGATGATAAGAGGGCACAATTCGTATTTTGAATTCAGGGCGAGAAGATCTTTTTAATAAAACTGTTTTTACTAGGTAGCTATACATCATTTCTTACCAAAATGCAAAACAAAGCCCAGGTCTTTTTTCTCCTTCTCCCCAAAACATCCATAATGATAGATTTCCACTGTATTTTTTCATTCCATGAATGAATTTTTCAAGCCAAACTTTTCTTGCCGCTGTTGTTGTTGATGGCGCCAAAAGGTTTCAGGGAATCTTTCTTTGCTCAGAAAGCGGCCTGCAGACCCAGACAGAGAAGGAAAGGAAGTTGTTTGGGTGAATAATGAGGGCTGAGCCAGAGTCTCCCATGGTGGCAGGCGTGAGGCCAGATGAATAGGATAGCACTTTGTGTGTTCAAAAGGCAGTCTCTTTTTCTGTTATCCTTGGCCTGTTGCGCCGGGCCGCTAACCAGTGGATGCACATTATCATTCATTAGCATTTTTATGGCACTTGATATTTGCAGTGCACATTACAAATTGTATTTGTTAACCTCACAACATTCCTTGTGAGATCATCGCCACTGCTCCACTCTTACGGAGCAGCCTGTGTTCAAGGGGCCACGAGCGAACGAGCAAGATTAAGAGGAGGAAATGTAAGAGTTTGGGATGCGATGCTATCAGGGACATAAGGGAGGCTCGGGTGGAGGATGCGCCTGGGCCCGGGCTGGCGGCTCCGCTCTCCACAGTTTCCTTGGTCTCTGAGATCTATCACTTGCAAGCTAATGCAAACCCTTCACGAACCTCATCACTGTCAGACTTATTACTTGATGACAAGGCTCACATGGGTTTTGTTTACTTTGTGCGATCGCTTTTCCTCTTCTTTTCCCAGAACTGGGCCTTTTACATTTCGACAAGCAGCCAGCCCTGCTGTCATGGATGGTGAAGAACACATGTTTACATTCCATGATCTTATGCATTTTACAGATCAAAACCTCCCTCCGGTTTGGTTTTTCTGGAACCAAGCGTCCTTCTAGAACTCTATACATCCTCGTATGACGCCCCTCTGGTGCCTTTAGTCACCTTTTCTAAGTTTTCTTCTAGGTCACGCATGACATTGATAATGTGACTGTCAGATGTGGACGCTTAAGCCATTTTATGAGTCCATCCTTATGCTTCCTGTTGCCAACGACTGAGGGGCAAGGCCCAACAAGCAAGCGCATGATGGTAGGTTCCAGAGAGAATTAATGGCTGAACGAAACAGAGAGCTCTGAGTGATCTGTTTCAACTGGGCAATCACACTGACCTCGAAGAGCCCAATTTCTAAAAACCATCAGAGAGTAGCTTCCAGCTTGTCTCAAACTTCTTTCCCAAGAAACTGTGGAGATGGAGGACATGCCATAGGGAGAGAGGCAGACAGAAACCAGCCCAGGAATGTCCTTGCAAATGTATAAAACCCTCACAGAGCTGCTAGACCTCCCAGAGGTCCCACAGATACAGCACGCCAAGCTGCCAACCTCATCTAAATGACTGGCCCGGATTCAGGAAGATCCCCTCAGTCACAACATGATTTATTGAATGCCTACTACATGCATTTTGTTTCATTTTGAAATAATTTGATTCCCAAATGTTATAAAATTGGCATGAATTTATACACACCCTTCACCCAGATTCCTCAACTATTAACATCTTACATAACCATCATACAACTACCCAAATCAGGAAATTAGCACTGAAACAATGTTATAATCAAGTCTAAAGATGATATTCAAATTTTGCCAAATATCCCATTGGCATCTCCCCCCACCCTTTTTTTTTTCTGGTCCAGTATCCCATCTTGGATCACACATTACATTTAGACAGTTTCTCGATCAGTCTTTTGTCTTTCATGACCTTGATATTGTCGAAAAATATTTATTTATTTTTACTGTCTCCCAATTTGGGTTTGTCTGATGCTTCAAAATAATTAGATTCAGGTTATGGATTTTTGGCAAGAATATCATAAATACAGTATTGTGTCCTTCTCAGTGCATCATATCAGAAGGCACATGATTTTGATTTGCCCAATTATTATTAGATCATAAACATCATTATTAATGATGCTACTCTGATCACTTGATAAAAGTATTTGTCCAGTTTCTCCAGTATAAATTCTATTTTTCTCTTTGTAATTTATATGTATCTTGGGGAGATGGTAAGTACGTTGAGATGGTAAATATCTTTATTTTTCACCATACGTTCGTTCACATGCTGATTTTAGCATCCTTTGTCTTTTATATGCCAGAATTTTGCTAAGCACTTTTTATGCCTTATTTCACTTAATCCTCACCTCCAAGGTAGATAGTATCATTTTTTACTAGCCTCATTTTATCAGTGAGGAATCTGAAGTTCAGAGTAATTAAGCAATGTGACCCAAGAAATATAGCTACTAAGTGAAACAGCCAGGGTTTGAACCTAAGTCTGATTCAATTACTCTTGCAGATGAGAGAAGAGGCATACCAGTGTCTATAACCTCCATTATTTTTTCTCTGAGCTATCCTATTTTGCTACCATTAGTGTATCACTACTGAGAGGCATAAATATACACCTACCAATGCTATAATTATTGACATCCCAGGCCAAGACAAAGTGAGGAGGATGTTATAGAGGAAACACAAAGATATTATACTCAACTCAGCTGAGGTTGGCACAATATTATTTTTCCTTCTTTTTAATGTTTTTTTCCCTTTTAAATTCAGCATAGCCCTTTAGTTGGTTGGCATGGCACAAAGCAAGTTGATAGAAATGGCCCAGTTCTTTATAAATTTAACCCTTAAAGAAATCAAGACCAATGGATTATGACATAAAGCACAGGGAAACTAGCTGACAAGCTCTAAGAAGGAGTTAGGGATCTCTAATATTCAAACTGTGAGACAGGTATTTCCTGAGGCCCAGATAAACAATGTCTTGAGAGAGAGATCCTCGACACCGAACGTTTAATAAATATATAGCCATTGGAAAACTATCTTCTCATTAAATAATACCAGTTTATACTATTTTTTTGAGTCCATAAGTTGAGAACAGAGCCCATGTCTATCTTGTTCCTCAGTGTATCCCCCAAACTGAGCACAGTAACTCACTCACAGAGTTCAATAAATATTGAAGTGAATGTTATGGTCAAAGTATCATGTTTCAAAGAGTGTTCTTGGCAGGATATACGGTGATAAGTGAGGTTTCTGGAGAAAGTTGGGGAGGTATGAGTAGCAACTCAACCTGATAAATATATTTCTAAAAATGATTTCCTTGGGCCATTAAGGACTCCAAAAGCATTTCATCTTGTCTTAATTCTACACACCGCCGTGGAGCTCATCTTCAAGAGAAAAAGAGTTGGCCAGGGTGACACATTCTGTTGTTGTTTTGTTTTGGGTGAAGTTATTTACACCGTTTAGGAACCACCAGCACCAACACAGAAACAAGTATCCTGCTTCCATGAAACATTTCTGTATCAGCTTCCCCCCGCCAGCATCCCATATTAGTCAAATTCTTTCAGTTATAAGTTATAGGACCCGACTCAAGGTAGGAAAGATAAAAGAAATTAGTGGCCCACATAACTGGCTTCAGACACAGCTAGATACAGAAGTTCAGATGATGTCACCAAAAGATGTCTGTTTCTCTTGCCATCTCTTACTTAGCTCTGCTTATCTACGTTCAGCTCAAACTGGCTCTCTTCACACTGTGTCAGAAGAGCTGCTAGCAGCCCCTCGCTCACACATTCCCAGCCTGGCAAGCCCAGTGGAAAGAACAAGTCTTCCCTCCAGCTCTCTCAAGAGAGTTTCAGGAGGATTATGATTGGCCAGATGGAGTCAGGGGCCCTCTCTGAACCAATCAACATAGCCAAAGCAGTGAGCTATTCTGACTCACCAGGCCTCAGGCACGTGCACAACCCTGTGTGCGGTGGTGGGGAGCGGGAAGTGGGGAAGCCCAGTTGAATCAACCATGTGGAGGGAAATTTTCCCACAGTAAAGAGAATTTTGTTGCCAGAAAGTGAGTGGAGAGAAGTAATCATCAACAGTTAAAAATGCCGGATGTTCATTACAGTCGACACTTAGCAGTACCTGAGAATCTATTACGCTTGCTCTCATCAGCCTCTCTTGACCTGTCCTGGCACCATAAATACTTTCTTTTCCGACCTCCAGTGGTGTTAACTCTCTAGTCATGTACATCCCGTACAGATCTGTAACTGGATGTGGCATCTCTAATAAAATGACAAGCTCTTAGAGGACAGAGATCTTGTCTTACTTGTCCCAGGCAATGCTCCTTCGATTCTTGCGCAGTACACATAACAGACACTGCACAATGATCGCTATAAAATTTTAAACCAGAAACTTCTGTTATCATGTCGGCTCCTCCCAGGCCTCCTTGTTGACTCTCTGAAATTCAGTCCAATGTGGGCTTCTTCACATAAATGGGCACCTGACCCCAAAGCACTATCCTGGGCAAGAGTCCCTTTCTGTTTCGAATCATGACAAAGAGACCCACGCAGGTACCTGGGACCAAGATTATGCCTGGCCCCAAAAAGTCCTTCTTTCAAAAGTTAGCAAAGACTTTCTGAACTAGAAAGTGCAGAAGAAATTCTAAATTAGATTTTAGCCCCTGCCACTGATAGAAGAGGAGCTGCCATGTAAGAAGTGGAAAAAAAAAAAAAAAAAGGAGACAAAAATCCCTCGGTCCTGTAATGCCAGCCCCAGTTCTGCCTCCTACACCAGCAGTTGGCTTCCACCGGCCCGCTGACCTTGTGCTGGGAAACTGGTCACGTGCAGCTCAATTTATCAGACATCACCTGCCTGGGTGCATGCTTCTGACTTTTGTCTGTGTTTCTATTACACAAATGCCACAAATTCTGTCTTTGCAAGATTGAATTGAAGATTGAGCTGCCTGAAAATCCAAAGAGGGGAGCCTCTCCTTCCCCTCTGCTCCAGCTGGAGCCCCAGGGCCGGTCTCTAGCACATCCCTAACTGCATATGGTTCCCTGGAGCAGATCTGGAGATTTATGTTTATCCAAGTTCTCATGCCCGCTGGCCCTCTGAATCAAAGGTGGAGTTATAAACCAAAGAAATTTACTGCAAGACTCTAGTATGCGCTTGTGAAGCTGAAGCATTTCGCTCCTTTTTAATAAGGTTAAAAATAGTTACAAGTGGAGCATTGGAATAAGGGCTTGAAAGAGCTCTGTGGTGCATCTGTGACTTGGGCCTGGCCGACATTTACAGCCCTGCCTATTAAAAAGCCCAGGCCTGAGCGGCTCCTGCTCCTCGCCCTCACCAGGCGCACTAACACGCAGCCCGTGGGCTACTCGACGTCTTCAGCCTGGCGTCTGTGGCCCAGAACAACTGATGGGGGCCGGCCAGCCTCTGCTTGCAATTATGGGGGAGGTCATTTTAACTACCTGTTGACTTGTTTCACATTAAGGACAGCCAGCTGATGGAGAAAAGCTCTGGCAAGAGAGGAGAGCAAAACCTCACCCAGGGTTCAACTTTGAGATGGCTGAAAATAAACCTGCCCGAGACGCAAGTCCATGTGCCTGCTCCCATCGCCCTTTGGGCCTGGAGGGAAAGAGGAAAGCAAATTAATCCATAAAGCCAAAGACCAGGAAGGAGAAACTGAGTTAGGGATCAGACCCCAATCGTCAATCCCCTGCCCACGTCAAAGTCACACTCCATGCGCCTACTGAGCAAACCTGTGCACTTCTAAGCAGAAAGCAGCAGCAAAAGCCCCATGCCTCCTGCCGCAATCTGAACGCTAATGTGATTCTAAAACCTCAGATCAAAGGATCGAAAGGATCCTGGCCAAATGCCAGGAGGAGTCATGGCTCCTGACAGAACTAAATCAGGTCCAATCTGGATCTGAGAATAATAAAGCAATTAACCACGAAGTGACAGAAGCTGAATTTCACAGTAAAAGCAGTGCTAACCAGCCATTTAGCATCATGAGAACAAGACCTCTTTCTTCAGCCACCTGCGGTCACCACCCCACCCCCTGCTCTATAACTCCCACCCCCCTTGCAACTCGTTGAAAGCAAAAAGATTAAGCCCAGGCCTGCACTAACAGGCAGACAGGGGTGGGGGCAGTGGACAGACCCCTCATTCAGAGGCCTCCAGAGGACACGTTGGCTTGGCTCGGAAAAAAAAGAGCTTACTAACTACTCCGAACTTTCAAAACAAGGCTCTGGCTACTTAGTTAATTGGCAGAGATGAAAGGCAAGGGTATGATGAGAAATGGTGGTGCTATCAGAAATGAAGGGGAAAAAAATCTGAACAACAGTCTTGGCCTCCATCACTAAAGAATCTCAGAAAACAAAAAACAAAGAAACAAAAAATAAAACAAAACAACAACAACAACAAAAATCCCAACTGCCTGGGTTTTTGAAAATCACACTTACTCATACAGGTCTATGTTGATACAACCGTGAAGGTCTGACCACCCTTGCTTGTTTTACCCCCAAATATGCACACATGCACGCACGCACACACACACACACGCAGAGTATTGCTAACATTCGTATTTTAGAAGTGGGCTCTGTCTTTCCCACCTGCTGTGGCCAGGTAGTAGAACATATGGACTGCCAGGCCACCCACTGATAAGAGCCACCTTCCTTAACAGCTGCAATGAACAGACTGGGGATAGAATTTTAAAATTACATAACTTGTTTGCGAGTCCTTTGGTCAATTGGTTTACACACGGAGCTTTGTTTTCTACCTTTCCTTTTCCAGGAGAATCCTGAAAGAGGAGATAAGAAAATATATAAGAAAAAAAAGAACAGTTCCTAAAAGTTCTAGACCTCCATCTCACACCTAGAGGTGTGTACATATGTTAGGATGAGACTGTTTAGCTCTAGGTAACTGCTCTAATGTTATTAGCACTTTGAACATTCAACATGTTCTATCATTCCTGAGACGTTTCTATGAATTCACTGTTATCTTGGGGGAAAAAAAAAAAGAAAGAAAAAATAACTTCCACTCTCCTCTTCAGAGAGAACTACATGCACAAATCCACTTGAAGGGTTAGAGAAGCAATATCAGTTGGGTAACTCATCTGATAACTTCTGGGGACAAAAGAAGCAGGCAAAAGGGGAGGTAAGCTCTAATTCAGTACGTGCCCTTTCTAAGGTACGTTCCCAATACTAATCCAGTCTTTGGTCAACCCACACAGAATCCAATTCTCTCAACAGCATGGAAGAGCCAAGGTCGCCATCAAGTTGGGATGATGATTCTTCTTTGGAAAGATGATTATTTTCTCACGGGATTGTGGGAAGGCTATTATACAAAATAGGCCCATCAGTCGGGTTAAATAAAAGACGACCCGAAATGAAGAAATCACCTTTCCTTTTTAATGAGTATCTTTGAACATGAATAGAGTCAAGCTGATGCACTTCAAATTTTCCCCTCTGTGAAAATAAAAAGGACATACATATACACATACATGCATACTCTAGTTAACCTGTGATTTTTGTGGCTGTGTTTTAAATCCGATGAGAGTAGGGGCTTATAATGGAAACACTGACGGACCCATAACTAGAGCGGCATTAGCAGGCACCATCACAATAACCATTGAAGCTCCTTTTTTCTTAGAAATGACTGGCCCAACCAATGGGAACAGAGTAAACACGGCTGGCATCTTAATGACCTTTGAGCATTAGCAGATGGCCTTTTTATGATCACAGATTAGCAGTACATGGTCGTTTGTTAATGACCGATAACAGGTGCCAGTGGTCCCTTACACTCCTTTTTGTGCTTGTTCTGTACCTTCCCTGAGTAAACAAGGGTTAGTCTCTCAGTGAACCCGCTTTCTCTGTGCCAGCCTTTGTTTCTCTTTTGGCTGCAACACCATTCCCCCCAACCCAAAGGGGACGCAAGGATGCAACCACTTCAATGTCTCAGTCTCTCTCTCCCTCTGTTTCCCTCTGAAAACATCCTCTCCTGGATATTGGTGCCTAAGTCTTGCAGTTTTTCAATCACATGAGCACGCAGCAGAGCAAAAGCTACTGTAAACTAGGCTTATTTATGGGAGGTGCCTGGTACTATGGATATAAATGACCAAAAGAACACAGCTAAGGTTTCACGCAAGCTTAACTAAATGAATCAGCCAAAGTGGGTAAAGCCATCTCAAGTCTTCCTTTCTGCCATTTACAGATCCAATTCACATTATCTGGAAGAATGGATCTTTCCCCTGCACTGCACCCCACCCACACCCCTCACCTTCGGGGCCAGTTCCACCTCCCTGCCTACCTCTCACTTCCTGGTTCTTTCATCCTCAAGAAGAACATCAGCTCTATGGAGCCAATGCCCAGTTTACATAAATGATTTTTCCACCCCTTTTTGGGAAAATATCCTTTTAGCCTAGTTTATTCCAGCACTGGAACAGGTCAGGAGAGCACCAGGAGGCAGAGTAATTAGCAAATTGGTCCTCCTGTATTCATCCCTGGCTCTGGGCTACTAGGGTGCAATAGTCCCAGGGAACCCCTCAAGCCCACCTTAAAGCTGTAGCATTAGTGGCACTTAAAGAACATGTGAACTGCACTGCCTCAGACCTGTAGACCAGAGGCCCTCTATTCCCAAACCCAGACACTGGAAGTAGGGCCGGTGGAAGCAGAGCTCTGTACACGCTCTCCTGCACTGTGTTCACGGGAAGTGCCACGGCTTAGAATGAGAAGTATTGTATCTCAAAATCTAAGTTGAATGTACATCGCTGGGACACAACTTGTTTTGCAAAGAAGATATGTTTTTTTTTTTTGTCTTTCTCAAAATGTTGCAAGCTAGGTGTCTATTACAGCTGTCTTACAAAACACAGCTCAGAAAATTACAGGCATCTTATTCTTTAAATAAATTAGAGATTTCCCCCAAATGGGCAGATTTGTCTATAGCATGAATGGGATTATGGACATTTTTAAGGAATTTTTTTGATGGATTAGGGACTTAATCTGTGTTTTGATGGGATTGTTCATAAAAAAAAAAAGCACACCTATTTTTCAGCTTTGAAAATCCATATGGTCTCAAGTGAATATTATGGCTATGGGGATACTGGTTGCTGTTTTGGGCTGATCACTTACAGGGGGGCAAGAGGATTAAATGATTTTACAGAGATTAAATCACAAAGTCAAATTTAAAAGTAGCCACTTCTCTGTCTTATCCAGGAAAAGCACAACTCCAACACTGTCCCACAGCCTCTTGTCCATCCTTTGCCTTTTCAAATGAAGACGCGTGCGGAGGTTTACACAACTCCCGAGAGTGGTGGCTCTCTCAACTCTTGGTAAGGTTGCAAGACCGGGTCTTAACTCACATCTTCATCTTTGCCCTAGCCCTTCATGCTCTGGCTCAGAGGTGTAGAACCCATTAAATAACATGAATCCCAAGGTGTTGAATTTCAAGATCTGTTGGGGAAGGCTGTTTTCCCTCCATTTCAAAAATGTGAGAGAGCGAAAAACAAAGAGAAGGAAGGGAGCTCACACTCAGCCCACAGAGACCACTGTAATAGAGAAGAACAAATGTTTGTGAAGACTTCTAAACTTGGCCCCTTCCATGCCTCAATACTGCCTACAACACAGGGGCTTTCCTCCTTCCATTGACCACACACAATAGAAGGAAAGAATTGTATGAGGGTTGAAGTGAGGTGCAAAGGGTATCCCGATCCCTGGGCCTGTTATTTGGAGAAAATGAACAATTAGATCTCCCCACACCCACCAATTCTTTGGCAACCAAACAGAAACAGATCATTTCCATTTAGTCTGCTGTCAGAAAGGCCCAATTTAATACACACACACATCCTTTCTTGGCCCTAGTCACATCCAGACCTCTGTACTGCATAGTCAAAAATATAAAATGAAAAATCCATTACTAATTAGACTGTTAAATTAAACTGCTTCAACTTTATTTTATGAGAGGCATAAAGTACATAAAGAGAAGACGCAAAGTGGTACCAATGACCTTTAGCAGCAAGTTGCCGCCCACCCCGATGCTTTCTGAACCATTTGCCTGGAAAATCCTGGATTTGCTAACACCTTCTATTCCCTTTTCACCACTTCTAAACCTGAAGGATTTATTTTTAACAGTCCCTCACCCACATAATGACTTTAAAATTCCTTAGGTTCATACCTTAAAATATAGCTGAGAATTAAGAAATAATATCAATTAATAGTTGAAGCTCAGAGGCACTAATAGAGTTAGCTAACCACTTCCTTCTGGAAAGCTGTCCTATGAACACAGGAAAATCTAACCACCCTCAGATTTCTGTGCTGCCACACAGGGGTCAGCAAACTATGGGCCATAGGCCTAATCCAGTCCATTGCCTGTTTCCATCCAGCCGCAAGCTAAGAAGAGTTATCATATTTTTAAATGGCTTTAAAAAATCAAAAGAATTCTATTTATTGACACATGAAAGTTTTTATTAAATTCAAATTTCAGTGCCCACAAATAAAGTTTTATTGGAACACAGACACACTCATTATGTTTTATCTGCAGCTGCTTTCACGCTACAGTGGTCGGATTGAGGTGCTGCAACAGAGACTACATGGCCTTAAAAGCCCACAATATTTATTATCTGGCCCCATATAAGAAATTTTGCTAAGCATGGTTTCCTAAGTCTATATACACAGACAAGAGGTGCCACTTGTTCCAGCAAGAAACCCAATGTCAGGGAAAGAAAGCATAGAACATTTAGTTCCGTAAAAGTGAACAACCATGTGAATATAACAGTGCGGCAAAGATCCCAGCAGCCCCCCAAAGCTAGGACATTGGAGTAAATCAGTTCCCACATCTGACATTATCTTATTTGGTATTATTATATAAGTTGTTAACTTTGATTCCTTTATATATTTATATAGTGACTGTTGGGTTTCCCAGCTCATTTGCTATTATCAGATGTTCCGCTGTGTGTACTGCATCAATGAAGCCTCAATTGTAGCACCTCCGAGAAAGGTTGGCTACCCATTGGTTACGTGGATTTTATCATCCATGATATTTCTCTTCCCATGATTTTTTAAGGTTTGCGATATGCTCTAGAACAAGTCACATTCGTGAAGAGCATTTCCTGCCTCGAACCAATGAAGGAAAATGTGAGCTTCTACAACCACCTCTGGTCTGTGTTTGCCAGACGGCCTTCTTCAGACCCATGGCCAGTCCAGTTCTCTGCCTCCAAAACTGACAACCTGCATTAAAATGTTTCTTTTACATTTTTATCCCTGTTTTCTTGTTTCTCTCTTTTCCTCCTTCCTTTTTTCCCTTTCTTTCTCTCTCTCTTCCTCCAAGCACAGATTTTGGAGTCTGATAGATCCAAGTTCCAATCTCAGTATTGCATTACTTCACCCAAGAACAGCATACATCTACAAGGTCTCAGTCACAGTGCGACATATTAGAAAGTGCCCATTGTCATGTCTGGCACATGACTGGCATTCAGTATATTCTGGTGGAGTTGCTCCAAAAGCTAAACCAGAAAGAATAAAATGCAAACGATATTTTAAAAAGTACTGGGGGAGATGCAAAATGGAGGATGAAGTGAGCCAGAGAGAATGACTTTGAGGAATGTTGTGACTCCCTAGAGGAAGTCTGGACTGTGAAGTGATGGAAACGAAGTAGAGGAGCATTATGTGTAAGAACTAGCATGATGGGGGGCACCAGGGGGGCTCAACAGTTGAGCGTCTGCCTTCAGCTCAGGTTGTGATCCCAGGGTCCTGGGATCAAGTCCCACGTCAGGCTCCCTGGAGGGAACCTGCTTCTCCCTCTGCCTATGTCTCTGCCTGTCTCTGTGTGTCTCTCATGAATAAATAAATAAAATCTAAAAAAAAAAAAAAAAGAATTAGCAAGACATGTCAGAGCAGCCATGTTGAGGTGTCAGACAAAGGCAGTAGTACAATCGAAGGAGCCAGACTTTGATATCAGACTGACCTGGAAGAGATTTTGACTCTGCCACTTACTAGCTGTGTAAACTTCAGAAACTAACTTAGCCTCTCTAATTTTCCTTAATAAAACAGTAATAAAACCTACTGTACACCATTACTGGTACACACGAATATCAAGAATTTTAGCAATTGTCATGGTATTAGCTAACGTGAGAGCACTGCAGTTGTACGTACAGTTGAAGAGCCTTGAATTAAAGATGGAAGCTTGTAGTGGTTGAGCCCTTGTGAACTCAGCACCCTTCATGAGGAAGAACTGCCATGTACACATTAGCAATTTTAGCGTTTTGTCCTTGACCTCCCATTCTCATGGTTGACTAAGTCTCCTTGGGTGATACCAGGTAGTCCAATCTATGCTGAAGGAGTACAAAGGTTAGTTACCTGAACACCTGGGAGTCATCGATGCCTCCTGTTCATCCTTCTCCAATGCCTGGCCTTCCTACATAATCAATAAATTCTTCTTCAATTCTACCTCTTTAATAGCTTTTATATTTCCTCTCTTTTCTACATCCTCACCGTCACCTCGCTCCAGCACTCACCACCTCTTCCATCACGTACAAAAATTCTCTCCCTGCCTCTGCCCTGCTCGGCTGCACACAAAGCAGTCTTCCTCAAAACAAACCCGGCCACAGTACCCTCCTGCTCCAAATCCTCCAGTGGCTTCCCACTCCCTTCAGAGGAAAGTTTAACTTCAGTGTGATGAACAAGACATCCTGTGGTCTTGTTCTTTTTGAGGTTACACTGGCTTTTTACACACACACATAAAGTACACACACACACACACACGCACACACACACACACCAGTATAGCTTACCGATCTGCTTGCAGTCCCCCAAATATGCCTTCTTCTCTCTCTTCCTTCCTTTTCTCTTCCTACTTCTTTGACTAGAACACTCTCTGTTATCCTCCTTTGCTTGGCTAATACTCACACATCCTTCAGAATTCAGTGTGGATGCCACCAGGCTCTGGGGAGACTGTCTCTAACATCCTCTCACTTTGTCCATCAAGCTGGGCACCCCAACTAGGCATATGCATCCACCTTGTATAAATTGTACTTAATCAAGTATTTGTCTATCTTTTTCCCCATCTCTATTAATCTACTGTTATGGACAGAAGCCATGTCTTCATCACTGTTTCTCCAGGAAAACAGTGCATAAATGGAGAAGGTAGAAGGCCCCATAACTGATGCATGGATCGATGGATGGATGGATGGATGACTGATTGGATGGTTGAGTAATGAGAAATCAGTAATCAGTAATGAGTAATCAGAGTAATCAGAAGTAATGAGTAATCAGAAATAGGTGTCTGTTCTAGAGCTGTCAGCTGAGGTGTTTCTGAGGTCTTGAGAGTCCATTTAGAGGAGAATTACAGTAAAGAAAGAAGACTGAGGTTAAAAATTTGAGGGATGACATAAAAGAATGGGAGCAAGAATCACTGACAAATGATATAAACAGAAGTTACAGAGGTGCTGGAATGGTTCTTATGTATGACTGGCTGCCAGGTAAACAGGTGCAGGTCTCTGCACAGCAGGGGACATTTTCAGAAATGTGCATATTCACTGATCTGTTCACCTGTTGAAGGAGTAATTACAAGAGTAAAAACGTAACTGATCTAAATATCTACCTACAGGAATGCTTAAGTAACTTACGATGTATCCACATGATAGAATATTGTTCAGCCATTTACCTATCATAATTGCAAAGAATATATATCAACATTTTAAAAAAAACGCCTATAATACAATGCTTGAAAGAGAGCCAGGAAAATCATGATAGTGCCATGTTTTATAGAAATCAAGGGGAGAGAAACTGCCAGGAAGAGGGAGGTGTCAGTGCAGTAAGAGGACACAGAAGGCAAGGAGGACAGGGACAGGTGGTTAGGGCACAGAGGGCTTTGGGCGTTCCCCCACCACGCTGCACCTGTCGTTTCACAGTAGTACCTAAATGTCTGCCCTTCTGCAAACCCACTTGCCGTACTCATGCCCAGTACAGTCGGTGCCTGAGCACCAATGCTTGGTACTCTTCCCACTGTGCCTTGATTAGTTGATGTTTCTGCGATTACCGTGGTCTCTGTGTTTTCCCTATATGTGTTACCTATGCCATTACCAAGTGTCTATGCCCCTAGAATGCAGAAGATAATGGCTTTTCAAAGACTTATCCGGTAGTGCCTGGCTGAGTGTCACTTGCTATCCACCGTATGAGGATGATGATGCCTCTAGCAATGACAGTAGAGCTGACTCCCATTATTCATTGCTCTTTTTCATATTTCCTATTGGCATGTCCTAGCCCTTTAAAAGCCAGTCTAATAGACATGGGGAATACTGAAGCTGTTGAGTCAAGGAATGGAGAAATGTACCCCATGGTCCTCCCTCTGACAATGGGGACCAAAGACATGCAGTGCTGAACTATAGGACACTCAGTAAGAGGACAGGGATATTTAGCTGAAATGAAAGGCATTCAAAAAACACAGGATGTGGAAGATAAAAATCTGAGACTCCGAGGAGGAAATGTTCTTCAATGGGCAGTGTAGTATAATAAAAAGTAAATATGTGGCTTTTGTCTTAGGTGGTTCCTTGCACACAGCTCCTAAAACCCTTGGGATCTCTGGAGTGATAAATGTGTCTTTAATATGCCAGTGAGATGACTCTTGGTGAGGTGCTCCAAAAAAGCTTCAAGATGAGAGCTGATCACCAGAAAGACAGATCCTTTCAGCCCTACCTCTCAACCTTTGGGGAGGAGAGAGAAGCTGAAGATGGAGTTAATCACCAGTGGCCAGTGATTTAATCAAGCGTGCCTAGGAAATGCGACCTACATAAAGCCCCTAGATGGTGGGATCTGGAGAGCTTCTGGGTTGGTAGGCACACTGAGGTGCCAGGAGAATTGCACACCCGGAGAGAGAGAATGGAAGCTCCACAAACCTTGCCTCCCACACTTTGCCCTATGCATCTCTTCCACTTGGCTGTTCCTGTTTCTTTATAATAAACCAGTAACAGCAAGCAAAGCACTTTCCTAAGTTCTGGGAGTCATTCTAGGTAATTCCTGAACCTGAGAGGGGAGTGGGTCATGGGAACTTTTAAATTTATAGCCAGTCGGCCAGAAATAACAGAACTTGGGATTGGCATCAGAATGGCAGGAATAAGGACAATCTGGGGGGCTAAGCCCTTAACTTGTGGGGTCTGTGTTAACCACAGATAGTATGAGAACTGAATTGAATTATTGGACATCCAGTTGGTGCAGAAACATTGGAGAATTGCCTGTTGGTGTGGAAACCTCCCACATTTGGTGTCAGAATTGCTATAAATAAAAACAGCTCAGGTAGTATGGTGGGCATGGGAGGGGGTTGTCAGAACAGTAGAATGGCTCAGGATCTTAGAGAGCCCGTAATTCCTATATTCCCATTTACTGATAGAAACTGAGGCACAAGGAAGGTGAGACCTCATAGACACATTGTGGCAAAGCCCAGCTGGCATCTGGATATCACTATTTCTCACGAACAATTTTTGGCCCTGCCCCACCCTGTAGAGCAGGACTGATGCATCCAGAGAACAAATGGGCACTTACTCCTTGGCCTTTCCCAGGGATTGAGGAAGAACACTCAGTTTGCCCACTGAGCCACTCAGGGATGTTTTTATGGTACTCACAAAGTGAGTTTAATCCTAGGCGCTACTTTCAACCAAACATCATCATCTAACTTCATAGTAAGGCTCCAAGTCTGAGAAATTAGATAATTAAAACCTACCAAGAATGAAAAAGACTTGGGACTGTAGGGGTTACCATGGAGGGAGTGTTGTGCTTCTCAACAGTTAGAAGGGTAGAACAGATTTCACAGGAAGTTCACCACAGGGCACAGCGACCTTGACCGTTCAGATTTGGTTCTCCAGGGTGAATCTTATTCGGATTCACTGTCTTTCTACGGAGCTGGGTCACTCTGGTGCCTCTCTTAATGTGGGTTCTCAGCGTGTGCCTCTGATGAGCCACCGACTATAATACAATAGACTTCATTCTAGTAAGCTTCCTAGAACACAACACGCAGATGTTGCCTGCCATCTGAAGTAGTGCTATTTCTAAACAAGGTGATACTGTAGCATTTTCAGGATTCCAAATACCCCTTTAGGACAAAATTTAAGCTTCTCAGGATTACCAAAGTAAAGAGGTGCCAAGGAACCAATTCCTATATAGCTCTGTATGTTGACAACCTAATGTCTATATACTGAACCTAGTCTCCAAAGAAATTAAGAGGCCACTTTGGGTCTGACCTTTGTGGGTTATTATGCTTCTCATTGGTCATACATGACTGCTTGAAAATCCAGTGAGAACATGTTCTTTCCCCGTGGCTGAGATCTCAGTGGTGCTATACATGCACTCACTGGCTCACCTCAGCTATATTGCTGGGTTTCTGTGAACCTCAGTTTCCTTTTTGATATATGGAATAGTCCCATACCTGCATGCCATGGTATTCCTAAAGAATCAAATGGGGAAAAACTGGAGAATGTATTTTATAAAACACCATAGAAATTTATTGGATGTTTATCATTATTAGCATCATCATCATCACCTTATTTCTAAGCAAGTGTTTCTGACTCTAATAAAACTTTTTTTCTTAAAAATCACTGTTATAATAAAAACTGAAATCCCTTTAGGGCCAAAGAATTAGAGCTGACAGGTGATCTAAAATTGAAAAACTAGAGTCTAGAATTTAGTTCTCCAAAGCACATGTTGAGTTTTGGGATTTTTTGGTTGCTGTTGTTTTAGCAAAGTCATGTTAAAAAAAAAAAAGGTCAAATGTCAGCACACTAACATGTTTTTGTTACATATTATTTTAAATTGTGTTAGCTTTCCAGGGTCGGCATTTTTCTCCCCTTCCGCATTAAGGGAAGGCACTGGAAGTCTACAATAGTGCTTTCTAGTCGCTGAACGGTCAGGCTCTCTCTTGCCCACATGCACGCCACTGGATTATCTCTTCATACACATAAGCCAGTTCATGAGTTCAGTGGAAAGAGGGTAGTGAATTCATTCAAGACACCAGAGTTTTTTCTCTTGCCTCTGTTGTTTTATTTTCCATCCTTTCCTTTTTCCCCCTTTACTTTTCCTTTACTTTTTTCTTTTGATGTTCATAATTCCAT
This sequence comes from Canis lupus familiaris, assembly GCF_011100685.1. NCBI lineage: Eukaryota > Metazoa > Chordata > Mammalia > Carnivora > Canidae > Canis > Canis lupus. Next base: position 61,299,558 of record NC_049231.1, read on the forward strand.
ATATTTAATTTTAATGAATTACACTATTCTTTAAACCATTACTTAGCACTATTTAAAAACAAGCTTTGTAAGAGTCCTACCAGCTAAGTCCCAGGAGCGGCCAATGCTTAGCACTGTTTGAGAAATATCTTCTCAAGGTATTTACCTCATAGTCTCGAGGTTTCCTTTTCCTGTGTAACTATGTGACACCAATCTTTGGTAGATACAATATAGTATTAATCGTTGACCTTCAAAAATGTTAAAGGTGAGGAAATAATTTTATTAGTCTGTCTATTCCAACAATAGAGAATTTGCCTTAAATTTTACTCATCTAGAGGGGCACTTTGACCCTTGCCAAGTGTGTACGGAGTTCTTATTATGTGCCAGGCATTGTTCTAGCAACAGGGCCAAGAGTCAGGCGAGTCAGGTGACGCCAACGAGTCACCCGGGGTGCAAAATTAAAGAGGCACCCACTTGCGTGACCCTGAGAGTATAGGTCTCCTAATCTCAGCGTGGTAAACACTGAGGCATCACGACAAGAAGACACATGGTGACCCTCACGGAATCACCCAGGAAGGGAGGTGGACACTAAATGTATACAATCATACAAAGTAATAAGAGAAGTAAATAGGGGTAGGCACAGATATCGTGCTTGGCAAAATGACTGTATGAACTAATTGAAATGCGAACGAGATAAAGTATAGTGGAAACCAATTATGAGATTATGTGATTTTTTTTTTAAAGGTCCGAAATAAAATGGAGAATGTTAGGAGAATGAAGGTAGCGTTTTGCTTCTGAAGACTTAGAGTTGAGTAGATGAGGTGGGGTGTGCAGAGCAGGTGGCTGGATCTGACACTGGTGCCTGGTGGTGGCGGAGAGGCCAGTCAGCCCTGGCCACAGCAAGGGAGGCCTGCTGCCCAGCTGTTACTGCCGATTTCCAAGCCTGTCATTCCATCATGAAGCACTTTTCGACAGAGGTACAAGTCTGTAACGTGGTGGCTTCCATTCCCCTGTCCCCCTGCACTATATCCTGAACCTCTGAAAATGATCATTCTGCTTTCTGGAATGAGAAAGTAGGAACATAAAAGAACAATGTTACGTTTCCTTTATTAAAAATGGGAGAGAAAGAAAAGAATGGGAGAGAAAGAAGGAAACGCTGTGTTTATTATTGTGGATATTTCCAAAGAGGTAACTAAAATTTTACGGTGGCCTTGTTAGTGACTCTCTAAATCCGCTGACAGCACCTCTGTTTTAAAATCTCTTCTGCATATCAGCAGGACAATGAAGCACACATTGGAAATTCTGATGATTTCAAACTTCAGACTTTCTTTTAAAGTAATAACTTTAATTCAGTTCTTTCTGGCATAAACTTTTTCATCCCATTATGTCAAAAATTGTATTATCCATCCATTTGTCTGTCAAAACGTCTCCCTGTGGGGCGATAGACTCCTGGCTTCTCTACTCTAAACCTCCCCATTACATCCTGCTATCAAGAGTCACAATTTTCCACGAAAGTCTCTGGTGACTTTTGACAATGTTTTACAGAGAACTAGACCAGGAAGCTCAGAGTTAAAGGAAATCTTCCATTCTAGCAATGAATATGTAATAGGCATTACACTGTGCAGTATTCCAAAAAATGTAAGGTTCATTAAGTCTTTCTAAAGCAGGGACTTCCGTGTAGCTTTGAAGGAACCTGTCTTCACAATGGCATTAGCAAATGGCACTTTGGGGCAGAGAATATTAATATTGCACATTAAGGAACAAATTTGTTTAAATGCTGTATAGCTATATGTAGATGCTGATGATCCAGAAATAAATAAAAAGTGAATAGTTGTCCAACTTTGTATGTAAATTGCCTTTTGCTTATACACATAAGAATGCTTTTTGCTCCTAAATTCCTTCATATTAACAAGCAGGAGTGTAACTAATATATAAACTAAAGTCATTCTCTTTAATGAGAATGCTAAATATTTTAAAGAAATGCACGGCTGTGAAATATTGTCAAGGGCATTTTTATACTTAAGTTTAAGAACGCTTATGACTTAACTGTTGAATTATTTAACATATTCAGCCTGGAAGCACTATTTATGTATGTTTTTTAATGTTCTTACTTATGTTGGCTTTTCTTTGCTAAGGATTTAGGACCTTTGATTTCTGTTTATAAAATTTACATTTTTAATCTCCTATTTCTGTGTATTTCCCATTTGACAGTGGCAACAATATCCAGAAGGAAAGGGTTTGGGAGGAAAAAAAAAAAGGGGGAGAAATCTCACGGAGTCGGAAACGAGTGCTGAGAGAAACTCAAGTCACACTGCTAAAGGAATAAAGTCAACTTGGGATCCAGAACTAAAGGTCCTGTTCACTGACCCACCGATATAACTAAGATAATGGATATAGAAATATGCACCTGCTTTCCAAGCTTTTCCCAAGGAAGCATGGGAACAGGGACAGGGAGCAGAGTGATCCTGTGCAATAATGTAATTCCATACAATCAGCATTTGCTACTTTGAGTTGTCAGCTTCTATTTTTCACCTACGTATTGTTTTGCAATTACTGCCTAGCCACAGATTTATCAGAGCCACATAAAAACACACTTTCTCTCATTTTTCTTCAATTAACCTTGATTTATATTTCTTAAATGTTGAAGGATTCCTCAAAGATTTCGGAAGGATTCTGAGTAGAACTCCCATCAATGCCATTCAGGAAATGGAAACTGACAATCAAAGGTAGTGTGAGGGCAGGTTTTATTTGAGCTGCTCCCATTAAATTCTACTCATGTGGTTAATAATATAAAAATTGTCCAGGTGACTTGGGATGGAAATGTACCTAGAATTTGCTTGAAGTGTGATTCCAATAGAACTACAACTGGGGGTACAAGTGGGCAATTTTAAAGACTGCTATGCTTTTCTCTAGTGATGTTTTCCTTTATAAACTATACATATACGTGTGTGTGTGTGTAATAAACTATGTGTGTATGTGTGTATATATATTTATGTGCATATGTATATATATCCAATATTACTAATGCTACCAGGTCAAAATTTTTCTTCTGCACTAAGTCAAAAATATACAATAATGAGGCCTCTAAGGGATGGGGCCTCAGTCATACAGTTGGGGGAAGAACTGAAGGCTTCCACGGCTTGTTTAAACCATTAGAGGTCTTTCTGACATTGATTTTCACTTTCATTTACCCTGTATTCCCTAACATATGTTCCACGGAGGTTATTAAGTTTACTTTAAAGAAGGGCACCCCAATTAAATGAGCTTTGGAAATGCTGGATTAAACAAAATTCAGTAAGATTTCTCAGAGCTTTAAATATATAACTGTGCTTTGCGAATCCTCAAGAGAGAAAGGTAATAGCTATTATTTTCCAAACATTTTGACCAGGAATCTCTTTATTTATGGTTGTTTTCCCAGGGCACCTCCAGGCTAGTGTTCCACAGAGTACACTTTGGGAAACAATGACTTTTGTCAGTAAACACTTACTGAACCTAGCCTATGGGATAAGTTCTGTGCCGGGTGTCCAATGTTTCAGAAATCTGGTTTGTTATCAACCTACACTGTAGGAAGAAAGAGACTTTGTCAAATTCACCTTTACGTACCTCACTGTCACAGTGTCTGGTGCTCAACAGTGACTAGTCAGGTGCTGAATGAGTGAATGAATGAAACAACCTAAAGATTGATGCCGAAGTGCACTTGTGCAGATTATTATATCATTTTTTAGATTTATTTCATATTCTAAGGAGGAGATGCTAATATAATGTTTCCCAAAGTTTCACTCTCATTCAGTCTTCCTAAAATTCTGCTTAAGGGAAGAACCTAAAGGAAGAGAAGTAATTTAATGCCATGAAAGATTAAAGAGATCCAAATTCATATGCTTGTATATAATGACCATACTACTGCCTCACCATTACAGCTGTGGGGAGGATTTGTACTAATAATAACTTTTTTCTTTCTTTTATAGTCTCCACTCACCTCCACAAAAAACCAGACCACCACAACAAAACTAAAAACTGTGCACATAACACACAAATCCACAGACATACAATATCAACTCCTTCACAAAAAGGTGTTAAGTGGAGCCTCAGACTAAGAATTTTATAATTTACTAGATTACAGAGATTTACTCTGTGCAAAGCTAAGTGACCTTTTATTACCATTATTATTGAGGTATAACTGACATACATTACATTAATTTCAGGTATACAACATAATGATCAAATACCTGTATGATCACTGCAAAAAATCTAGTTAACGTATGTACATAGTTACAAACATATTTTTCTTGTGATGAGAACTCTTAATATCTATTCTCTTAGCAACTTTCAGATATCCTATACTATTCTTCAACAGCGTCATTAATTATGGACACCATATTGTATATTACAACCCCATGACTTATTTATTTTAAGTGAACTGGCCTTATAAGGACTTCATGCATGGGGTGTCTCAGGTAGATATGTATCACGTATTGTTACCATACTCTAAAATTGATGTACTCAATCATTTTCCAAGTCTCTAGACCTTCTTTTCTTACATATATATATATATATATATATATATATATATATATATATATAATGTGCTTATGACATATATCAATTTAAAGCAACTGTGTTTGAGGACTGTATTAAGAATTCTGAGACAGCTCAAGTATCCAGGTATGCCAGTAACCAGAATTATCAATGAGTGTACTAATAAATAGTGACTAAAGTCACTAACTAGCTACACACCATGGCCATGAAGATATCTACGTGAATAGGGACATTTCTTTCTATATATCGCGCTTTTCCCTCAAAGGTAGGAGACCCTCTAGATAGGAGTACCTGAGTTGCCCTATTGGCTGGACCCTTGGCCCTACCTCTGAAAGGTCATTTCTTAAAAAAAAAAAAAAAAAATCAAGGATCAAAAATCCATTGACTCCTATAGAAGTGTTCAGGAATAAACAGCATGATTTCATGTAAGTACAAACAGCAATTTGGGCATACAAATCCAAGATTCAGTGGGTGATATATATAGATGGGCCACAGCTATTTCCAGTCCTCCACAGCAGAATGTTTCCCACCATTATTCCAGAACCTAATAAGCTAAGTAGCTTACCTAGAACAGACTTACAGCCACCATTGAGGCAAGCATCAAAGTTCCAGAAGTGTGGCTGGAACTAGAATGATCAAGCAGTGATCATTCTTCTCCCAGCACTCTCCCGGAGGTTGAGTCTGGGAGATTAGCTAAGGCATGAAAGGCCCCCTAAACACACAGGGTCCATAAATAACTGTTATAAGAAGGAAGAGTTGCCAAAGATGTTCTGATATTAGAACAGGAACTTTTCCTTCCCATCTACTAAGCTATAGGCAACACAACAGCAAAAATGGTCAAGGTCAGTTAAATCTCACCACCAAGTAACTCTGTGTCTGGCCACGGTGGTAGTTCAATAAATGTTAGAGAACTGGATTAAATCTCTTATTATTTAATTTCTCTCTCTGATTCTGGTTGAGGCAGAGGTAGAGGAGCTAACTACCGCCTGCCCTTTGGGTTTCTCTAGCTATAAGAAAATTTTCAGAATTTGAAGACTAACTTTATAAAAAGTCATGGTGACACTCCCGAAAACAGCTCCACAGTTCTTGCAATGACCTTCTTCTCCTGACTCTTCTCATCAGCTGGCTAGTTACTATCACAATTTATCCTTTTTGCTATCACCCAGAATTCTCTACTAAGCAGTAAGTCAATTTATCCCACCGCAGCCAATGACATTCACAATGGAGCAACTGAGTACCCTGTGATTCCAAGGAACTTTCTGAATAAAGAAAGTTTTAGTTTTAGGGATAAACATTTTCTTGGCAATTCTAGGGTCAACTGATGATGGGATAGATTCATTCCAGAATGACTAAAAGCTAACGTCTGGTTAGTCCAATGGCTTCAGGTAACTTTTAGGAGCATTTCAAAGAGCAGGCAAGGGGGAAAATGCAGCCAGTAGACACCAGACTTCATCAAGGACTGACAATGGAGCAGTGGTAGTGCAAAGTGATTTGCCATGCAGAGCTTGGTAGCCAACAAAGGTAGGAAACTAACTGGTAGAGGGCTGGTGTGAGGGATGCAGAAGAGTGAACAGGTAGAGAGCCCAGAACATAGGTGAAATACAATTATTCTAGCAGCAAACTATAGCACACAGTCTGGATGAGACAGTTTTCATTAATAGGGAATTCTTAAAGTGAAATAGAGACATGAATCTCCAAAAAGCTGTCAAAGCTTTGATGCAGTGATGGTAATAAGAGGTACTTAGTTACCAACACAAAAATATACTACAAGAGCCTGATTTAAATTATAAGGCTTGGGAAAAGCCCATCAGTGGTTGCCCAGGAGCAAGGTAAGGGGAGATTCCCAAAGGGCACAAAGGAACTTTTGAGGATGAGAGATGTGTTCGTTATCTTGGTTGTGGTGATGGTTTCTTGGTTATATCAGTATTATCAAAATCTACTAATTCACATACTTTAAACATGCTGTTATTGTTTGCCAATCAAACCTCAATAAAACTCTTAAATGAAGAAAAGGAAAACAAAACAAAACAAACAAACAAACAAAACCAAGGCTTAACCCAAGTCTGGAGTCAATATTAAAGGCCTAGGCATGACAAGTAATGAAGCTGAAGATGTTAAACTACTGACATGAGGAAGCAGCAGTTCCTTTGTCTACAGTGGTAAAACAGAAGAAAGGTGAGTCACAGAGACCTGACTTATCTACCAGAGTGTGCACCTACTTTGCCAAGCACTTGTACAGAATTCCAATTAGCAGAAAGGGTCCCCCAGGGCAGATGTATAGAGGGTGTGCCAACCTGAGAGGGCCCAGCAAGCTGTTAGCCAGGGACTCACAGGGCAGCATTTTTGTTGGAGCATTTACCCTGATGGACACAAGGCAACTGCATCCATGGTTAATTAGGGTCTGGTCAGCCTGAGGCCCCTTGGAAACGGACTTGTCAGCACACCAAGAACAGCCTCTCTCATGAAAGCCAAGGAGACTCATGCAAGTCAAGCTCAAGAGGCTGATGTATAAAACCTGTGTTCGTTTATTTACTTATCAAGAGAAATGTTAATCTCATTTAGATCAAAATCCTTGGGTCTGGCTGCCCAGGTAGTTTTCTGTGCAAGGCCAGAGCCTCATAATATAGTGGACTCTCATCAGAAGTTTAAGTCAATCAGAACAAGGAGAATCTGTTGTATGGTTGGAGTGTTTGATGGCACCACCTGACATAGCCATCTTGACCACAGCATGGCACTGCCAGGCTGAGGTTCTCTCTCCCTTCAATGGTACTTAGAGAAGCCAGCATTTACTACGGGGATCCTCCTCTTTTTCTACTTTTATATCTGATTAGTCCCTCCTCTGGTAAACATTCTATTTGTGTATATTTGTCACAATAGTGACTCAGCTTGCAGCCAAGTACTTCTGAACATGAAAGTCATTCTATCACTGTAAAGAGATTTCACTAAATCTGTGTTCCGACCCAAGAGATGTTGACTTTACAGTTTGATCCTCAGGAGGAATTCTTTTTGTCCTTATTTATATGTCCCTAGATAGACATCTGTAACTCCCAAGAACTGACAATAATATATATGTTCCACAAATCAATTGTTTTAAAAATTAAGTACTGAATTTTAAAGCATTAGAAATCCATAACCAGGGGTGTCTGCATGGCACAGTCGGTTAAGTGCTTTCAGCTCAGGTCATGATCCCAGGGTCCAGAGATTGAGCCCCACATCGGGCTCCCCACTCAGTCTGCTTCTGTCCCTCCCCTCTGCCTATGCGCTCTCTCTCTCTTTATCTCTTTCTCTCTCTCTCGTTCATGCTCTCTCTCAAATAAATAAATAAAATCTTAAAAAAGATTCCATAACCACATGTAGTACCTGTCAAAACTCTCCAACAACCAAAACACTGTTTGCTTGAATCATTCAGTTATCTGAGCCTGCTGGCAAAAATTTTTACCCTACTGTTGGAAAATGAGACCTTTTTAATGGGTACAGATTGATCTGCTGACCAGTAAGCATAGAAGAGCTTCCTTCTTCACTGCAAACACAAATCTCTCCTATCAGCTTTGCAACAATTCATAGAACACAGATGAGGAGCTTGTGCTTGGTGGGATCAATACTCAAAAAGATCATTTCAGAAGCTTGTGAAAATTAGGGCTATGTGTCCTCTCTGGCCTTGGTAGCACTTTAATTTCTTTTTATCACAATGGGTTAGAAATTACCAGGCTCAAGAAAAAGCATCCAGTCGAGGGGTTTCAGCCTCTCCTAAGTCCCTGTGTACCTACTCTGGATGAGGAGTCTTCAATAGAACAATCTTGGACCTAAAGCTACAGTGGGGAGGCTCACCTGGAACTGACGTAGCAGCAAAAGGGCTTTGATCACAGCCTACAGTGAATCCCTTGGAAGAACAGCTACAGGACTTTACAGCGAAGGGAGGTAAAGAGGGAAATAATGATTCATTGTGATACCTTCCACGGGGTAGGGGCTGGGCCCTATGGCAACACCCAGTCACTACTCCAGTACTCTTCACTTGAAACGTGAATTTCTCTCCAGTTGATTTATTAAGATTTCTACAGCAAAAGAGCAATCAATTAGGATTTCATACAAAGAGACTGAGAGGATTTGCAGCAGTCACATAGTCTTCTCCTTTAATGTCTTTAGTTTAAGGAGGGGCACACATGCTCTACAACACCTTAGTTAAAAATGGACACTCTCTGATCTGCTAATCTCCTTCACTTCTCTTGAGAAGTGTGAGGGGTCTCAGGTCCCATTTAAAAATTAGATCTGAAGCCTGCCATAGAAAATATTGTCATATGGACCTCGAGCCTGCCGTTGTCCATAAAGGGAAGGGCCAGGCCACATGCTGAAAGCTGGCACTTACACATATGGGAGGCAATTAATTACTTGGACAATTTGTTCTCTTTGGCTCTGATGATCAAGTTGGGAATTAAGTGACCACAGTGGTCTGAGAATCAGGGAATAGGGGTCATAATAATTCCCAGAATGGCAAAATTACAGGCTTTTGTAGCTAAAAGGGACGTTAGGGAACCTCTATCCCAGTGATTTGTAAGCTCTTTTTTAATACTGGAACTTTATTTTCATTTTTTAAACAAAGTTTTACACAAAAACACTCTATAAAATCATATAATAATGAAGCAGACCAGATGGAAGCAGATACCTAGAGCTCCGAAGAAAAGCAGCTTGAAAACCACTGGTTCATGATATCCACTCACTTCACACACATAGGGACGGAGATGTCTTCTCCAGAGTCACACATGACGTGAGCGGCAAGGAGAAGAGCTGACACTGGTCTTCTAAACCCTGGTCTAGCACTTGCCCTGCCTTTGAAAAAAAGCTGTCCTTCCGGAAAAGACCTTGTGGGACTGGGGGGAACCAGTGCCCATGCTCCCTAGTCACAAATGAGACCGAGAGGCAGCCATTGGGTGCACAGTACGAGCCGGAGCCGTAGCAGGAGTGATGGGAGTCATAACAGCAGCAGCAGGGGTAACTCATATTCACAGATGATGTTAAAGGTTTCACATTATATCATTTGCTAGTCAGAGCAATGATGCAAGGTAGAGAGAGAGGAATATCATTATCCTCATTTTACAGATGAGGAAACAGGTCTGGAAAGGTTAAGTGACGTACCTCCTCAAGGTTATTTGTACTTCGGAGCAGAGCTGGGTCATCAAGCTCCAAATCCTGTGCTCTTGTCCCTAACTCTGCAGGGCTGTCCTTCTAGTTCAAATACAGAACTTTCCCAATTCCCCTCATTTCTATTAAAAAAAAGGGGGGATGAAAATCCAGCTCATTTAAGAAAGGAGCCATTGTGCCTGGCATCGCAGAACGTTGGAACTTGAATAGATTCAGATCCTCCACAATGAGGACTAGAGTGGGTTGATCCATGAGAAGGGTCTGCTTAAGCACAGAACTGCAGAAGTCATATGTATATATTTAAACATTTTAGTTTGGCTTAAAACTTCTAAAAGTAGATTATTTGCCAATATTCTTGCAGAGACCTAAACCCTGTCTCTGAATCAGCCGTTTGGAGTTCAAGTGGTCTTTCTTCTAGAAGCCACACCCATGGTGTCCATCAGCTACAATCTCTGATAAATGGAACGAGAACTAAGACACTTGAAAAGTGATCTGAATGTAAAGCACGTTTCATTTTTGTGATCTTCTGATCCGATTACTGCATTACTGTTTTCTGATCCGATCCTTTGCAGATGTCTTGCACATGCCTAATTTGACGGCACATTGTTTTAGTGCCTGGCTCTCATCAAGTGGCCCCAAAGCGTGCATTTCTATAACAGAGGAACAACTCCCTTCTTTTTGCAGTAATATTTCATCAATTACTAGATATTTAACTAAATCACACAAGAACAAGAACAGGTGTGCAGGTTTGCACAAGCCCACTGGTTAACAAACACACCAGACTATGTGTTAGCCAACAGCTCCACTGGTGGTGGCCAAGAGGCAACAGTGCACCCAGGATCGCCTTCCTAGCCAGGTATCCAGTAGGTTGTGCGCATTGTCTGGAGGGTTTCCAGTTGAGAGAAGGCAGGCTTGATCCCACAAACTGTCAGGCAGAGGTCTGTCCAAAGAGCTTGTCCTGAATTCTGAAGGAATTGACGCTGGTTATGTTACCTCGCAGATGTGCTGGGAAGTTGTTCTTGGGTACGTTGGTACTTAAAAAAAAAAAAAAACTTTGCTCTTCCTCATCCATTGCACTCCTAAGTAATACGGGACCCTTCACCTGAAACAGATCTTTGGAGAAATATTGCCCAGAACACGAATACAAGGAGAATGGACACCGCTTCAGAAGCGTAGCGAGTGATGCCTTCCTAAGCATCCCAGTCTGGCCAATTATATGGTTCTCAACTCATGGAAAGCCTTACGTGGCATTTGAGTTGTAAATGCAAATGCATTTAGAAAACAAATGTAAAACGTGCTATGCTTTCCATTGGCCACTCTCATTATCACCTCGTCCTTTCCAACACCGCCCTGACTCCCTCTGCACCACGCACACCTCCCGAGAATCTCGGCCAGCCCTGGGCCATCGCTGTTCACACGCTTAGATTTTCTAGGACTTCACAGGCAGCGAGGTCCACTCCGACGCTGTGGCTTAAGATTCACAAGCCTCATCAACCTTAGGATGTCCTAAGAAGGGACCCCAAGCTTTGGTGGGTACCCAGCACCAGCAACGGTAGAGAAAGGAGAAAATGTGAACCGGGAGCTACGGTCCCCACAAATCCTGCACTACCCTCGAAATGGCCCACTTGAAAAATGGCAATATTTTTGTATGCCGGCCTCAGAGTCCCTGCTCGAAGAATGCTTGTAGCAAAGCTGTATTTCTGCTTTGAGGGCTTTCTGAAGAATGCATTTAGGTAGGAGCTAGCCTTTTCTTCCAGAAACAGCGAGGGCTATCCGTCAATCTACCAGCGAGCCGCTCATCAGGTTCACTCGACAAAGGGTTAGGGCAGCAAGCCCCCACAATAATGTGGAAACAGAAATATTACAAAGTAAAGGCTTATAAAATAATAAAAATTCTACTTACTCCAGATACCTCCCTGTGCCTTTGGCAAAATACCTTAAGCATTCCACATACGGCGGGCATTGTCTTTATAAGATGGCACCTCATAAAATGGTATTAAATATCACCAACGGGGCTTCATATTTCATCCGGCAGGGTTTAGGCCAGGCATGTTCTATATCACACATTATTAGAATGACATCTGCTTTGCAAGTTGTGTACCCAGGAGCCTACCCGGATCACTCATTTCAGCACTCATTCTCGAGGCTTCTGTGCCTTCATAATGCCTAATATGTTTAACTCATTTTGAACAGAAGTCTAAAGGCTGCCACGGCCCTCTGGCCAAAACTGTAGCTGTCAGACAACGGAGCCAGCTATCATACATTCCTCATTTATCATTAGTGGTGATGCAGTTGTACAGAAAAATGTGCCCACTGTACTGAGAGGCTGTCAATTGTTCCCCCCTATAAAACTCCTCTTCTCAAATAGGGACATTTCTCTGTGGAGGCCTTGCCATTACATTTCGCTCCTTTTCCCACAACACTGAATTTATAATGCAAAGAAAATGGGGAACATATATTCATCCAAATGGCCTCTCTGCTACGAGACGAATAAGGAGATCAGCGATGGCAGCGTCGGTGCAGGACTGCACGTGCCATTGGGGGAAATTAATAGAATCGGCCCAGAAAGAGTGAAAAGGAAAAAGGAAAGAGGCAAAAATCACCCACAGGTTTTCTGCTGAGGTTGAAATCTCGGATGATAAAGGATCGCTGCTGGAAGTTGCCATTCTCTTCAGAGTTATCGTTTTGCCACCCAAGTAGGATGTGGGTGCTGCAGACCTGCACCCCATACATTTGGAGGTAAGTTTCTCCAACTTTCTGCTCCTTATCTGACTCCTGACAATGGTTCCTTCGGTCTCCTTTACCCGGCCTGTAAACTGTGCCTCTGAAGTCGGCGGCCAGCCCCAGAGGCCAGCCAGCTTTTTACGGCTTGCTCACAGAGGGTCTTTATATTTAAAGAAAAACAACAGTCAGATGGTGCTCCTGATTAACATCATTATCATTGAGCTTATGATTCCTATTAGGATTGTGAAGATGTGCCCTTACCATTTTTTTCTTCCTCTGCCCACATGACTGCCTCTTCCCACTCACACATTTTGGCCATCCCTCTTGTAATTCTGCTGGGAGAAAAATGGACTCAATTAAATGTGTTCGAGATGCCTGTGGGTCTGTGCCGGGGTCTTCAAAGAGAGAGTGTTAAAGTGATTATAGTAATGATAACGCATCCTTGTTGACTTCAAAGAGAGAAGCCTGGCAAATGGACTTCTTCCCATGATATTTCTGTCAGAGCAGTTATTATCCCATTTTAGAGATGGGAAAACAGAGTGCCTTGCCTAAGGCCATGGGTAGCAATCAGTCCTAGAAAGAGGATGAAAGCATTGCCACGGGCTTCTGAGTCGTTCCCAAGTTCAGACCATTTTCCCTCCAGCAGCAACAACAAATCTCATCCTCAGAAACAATAAACCTCGGGGTAGGTAAATGTAGCCCCAAAGAAATCATCCATTTCAGACCCTGCAAGGACACCAGGTGAGAAATGGGAAAATGAAGGGGTAAAGATTTGCCCTCTACTTGCCCATCCTTCTCCAGAACCCAATCTTGCATTCATCCAAGGTCTAACCTGCCTGCAGGGATGGATGGATGGATGGTCTGGGGCCTTCACACGGAAAGCTTAGGGCAGCTAGTGACCAGCCCTTCGCTGAACAAATTTTAACAATTTCTCTGTTAACCACCCCTTGAAGTTCCCCACCTTGTGGAAAGCCCCCTTGTTTCTGGAAGGGACAAGTGGTCAAGTCCCTCAAAGGCCCAGGCAAGCTCCATATCTAAGGGCCCCACTGAATACTCTTTAAGACATACTTCAGCTGGCTCTGCATAACCTTTTACCCAAAGTGTGCCCTACATTTTCTAGTCTCTAGGCCAGGGGTCGCCAATTTTTTTTTTTTCTCAGTTCTACAACTGTGTTTCCTTAATACCAGAACTTTCCTCCTCTTCTCTCCCAGTTGTTTCCAGGAGCTCACACATCATTGACTGAACAACCGTTTCTCTGCCTCAGTGTTTTTTTTCTCTAAAACCACCCTTTACTACAAAATACTTGCCCTGGAAACACATGATGATTAACTGTCCTCCTGGTTATAGTCACAAAATATAGTCTCTGAGTTCCCTAATCTTCTTTAATTTTCTCTTCCTTTCCTCTAAATCACCCTTCACCTTGTTTCACCCACTTGCTCACAGTGATCCAAGGTTATGTATTCAGAGCATGTTCTTCGTCCGATCCTCACAGGGAATTTATGGTTTCTAGTGGAGCCGTTCTACTGAAGACCTGATCAACTTTAATATTTTTCTTATATCCTTTGGCACTGTTCATTCCAAGTCAAGGCTGGCAACTTAGCAGTGCAGCTGGATTAGAGATAAATGGGTCAATTCAATCCAATTCAAAAACTGCTACAGTGCTGTGTAATTCATTAAGCACTGGAGATATATAAGACATCGTTCCTCTCCTTAAGGGGCTTATAGTTTAGTTAAGAGAGATACAAAGAATGCCTGTGAACTTGATATATAATACTGCAGAGCAATAAAACCATAATAGTCTAAGAAAACAATAAGAACAATAAAAGGTCAGAAGACTGGACTCTGTAGACAAGAATGAAAAGGAAGCACTTTATGGAGAACATGAGTTGTGTTCTAAACTGGAAGGAACTGAACAATTTGAATGATTAGAAACGGTGATGAAGAATACTTCAACTGAGAGTGACAGCAGGATGAGACCCCTTGAATTAGGTCATTGCCTTGAAGTCATTCAAAGAAGCAGAAGATAATAACCCTGAGGTCAGTCAAGCTTTTTTTAGCTCGTTACCTCAGTCATGGCTTAGAAGGACTCTCTGTCTTCTTTCCTCCTGTAACCATCATCTTCATTGGTTTAACCACAGGAAATTAAAGAACCAGTTAGCACATGGGTTTCCACTGGGCTGGTTGGTGGCTCTGGGCAATCAAGAACACACTTTCACCAGGATCATCAGCTGCCCAGAGTAATCATGACTGTAGTTAACTACAAATTGTCAGGGAGCAATGGAGGATGAAAGCAAGTGGTCTTGAATCCTGTTGGTAGCAGAAACAACCTGGCAGTTTCTTCATATATGCCAGCCACTCTCTTTCTGGCCCATGGGTTTTCTGAGTGAAGCCATGCCCCTCCAGCATTGCCATAACAAGGTTTAGAGAAGATGCTCAATCCCAACTGGATAATCCTGCACGAGTGTCCAACCTCAACAAAACTGGGAGCTATTTCATTTTTACTACCCTTACCTCCCTAAGTTGTCCCTCCCACTGCATCAGCCCCACCACCCAGAGCACTGATCTAAGGTATGTACGCTGGGAAGAAAAAGAAACAAATACATGTTGAACAAGTACGTGCATTTTACCTGGGGATTAGAGACGCACTGCTGTTCTGAATTCCTGGTAGTGTCTGGTATTTCAGACACTATAATAAGTTGACAAAATATTTGTTTCCTGCTTGTTGGGGGTTTGGTGGGGGAGACTTTGAGCTGCCCCTAAATCATCCTATGTGAGTAGCATTTACTACCTCATTATAAGTTCAACCTTTAGCTCAGAATCAGTCTCTATCTAGAAAGGTAAAGGCCTCAAAAAGTCTAAGTTCTATGAGGACGATGACTTTATTTGGTCATTACATCCTGAAATCCTAAAGCTAGCATACAATCCACACTTAGCAACTCACTGACCAGCCTCCCTAGGTGCTCCAGGTTGGGCTATTTGGATAACACTTTAAACCAGCCCTAAGAAATATAAATTACAGACTTCCCTGGCCTCAGAATTCCCACCATCTGTCGCACAACCTTTCTCCACGCCTTCTTGGCAGTCATTTCAATTTCCATGACAGGGGGAAAGAAAAAAAAGTCGTGGTCTGTGCCACAACTTGAAGGTTCATTTAATGTAGATTTTGATGAGTGAACTGTACAATAACCCCAAGTTGGAGGTGTATTTTTTATACTGAAGGTGAGAGACCAATTAGTAGCTCTAACTCCTTAAGCAGATGGTTATCATATGATATCGGAGGTGCCTGTCCTGTCCTTTGCCATTAGAAAGTCATCTTTTTTCCTAACATCTTTCTCTCCAAAAGAAGGATATTATGCAGACAGACTGCATGGCCTAGAGAACTCTATGAAGTTGAGTCGCTAGCAGGACACTGGGTGCCTGGGGATCTTGTTCTGAAATTACTGGTCCATATAGCTCCTAAAAACTGCCTCTAAGATAAATGCAGAGGGAGAGTTTCAGGGCAGTCCGAGAAGTTAAGCTGAGAAGATTCTCAGGTTCTGGGTTCCATCCCAAGCTGAAATTGGTAGACATGTGACTCTCGGTCCTCAGGAGCCTGCAAGAGAGCCTCCCCTTCTATGGTTCAGAAACTCCCACTATAAAGGGAACAACATGGAATTGGGAATTAGAGGGAATCTGGTTTAAATTCCAGCTCTGTCCTTTACCAGTTGCAGCCTGAACTCACCAGCCTCAGTTTCCTGTCCTGCAAGACTGGCTAAAAAGAACAACTTTAAGGAGAGATGAAGATTAAGTGAAATTCCAAGTGAAGAGTCATGACGCCAGGCACTTTTGTCTTCCCTCAAAATGTCAGGCAGGGAGACCAGCACCACAGAAAGCACAGAGGGAAGTTAGGGATTGAGACACAAGGTGGTCTGGACAGTCTTCTGGCTGCAGTCAATGGTTGCATTTGTTAGAGCCCAGACTTCAAGTCTGAGAAGTGTGGGTCTGCTTCTCTGCCCCACCACTTGCTTGCGCTGTGAGCTTGGACAAGCTACATAATTATTTCAAACCTCAGTGCCTTCATCTATAGATGGGGACATTATCTACCCTCTTCATAGGATTGATACAATGACTCAAGGAGAATGCCTGGCCCATGATAAGCATATCTTTCCCTCCTGCCCTTCTTCCTTTCCTTCCCCCTTTCCTCTTTTTCCCCTCTTGGTCTCTATCCACTCTTTGATATATACTCTAACCTGCTATCATTTTCAATATCCAGAATGAACTGCATCAGGGCTTCTCCCCAGAGACCCCCCCAAAGCTTTTTGTCTGTGCCTAGTACTCCATTCTCGGGAGAAAGAAAGAATGGATCCGGCTAGGTGTTGCTGCTTGCCAGCTCCTTGTTCCCCTATTCAAATCTTTTCCCTCCTGCTGGCCCCAGTTTCTTTACCTATAAAGTGAGAGGATAAATCAGGATCTCCTATAGCTCCACAGACTATATCCTATATCTTACCTACCTATTCATTCAGCTTCCCCTTCTGAAATTCCCTTTCCTCTCCAGCCAGCAAAATCCTATCCAGGAACCAAATTCCAGCTCATGTACCTAGTATGACTTCCCAAATGTTTACCAAACAGGAGTCGCTGGGAATCTGCTCTGGTCCCATTACATCATAAAGTCTATCCTGATGCCTCAGTGTTTTGAATTTTGACGGTCTCTTCAGACGTACAAAACAACATAATATTTAGTCTCCTTACCAGCTTTTTGAAGGCAAATAAACTCTTTTATTTATTATTAAATCTTACTGCCTCGCCCAGTACCTGCAATTTATAAGTGTTTCATAAATGGCTCCTGAAAACTTGATTAAGTGACTGAAGTATTTATCTTGTAGGAAAATCTTGACTAAAGACTAGGTTGTAAATCCACTGAGGCCAAGGATTTTGAACTTTTTTTGTATCCTATACAGCATCTAGCACTGCGAACAAAATGTAGTAGGTACTCAAAAACACATGGTGGTCTTTATTTTACAAACATTGTCTCTGTTTTTATGATGAAACTCTTCTGGAAAACTCAAGTGCTGAGGGATGGTCTTCAACAAAAGCCCAGAACTAGAACTGCTCCTAAGGCTGACACAACAAGGACCATCAGTCTGAATGACTCTTGGAGCGACCGCATAAAGAAACAAAACAGCTCTCCAAAAGGTTATAAAAAATGGCCTAAGGTCCATATGCATAGAAACACACATTCCAGAAATATCTTTCCTCACTACCACCAAAAATGTCTTCTCCATCTTTAACATAAATACATATTCCACCTTTCGGTAACCTGCCTCCTTCAAGGACTTCCCTGACATCCGGCATCCTTTTCCTTGTATAATGTTAGAGATTTGGGGTGAGGAGTGGGGGGTGGGGGGGACTTTTTGCCTTGAGCCCTGTGCCTGCTCAAGAGATAGCTGAAAGCTGCTAGGAATGGCTCTTAGCAAAGTGAGAATCAACATCGTTGTCTCCTTCTTTCCCTTCCCCTTCTTCTCTTTCCCTTCTTTTCCCTCTTCTCCATCTCTTCCTCCTCCTCCTCCTTCCTTATCACATCCATTGTTGGCTCTTTCTCCACAAAGGACTTATACCAAAACACATGCTACAAACAGGTTTCATGTTCCTGGGTTTGAGCAGTTAGCCCATTCAAAATTTTCTGGCCCTGGTTGCAGCAGGTACAGGGGTACCCTGCTTAGTCTTGACCTGCAAGCACAGCCTCCTTTCTTGTTCTGGAAAGAGGCCGCAAAGAGTCAGCAACTCTCTAGTGAAGAGTGGGATCACCACTCTTCACTGTGACACTGAAGTTCCTGGTGCCTGATTAAATATTGAGGAAGAGAGTTCATGGATTGACTTGCCCACTGTAAAACAATTTGAAATAAAATCCCTGAAGGGCCACACCCCCTAGGCTGCCAGGGGACATGCTCTTCAAGGCAGGACGATTATAATTAATGGAATGATCACACAGAAAGTATACAAGTCATGATGAGCCCTGTAAGGATCATCTTTACACACATCCCCTAAAAATCCTCTGGGCACTCAAGGGGTTAAGCGAGGTTCAGCAGACCAAGGAGGCCAATTCTGCCCATGGCTTCCACCAGTCAAGTCTGTCGCTGAGGGCTATAGACACAGCTTGTACTTTCAACTCAGCACAGTCATTCTTAAGGAAATAATCACTCCAAGTTTACAGTGGCATCAAACTGATAATCTGGAAGTGTGATTGCTTCCCTGGTTAACTAATCAATCCCCTATCTTTAAGGGTAGAGACAGAGAAAGAATATATGAGCAGATCAATAATCCAGTGAGTTCCATTTCTTTTGTTTGTTTTTATAGATTATATAGCTGCTTTCTTGAGTAAATTTTTAAATCATATAAAATAATAAATGATTCCTATGGGGTTTTTATTCTTTCATTTCCTATCTTGGATTATTGTACAAATTGATGAGAGCTATATCCCGTTAATGTGTATGTACACCGAAACCTTTTCCAAGCACCTACTAAGTGCCAGGTACTGCACTGAAAGTTTTCAACACATCCTCTCATTTTATCGAGGATTATTTTATCTTCATAGGGGGCCAAAGTAGAGGAGTTGATGTTTTTAAGGCTGCTCCTAAGTTTTCTTTTTTTCTGCTATGATTAGGCTATTTCTCATCACCTTCCCCCAAGGCTGATAAATTTTTAAAGAATTTATTTGCCACATTTCTTCCTATTATTAAGCTCAAAGTTTAGTGTGCCAAGAAAATCACATTAAACAGCACTTGTCATTGTTGGCCCTACTTCATCCTGGCATCAAGCTAGACACAACACACAGTGATTTAGAGAGGTGCCAGCAGGCCTACCTGTTTGAATATTACAATCATAACACAGCAATGAAGCTGAAGCTTGAGGTGAAAATCTCTTAGTGACATTCATGCCATGCCATCTTTTCTTTCCATCCGTCTATTGATCTATATGCCCACCCATGTATCCATCCAAACACCAGCAGAATGCCTACGATGTGCCATCCTTGCCTTCACTGAGCTTCCTGTCTAGGACAGAAGAAAGACATCATCAGAACTAACAGAGTATAAGGCACAATGATTTCGAAGGCAGTACAGACCAAAGCACTGTTGATTCTCAGTGAGAAGACTGGCAAAGGCTTCATGAAGACTGAGCAGACTCTCCAAAGTTCAAAACAGCATTAGGATAGGCTCCCGATTACAAAATCATCACACGTTCGATATTCAACAGAGAATATGTTTGAATATATAGAAAGTGAACAATATCTGAAAATATAGAAAAGCACAAAACATAAAAATTACCCTTAACCTGACCTTCATTCCTTCTTCTACTGAATTGTATGAAAGAAAAACTTTAAGTACCTTCTTCCCAGCTTCCAATCTCAGCTTCCAAAGGGTTAACAGTGTGGGGCATATGCTTTAAGACCTGTAATTTACTCTTGAGTAAATATGCCATTCTACCCCCTTTCCCACCACATGCACAGAGGCTAAGACAACGAGTTCTAAAATCTAATTGGCTGGTTTCAAGTCTTAGCTCAACCACCTTAGCTGTGTGATCTCAGGCTACTTACTTAGCTCCTCGTTATTTTTCTAATATGTAATGTACAGTCAATAAAAGTACATATTCTAGGTCTGTTTTGAAATTTAAATAAGGAAATGACTATAAACAGTATCTGGTACTTAATTCTCAATAAATATAGTAGTAGCAATACCACATATACACGCATAAATTTTGTTTTAAAAAGTAAAGTCAAACTATATATAGTATGCTGTGTATGTTTTCCAATTAATAAAGCTTATTCATCTTTTCACAGTTTAGTCTATGTTGGTCAATTTGACTCTTTTTCAATGACTGTATTGCCGGCTTATTCCAGAATTTATTTAACCAGTCCATATTATCACTAAGAAACTTTGAACCTACACTTTTATCCACTCCTCCTAATATTTGTGGGGGATAGATTCCTAGAAATGTGATTTCCAGGTCACAGGGTATATGCATTTAAAATATTGATGAGATACTAGCCTAGCTAGCTTTTTAAAAAAACTTACAGGCCCGTCTATATGACAATACCCATTCCTCTTGCCATCACCAACAGTGCCATCTGTTATTGTTTTTACTTGCATTTATTGAAGTATTAGTGTAATGAATATTTAGTTGAAATGATTAACTATACAAAAGATTTAAATGGTATCTAGTACATCAAAATTTAAATGAAAGTTTCTTGCTAATGGAGCATCTTTTCATATTTACTGGTCCTAGCTTGTTATTCCTTGAATTTCTTTTCTTTTGCTTATATTTCTTGTACTTTCTTTTTATTATAGATTTATGGAAGTCCCTGCATGTTTGCATATTAATCCTATAGAAAATAAACAAATATATTCTCCTCATCCTGTCTTATAACCTAGTTTAATGTTGAGTACAATTTGGATGAACAAAGGTTTGGTGAGGAAGGAATTTCAAGAAGGGGGAACAGCATCTGCAAAGACACATGGCTTTTAAATGGAGGTCAGACTCTGAGAAATTAAGCAGATTTTGTGGTTGGAACACACATGGACATGCAACTAGAAATTAAGCAGATTTTTTGTGGTTGGAACACACATGGACATATAATCGGCTTTCAATGGCATCCTAGGGAATGTGATCTTTATTCTTTAGCTACCAAGGGCTAAAGAACAAGAGTGACAAAACCACACTGAGAGTCTTCACAATGGATCAGAGTTTTTAAACAGTTTGGGATCAAGGCAATATCACCAGTGCCCAATCTCAGGGGGAATACCAGCCACCACCTGCTTCTATAGGAACGGAGGTCCCCTGAAGCTGTACAAATGAAGCTGTTGGTCAAGGATCCTTTGGAGAATCTGAAGAAAGTCATGAAGCTTCTCCTCAGTGGAATTCACACACATCCATTCACACACACACACATACACACACACACACCCGTTGCATTTAATTTTAGAGTCTTCACAGACATAATGGTATCCACTGACTTAAAGGCTAAGTTATCCCAGAGGCTGAACCCCTGTTCTGGGGATTTTATGTGGCAAGGGAACTTACTGCTCATAGAACCAGAAACTATGGTATAGTTTAGGTTAAGCCAAATTATGGCAAATTTTAAACTTTTACCTTCAGACCATGGGAATGTGCTCTGGAAGGCAAGACCATTCAAAGAAAGCCTTCCATCTAACAGAAATATAATGCAAGTCACAAATGTGGGCCACATACTAAATTTAAATTTTCTGGTAGCCACCTATGAAAAGTAAAAATAAATAGGTAAAATTAATCTTAATAATATATTTTATCTAACCCAATATATCTAAAATATAATTATTTCGATATGTAATCAATATAAATGTTATGAATTAGGTATTTTACATTTTTTTCACACTAAGTGTTTGAAATTCAATGGGTATTTTATACTTTCATTGTGTCTCAATTCAGATTAGTCCTATTTCAAGGGCTCAACAGCCACCTGTGTGAATAGCTCTCACACTGGACAGCAGTTCTAAATTATCTCATCATATTACCTTTTCTCCAAAACCATTTTCCTCCCATAATACCCTTTGAAACCTAATTAGGCCATCACCGAACATGCTGATTTTTATGTTCCATCAAAGTCTCTTCTTAGACCTTTTCACTATAGTATGAATGCAAAACAGGAAAGTTTTCTCTCCATGAATCATTATACTATAAGGTTGGTATCCCATTGTGGAATAGGAAATGTTAATCCAGTAGGGAAAAAATTCAAATATCAAGAAAGAAGAGAGAAAGATCTCTTTCAAAGTAGATGGTATGTCATAAGTCACAGCATTTTGGGAAGCACCTGGGCCCAGAGCTGGTTCTTTGTGTGACTGCTCTCTGTCCCACTACTAAGGAATTCCAAATTGGTCAGTGTTTACACGAGCATCTTCTCTACTTTCGTGTAGAAGACTGAGACAACAGTGAAGGTTCGCAACAATCCAGGGATCCAAGAAAATGGAATACCAGGCTAGCTCTGTCTACCCATGTCATTTTATGGCTGGAATGTTGTCTATGGATAAATCTTATATGCCCAGAATAAAGTTTATCTGGGAGACAGTGAGCATCATGACAACATTACTCCATCCACATGCCTAAAAAATTAATAGGATCTTCCCAGAAAAAAAAATTAAATATGACTCTACAAGCTTTATTGAATTGAGGGATAAATGTTAACAATTAAATGTGAAGGAAAAGGAAAAATAAAACAGCTCCCCAAAGTGCTTACTGCTTCTGACTGCAGAAATAATATAGCATTACTTGCTACATCTAAAGACATTATTAAGTAGTACAGACAATCATCCTATGGCCACATGCCACAGGAATGCATTGGATTTGCAGGGATTCAGAGACCAAGACACTCAGGGAACCTGGCTCAAGTTCAAAACCCTAGGATACTCCATTCTTTCCTTCCAAATGAGCGAAAGACATGCTTGGTAGTGTCACGATTTCGGCTATAAGCAGCAGCCTTCTAATTAAAAATAAACTGAGTCCATTATTTCTATTTACAGCTTTCCACAATTTAGCAGCAATGTGAAGATAGAAAGAGATGCTGGAAGCATATGTTTAAATATCCCAAATGCTTTTGAGAGCATCATTACAGTCAACATCCTGTGAATCTGTTTCTTTACCTTCAGTACCCATCTCCAAAGGGCTTCCCAAGCTGTGCGAGGGCAGCATAAATATATTTATCTTCAGAAAAGAATGGTCCAGAAAAGACATGGCTACAATTAAATTAGTATATAGAGCCATGCTCTTGATTCCAGAGAGTCGTTTCTGCAATGCAGTGTTCTTTCCTCTTCCCATGGATGGCAAGGATAGAAAATGAGAAGGATAAGGGAAGGGGGTGGCGGCAGCCAAAAAAAGAAGAGATGGGACAGGGAAAAAGAAAATTTCAGAGGGCTTTCTGAGTGGAAACTGTGGTTTAATTTCTTTCCTTTTTTTAAAAAAGATTTGATTTATTTATTCATGAGAAAGAGAGACGGAGAGAGACAAAGACAGAGGCAGAGGGAGAAGCAGGCTCCACGCAGGGAGCCCGATGCGGGACTCAATCCTGGGTCTCCAGGACCACGCCCTGGGCCGAAGGTGGCGCTAAACCGCTGAGCCACCCGGGCTGCCCTGTGGTTGAATTTCAACATGAAAAATGATCTATCAATATTTGCTGAATGAGTCTTCCAAAGACCATCGGTCATCTTCTACACATTTTGAATACATGTGCCATTCTGGGATGCATATGGCAGTTTCTCAACCTCAGCACTATTGATGTTTTGAGCCAGATGACTCTATGTTGTGGGGCTGTTTGCAGCACCCCAGGCCCCTACCCACCATAGCACCCTGCCACCCACATACATTCTCCAAGTTGTAACAACCCAAAATATCTCCAGACGTTGCCAATTCTCCTCTGGGGGCAAATCACCCCTGGTTGAGAACTACCAGTATAGGTGTACCGTAAGCCTCCATCCATTCATTTACTTACCAAATCTAACTGATGTATCCAGCCATTGTTTTATTTAGAACACTGATTGATTTTCTTATCCCTACCCTCAAATAGTTTCTAGTTTAAGTAGCACAGAGAAGCTTTAAAGTGGAAAGACATGCGAGATCATGGTTTGACTCCTAAAATATGGGTGTGCACTCCTTTTTAAGGACATTTAGAAAGTGTACCTTTAATTGCAACAAAGGTTATATACTTAGGAAAGTTGTCAGAGAAAAGTCCATTAAACTTAGGGAGGATTTCTGCTCTGCTAGTAGGTTACATATTAAAGATGAATTTGAAGGCTCTCAGAGAAGCAGTGAGCCTGGCCCCTATACATCTTTGCTGACTTCATAAAAAACAAGGGTGCCGCTTTGTGACCCGTGCGGGTCTACAAGAAGATTGTGTAACATGCAGTATGCCTTCGATCCAAATAAACTCCCAGATTATTAAAAGGATGTTTTTTCCCTCTAGAGGTCAAGGTGAGTCACC
Organism: Canis lupus familiaris; assembly: GCF_011100685.1. Lineage (NCBI taxonomy): Eukaryota > Metazoa > Chordata > Mammalia > Carnivora > Canidae > Canis > Canis lupus. Next base: position 61,323,913 of record NC_049231.1, read on the forward strand.
AGAGCTTTTTCCCTGTTATTAACCAAGCACTAGATATACAAGGCTTAGATATTAAAAGGCATTAGCCAAGGCATCATGGCCATCTGGCTTAGAGCAAATGCAAAACTTGAGGGGAAGCTGCATTACTTACAAAGCAACTAAATGGCCTGAAATATTAGAAGCCATGTATACAAACCCATTCAAATTTCTATGGCCAAGTGACAAGGAGGTATAGCCAGTTGCCTGAGCACCTGAGGCCAGCCTCTCCCTAGTGTAATTCCGAATAGAAAAAATATATAACTACTGACTTACCTTGACCCAAAACTGCCAACAAATTTCTACATTCTTTCAATAATCTGGGTGTTTATTTCCATCAAGAAGTGTGGTGTCTGTACCACAATGAAACAGGCTCCCATCTGAGCTCGTCAGCTGCCCCCACCCTTAAGAAGCAAGTAAGCCACGTTGTCTGCTCATAAAAAGATCGCCGGCTTCAGAATATTTACAGTGAATCCAAATTCAAGAAGTATGTAAGCCTGATGGGGCCATGAAGATACCCCAAAGGTGGACTCAGGTTATCTGCATACTTTTTGAGTGAAAATTTCAACACAGATTAACCTGGAAAAAAAGAGTATCAAGAAGGGTAGAGATGATTGTTTCAAGCCAAAATGAATCCCAGACTCTATGACACCCTGTTGATGGCCTTTTCCTTCAATGTGATTGCTTCTGCCACATGTGGAAGTTTCTCAGACCAGGGCCCACTGGCTACATCGCTCACATTAGAGTTTTCCCATCTCCTAAATAACCCAGAAGAGGAGATGGCACTGGGACAAATGATACAGGCAAACAGGAAAACATGGCTGCCTCCAGATTAAAAGACCTTGAGAAGCATTTCTGAGGACTCACTAACTGGAACTACATAGACGGATTGTCACTGGCCTCGGTTTTCCTCTGAGAGTTCCCTATTATCTTGTCAGTGGCACCTGCCTAACAAGCAGAAGCCTGGGGGTGGGGAGTGTCTTCTCATGAACTGTTCCATCAGCTTCCTGAGGATCCTCCTCTTTTTGGCTCACATTCTACAGATGGCCTAGACGTGGAGAATGACCCTAGACAGATTCTAAAGTTGGTCCCCTTACTATGTATTTTCTTCCATGATACAGCCAAGGATCAGCATTTCTCGGACTACCTTCCCTAATGTCAACTACCTAACTGTGTTACTGGGTTTCACACTTGTGCACTTTGAGTGAGGAACTGTAAGAAGAATAAGACGAGGGATGACTAATGGTGAGATTTTTGTCTGTGGCAGTGGGTAGGGAAGGTCTAACTAGTTGAAGTACATTATATTTGCAGCTGCCACTGCTGACCTCTCCCTGAGGAGAGATGTGCAAGATGGCTAACTGCCTACCCCAAATCCCTGATCCACTTCCACAGGGCAGTGTCCACTAGGAAGCTGGTGCCCAGCCAGGGGTCATATTTCCCAGCCCACCTTGCACTGGGTGGGGACCAAAGGGATTGTTACAAAGGGGTTGTAAGCAGTTCAGTTTGTGTCCTTGAAACACATTCTTCTCCTGTCTGTTGGCTCGTTATGGAGATCACGAGGCTCTAAGGGATGGCAAAACCATAAGACAAAGGAAAGCTTCCTGACAACCGGAAATGCCTACATAGAACTCTCACGTTAATAAGAAATAAACTTCCTGTGTTCAGCTACTGAAATCTGGTAAGTTATTTGTTACAGCAGCCTAACCTGGTGTTAGCCGAACTCACACATCATGTCAATGGAGTATTAAAGGGATGAGGGGGAAACTCTATATTCATAAACATCTACTAATATTTATTGAGTATCTAGGTCTGTGATATTTTCTCTGTCCATGTGCTTTCATGCAAGTTCTCTAGTATCAATAACAAATTCAATTCCATTTATCAGACCTCCATAGAACGCCTAATGGACTACACCTGAAAAATCAACCCTCTAGGGCACTCCCACTGACTCTGACCTTCTGAACAATTTGATTCAATCATCATCTACTCAACACCAATTGTGTGCCAGCAACCATGCTGGACTTGGTGACACAAACACAATCCTCTCCCTCAAGAAGCCCATTCAGCTTCCATTCCCAGCCTCATCTATCTACCATTCTTGCTACAAGAAAGAGAGGATCTGGCATGTTTTGACTCACACAGAAAGTAGAAGAGCATATGCAAAATCTTCTGATGGTAGGGCAAATTTAGCGACATGGATACTTGTAGATATGCAGTTTGTGTCATATTCATATTTATATATGCATCTCAGCTCTGTTGCCTAGTGGCTGCTACTCTCCTAGTCATTTCTGTCCTTTTCTAGCAACTGATTGCAATCTCATCTTTAAAATGTAGAATAAAGCTTCCTCTCAGTACCAATCCAGGTTCTACCCGGGAGCTTCAGTGTTAGTTTGTACTTGCTTCTGTAGTAGGCTCCTCCTACTGCGCTGCTGCCCTGCAAAGAAAGGTAGTCCCATCTAATGCTATCTTCCACTCAGAAGGCTCTGCTCTTTGGTAGGCCAGTTTCTGGCTGTGTATCAGAAAGCTTAGCCCCCAGGTCCTGCTCCATGGTCAAACCTTAAGAGAGTTTCACTGATGTGGCTCATGGCCCAAGAGTTCCAGACAAATAATAGGAATCCACTATATTTATATGGAATGAAAGAATGAATGAATGAGAGATGAGTACCTTACATCATTAGTTTGACCACTCAGGGATTTGGTTTCCCCTTTAGAAGATGCACCGGCCAGTTAACTATCCCTAGAGAGGCAATTTTTCTAGGGACATTGATATTAAATTGATCTGGTAAAGCCCAAGAATGAGAAACAGATCTACTCTGCTATGCCAACTTTGATCAAGAAATAGGAGTTCTCTAAAACATAGCATGAGAAGGATTATGAGGCTTAGTAAAAGGGGACTATCTAGTCTATTGGTAATGATGCCATGGATATGGTGATGAAGTGTGACCATGTGTATGCCAGGTAATGTCATTCCTGTCACAGGTCCCTAGCTGACAACCTGGTCCATAGGCAGGACTGTTGGACCTGGATATCTCAATTACGAGATCATCAGGTAAGCAAATGAGCTAATAAATCTAAGAGATTATTAAAAAGAAAACTAAAAGCTATACAAGTTCAGTGTCATTGGTATGTAAGCATTTTCTCATTTAAAGGAAGGACAATGGATTAATTGGCCATGGTTGTTCGTCAATATCATGAGCATCTGGCAGACATTAGGCACTTACAACTAATCAGTCCCCACGGTTCATGGTACCCATTCCATGCGGGAAGTGAGTTGCAATTAATAAAATGGATGTGGGGATCTTACAACACATTTTCACATGTAAATGACTTTTTTGATGACTTTGGTCCCCAGACTTCCAGGCTAGCCCACAAAGGCTGAATCACAGTCATATCTCAGGTAACCTAAATTTTGGGTCCTGATAAAAGGGAAAGGAACATCTAATATAAGAGAAAGGAGGGAGAGGAAGAAAAATGTGTCTTCTGCCCATTTTCTGGCCCTAGGGCTAGCCTCAAATATTCTGAAATGGGCTAAGTTATTTTAGCCTCACTTCTACTTCTCTCCTAGATATATCTGGAGAGATATATCTATTGCTCTTCTCCCTCAAAATCCATTCTTCCAGGGTATCCTAAGCCCCATATTATCCAGATCTATGTAGACTTAGTTTCCACCCTCTCCCTACTTCAATGCTTCATAATGCAAAACACTCTGGGCTGTATGGCCAATCAAAAGTTTAGCTAGATCTTAGAAGGAAAATAAATCTAATGTAGCTATTTCATACTAATGTGTTAATGATTTATAATCTACCTTTCCCAGAGGAATTTGCATTTCTAATGGGATATTGTGGAACCAAACTGAATCTCCAATTAGTAGATGTTCTAGCAGCATCAGAGAGCAAAATGAACCTTCCAGTAGAAGCTGAAAGAGGGTATCTGGAGGCCAGGCGACCATCTCAAAGTCAAATAATTATGTCACAGTATCTGTCATTGTTCTTTTTCTCTTCCCAAGGCAGATCTCTGAAGTAGCTATTTTCTTCTCTTCATAACTTCTGCCCTGCTTCTATTTCTGACTTCATATGCTCTGTACAAAGTTTCAAAAATTTTAATACCCTGTATCATAGCATAAGCAGAAGATAATTCTGCTGTCTTTCTAGGTAAGCCATACAGGAGGCAAGAAATGCATGTACTCATATACTCCCTCCACACACAGCCCCCTCAAAATTAAAAATAAAACAAAACACAAAACTCTAAAGATCAACAGTGTAAGCATATGAAACAGAAGGCTCATATCGGAAAGATGTCTACATAGGAAGGACAAGGGCCTCCATCCTCTCAACATGTTCAAGTCTGAAGCTAAATAGTCTAAAGTTAGCTCTCTCCCTTCTGGGCTTTTTCAGCATCACCTTTAGGATAACAAGATAGGCCAGCTCTTACATTGAAAACACTAATAATATATGTTTTGGACCATCCATTTGCCAATGTCTAAATTGGAGTTCTAACAAATAATAAAAGATTAAAGACTAAAGGTAGTCTTCCTAAAGCCAGACTAAAAGGAAACCTGCCAAGAGGGAACAGTTCTAGCAAAGTGAGTGTGGTGTTCTGAGTCCCACTTTTCAGTTGGAAGAGACCAGACAACGTCATGACCTTCTGACCATTGGCTTGAATGACTTTTCATGTATACCTTCTTTTTCCAGGTGAAACAGGAGGGGCAATTTTATCACGTTCCCTCCACCCTTTCCATTCTTTTCCTCTTGTTTTCTTTTCCCTTCTTTGAGAAGCCAGTTGGAGCTTTCATCCACCCTCTATCTCCCATCATGCTGCGCAAAAATATCACCTGGGGCAGCCACAGAGCCTGAGAGTGGTCAAAAAAAGAAAGAAAGAAAGAAAGAAAGAAAGAAAGAAAGAAAGAAAGAAAGAAAAGAGGAGGGAAGGTGGTGATTGGCTGGAGAGGAGGTAATGATTTGTAATTGCAATACTTTCATTACTGTCTTTTAGCTCTTTGCACAGTAATGTCAAGAGCTTCGTCTTTGTAGTGTTATTGGCATTTTTCATCATATTCATGAAGTGTGGGTCAATTTTCTTCAAAAGGCGCACTTCGCCAACTTGCTACAGAGACAGACAGTAATAAATTCTACTAGTGCACTGTGAAGGCTTCGTAGCTGCAAGCAACAATAAAAAGCAATGAGCTGGGTGTCACTAAGTAACTCCAGTTTACACTGCATTTTCTTCTTTTATTGAAAACTCAAGAATATGAATTTATTAATGAATACACAGGCATACTTTGAAGGGGGGGTGGCTGTGCAGGAGGAGGAGGGGTATGTGCACGGCCGGGGCGGGGGGGTTGGTGGTGGTGTGTGGACACCATGTCAATTTATTTGGTATTCACACTGTGTGTGCCTATATTGTATTGTTCCATCATTTCATGGCCAGGCTTACCTTGTTAGGCTGTGGCCCTCCAGAAAAAACCCGAGCTCATATAGCAACACCTTGACGCAGATCTACAGCTGCTCTCGCTGTGCCTGTCTCACCTTTAGCCCCGGCTGTCTACTGCCGCCTTTCATTTTCCGCATTCATACATCAATAAGCTTTGCATGCTGACACCTAATTTTGCAGGCTACTTTGGTTATGGAGGCCGTGTTTTGCATATCACTACCCACCCCCTTCTGACACCTACTGCCTTTAAAGGGGAATGAGGAGAAGAGCGGAAGAGGTACCGGAAAGAGAGAGGAAGAGAGAGAGCACGAAAGGGAAAGCTGCTTTTCTTCTCTGCCTAATCAGAGATTTCTTTATATTTGTCAAAAGCAGATATGCCAAATCAACTTTAATTGATTCCTCGGCGGCGCTCACGGATGATTTTTGAAGGACTGGCCTTGTGTTCCCAGACACACTGTTGTGTTTCCAACGAAAAGGAGGTTTCTCCCACAAATCAAATTTTGATGCCAATTAGTTAGCATTTTCCATTCCAATTAAATTGGAGACTTGGAGACCTTTCTGATTTGGGAAGACTTTATATATATTTTATATTAAACATGCCCTTCAGGGGCTGATAAGCGAGAAGGGAATGTCCATGGGTGGCAAGAGAATCTCGGGGGTGGGGGAGAGATATGTGTTGTGGGCATTTCAGCTCCTTTCTCTGGTTTCCTTCACAAAGGTTTGTCAAACCCATGGCAACCTGTTATGTGACATCACAAAGGTTTTTACCTTGCAGTTAGGTGGCTAATGTCATTAGAGCCTTGACAATCCATAAAATGTTATAATCTAATAGTTTCCTCTGCCATACCCCACCCCCCCCAGGTCCCCTGAGATTTCCTTGTGCAAAAAGAGAGAATTGGGGAAACAAGATTGATGTTAAAAAGAACAGGCTGTGGCTGGGTTTGAGAGATTATACAAACAAAACAAATAAACAAAAGCACAGAAGAGAAGAGGAAAACAACCACACCAAATGCTATCGAGATGCCTATGTACTCATACACACCTGCACACACATGGCTGAGGACATGCCTGTTAATGATATGCCATTAAGAACTTCTAAATCTACTAAATCAGTACTTACTATGTGTACCAGAACACTTTCAGGGGCAGAAATTGTCGGTTCACATCCAGTTGTAATTTTAATAGCAACTAAGATCATTGAGAAATACCACTGCAATGATGATGTTTCTTTTCCCTTCTTCTCCCTTACTTTCTGACCCCTCCTTTATTTTTCTCTTCCATAGGACATTGGTCTTAAAAAAAAAAAAAGTGCTGTTTGCTTCCTAAGGTCATGGCCTTGGGAGTAATCCTGAGCAAATACGGAGAACCTATCTAGAGAATCTGGATTCCGATGGCCAATGTCTATTTTTGCTACTTCTCCTGTCAGCATGGGCACAAGCTCAAGTTCCAAGGCCTGTGCACACCTGGGTTCACACATAATCTTCATGCCCACATTTTGTACCCTGATAAAACTTTAAAGGAAATAAGATGCAATACTCAGTGTCTAGATAAATTTGAATGGCATGTTTCTAGCACTTAAACTTTCAAGAAATATTCTTTTCTGCTTGTTACTGATATATCCTCAGAACAACTGAGTGATGCTGGCAGAGTGGGTGGGTGTTCTTGGTTATAAGGGCCTCAAGTGGGACCATACCAGCAATGAGGGGTGGGGCGTTCTGTGTCATGGACTTGAGGTCCAACTTCAGAGTTGATGTGAATCAGGGTCAAGTGAGATAACAAGTCTGCTATTTGTTTTAAACTGGGATTTCAGGGCCACCTGGCTGACCCTAGTCCTTTCACTTTCCAGACTCCTACAAGACAACTTAATATCTCATATAATAAGTGCTCAGTGTATACCAGATACTTTGTAAAGTGTGTGGATTATCTCATTGAGTCCTCACAAGAGCTCTAACCATAGCCCCATTTTACAGTTGAGAAAAGTGACATTCAAAGTGATTTGAGTACATTCCTCAAAGTCATACAACTGGTCATTATGGCAGAGCCAAGATTTATACCCAGGTGGCCAGCCTGCAGCAACCAGCCTTTAACCCAACTTCTCTTTGGACTCCCCAGAAAGAAAGCATACAGTTCTTCAGGAGTGGTTAGCATGCTGATCAGTATACACATGGGATTAACTTAGGTTTGGGTTTTATTTTTTTTTAATCTGCCTTTGTAGATACCTAGACTCCAGTAAGTGATTTTTATTAAAAAAAAGTCTACTCCCAATACTGCTAAGGAACCAAATATTTAAGGCCACAGCCTTCTCTCTTGAGTATAATAATATGCCTTAACTACTCAAAGTGGGAATAACTAAATGGGAAAAGTAAAATAAAATAACAACCAACCTCCAAACCAAAAAAATTAGGTAGCATGTATTTGTAGACTAAAACTGAGGTTGTTAGTACAATGCGCCAGATAGTGGTGCAAACAGTATGAGTGCACGTATGTGGAATATTAGACAATATCCAGCTAGGAGAAAGCTTCCTGCATAAGTGGGCTGGGCACAACATTCTCTGGACAGGCTTGCCACCAGCTACAAAGAGAGGAATTACCAGGACGAGCGAACACTGTTCACATTCACACAGTGCCACACTACAGTGTCAATTAGCAGGCGTGTTTCCATAATTGTTATACATGGGGGAAATTTACAGTGTTAAATGGCCCTCAAATTCACACTTCTGTGTGAGTTTTTGTTTGGTGGTGTGTCTAGTATTACCACGGATGACTGCCTCTGACATCTCTTTGCCTCTGAAGACAGAAACTACTAACCTAACAATGGGACAGAGACACCAGAGGAGAACGCCACCTATTTGTTCTTTAGGCTAAGATAGATGAATACATAGACAGATGTCAGATAGATAGAAAGATGGATGGGGGGGTGGATGGATGGATGGATGGATGGATGGATGGATGGATGGATAGACTTTTTTTTTCTTTGCAAGGGAAGTTTTTGGTGTGCTCATATTTAACAGATGTCAATCATTTCTTCATGTTGGCCTCTTCTCTTTTTTAAGATTTTATTTAATTATTTGAAAGAGTGAGAGAGAAAGAGAGAACATAATCTAGGGGGAGGGGCAGAAGAAGAGGGAGAAGCAGACTCCCTGATGAGCAGGGAGGCCAATGTTGGGCTCAATCCTAAGACCCCGGAATCATGACCTGAGCTGAAGCCAGACGCTTAACCTACTGAGCCACCCAGGTGCCCCATGTGGTCTTTTCTTATAGAGTCATACTTTGTATGCAAGTTCTCATTTTCGGGTTTCATATTTCCCACAGGTATGTCTATCTCCAGGGAGAACAAGGGTGACGGTGACTAGATGACTACATGAGAGATTTAGTTTAATCTCGTAAAAAGAATTTCTTAAAAACAAAAATAAAAACAAAAAACTCCAAGAGTTGCGAATTTCAAAGTAGATTGGTCCATCGGTTTAGATAATTTTGGGTATGGTTTGTTCTGAAGACAGAGAATGGATAAAATCGTATCTCGAAGTCACAGTCAGTCTTTGATTGTGTAAGCCTATAAGGTCCAGCCTCCATACACACATATTCACCCACACACCCTGTACACAGACTTCATACACATGTACATCCACCAAAGAAAAATCCAAATAACAACATGGGATCAGTATAAATCTTTGAGCTGTCAGATAACCACATGGTCCTTTAGATCACAGAGTGTAACAGAAAGACCTTTCATGATTAGAAAACATGACCCCTTTATTTTACAAATCAGTAAAAAAATGGTTCAGGGAAGCTAAGTAATTTGTTCAAGGTCACACAGCAAACTAAACTAATAATTATGGGTCAACTTTTAGTTATTTCTAAATATCCTATCCACCTTCAAAGAAACAACAGTTACTATTTCTCTTATTCAAAAGAATAGGTCACAAATATAAAGAGGCATCTTTTTATCATTTACATCCCCACCTTGTTCCATAAATAACTTAAGACACCTAGGAAGGCATTTGCAAAAGAACTGCAAGATAATGATGATGACAGTGATGATGATAAAATTTAGAGCAATTATCTCATGATTTAGACTAAATCCTTGTGTATTAATTTAAAAATTGGTTACATGATTTTATTATCACCATACTTTAATTTCAAAAAGACAAAAGAAATAAAAGAAAAAAGAAAAAAAAAGGGATAAGTAAATCCAGACAGGTAATGTCCCTGGACAGAACTGGAGTAAACATAACAGTTCCAGTCCTGGCTTCTCATCAACAGGAAGCTGGTTTCTTTTTGCCTCTGTCCTTTGCGTTTCAAGGAAATACTGCAAAGTTGCCCCCAAGGATCCTGGAGTCTTGAACACATCAATCCATAACATAGTGTCATAGCAAGGAGGCTTGAGAGTGAGAATGCCTTCAAGGACCAGAAGTAGGGTTAGGTGACAAACGATGGACAAGGAGTAAATAATGCAGCACCATTCCACTTGCAGCAGAGGAGAGAAAAAAACAAGTCTGACAATGTAAGTTTTACCAAAGATGTGAAACAAAGGGCTTTTGTTGTTGTTGTGGCTGGCGAGAATACGTTGGGTATATGACACTGCACAAAGGGGGGGGGAGGTCGCGGATTAAGATGTACATTCAGAAGTTTCAGTGTCAAGATGGTATTTAAAGCCATGAGACAGGTTGAAATCATCTATAAAATGAGGATGGACAGAAATGAGAGATTCCAAGGACTAAAACAGTGGGGGGGGGGGGGGGGGCAACATGTAGAGGCTGGGAATTTGAGGAGCATCTATTAAAGGAGACAGAAAAAAGAAGAAACCAAGTAGACTTGCAGTTCAAGTAGAAAAAGCATTTCAGGACACGGTCGAGACAGCACTATCACCTGTGCAATAGCTGCTGGTAATTCAAGAAAGATGAGGATTGAAACTGACCTGGCTTTTGGTTGATGGTGGCTTCCAAGATCACCCTTCTCGGGAGTTATTGCCTATTAATAAAGGATCCTGGGAACTAGATAATATTTATAGTAGAAATAACAATTGCTTAATATCAAACACCAGGACAGCTTTCATGTGCCAAGTGTTCTACACACACTAATCTAATTGGATCCATACAACAACTGGGGAGGTAAGTACAATTACCTAAAATCACAGATGAGGAAACTGAGGTGCAGAAAGCTTCCGTGGTGTATCTGAAGTCACCGGAAGTGCCTGAAAGCAAGTCCGAACCTGGGATTCTGAACCCAAATATAACACAGGGTTACCAAAAGGCCCAAAGGGCTGGACGTCTAACATGTGGGGTGCAGAGAAAGAGACTGGAAGCAGCAGGCTTTGCCCTCCTTCCTCAGCACACAAATAACCACTAGGGTGACCAACTACCCCTGGCTGGCTAGGGACAGCGGGGGTTCCCAAGAGACTTGCAGTGATGAAAGTGGCAACGTTTCAGTCCAACTGGGACGAGTTGGCCACGCTCCCTCCAGTGAAACCTCCGGAATGCCTCTCAGGGAGAGAGCAGCCGTGGTTACCTGTTGGAGGTTTTGCATTCTGTGTGAGCCTTCCCTGGGGTGGTCCTGGAGCCTCTGTAGAATTCCGAGCCAGCTCTCCAGGCTCTCCTCACCACTCCTGCTAAGTGGGACCCTGGAGTTGGGAACCAAGAGCTAGGTCACCCTCCCGGGCCCCTTTCATTGATGAACCTGCCCACGAGGCTCTCCTTGCTTCCCTGCTGCGGCCCTCTGGGAAACGCAAAGGTGCACCCCCAGTGGTACCAACCCCCCGGCTCCCCTGGAAACTAGCAGAAGCTTCCTGGGCATATAGGGGCCTGTTTGTCAAATTCCTCTGATCTACCCAGCTAATGAGGTCAAAATAGCTACGTCCATAAGGGATACATTTTCTCAATGGGAGCTTATGCCTCAGAAACACATTGAAAATATTTATCTTTTCTCAGAGTACAGGCAGAGCAATATAGAATAGTAGCTTGTAAAAATGCTCTTTGAAAGGCGGAAGAAAAAAAAAATCATAAAACCTAGGAAATGAAAAGGGAATCCTCCCAAACCACGCTGCCAGTTGCTGTCCAAGAGATTTGCTCGTGCCATTTGGAAAGCTTTGTTACGGGCTCAGCTGACAAAGCGTTCAAGTAAACACACGTGCCTCAGGGATCCTGGGCCCCTCTGGGGTTTCAGAGAGGCCACACTGCCCCTGCCTCGGGATGTTGGGAGGAAAGCCATGTTCGGTCCCCACCATGGCTCCCCTGGGTCTCTGTGCCCAGTCACGTGCTGCCCCCCAGATCTCCACACCCTTCACCTTCTCCAGAGCCCAGAGTATAAAACCTAAGAGGGGTCATCAAAATGGGGCAGATGCCTTCCAATGGGGCCCGAACCAAGCTGCTAACTTCTGGTAATCAGCAGAGATCTGAGCTTGCAGAACTAAAAGTGCCCTGATTATATATGCTCCTTCACAGGACCCGGCCGTTCAAAGTCACCCACATCTCTAATTCCCTCAGAACCAGTGGTTCTCAACTGCAGGCATGTGGCAATTTCTGAAGACATCATTCCACGGTGACATTATGGGCTGTCTTAAATGGCAGGGGATGGAGGGGACCATCAAGTGGGGAGAGAACAAGGCTGCTGCTAAATGTCCTCCAAACCACAGGACGTCCTCTCACAACAAAGAACCATTGGACCCAAAATATGAACAGTGCCAAGGTTAAGAAGGTCTTATCTAGAGGTTCCCTTCTCTACCATCACCTCAAATCCACCACAAATGAATAAATCTCATCATTATTCTTCCTAGACCTACCTCATCTTCTGATATCTTAATTTATGTCAATGGTATTACCATTTTCTTAGTCACTAGACTAGAAAATCACAGGCATGTTTTTACTCTTTTCTCTCCAACTCCCCCCATACACACACACACACACACACACACACACACACACACACAGCCCCCATCAAATTAGTCAGTCATGTAAACCTGCCCAAGGGAATATCTTTCACTTATTCTCACTTCAATCTCTACCACATTAGCCAGAGCTTTTTGTTTCATTTCTCAATCACCAGCCTCTTTTTTTTTTATTTTTATTTATTTATTTATTTATGATAGTCACACAGAGAGAGAGAGAGAGAGGCAGAGACATAGGCAGAGGGAGAAGCAGGCTCCATGCACCGGGAGCCCGACGTGGGATTCGATCCTGGGTCTCCAGGATCGTGCCCTGGGCCAAAGGCAGGCGCTAAACCGCTGCGCCACCCAGGGATCCCAATCACCAGCCTCTTGATTCTCCTTCTGGTCTCTCTCTATTCCAGCCTGTATTAGGGTAGGTTACCTGCTATGACAAACAATCCCAAACTCTCAATAATTTAACACAACAGACGCTTCTTTCTTATGCGTATAAGGTCCAGTGGGCAACAAAGGGAGAGGGAGGAGGCTCTGATCCATGTGGTCATTCAGTGACCCAGGCTCCTTACAACTTGTGGCCTCACCATCCCCCCAGCAGTTTGAAGTTTTCTGCTAGATCTTTCGCTTCTGACTAGCAGATGAGGAAGGGAATGTGTAGGATCACGGTTAATGGGTCAGGCCTGGAAGTGGTGCATATCTCTCCCACTGACATATAACTGGCCAGGACTCAGGCCCATGGCCTCACCTTGCAGGAAAAGAAACTGGGGAAATGTAGTGTGATCATATACCCAGCAGGAAAAGCAAGTTGGCTTTGGTGACTTCATGACAGTCTCTGCCACCTAAATTTCTGTATACTCCTGTCATGTTTATCTTTCTCACATACCATTTAATAACATTTTGCCACATTGCCATTTTGTTCAAGAACTTTTTGAATTATTCCCAATTATTTACATAATAAAGACCCAAACTGCATCATCAAGAAAACAGCTGCATCTGTTCTTCCCACCTCACCTGGCTCTGGTGCCCTAATGACCCAAGCACTAAGCACTATGAACCCCAACCTCCACACCCCTCACACCTTTCCCATTGCCTCTGTGTCTTTGCCTCTGGCTTTTCCCTGTTCTGTGATACTTTCCTCTACCTCTCTGAATATCAAAACCTACAAATCCTACCCTTAACCCTTCAGCCTCCAGTGACCTCTCATTCTCTGCACCTCCATCATTAACAGCAATCTTGCACTAAGTGCTCACAACATCTCAGGAATTGTGTGCTAAGCATGCATATGCCAATCATTTTCCACCTGCATGATCTCATTTAATCTTCCCAGCTATAGGGTATCTATTATTATCATTACTTTTCCTTTTAAAGAGATGAAATTGAGCCTCAGAGAGGTAAAGCAACTTGCCAACATCACAATCTGCTCTCCCCACACACTGCCCCTGAGATACATGGCCCATTGTCTTCTCCTGAACTTCCACTTACTAATGCCTCCATATGGGTGCTGAAAGAAGAAAAAAGTCTAATAATGGTTAGAAATTTATCAGAAAGATGTCCTCTTATGCTATGATCATAGGAAGGGGACAAATAACCACCCTCCCTCTGGCTAAGCCTGAGCAGAAGCCATGGGCAGGGTGAGCCAGTCCAAGCTTCCGTCTGGCATTCCAAACAGGAATCAGCAGGTCCAAGCAGGGACTCTGGCAGGCAGCACAAAGTGTGTTCTTGCTACATTATTTGGGCCAGAGACCTGGTGGGCCACGCCACTGGGGATGCAGCCATGGGTGGGAAGGTCAGGAGAAGAGTTGCTGTGTGCTCCCAAAAGGCACATTCACGTGTGAGCCTGGGCTGCTATGTGTGTGGCAATGTGTGCCCAGCCTGGCACCATACAGACAGAGGAGGCAGCTGGCTTCCCTGGGATAGTCCGCCCAGGACCTATGCAAAAAGCCCTTCCTACTCCAACAGTCTTTCCAACCATGTGGAAGGGAACTTTTTACCCTAGTGAAGTGAACCTGAGCAAGTCACCTGTCTCCCTGGGCCTCAACTCCTATAGCTATAAAGTGGAATTAATTCACAAGTTACTTCATAAGGTGGTTATGAGGATTATATGAATTAATACATGTGAGGTGCTTAGAGCTAAACCTATCCCACCCGCCATGGCACCACTAGGACAAGATTCCTTTGGCTTCAGAAAATAGTTTTTTGGGTTTTTTTTTTTTTTTTTCAGAAAATAGTTTTTAATCTTGCAGACATCACAGATCTCCTGGGAATTTGGTGGAAGTTGTGCAGCCGCCACACCCAAACTCACACCATTTCATACACACACATAGAAAAATTCACTTATAATGTGGCATGCTGTGTCAGGGCATTCAGGGACTTGGTAAAGCCTGGCCCAGTTTAGCAAACCCTGGCTTGAGGGCAATGCATCAAATGAGTAGCTATGTAACTAAATTTGGGAGCTTTCTTCAATAGCAGATACATTAAAACATTTTTATGTTGAGGGGAAGAAGTGGAGGTTAAAGATCACAAATTAGAAGCATGAGAGCCATGGAGTAGAGAATTGCTCTGTTTTACTGAGCCCCCTCCTATACTCAGAATGGACAGTAGCTTTCACCACCCATTAGAGAATCCCAAATCTCTCCCCTCTGTGCTCACAAGACTTTGCCTTCAACGCAGGACCCTGGTCAGCATCCCGAGGAGTCACCTGCAAATCACATACGACTCAGCTGCTATGTCTACGTGAGCCAAGACAACTCTCCTTACTCTCCCACCCCACAAAGAGGGGGAGATCTTCCAGGAAGTGATTATGTCTCCCCTATCCTGATCCACCCTCAATTCCAGAGCACTTCATCCTTCAAGGACATCACCATGCCCACCCACATCCTTGCAGACTTTTAAATTCTGCATTCCTGGGAGGGCCTGGAGATTGGATGCAAATCCTTGGATGAATTCTGGGATAAAAACCATTGTATCCTGTCCACTGTGCTTCTTCCTCACCTGTAGAACCCAGAAGAAAGCTGACGGGCTTTCACTGCTACTTGTGCCTCCTGCCCTAAGTAAACCGTGAAATCTGTTTGGAAACAGAATGAGCGTGTTGGACTCTGCAGCTTGCCCCAGCCCTTCCCTCCAAAAAGGGACACAACACAGTGTAGCAGCCCACACAAGTGGAAAACCTTGTGCTGGGGCCTGAAAATCAATTTCCTGAGCCCACAGAAGGAAGGTTCTCCATGCCAGGACCTCAGCCCTGTGTACAGAGGGTGAAGTGGAAAAGCTGCTGCTTCTTGGCCATGACTCAACACAGCCTGCAGGCGAGACAGACAGAGAGAGAGAGAGAGAGAGAGAGAGAGAGAGAAGAGAGAGAGAGAGAAACAGAGTGAAAAACAGAATGGGAATGGGAAGGAATTTTTAACTTTTGATGCAGAATGACGCTACTACTAGTGTCACTGTTTGGGTTTCTTTGCAACAAGAAATAGGTGACAAAGGGGACCAGATGAAAAGTTTGGGTACCTGAGTACTTTCGAAGCCTAGCTGTGCTGTGATGTGAAAGAGTTGGATGAAATACCCAACGTGGGAATCGAATCAGATGAATTCCTGAGAGTTTTCATGAGCATATGCTCATGTGTGCCCAGATGTGTTTGAGGACACACATCTGGTGTTGCACACGTCTTTCTGTATCTGTGTGTGCCTTTGTGTTTGCACTCACAGGTTTTATAAGGGATTGATGTCAGTGTCTACCTGCATAGGTGTGCTCAACTAACAGAATGAGGGCAGAGCATACTTTTGTACCAAGCTTTATAGTGCTACCTTTTGATAGTGCCACCTTCTCTCTCATCCCTTTAAATTCATCTGGAAAAACCCTGGATTCCTCATTCAATGGTGGAAGGGTACTGATTTTAAAAGGAAACCAGAGCATTATCTCAAACTTATAGTTATAAATCAAGTGTCAGAAAATCCAGCCCACCATTTTCTTCCACCAGGAGAGGTGAGCAGCTGCAACAGAGACCATATGGACCACTCTATCTGGCCCGGTTATTGTAGAGTTTGCACACCTCTAGCAATTGGCCCTGCCTTTTTGGGGTAGCTCCACCTCCACACTCCATGCTCCATGCTAGTCACCTCACCAAGGATGAATTGACACGATGGAGCAGAAAATTTTAACTCAATTTTAACTCAGAATTCAAGTTCAAAGGCAGATGTTCGCTGGGAAGCTACTGGCATGTTCTTTCTTCTGTGGCCCATGTTTTGGGTGGAGGAGCTCACTGCTCCCTCAACCAGTTCAAATGCTGAGGGCAAGGTGTTGACCTCCAGAGCAGGCACAGAATCCAGCCAACCATGAAGCTCTGGACCAGCTGCCTAACATCTCTGGGCCCGTTGATATAATCAATAATTGCCAAGTATGTAGTCACAGCTAATTTAACTCTTGGAGAAGGTAAGGTTAGCATCACTTCTAAGGGTGTGCTTTCTCCAGATCCACATAAATAATCTCCCATTCTCCGTTTGTCTGTCTTAGAGACACAACAGAGCCCCACATCATTGTGATTATGCCACATTACACCGTTTTGGTCTCTGATGTTGAGAGAGCTCTCCAATCATCAAATTCTTCTGAGCTCAGCAACCCCAGAAGACAAATGCAGGTATATATGGCCACGAGTCCTACTGTCTAAGTGTTATCAGAAAACAGACTCTTTGGGGATGACGAGCAGGCATGTGTTGGTACGAAGTACATCCTCTACTCATGGCAAGCCCAGCTTTGTCTTCTGAGTGGATCAATATTCAGAAATCAGGCTTTGCTGGACACGTAGCTGAGAATGTGAGGTATGTCATGGAAGCTCCCATGTTCGGCTCCCTCGAAACTAAACATGGCATGTGACCAGCTTTCCTGCTGGCCACTAGGAGACTGTAGGCCATAACCTTCTAAGCCTCGAGCTTCTCACCCTAGAGCTGCTAACCCCATCCAGGCTCAGCAGTATCTTCCCCGTCCATCCCTGTGCCAAAGTTGCAATCAGTATGAAAACTCCACCTTCTGTAACTGTGACATGATAAATAATGGATGCGGTGTCATGCTCTGTGTCATGTTTCCGAGAAGACGGAGGGAGGAGACTGGAGGGCTCCAGCTGGAGGTGTGATGTCATCCTCTGGCCACACTCACTCTGACAATGGCCATTCGTCCCCACTCCTCTGCAGAGCTGCAGCCTGGGCTCTTCTCTCTGACTCTGCACATGCCGTCTTTCTTAAGAAGACGTTTATGATGACACATAATGTGAATAAAGGCTGGAACCGTCCACTGTCCTCTGATTTGCTGTAACTGTCACTTGCAATGCTTGCTTCTCATTTATACCCTAAATGAAACTCTCCAGCATGGCACCAATATTACCAAGTACCCTTCCAGAACAGAAGGCTTTGCTTTCAGCTGCCTCTCTGCTCGGCTCTGAGAGGAGGCTGCCTGGAAGCAGGGTCCAGACCCCGTGCTGGTGCTGCATTGGAAACTTGATGGGATGGCACTGGGTGTTATACTATATGTTGGCAAATCGAACTCCAATTAAAAAAAATACAAAAAATAAAAACTAAATTAAAAAAAAAAAGAAATTTGACAATGAACGAGCATGGTGGTCATTCTCAAGGGACACTGTGTGCACATTTAATGAAAGGTGGAGCTCTGCCTCGGAGCCTGCGATGACTGAGGAGGGGCCGGCACCCTCCATCGCTGACGTCCTCAAAACAACTGACAGGCCGAGATAAATCAATGTGTGCACTTCTTTCCCCTTCTACTGCCCCCGCAGGAAGGACACCTCATTGCTTTTGAGAAGATGAGGCAAAGAGAGATGCAAGGGGAGATGGTTGTATCCTGGGCATGCAGATCCTTCAGTGTAAAATTAAGAAAATAGAGGCTGGGGATGGAACTGGGGGGAAGAGGGTGCAGAAAAGAGATGAGGCAAGCGCTCTGTTGGAGAAAGGACTTCGTGCACCGTGGAACTGTACTTAACGGTAACATACCTTAAAAGACGCACACTCTCCAATCAACTGCAGTAGCTCCTCCACAAGCCAATTTCCCACAAGGCACAGCACATGGCCAGGCTCAGTTTGCTAAGCCACAATGTGACTTCTGCGTCTACGTGGCACCTTGGCACCGGGAAGGGGGGCATTCCTGGCCATGGAATGGTGGGGCCTATGTGCCATAACAAGAGGGCACAGGTGAGGCTCTCTGGGAAGAGCAGGTTTGTTCATCTGGGACGGGCAAAGAGCAAAGGCAGCTCCATCCAGGCGGGAAGCTGGTCAATGGCACAGTGTCACATGCAGGCAAAGCTATGTCTGGTCAGGCCTGGTTCTGAGGTGAGTCCTGGATCCTCACCCTTATTCTGTCACTTGGTGAGTCTGAGAAGTCGCTCAATGCTCTTGCACTTCCATTTCTCTGTCCAATCATGGACATAAGTTCTGCCCTCCAAATTCACTCTCTGTGAGTAATGATGAGGGCATTCTTCAGACTTCCCTGTGAAGACGGTGCCATTCTTCCATTCTTACGTGGAGTGTCTCTTCCTGAGCCACAACAGAACGTCCCCAGTGTTTCCTCTCAAGCTAAAGAACAGGCCACGAGCACTCACAAGTGTGGCCCCAAACAAAGCACTACCCAAAGTCATTAGTGACAATTGAGTTTTCACACATCTGGAGGATAATCAGCTTTGGGTTCTAATCCAAAACATGCATGTGTCCCTATGTTCATGGGGAACAAGGGAGGAGGATATAGTGGAATGGAGTGGTACCAAAAAGTAAGATGACGAATGGAAATAGAGAAAAAAATGCCAGCTGGAGATAAAGCAACTAAAACTACAAATGGGATTTAAACTGAAGACATGAGAGCAGAGGAACTCACTTGGAGACGCACTGCTATTTCTCCTAGAGAAGCCACCAGTGACTGTAGTGTGGTCATTTTTAAGAATCTGGAGACAAATTTTGCCATGAAAGGTGATGGCTGTTAAAACACAATCATATTTATGGCCTTCTGGTCATCTGCCAGCTGTTCTCCTGATTACATGTCAAGGCCTGGTCTCGAGAAGCCCAATCTTCTATATGCCCATGTTAACCTTTCACTATTAGGTCATCTCATTTGGAATTGTACTATTGGGACTCGCTTCCTCTCTCTCATAATGCCTTCCATGGAATGGCCACTGGGGATGCTGTCAGGAATGAAAGCTGATGCTAGCCAGGCTCACTGCCTGCTGATGACCTCCACATGATAGCTGCAACACATGTCCTTAACATGTTGGCGTGAGGCCCCACAACAGTTCCAATGCATGTTTCTGTTTAATGAGGAGAGACAAGTGATTCTGGAGATGAAAGGAATTGAAGAGATGAAAAATACACCCTTAGCACTTTCAGAGTACGAATTCCATCCCACAGTGGGAGATATCAACAGAAAGTGCTTGGGGCAATACGATGGACAGGGCTTGCTGTAGGAGGCTTGAGGACAGAAGGCAGAGAGTGGCAGTGGATGCCTCAAGCAAAGACCAGATTCGAGGGTCTGATTATCAAATGGTCTATGACTCAGATATGGGCTGTGAGGAAATGTATTCAGAGGAAGTAAAATCTGTAACACCTGGGGTTCCAGGCAGGAAAGCATCTAGGCTCGTGGCAGTTCAGGTCCACAAGCCAGAACAGAGAAGGTGAAAGTGGAGGGGAGAGTACCTAGGGCCTGCATGCCTGGAGGCATCTCCTCCATGAAGCCCTGAGTCACTGATAATCCCGGAGGGCTCAGCTGGCTACTTGTAAGGTGTCTTTGAACTGAAACACTCATGCTAAGATTATGTACTCATTAGTTGATGAAACATTATGACCAGAGGCTCGCAGGAACCTAACCCTGTATTTCCCCTAGGAGCAGTGGTTCACTATTCACTAATTCAGCATTTCTAGGGACTTTAAAGAACTGTTGCAAATAACAATAGTCATGTGATGTTGATGGTGGGGAAATAGGGACCAGCATGGGAGACTTCAGGTTTGAGCAGGGAAGGAAGAGAAGATGGAGTAGGTAAGTGAGGGAACCTGGCCATAGAGGGCTGGGAAGCAGGAGGAATGGGCCTAAACAGGCCAGCTTGTTCAGAAAGGCCCCTAACCCTGCATGCCAGAAAACAACAGCTTCTCCAAGAACCCTGCACAGGTTGCTGCTACCTAAGCACGGTGCTACGGTCATTCATTAATAAGCACATTGGAAACCTAGGCAGACAGACCCACAGTTAAGGGGCCGCAGAGACCCAGAGAGGGCGTCTCAAGGGGCTGCCTCTTTGCAGTCCAGTTTATGACTCTTCAGGGAAGGCTAAGCTCCAGCCTTGTTATTTTCCTTCTGGGATTAAAAAGAGAACCGTAGTTTCCTGCCCTATTAAGCCAGTGCCTTTCATGATCATTAAAATACCTTTAAATACTTCATTTCTCCCCCTTAAAGTGTTCCAGGCATAAGGGAAGCTCTCCTTCCACATAACCTTGCTCCAAAATAACAAACACATGATGCCATTTGAATTTGGCTTCTCTCTTCTTCCCTTTTGGGTGTTCAGAAATAGCCACTTACAAACACATGAAGGCATTTGCCTCGGTGGTAAATATGTCTTACGTGTCGATTTCAGCAGGCGACTCTCTGCAGATGTGCACATGTGTGCTCATTTCCTGCCCTCCAAAACTATTTTTTTTTTTTGGTTGCGGACATATGGTGAGCAATAGTTGGAATAGTTATTCAGGGCGCAGACACTCCTCTGGGATCCGTGGGACAAATCTTGCTCCTTCTGTCAAGTCAGAATCACCAAGAATGTATTGAGCACTGAAATGTGCAAGGAGTTTTAATCATGTGTGCATCCTTACCACCATACTCATAATAAAATCATTAACAGTCCTCTACGGCATGTTAATGGTCAAATGGATAATAACTAATGAAGCAGCTCAGAGTTTTTAAGAGCTTAACTATGATCCAGGTACTATTCTATGTAACTTGCAGGTATTCAGTAATTTAATTCTTGTAACAACCCTAGGAAGTAATTATTAATATTATTGCCATTTTATAGATAATGAAACTAGGGCAGGGAGAGTTTGTCTAGGCAGGTAACTCATCTCAATCCAGAATTCAAAGGATGGATGGGATTGTGATTCAGATAATTTATTGACATCATAATTAGAATTTGAATTTCATTCTCTGTGTATTCACCTTGTTGCACAAATCCTACCTCTGCAAAGAAGGAAGCCAAGCTCTTGGTGTCCCCTTTGGCTCTGGAGGGCTTGTGGAGCAGGCTGGAAGCCAAAGATTCAGAAGGGTCCTCTCCTGATTTCCACAACAGCCTAACTCTCTAAAGAGGTTATGCCAAAGTTCTGGGGGCACAGAGAGAAGTGAGTGGTTTCAAGGGAGCTGGAGAGAGGGGAGATGGCTCCATGACAGGAACAAGGAGGATACTCACAGGTGCTGGGAAGGCAGAGACCCAGGCCCCGCTCCCTGGTAAGGCAAGACCCAGAAGGCCAACAGCAGTGTGGCCCCCCTGGAAGGTCTGACCTGGACAACTGGGCAGGCCCTGCAAAGCCTGAGAATGACAGAGTCTGCCACCTTCGTGGGGGACATGGGCTTGGAGAGAAAGAGACTTAAAATAAGCACAACAGGGGCACCTGGGTGGCTCAGTGGTTGAGCATCTGTCTTCGGCTCAGGGCATGATCCCGGGATCCTGGGGTTGAGTCCTGCATCGGGCTCCCTGCAGGGAGCCTGCTTCTCCCTCTGCCTATGTCTCTGCCTCTCTGTCTCTCTCATGAATAAACAAATACAATCTTAAAAATTAAATAAAATAAATAAAATAAGCATAAGACTGAAAAATCCGAGGCCCTTCTTCCACGGTCCAGCTTCAGGGAGGCTTGTAACCCCCAGGAAGGAGGAGAAGGCCCTAACGATCTCTATGATTTGAATTACTATCATTCTGGGAAGACAGGGGCTTTATAGTCAGATTTTATTTGACATAAAGGAAATTATGAAACAGGCCACTTTTGCAGACCCGACTTGGTAGTGTGGGAGTCTTTTACCCCTTACGGAATGTTTAGAGATCTCACAGGGGAAGGAAGGAGGAACTTGGGCACTTACAGGAAGAGTCAAGGTTAGAGAAGCCAAAGGAAGGACAGGAGCATCCAGGCAGATGGCAGAGAGGGTCCACCTTTGAGGACAGAATGGAGGCATGAGGTCTGAGCAGAGACCAAGAGCAGTCCAGGCTCGAATGGGGGGATCAAGCCTGTGAAGAGAGAAGGTGTGAGGGGGCTGTGTCTCCAGGATCAGGGGTGTGGGCTTGCCTTTAGGCCCCTTCCACGTTAAGGCCTGCTTTGCCAGCACACTGTGTCAGGATGTTGTCAAGACTCACTCTGAGCCAAGAACACTGGGTATCCTTCTGTCCCCTACCAAGAAGTCGTGTGCCTTTCTGCCTGTTGGCTCTGTCCATGCTTTCATCCTTGCAATACCTCTTCTGTTTGTACCAACCCCAAACCTGCTCAGCAGCCCCACCCTTACCCCCAGAGATAACCAACAAGATCCCCACCGTCATTCAAGGTTTACTCTAACTACCACTTCCTGTGCAAAGCTTGCCCTGATCCCCTTGGGGGAAACAACTTCCTTCCTCTGTGGTGACACAGCTCTCTACTGAACTGTGATTTAGTAACTTTTCATGTTGCCTTGTGCACATCATAATGGCAGGAACCATGTTCTTTTTCACCCCGGAAACCTCATGGTGTCTGGCACATCTGAGACGATGGATACTCCTCAGACAGGCATAGCAGAGCTGGGGTAGGGCCGAGCTGACCCGCACACAGAGAGCATCACCCTCAATCCTCAGCCCTGCCCACCTCCGTGTCTGGTGCACCCAACCCCCAGTATCGTGGTCACTCCTCTGGGTTACTGTTGGAGGGGCTGCTCAGAGGCAAGTACATCGCCTGGGTGGGGTTCAACACATCACCCACCGTCTCCAGGGTCACAATAGGGAGCATGACTCAAGGGAACGAGACAGGGGAGAGAGAGCCCTGACATAGGAGTAAAAACCAACCAAACTGTCGGATATAGAATCAGAGTGAGGAGCACAGCTGTAGGCAAGCACCTGTCTGGAAGGGCTCAGAGCATCTGAGGTAGTATCAGAGCTCAGAGTTTCAGAACCGAGGAGAAAACTATTGCTACAAAAGGAGAGGCAGATGTGGAAAATTTCCTCCTCCTTGGGGCAGGGGTTGTGAGGAGCAGATCTAAGGTAATACAAGAGAACAGGTCTTCTCCTGAGTCCAAACCAGAAGTCATCCTTACTCACTGCAACAGGGGCACCCCACAAACAGCATGGGGCTTCCACTCGGGGGAACTGGGCTTTCATTTTGACTGGGCCACTGATTAGCGGTGTGACCCTGGACAAGCCACTCCACCTCTCTGGGCCGCATTTCCTCATTTATAAAATGAGTGGGTTGAGCTAGAGAGAGATGGTTAGCTTACTACATAGGCCTTTTTAGCCCTACCATTCAAAGACATCATTCATTTCCCGTCATAGCCACAGTGTGACAGCCTTTGAGGTTTCCCTTCCTCCATCGAGACCAACGGCCAGACAGAGACAGCAAGCGCACGCCTGAGAATCCAGAAGCATTCTGGGAAATGGTGTAAGCAAAGCATCGGAGGCATTTATCAAGAAAATCTGAATATCAACCGTCAAGCCCCAGGCCGAGGGGAGCTGGGAATATTTCAGGGCACATTAACCACTGTTGTGGTAAGTAATTATGCACACTGACTTTGAGTCTGTTTCAACGGTCACAACTCAGAGTGTAATTCCTGCACTGTTTCCAGGGAGGGAGGGAGGGAGGGACCCTGAGCAAGTGCTAACGAGTCTTCCTAGAGTCTGAACGGTGGACTGGTAATAGCTGGCATTTCAAAAATGTAGCCTTTTGTTTCCTGAAAAACTGCTTAAAAGCATTCAACTCCCCCATCTCTGATCCTTCTCTGAGAAAGGAAACAATAAATATGATTTCAATCCATTGTGTTAATATCAGGATGCACACACAGAAGTCTCTGGATCCAGCATTGAGCAAAAATCCATCTGTGATGCCAATCCTGACAACAGACAGAAAGAGGACATTAACACTTTCGGGTCTCTCGAGAAGTAAGAGTTCAGTGGTCACTTGTCCTAAATACGTGAGTGGAAAAAAGATCTTACATATAGGAGCAGTATATTATTTGAAAACAAAAACTGATAAAAAGTGTAATAGAATAACGACATATTTGAACGTGTGTTTTGCCCGAAAATAATTTATCTCTGCAGAGACACCCCTCACCGTGAGACTGCTAGCCTAACTGATCTAAATTCCCATTTGCTCAAAACTTTATCCGTGGCCCAATTAAAATCTCTGCTGGCAAACACTATGAGAGATGTCAGAGCAATTTTCATAAAAGAGTAAAAGAAAATCACACTGAATTTTCAACAATCTATTAGTTGGCACGAAGGCAAAGAGGGATCTAGGTGGACTCTACTGAGGAGTGCGTATTCAAAGGATTATCTTTCTCATCATCAAAATTTGGCCTTCTTTGATTAGAGAGTTCATCCAAGCAAGCAAGCAATCAATCATGATCATTTACCTGAAACCTAATAGAGAAAACAGTTAATGTTACAATTTTTTGGAGTTAGAGATTAGGCATACAATATAAGGCCCAGCCACTCAAAGTGTGGCCTCATACCGGAGCATCTCAGCATCACCTGGGAGCCTGTTAGAAATGAAGAGTCTCAGGTTCCACCTGGCCTACTAAATTAGAATCTGCATCATAACAAAGTCCCAGGTTGGAGTGATTCATATCTTTTTTTTTTTTTAATTTATTCATGATAGTCACACACAGAGAGACAGAGAGGCAGAGACACAGGCAGAGGGAGAAGCAGGCTCCATGCACCAGGAGCCCGATGTGGGATTCGATCCCGGGTCTCCAGGATCACGCCCCGGGCCAAAGGCAGGTGCCAAACCGCTGCGCCACCCAGGGATCCCGATTCATATCTTTATTAAGGTTTGAGACGCTTAAGTAGTATATATGGATTTAAGAAACTAAAAGCAGGTGTGTGTGTGTGTGTGTGTGTGTGTGTGTGTGTGTGTTAGGGGGAAGGTGTGGATATGTGTGGGGGGGGGGTGTTGGAAAAACAGTGTCAGGTGCAGAGTGTAAATGTAGAATTGGGATTTTTGAAACCATCCAGTTTATTCCAGAGCCCAATGCTCCTAGCCACTCAGCTGTTCTGCCTGAGAGATCATCTCTATGGTGAATCACATACCCAGTCTCTACTAGAATATCTCCAGTGAGAGGCACCTCATTCATTCTCACCAGCAACCCATTCTGTTTTCAGTAGTTAGCCCATTTTCAAAGATTGGGACCGATTTACATGTTGTGACAAGATGATACCTTGAAGTTCTAGATCTTTCTGTAAGATGTACAAACGTCCCTGTCTTTCCTCCAGTCTTTCAAGTACCTGGAGATGGCTCTTGTGACTGGTCTTAAACTGGACTGCCCTTTGCAAGGATATGACCGGCAGCTCCAGGCCATGGTCACCAAAGAGAAATCCTCTGTCGGACTAGCTGTGTGACCTTGGCCACATTACAAAAGCTACTAAATCTTCGTGTGTCGGTTTTCTTGTCTCTTTTTTTTTTTATTGGCATTCAATTTGCCGGTTTTCTTGTCTCTAAAATAGGGTAAAAGGATAGCACCTGTCTCATGAGTTTCGTGAAGATCAGATAAAATAATCCACACGATGCCCCTAGTCAATGCTTGACAACACACAGCAAGTGTTCAACAGATGCCACCTATTATTATTCCCAACTTAAATACTCTTTGTTCAAAAAAAAAAAAAAAAGCATGAGAGAAAAGATGTAGTTTAATTGCCTCTTTAAGAGGATAGAACTCAAGTCAGCCAAAAGAGCATCCTGAGCGACTAGGCTCTAAAAGCACAAAGTATCAGAGTCGAAAATGATGAAATAGGGCAGCCCGGGTGGCTCAGCGATATAGCACCGCCTTCAGCCCAGGGCCTGATCCTGGAGACCCAGGATCGAGTCCCACGTCGGGCTCCCTGCATGGAGCCTGCTTCTCCCTCTGCCTGTGTCTCTGCCTCTCTCTCATGAATAAATAAAATTTTAAAAAAGAAAATGCTGAAATAGAACACAGTAAATGGTTCGGTCCGACTAGAATGGAAGGTGTGCAGACTAATCAGAGAAAAAGCTAGAATGGTAAGTGAAAGACAGTTGATATTTTCCAAAAGCAAGACTCAGAAGGGACGGTTGGGAGCTGGGCGACCTGAGACCCGCCCCGGCACCACTGTAACTGAAGTAGAGCCTAAGCAGTGGCTCGGAGGATCGGACAGGGCTCTGACGTCAGGAGGCAGCGACGTGCACTCTGTATTAGCTTGAACCATACGCCGTTATCGACATTACACTGCTCTTAACCTAGAAGAACAACAGTTTTGTTTGCTTTAACCTCACACAGGTCTCTTCCTCACCTTTAATGTGTAAGGTGTGGAGCAGGAGCAGGGGAGTGCAGGGAGGCAGATCTGTCCTCTGCACCCCATGTCCCCCCAACCCAGGCTTCCTCAGAAGTGGAGCGAGCCCATGTCAAAGAGAGCTGGAGGCACAGGCATCACACGTCAGGTAAACAGAAGGTGTTGTTACTTTCTGGGTGTCCCAGACCCCTGGCACCACAGTGGTCAGAAGCAGCTTTAGCGCCCAGATCCACTTTCCAGAAGCATCCATAGTTCACTGCTGACATCGGCAACCTAAGAACTTTCTTACCCCCTGCTGGACTCCAAGACTCTCGCCCAGCCTTGCCACGTTAGCTTTGCATACAGCATTTGCAATCATTTAGATGAAAACTAAATCCAAAACAAATCAGCTCCTTCTGATGGCCTGAATGGACAGTTTAGGAAAAGGCAAAAGGGAAGCGATTTATTAGAAAGGGGGGAAAAAATACTAACAAGATATTTCAGAATAACAGCAGCTGCACCGCACTTCCAGTCTGTGAGGGCCTCGTTTGGGCCCACTTCGGTAACGACGGGAAACCGCTGCTCTCCCTTCCCCAGGCATATGTTTCAAGCGCCCTGCAAATGATTTCATGTTGGATCGAGCTTCATTACTCACAGTTCATATTTGGTCTAAATTACAGTAAATGTTATTTCAAGGTTTACAAGTTAATTATTATAGTATAGTATTTACTCCATTATATAGTAATTACTGCAGTATCTAACGCCTAAAGGGTTTTCCCCCCGTATATGAAGGACGCAGAATATTTTAGAGTTTTTTCAAGCAGAACGGGGCTCACTGGGGTGTGTGTGCGAGTGTGCATGTTGGGCGGGGGCTGGGAAGACGGTACCCAGAGATTTGCCTGCAAATGCCTACATTCTTGCAGATGCAGGGCCACCAGCAGCTGAGCTCCGAGCTCGCTGTAGCCGCCCCAGGAAGCAGCACGTCCTGCTCGCAGGGGCTAGAGAGACGGCGCAGACTCCCACCGACGGGCACGATGCCCACCTCACCTCCAGCAGGCCCCAACTGTACCGCGCCGGACAGTTGTGACCTACCCTTGTGACCTACCGAGGAACAAAGATTAGGTTTGCTCATCTGTGAGAGGCAGCTGCCCGAGAGACCTCGTTTGCAATCTGGCTCCCCTCTTTTGGCTCCTGGTGAGAGTTTAAATGGTCTCCTATATACACTCTCTCCCCCAGCACCCCACACCCTTGCCTCAGAAGGGTCAGCCATGTGACACCAGATAGCCCCCTGCTCTGGGCTACATTTACACCTCTTTGCTCCATTCCAGCCTCACCCTTTGTTCTGGCTGCCAAACCCAAAATGGATTCCATAAGTATCCTGCTTCCCAAATGTTGGTCCAAATGGCAGCCTGCAGGTCTGGGAACCCTAGGGGCCTGACAGGCAGTTGAGCTGAATGACAGGCCTGGGATCAAACCACATTTTTGTCCTCTGACTGCAGCTGAGCATCTTGGGCTAGTCAGGGACAGCCTTCCTCTTGTGATGTCCTCTCCTCCACGGAAGCCTGACCGCTGTGACCTTGATAAATGCTGAGCAGATGGAAAAGGAGACTTTGACAATCACAGAAGCATCGTGTCCCCTGATTCTGGCACCCCCGCGGGAGGAAAGAAGCCGATCAGAGACTTGGTGTGTCGATGTGCACCGAGTGAGCACCTACTGTGTGTCTGGGACTGAGGCTGGCACAGCCGGAGAGAAAGGGTGGGCATTTCTAGCACATGCTTTCTTCCACTGCAGAGGATTCCACACCTCAGCCCCTCTTCACGTCGGGGGAGGCAGAGACAGGGGAAGTGAAGGGGGGGAAACTGCTAGTATGTTTTCTCCTAAAGTGCTCTTGACACATTTTCCTGTTGGCAGGTGGTGGCAAAAACCTACAACTGGAAGGTTTAAGTAAAAATGGAGCACACAGATGGGTGTCCGGTTTTTAGGTGGCTGCTCCCGTGCTGAAACACGCGGCTTACCCTTCTCCAACCGGCTTAAAATGGGCTCTAGCAACTGTTCAAGGGCCAAACACTTGGCACTCGCCAGGGTACTTGCCCCTGATCTTTCTCATCGCCCTGGCCCTCTCCTTAATTGCTATGGCAGCAGCTGGCTCCTCCCCAGCCAGCACACCCCCTCCCTTGGCTTCCCACCCTCCCCGTCTTTGCAAAATGGACATCTTGGCACCTCTATGTGTCCTGCTTTAAACCCACTAGTGATTTCCATTACTCATGGCACAGGTCCCACTTCCCTGAATGGCTAAGCACACCTCATATGGCTGAGCTCTTCCTCCCCCTCCCGCCTTCCCTCATCATTTTCTGTCCTCAAGTTTTTAAGGTCTAGCCACTCGGGCCTCTGTTTAGTCCCTGGACCCTGCTTGTGCCCTTTCCCACCTCTGGAAACTTACTTATGCTGCTCCTACCACCTTCCCCACCCCACTCCTCTCTGACCTCCTTCCAGCGGCCCTCTCTGACCTGCCTGTCCTTCAGACCCAGCTCAGGGATCTTCCCGGACATCTAGAACTCGGGCGGTTCCCTGTTCCGACCCCTCCAATGGCTCACATAAATTCTCACTCTTAACACTCATCATACCCTGTTGTATGCAGGTGTTAAATACCTTGCTGCTTGGACCAGAAGCTCTGTGAGGGCAGAGATCACATCTGTCCTGCTCATTGCCAGCAACTAATAAAGTGATGGCCAATGGTTTTGCTGTGTCAATGACAATGACATGTTTACTGAAAGAAAGCATTCTTGAGTGAATCCCAAAAATGCTTAGTGAGAAAGGTAGGCGGTTTAGTGTATCGACTGAGTGGAGAAACCTGGTAATAATAATAATAATGAGAGTTAATACATATTGAGCCCTCACTGTCTGCCAAACACCATACGTATTTTTTACATTTCACAACAATATGATATGAGATAGGCACTCTTATTCAAACTCTTTAACAGAAGGAGAAAACAGGTGCAAGGAGGGTAAGCAAAATGCCTACAGGTGCCCAACTCATACGGGGTGGAGCCATGATACAATCCCAAGCAGTTGATCTAGCTCGAGTGCACACGTGGAGCCACTCTGCTAGGCTGCCTCTTGCTGAGCTGGACATGGCTGAGAGTAGAGGGCATCAGGCACACGGTAGTCCTTTCCCCCCTTCTCCTACTGCCTCTCCACGAACAAACCCTTGCTGTAATGAACATATATTTAATGGGAAAAGAGAATAAAGCATATCAGCTCCTTAGTCACTCCATACACACTCTTTCACTACCTGTCACATCTTTATAATATAGTCAAAGCATTTTCAGCAGCAGAGATAATTTAAAAAAAAAGAAAGAAAGAAACAAGTTTGGGCAGAACAAATGGTTATCACAGAGGAGGACTTGTATTGGTCCCCACCAGTCCTGTAAGTGCCAAACTCAAGCCTGGGACCTCTGGGAAGAAAGAGTCTCCTCCTTTTCTCCTTGAAAGGGTGTCCTCACCATTCCCTGCTCCTTCTACACCCCTCCCCACAAGTGCATGCTCACAGGAGATACATACACATAGGCTTAGACTAGAGAAGAGCTAATAAAACTCAATAGGAATTTCATCAGAAGGTAAAACCCCCAGCAGAGTTTTAGCATCCAGGTAAGCCCAGCCACCAGATTTCAGAGAGCAGACGGGGGCTTGAGTTAAGAAGAATCCGTGAGACCATCCCTGGCCCTGGGGTCCTCCCTTCCTTGCTTGCCTCTAATGCCACCACCTTGGATTCCCAGCACAGGCCTCATCCATCCCGTCCCCATCTATTTGCCTCATTCTTTTTTTCCATGGATGTGACCATTCTAGCAAACTCTGGAAGATTTCTGCCCTGTAAGACTTAATCCCATGAAGAGTTTTCATTCATAAATGTTAAATACAAATAAATAATTTTTTTCCCAAGCACTTTACTTAGCTGCCAGTTAATCAAGTTTCTTTCCATACTTCACCTTCTTTCATCTGTGTGGCAACAAATAATCATTTCTACTGTCGACTGTAACTATTTATGTGGACATCATGGAGTTAGCCAAGCCACTGGTTATCTTAGGAGGATGCAGTGTGTCCCTCTTCCTGTGGTGCCAGTTGCTGTTTTTATTGACTCCAGGCTGAGCTACCTCCAGTCTACAGTAATCTGAAGTGGTCCTGACCTTGATAAACCAATGGGAAGAGATTATACTTCAGAGTCACAGTTCCCGTAGGTGTAATCCTGGCCTCAGCGTTCCCAAACGCCATACTTTACACAGCTGGGATAAGATGGAAAGAATATAGAATGTGCTCTCCATAACATTTGATACAGAACAAGCAGCATTCAAGGAACAGTCACTATGATTATTTACGATGATTTTTACTTATGGCACTATAAAGCCAGCTCAAATGACATACGCTATTCTTCTATCCAAGGCCTGCTACTATCAAGTCCTTTAGGATATAGAGGGAGAGCAGATTTCTTAAATGTTTTTCCTGATATCATTGGTGTCAAAGATCATCACGGTTGGGCTTTAAAGGATGGTTTGAAAGAAAAATCAGGGTATGTGTTGCCCCCAGTCTCAACAACAAAATCCATGAAGTCTGACTCTCTTCTCTAGGCTTAATTAGGCTACATCAAAAGAGTTCTTCCCAGCCACTCCACTGTGGGGATAAATTCCATTAGTGACCCTGCTAAAGCAGATGTCCTTGGGAACACTTCCTCCTGACATAACCCCCTGTCCTATATCTGACATGTGTCCCTGTGAGACACGGCATCCTCCTGAAGCTGCAGCATCCCGAGCTGACGGGAGAGCTCTGACCTATGACCATCGGCGTACAGTTGAACTAGGCTTTTATTTTTATGTTATTTCACAATCTATTTAAACTTTCCCAATTTAAATGGAAGAAAGAAGGTAAGTAATATTAACGCCTACGGTTAATATTTTCTTTTACTGCTTAAAACTACAAATCCTGTGGAATACAAAAAAAAGGAGGAAATACTGGCACCGGTTATTTTTACCTTCCACTTCAACTTCTTTTGTTCAAGTGCAGACACAGGACATGGAACACTTTTCTGTTTTGTGGGTGGTAGATTTTTTTCTACTTTACCAGGACCCAAATTATCTCCAAGTCCTTAGATCCATTAGCCTAATTAATATTAAGAACATATGCATATGCAAATAAGTCCCTCTTTGCCATATATTTCACTTTATAAGACAGGTTGAAGGGTGGTTGGGTGAGTCAATCAAATGTCATAAATTGGCTATGCATAAGAGCTCATTAATATTAATTGGGGCGTGGGCATTGTGCAGTAGCCCATGCCTCCATTAGAGATGGGCCCCTTGCTTTAATTGTTCCAAAGATTTTGAAAACCAAAGCCTCTGACCTGATTTAAATATGTAATCCTCCCCCCCCCAACCCCCAGGTAGTCTACTGAGCAGCATCAGAAAGGTATTAAAAAAAAAATACAGAGCAGACCTTTTCTAAGACAGATGGCACACAATGAGGTTAGAAAAAGTATCTTGAGATCCAACCTGCAAGAACAAAAAAAAATTGCTTGCATTGTTGTTTTCATTATCTTGCTTCTGTCATTTCATGAGCTTTGTATCTCGCAAGGAAAGAAAGAAGGGAGAAAAACTGTGAAATTAATCTTTTGTGCATGGCCTGATAAAGAAGAGACATGCTCAGACAAAAGATAGACTGAGAGAAGGTACGGTGATTGATGACTAAAGTAAAGGTGTCAGAAGAGTATTATGTAAATTACTGGAGGCACACACCATTTCAGAGAGAACGAGAGGGAGAGCGGGCAGGGGGAGCGAGGGAGAGGGAGAAGGCGGCGGAGGGAGGGAGGTACTGAGAGCGGAAAAAGGATCGCAGAGGCGATGTCACCAAAGAACTGGTCCCCAAACACCCATTTCTTGCCATCTTTCATCTCCTCCGACAAGCTCACCTCACATTCTCTCTGGGTTGCGCGCTCTAACAAAGCGGGTGGGGGTGGGGGGAGAACTGTCAACATTAGCATGATGCTAGCCAAGGCAAGGTGTAGGGAAAGCAGTGTCTGAAGTGAGATCATCAAGGAGGGAAGTTTCCGTTAACGGGGACAGGGAGCCTGCCGGCGAGTGCATGTGTCTGCGTGGAACACGCCGCGCGAGTGGGGCGGGAGTCGGCCGGCCTCATTCTTCACGCCGGGGATGGGCTGTCAAGAGGCCTGTGTCCTCCTCCCCGGTCTCGGGCTCGATGTGCCACAGCTGTGCCGGGCGCACGACACGACCACTGTACAAAGGCAGGTGGCGAGAGACGCAAAAGGCCGGGGCCAGCAGTCCCGTTACAAAAATCTTGATGTAAGGAAATGAAGGCAAGTCTTGAAAATTGCCTCCGTCCTCCGGGCTGGGAGGGCTGCAAGGGAATGGAAGGACTGTACTCCCTTATGCGAATGGGCTTTGCCTCCGTGACCCTCGCGTGCAGGCTGGTCTGCGCCTCCCCTTACGTGAGGTGCACCTACAGTGTTCAAATATCTCATGCTTAGAAGTCCGGCCCTGGGATCTATGGGTTTCTAAAAGAAAAACAAAACAAAGCAAAACAAAACCTTCCAAATTCTTGCAATCCGTACAGGAGACGGCAAGGCTGGTGTTCAGGGAGAGCTCACCAGACAGGTTGCTCACAGCCAGCTCCCTTCCGACTCGCAGTAACATCTGTCCCCATTGGTTGGGGCCTGCATGGTACTGGTGGCTAAATATTTTAAACGTCACCCCCTTTGAAAAGTCCAGAGATGAAGCTAATGTCTAGGCCCTCCACACAGGCCCTCTCTTTTCAGTGTGAAGGTAAAAAAAAGGGAATAAAATGAATCTCTATACGTTAAAGCATAGAGGGCCTCCAAGCACTATAAAGATTATGGTAAAACCTCGACTCTCCGACCCTCCCTGAAATCCAAAATGCAATTATTTAATTAAAGAATAGATAAAAGGAAACCTAAAGCAGATCTACGTGCAAATCCTGATTTTTCCCATTTTGATGGTTTTGAAAATCTTTGAAATAGCGAACGACTGGGAGAATGAAGGAGGTCTCGGGATGGAGATAAAAAGGGCTAAATCGACACCTAGAAGTTGTTCTACAAAATATTCCTATTGGGGATGTTAACACCCAAAAGTAGAGTCCCCGCCCGCAATCCCCAGCCCCAGAGCTGTCTCTTCCTCCTCTCTCCACCCGACCATTCATTCAGGTGTGTGGCCATGGCCGCACACCGCTTCCTTCAAGTATTTCACAGTCAATATTCCTTGAGCCCTTCCGTGTGCCAGATTCTCTGCCAGGGGGTGGGGATACAAAATTGAACAGGAGATAACCAGCTCCTCCAGACCAACTCCTCTAGCTCATAGTATTCACTTCAATGGTCAGGGCAGCATTTGCTGGGATCAGGCCTTGCTTATTTAAATTGAATTACAAAAAATGGGGCTTAGCCAGAGAGCCACCTGGGCATGGAGGCTGTGCTAAGCCGGTCACTGTCCTCGAGAAGGCAAAAGATACAGGGGAACGATGTCTGTCTGCTTTCATCCTTACATGATTTACCTTTGTCTTTCTGTAGGGATCCTTTGGTCACATGGAACAAACCTTCATTCAAAGAAACTCGAGAGAGAGATTTTATTACAGGAGGCACCAGAGAACCCAAAAGGGAGAAGTCTCTTTGGGCCTCAAGAGATAACAGAACTGTGGCCTGGAGAAGCATCAAACTCCAATCTCTTATTGTCTCCATATTTACATCTCCGTCTTATGTGGGTGGCCCATGAGATACTGATCATGCTTCTCACTTTATATCTATCGGTTCCCCTTCTCTCTCTGCAACCCCACTTCCTTTGCTGGCTTTCCTCACAGACCATGTAGAAGGTACCATAATTATGGTGGTACCACTACCATTACTAGCGGTAATAGCAGGCAATTGAATAACTACCAGCACTGTTCCATGCACAGAACACATATTAACTCATTGAACGTAACAACCTTGTTATTTTTTTATCTTTTATTTATTTTGGCTCACTCATTTACTATTTATTATTAATATGTATCATTATCTCTTCTTTTTTTTAAGGATTTTATTTATTTATTCATGAGAGACACAGAGAGAAAGAGAGGCAGAGACACAGGCAGAGCGAGAAGCAGGCTCCCCACAGGGAGCCCGATGTGGGACTCAATCCCCAGACCTGGGATCACGCCCTAAGCCAAAGGCTCAATCACTGAGCCACCCAGCATCCCAATGTCCAAGTTTCAACTGTCAAAGCTGAAGCAGAGAGGTGACATGCCCAAGGCTGCATAGCTGGGAAGTGCTAGAGCTGGCATGTGAGCCCTGGCAGGCCAGCCCCAGGAGCTGGGCTTTCACCAGTTAAGTCAGATGGCCCAGCCACCCTTTGGTTCCCGTGACCTTCCAGATCCAGCAGAGGAGAACTGCTGTGTCCCAGCTGCGAATCTCCAAGAGAGAATAAATGAGGCAGCTTGAGATGTGGGGCATCCCCGACACCCTTAGGCATGGTCAGGGACAGCACGTCAGGTGCGTGTCATGCTGCAGGGGTGATGACCAGACCATGGGATGTGAGTGGGAGGAGGCTTAAGAGGTAAACATCATTTATGCAAACACTGTCACTGAAAAAATGTTTCAAATCAGGACTCCACCAATATAACAAAAAGGCTCAATGGGAAAAGGCTGGGTAGGCACGGGACTAGAGGCAACTCATAACTGGCAGTAACAATACATACGTTTCTTGTAGGAAATCACATTTTAGCCTCTTGAACCCCAACTCTAAAAGACCATCTCAGATTTATGGTCTGAGAGGACCATCTCATCGCTCAACGAAACGATGAGTAAAAGCTGTTGGTGAGTGGCACAAAAGAGCAACAGAACAAAAAAGACTTTTTGTCTTGCTTCCCACCCCAAAGTCACTCACCCCGGTGCAGAATCCTGGGGCAGCCCGCCTCTGGTGCAGTGAGTGGTGAGCTGGACCAGTTCTGACCGGGAAGCTAGGAGGCCTTGGTTCTATCTTGGACCCCACTACTCTTTAGCCCCTTGATTCTGAGCCAGTCACCACGTGATCTGGCCTCTGTGCTCAGGCACTAAAGCTGGAGTGTTAGTATCTTTTCTCCCTCTCAGCTCTAAGACCCCACACTTGAGTCCTAGAGCTACTTTCCTGGGTGACGATGTTCTGACTTCCTCAGGCCCTGATCCGTGGGTTCTCTGGAGAGGACAAAGCAATGACTGTAGACATGGTGGAAAGAGCTTTCTGTGGAAGCCATAAACAGTTGGGAGAGACAGATCTCCTTCGTCTCACAGAGTGTTCTCAGACACGCTGGGAGTGGTGAGTGGTTTCCCTGGTCAGGTCTCATGTGTAGGCCCCACCACAGTCAGTGCCATTTTGTTTTCTAGCAGGTCCTTGCAGCCTTAGCCCTGCAGTCTTCTCGAGAAAGCTTTTTCCTTTCATATGTCTGACCTTATGATTCATCTGGCTCCTGTTTTAAAACCAATTATTACGTATTGTCTTTTGAATTTCACCCCTGACACCACTTTGCCCTGACTTAATTCTATGACTGGCTTTTATTCAAAACTTTCATTTTTGAGGAAGGTATAAGAGCTGCAAATGGTCTTCTTCTAGAAGCCCTGAGTAAAACGGCAGTTCTGCTGATCAAAAAGAGAGCACTGGCATTTTGATGCATGCTGTTAAAATGTGTACTTGTTTCAAGTAATGTGGAGAAAAGGAAAGCCAAAACAAAGGCCTAAATGATGAGAGAGAAGGGGTTGTGGGTCGTGACATCGTCTATTAGGCTGACTCTTACCCCTGGGCTCTGAACCAGTATTATTACCAAGCGTCTGTTAGGCCTTTCTATAGGATAGTCCTGCCTATGCCACCGTCTCTTTCAGTATTTTTATATTCCCTCTGGATGTTCACTGACTGCACACTGGTCTTCAACCTCCGTACACAAGCATCCAACAAATCTATTCAACACTGTCTCATAAATGTCTCCCCAATTCACTCTCCTCTCTATACTCTGTCCAAATTGGTCTGGCACAGGTTGGCTTCCTCCCTCACCAGGTCTACTGGGAGCTTTGGCTTCTACATTGGTTCTCATTGCTCCAGTTTTCCTTGTCTCTAGTTCATTCTCCACATTACACCCATGTTCTCTTAAAACGCAGGTCTGTTCATGCCACCTGTCGGCTTCCAAGCTTCCGATGGTTCCCCAGTGGGTGTGAAATAAGTTCAAACTTTTGAGAGAGGCACGGTAGTTAGTTCCTCCACAGTCTGGCCCCAACCTATTGCTTCAACCCATTCTTTTTTCCACTAAGTCTGCTCACACAGCAGATGGTGGACTTACACTCTAGATTTGACTCTTCCAGAACATACTCTGCATTTTCCTGCTCCTGCCTTTGCCCATGGTGTTCTCTCTCTCGAGAATTCCATTTTCACTACTCCCAGCCTCCATCAAACCTTGTCTAAACAGATGATATGCATCCTTCAGGCTCCAACATTCCCTAAGAACAACCTCTGCTTACTCTCCAAGTGTGGTTCACTATTCTCCCCCATGAGGTCCCTAGAATGATGTGTCTCAAAGCTGGGAGCTTTGTAAAAAGCTCATTTCCCATTCTAATTAAATAAAAATCCCTAGGACTGAGGTCCTGGGGAATCATCATTTTGAAGCCCCCTCTCCACACCACACCCAGGTTATTTTCACATCACCCAGCTTTGAGAAGTCTTGTTCAAGCATTTGATATGTAACCCATCTACTATTCACATTTAATGAGTAGTTATTTATTGAGTAAATATATCAAGAACAACAACTATGCTCTATCTAGGTAGGAACACCACAATGAGGCAGGCCCTCAAGATAAAAAGTAGTAATAATATGGAATAGGCATTATATTTTATCATGTTTTATAATCTATTATTAAAATACATTATAATACTGGGGCACCTGGGTGGCTCAGTTGGTTAAGCGTCCGACTTGTAATTTCAGCTCAAGTCATGATCTCATGGGTCACAAGACCGAGCCCCACATTGGGCTCCACACTCAGCAAGGAGTCTGCTTGAGATTCTCTCCCTTTGCCCCTCCCCCAACTTGCAAGGGTGAACCCTCTCTTTCTCTCTCTCTCTCTCTCTCAATACATAAATCTTTTTTAAAAATACACTATAATAAAAGATAATACCTTATATTCTGGCCATCTGTATGAATGTCTTTCTACTGCTATTCCTTGAGAAAGACTATTCTCATTTATCTTTGTATCTTTTAGCACCTAATACAATGACTCATATTTAATAAACAGATGGTGATTTAATGAATCAATATATTTTTTAATGTGTTAACTTTTGAATTAACAGAATGACATTTTAACTCCAAATTCATCTGGCCTGAAAGACACGGGAAGTTGTCCTTGTGTTACTGATTCTGAAACAGTGCCTCATGTGCCATCATGGGAGAGACAATGATTGGTGAGCCCCGCCACTGTCCTGTGCCCAAAGCTTGGACAGAGGAAAGCCTGCTGACCTCTGAATCTACCTTCCACAGACCCCACCTGAGTTTGCTGACTTTTTTTTTTTTTTAAGATTTTATTTCTTTATTCACGATAGATAGATAGAAAGGGAGAGACATAGGCAGTGTGAGAAGCAGGCTCCCTGCGGGAAGCCCGACGTGGAACTTGATCGCAGGACCCCAGGATCATGACCTGGGCTGAAGGCAGACGCTCAACCACTGAGCCACCCAGGTGCTCCAAGTTTGCTGACTTCTGACAAAGGCACGGACATAAGCTACACTCTAGATAACTCTTTAAGGAAGGGGAGATTATCAATTGAAGTGGTTTCCATTTTCCAAAAACCAGCTCGGCCCCCAGCTCTAAGAAAAAGGAAGAACGGGGATCCCTTTCACCTGCGTGCAAGGAGAAGGAGGCCCAGAGCTCTGTGTGAGGTCAGGGCATCTGCTGGCCACAGCCATGGCTGTGTGTGCCTGGGAGAGAGAATGATCAACACGTGGAACCCTTACGAAGTTGACTTTTGTGCCTTTACGAGGATTTGGATAAACTCAATACTTGACACTCCACAACAATAAGCATGTCAACTTTCAGAAAGAACCAACACCCCTCTGGAGAAGTTCTGAAGAGTGAATGGTTTTTTCATGTTCAAGTTTCCCTTTTGAAAACCGTTTTCCCTTTAAGAAATTCAAGGACCCACAAACATTTTCCAAAGGGCATAGTCAGATACGGCAACATGATTGTCGTATTTCTTATAAAGGTAAATTTTTGAAATGGTCACCTAAATCTTGCTGAGGTGAGAAATTAATAAAAATCACAATTTCGCAAAGTGCCTAAATTTTACATCGTTTGTCTTCCCTTCCTCTTTGTTGTAAATAAACCTTTGAAGGGGGAACATTATTTTCATTTTGTTCAATTTTTTCCCTTCTTTCTCTTTCACATCACTGAAACTCCCAACCAAAAGCTGAAATAAGGAAAATCAACCTTAAAGCTGAACCTATCGATTCTACCTTCCTTTCAATTTTCTCCTTAAAATGCTTCAGATGAATAATATTTCACTTCTCAGAAAAGAGAAAATTGATATCCTGGGCAAGCCGTAATGCAAATGAACATTAAAAGTACCAGAGAATCCACCTTTTTTAATGATTAGCTTAAGTGGGGGAGGGGATCAATTCTCAGTAAAATCTTGACAGTCAGTTTTATGCT
Source organism: Canis lupus familiaris (assembly GCF_011100685.1). Lineage (NCBI taxonomy): Eukaryota > Metazoa > Chordata > Mammalia > Carnivora > Canidae > Canis > Canis lupus. Next base: position 61,363,404 of record NC_049231.1, read on the forward strand.
CTTGCCTGACTCTGAGGCCACCTGAAATATTCTCAGCCACAGGCTTAGGATCCAAGGGACCCCATGCTAGCTGCCCAGCCCCTTACCTATCCTCTCATCCCCCAGAGACAGGGCTTGCATCCAGAGACTTCTCTCTCCTCCTCTCCACCAAAATGTTTGTGAGTCTTCAGTCCCCTGGGGCCATGCTCTTCACTGATACATTAATCTCATTAGTGCATCAGTGAGTTAATATGAGAAATTAGCATTTTAACGGGGGCCTCCTGGAACTGCCTGTACCCAAAAAAATACTTTAATAGTGACAACATACCAAGCCACAGAGATGTTGTTTGGGGGTGACACTCTCCTCGTGTCCTCCAGCTCACCCTAGAAAGCCAGCTACCTACTTCACATCCCCACAGTGCTGGCTTTATTTGAAAGATTGAAAGACTCTTTACACAGATTTTCTCAAAGGAAGTTGTCACTTTGGGCTGCACAAACCAAAACTCTTCCAAAATCAGGTGCTTGGGGAAAAAAAAATTGAAGTACTTTTAATAATTTAAATGGCTCTTCTCTGCACATGCCCAGAACCCAAATCCCTTTTCTAACTGAAGTGCTTATATAAAAATTTGACAGCTCTTATAATTTTAAATTGCTCTACACTGAGTATGCCTAGAACCTTGATCACTTCCAAATTCAAGGGCTTATAAAAATTTGAAGCACTCCAATAATTTTAAATTGCAATGCACAGTGTAGAGTGATTTAAAATTATTGGACTGCTTCAATTTTTTTAAAAGGTCTTCAATTTGGAAGTGAGTCAAGCAGCATTCTAATACAGTGGTTTAAGACATAGTGTGCTAATCTAAAACTTAACACCTAAAAATAATGAAAATTAAACCACAGAGCTTTTTTATTTTTTCTTTTTTCCATCTTCCTTTTACTTTTTTTCCCCTTTTTTTAAGTATGGGAGGGACACTTAGAGAACACTTGAAAAGTTGGCAAGTGTCTGGAGAAGAGAGTTAAAGCTGAGGCCATACTGGGGAAAAGATGGGAAGGACGAGTAAGAGGTAGGAGGGCTAGGACAGAAACTGCAGTCACATCACAGAGGTCTTGTCCAGCCCTGGAAGGTGTTAGATAGGAAACAAAATAATCAGAAATCAGAAGAGCCAGAACAGAGCGAAGTTTGAATATGACTTGGAGCACTGCACTCCATAAACTTTTCAGTATCTAGAGATGCAAATTGGACAGCCACTCTCTCTAACAATTACTCCTTTTGTGGCTGTATTGTTGTTTTTCTGATGGAGCTCTCAGAATTCATATTTGTGCTGATCCAGGGTTTCCTCTCCTAAGTTTGGTTGAGATGGCTTTCAGGAGGCTGGCTAATCATCCAAATATTCCCAGTCACAGCCACTTACAAGCAAAAGGCACATTTTTTATGTCATTCCCATGGTGATCTGAACCTTTTTTTAACTCGGAATAGCTGTCTAGGTGGGTTATATTCGTTTCCGAAGTATCAATGTTCTTTTCACCTAATCTTTTCTTCCTTCCTACTTTCTAATTTCCTTTCTGTCTTTCTCCCCCCGCCCCATCACTATCTCTTCAACTACCCAACACTTCACAGATATAAAGACTATAATGGCTTTTTTACTCAGTGGTCCTTTCTAGCTAGCCCCCAAAGGGCCAAGCTGCACGTCACGGCAAACAATCATCACAAGGTGAAGATCCTGAACAACTTCCCCTTGATAAACAGCATCTGTAGCAAAGGCTCCCCCTGCATTTACCGAGTATCCTGTGCTTTTAAATACCATTCTAAGTGTGCTTTCTTCCCTTTACTGTTGTGAGCCATTTTGCTCTGCTGACTAGATAATGCTGTGTCTTAAAATATTGTGTAAATACACATGTGAATGATAGCTTGTAATATTTGCCAGGGATCCACTGCCATCAGGACTCAAAGTGAAACGAAGTTTATAGAAGTTGAATTTCGATACCTTTTTCACCATAAAAGAGCAAGCTTGTGACACTGTCTATGGAATGGAAAGAGTAAAGAGTACAACACAGTTAAGTAAAGGTGGGATAAGCACATTAAAACAAAAATGTTGCTCCTCCAGAGAAGTGAGGTCCCTAGGAAAAAGTCAGGAGGGACTGCACACCCCAGCAGAATTAAATGGTAGGAAACACTGTAATGAAATAAACTCTGGAAGAAAGCCAGTGAAGAAGAGTAGGAAATTTAAAGCGCCTTAGATGGAAACAGCTCTGTATGCTTTTCTTCTGAGCTGAGCGATGTTCCCCTCTGCTCCAGACATAGAGGGCCCTCACACGTGAACAGCACCCAGGTCTCAAGCTGTGCCTGGGAGAACAGCTTCAAATATGCAGTGCTCTTTGGTTCCACTGGTTTCATCGTGAATCTACCCAAGACACTGTAGATAAACCTGGACCCCGAAGTTAAATGGTGGTTTTGGATAAATTTCTGATTATTCTCCAATTTGGATGATAGCTTAATGTCATTTCTTACAACAGTGAAAAAATAAACTAATATGAGTCTATTGGCAGCAAAGAATATTAGGCATTAAAATTTCAAGGTTGCCCAGATTAAAGTGAATGGTTGAAGTCATGGGTAATCAAGAGCCTTTAAAGTAGTCTAGAAAGTAGTGCTGAGTGGGAAGAAGGAAGTAAATATGAAGGGAGAAAGTGCTTCAAATCAGAGTTTTCTTAATTAGATTTGTGAATATAACAGCCTGATCCAGGATCTAGAGCTTGACTAGTATTTGGGGAAGGGCAGGTTTGGAGTGAACAGCCAAAAGAGCAGGGTAGCTCAAACAAGCCCAAGTGTCAAGTTCTTAAAGACTAGACACTCACCCATGAGATGTGGGAATAAACCTAGTCCCTTGGTTGTGAAACATGCCCGGAGATGATTAGGAATACTTTGCTAAGGAGCAAACAGATTTTTAGGTCACGTGTCTGTAGAGATGTCACCATTTAATAAAATGACAAAATCTATCTATCACATAGGCATGAACACAGAACAATATAAAGAGGTTAACAGAAATTGATGGCATCCAAGGTTTAATTTTACACTGAATCGGAGTCTTTGGTGATTGAAATAGACAAAGATGTATAGGGTTATCTTGTTGAAGAGGCTGTGCTAATTACTGGCACTTGTCATTTCTCCATAGCTTTATCTAAGTCAAGAAGGCTAACTAGCTTCTTTCTCCCCAGTGTGCATTGTTTGTTCAGGAGCTTTTGCTGAGGAAGCCTTTTTTCATAACTGCACCTCATTATTAACAGGTTCATAAATAAATGAGTCCTAATATTTTTCTCCGTTAGCATTTATGATAGGGACATTTGGTCTACAAAAGATTACACTTGTCTTTAATAAAAATAGGCACTTACGCATGAAGCCTATTAGGCCCTTGTTACTCTGGAGGAGGAGGAAAGGGGAGGAACCAGAGTTTAAATTTAAAACAATAACAACAACATGGTGTGCCTGCAGCATTGTAGAGAATATTTAACAGAGCTTCCGGACATCCCCCGCTGCTAACTCTACATCCTTCTCTTCTAACCTCCAGCCCTCTGAGATATGAAGACAAAGTCAAGAAGTGTTAAATGAGCATTTTCCATATGACTAGCACTGTGCAAAGTATTGCAAAGGACATAAAATTATAAAGCAGAATAACTATCCTTAAGGAAATTCCAATCTAGTGCAAGACTTGAAAAAAGAATTCAAGGAGATGCTTGATTCATCTAGAACTACTGAGGTAGAGTTCTCAATGTGGTAGGATGCAGAGTGAGCAAAGTTTGTTTTGGGGTGAGATCATCAGAAATAGGGTTGTTGTGTTTTTTAAATAACTAGGGTTTGTGCAGACCTCAAGGTTGTTTGAGGGTTTAAATAAATACAAAGAGGGGGAGAAACATTCCCAGTTGAGAAATCCATATGGAAAAAAGCAGAGGAAAGGAAGAGAGACACATATGGAGGTACATGAAAGGTCCAAAATGAAAGCCATTAAGGAATTTACCACTGTTACTGTGGGAAATAATGTTGAATATGTGCCTTGAAGGTCACAATGGGTAGGGGGAACTCGATCAGATAACATGGAACTCCTTAGTTCATAATCAGATGAAAGCCATACTAACCAGAGTATTTAATGAAATGACAGTGAAGCAAGGAGACATCTCAGGCAGTAAATACCACCAGACGGTGGTGGAGGTGGTAAACAGAAAGGCTTAGAACATTTCAAAAGGGGTTTCTACGAGACTAGATGGCCCCTGGGACAAGATGCAGCAAGAAAAGATAGACGCCAAAGAGGACAAAACGCCTGGGAAAGGAGAGAAGAAGATTGAGACAGCAAGTCAAGCACTAGAAAGAGGAAATTAAGAAGAGGAAAGTAGATCCGGCTGTAGGCATGTTAAACGAAAGATAAGGACAGTACAACAAAGCTGGACAAACACAACAGTGTGGATCAGACTACAGGCAGGAATGGAAGGCACGAGTGTGCCCCAGCTCAGAAAAGGTAAGGATGTGCAGAGAAAGAAGTGGAGAGCCAGGGACAAAGCCTTGGCCAAATAGCCATAGCTATCGGGCAAAAGTTCAAGTCTGAAGCATCTCTTGGCCACAGAAGTACCAGAAGTACCTGGATGCAGGTACCACCAAGTGTTATAGGCACAACCACACAGGATAGCCAGCACCCAAAAGAACCAACACAGCAGAAAAGATCAGAGGAAAATATGGACTCATGGAACCAGCGGCCAGCACCAGGGACAGCAGGCAGATACGAGTCAGCGACCAGCAAGGCCTAGCCCCGGGCGCCAGCCCAGGACCACTTTCCTGGTACTCACAGCTTCCTTTCCTGAGCCCCTCTGGGCAGGATGAGATCTGAGTAAGCAGCACTGCAGCTTAAAGGGACAGGGGCAGAAGGAGAAGCAGAAAGCAGAAAATGAGCAGAAATACATGGGACACAACCTCACTGCAGCCATTCCTTGTATGAGAGCCATCGTTATTTTTTTCTGCATCATTCTGATTAGTACAAAAAGAGAAAAAAAATCTATGGTTTCTAACATTTCTGTGTGTTTGTGTGTGTGACTTAAATATAAAACAAAACAAGGCACCTCAAAACCAACGTAGGGCACTCACTATAAAATGCCAACCACTCGATGAATATGAAGATGCCTCACATTACATTAGAGCTAAAGTATTACTATTTTTTTAAAAAGTATTACTATTTAATAGCTGATTCCATGATACCTTAGATAAGTCCTTTTTAGGGTGGGAAAAAAGAAAGCCTAGATGTCCCTCTGCCTATTTGAGAAAAAGCAAAATCTTCAAAAAAGTAAATGCTATCAGGACTTTTCCCAAATCGGAGGCGGAGGGAAGTAAAATACATCCGTCCATGCACCTACCTATTTTGCTGGTACTCCTCAAATTGCTAGCTGGATTCTGAAAAGATATATACGTTTTTAAAGGCACCCCTTCTTGAGGACATCCATTTTGCACTTGCATCCCCCACATTTGCACATGAAAAAAAATCCATCACTGTGTATACAAATGCCAAATTGCAATGCAAATAGGCATTTGTGTGCCCAATTACCCATTTTGTGTGTTTGCAAAACGGATGTGCGGCAAATTCTGCAGGTGTGAGTTGGTAGCCTGCTGGAAACTTGGCTCCCCCTGAGTCAGCGCCAAATAAGGTGCTATCTCCCAATGGTGTGGGCGGCTGAGGGGAGAAAGTCCATCTCAGGGACTTCAATGCAGTACCAGGTGTAGACAGCAAACAGCTCATGCAGCAAGGAAGATAAAGACAAAGGAATCTAAAAAGTAAAAGAACTTGGTTCCTACATATGATGACTGGGTATGTCCTAGAAACACTATCAATGGCTTTTCCCTCGCATGACCCTAAATCCCTGTAAGTGAATCACTTTTTATTGGGAAACTCCATTCTTAATTTTATTTTACTTGGCTTTAATTTTATTTTGGTGAGAACACTGAACTTGAGATCTACCTTCTCAACAAATTTTTTTAAGTTTACGATACTGTATTGTCAACTCTGCGTATAATGTTGTGCAGCAGATCTCTAGAACTTATCTTGCTTAACTGAAACTTTGTGCCCCTTGGATGGCAACTCCCCATATCCCCCTCCCCTGGCTCCTGGGAACCATCATTCCACTGTTTGAATCAATAAATGTGAAAATTTTAGATCCCATAAAGGTGGAATCATGTTTTTATCTTTCTGTGACTGGCCTATTTCGCTTAGTATAATATCCTCAAGATTCATCTATGTTGTCGAATATCATGGAATTTCCTTCTTTTGCAAAGCTGGATAGTATTCCATAGTGTGTACATACCACATTTTTTCTTTTATCCATCCATCCATCAATGGACATTTAGCTTGTTTTCATACCTTAGCAATTGTGATTAGTGCTTCAATAAACACAGGAATGCTAGTATCTATTTGAGATCCTGCTTTCAATTCTTTTGGATAAAAAAGCCAGAAATTTGTATTGTGGGATCATATGATAGTTCTATTTTTAATTTTTTGAGGAAACTCCATACTGTTTTCCATAACAGCTGCGCCATTCTGTATTCCTACTAATTGTGTATTAGGAAATCGTATTCTTCTAAGTATATATTAAATCTTTTTGAGGTGTGACTCTCAGACACCCCAACCAGCACTCTGAATATCCTGCTAAATCCTAAAGCTGTACCCGATTGATCTGCAAGCCTGTGGCCACCACCATGTCAATCAACAGAAACTTCCCCCTTTGTCAGAATTCTCAGTTAGTTGAGAAGAGCCAAACACACTTTTGACTTACTCATGAGTTCCCCTGCAGCCAACTGCCACCCAGGTGAGCCACCACTATTTTCTCCCAACATCCGTGATGATCACAACATACATTCTGCCCCAAACAGCAATGAGAGAGTTACAAAGACAGCATAAATCACAAAGATAAATGATCCTTAATGTCCTTGTGTGTGTGTGTTTTTTTTGTTGTTGTATCTGAGGTAAGTCAAGCTCAAAACTGGTACATCTAAGATTTTAGTGTTTCCTTGGCAAATCTATAGTGTGGTCCACAAAAGCTATATTTCACTCGATTTTTTTTTTAACAAACTCATTGATCAAAAATAAAATTACATAAGGTTTTACTTTTTTTGTGTGCCTGACTATATGAAAATTATTTAAAAACCACTGTTGTCATCATATAAATTTCATTTTTAATCTTCTTTAATCCTTTATATCTAACAGAACTTTAGTTTTAAAAAAAGAGCGAAATATAGGCAACCTGCTTAATCATAAAAGTACCACTTCCTTTAGGATGTCAGTAATTCTCAAAATTGCCTTAGATATTTGCTAGATATCAGAAATGGGTAATGTAGTATTTTAAGTGGCAGAAATGCATTAGTACTATGTAAGTACATGATCCTTAATGTACTAATCTCGGCAATATGTGTAATGAGGACTTTCAGTAACACTTATTTTAAGTGTCCTCTGAGAAATGCTAATTTACAATGAAACACCTATGGAAGTACATGTGACATCTACATGAATACCAAATGAATTCATTTTGATCAATGCTATTACAATGAATATAAAATGAATTCACAATGATAGGACATTTAAAGTATTACCAAATTTTCTTTTAATATTACATGTGCTATGGAGATTAGCATATATTAAGAACTGGATTGAATACATACACACACACACACACATACACACACACACATATATATACATATTTACACATACACACACACACAGAAAGCAAAAAATATGTCCCTACTAATTACTTCATTAGCAAGTACCCTTTTAAAAAGAAACATTCTATTCACACACATACACACAATCTTATATGTGCAAAATGCTTATGTCATGTTTACAGAATTGCATACTCGATATTAACAAACACAAGATCTGCATTATGAGAGCATGCAAACAAATAGGCTTTGTGGATTTTAGATTTGACAAAAGATCTTTCCAAATCTACATTTTGAATTTTCCTGACTCTCCATGATAGTAATGGTTGGTAAATTGATTCATACGACCTGTTAAAAGTCACAGGTGGTTTTTATGGCTAGTCAACAATAATAAGTGAGGGATAGACAGATGTATAGGTGGATAGTAAATATAATATTTAAATATTTAAATATAACACTGAGAGATTAGGGTCTTTATTCAGTTTCCAAAAAGCCAGAATTTGTAGAAAAAGTGTGAATTGTCCATTTTTGACAGACTATACCTTTTTGATAATAAACTAAGACCCAGAGTCTGTGCACTCAAACTTTACTTAGGCAGACCAGCTGTGAAATATGCAACCTCATACTAATCAACAAGAATTGACCTTGGAGGACTGAGTCTCTGGTCCCATTCAGAGTTTCAAGGAGCTAACAAGAGCCGACCAAGCCAATAGTGGTCTCCCAAACAAAACAAGCAAAGAGGCCAAACTGTGGCCTAGATCCCACCTCAAATCACAGAGTACCTCAGATGACCTGCATACTTGAACCAGACTCCACTCAAATAATAATCAACTCCTCCATCAGCATCAGTTCTTACATTTCCTCAGCATCACTCACATGCCTTCCTTCCTTTTCTTCTTAACTGCCACAACCCTAGGTCGGAACTTCATCATCTCTTGCCTAGGTATTAGCAATAGCCTCATAACCCATCTGTCTCCCTGACTCCCTGCCTTCAATTAGTCCTACACATTCCTAACCAGATTATCTTTTTAGAAAGCATATTGGATCATGTGACTCACCAGTTCAAAATTTCTCAATGGCTCCCTCCCACCTACAGGGTTAAAACAGAATGTCTTGTGGGACACATAGGGCTCAGCCAATCTGTCCAGCTGCGGCTCCCTCCACTATGTCCTTTATACTCCAGCAGTGCCGGACTACTGCGATATCTTTCTGCATGGTTCCTTCTGCCTGGCATGCCCTCCCCTCACCTGCCTGCCTGAAAAACACCTGCTCATTCTTTGAATTTCAGCTCAAAAGCTTCTTCCATGAGGCCTTTCCTGTCTCCTTGCTGCCACGTGATTCCCATAGATTCCACTATGGCACTTTTTACACAGAATTATAATCTTCTGTTAACATGTCCATAGAATAACTAGACCATAAAACCATGAGCCAAGAACAATATTTTATTTATCTTTGTCTCCCGAGCCATTGCCCAGTGTCTGACACATAATGCCTTTTCAATGGCTGTTGAGTAAATAGACTTGTCTCCTAAAGATGCCATTGTCCTTTCTGTTGTCCATTCTTCAAGCAGACATTCAGAAATCTGTGCTCACAAATTGCTTGGTAAGCACCATTCTGATTTTAATTGACGTGGTGAGCACATTCCAAATGTGTGTAGGCAAAAGAGTGGACTTGAAAGTCCAAGTCACTCTTGAATATCCCAAATCTCCTAAGAAATCAAATTACTGTAACAATGAACTAAAAATAAGAATAGCAAGGATTCAGGAGCACCTGGGTGGCTCAGTCAGTTAAGCATCTGCCTTTGGTTCAAGTCATGATCCCGGGGGTCCTAAGATCGAGACCCACGTCAAGCTCCCTGCTCAGCGGGGAAACTGCTTCTTCCTCTCCTCACCCCCTGCCTGTACTCTCTCTAGCTCTCTCAAATAAATAAAATCTTTAAAGAAAAAAAAAAAAGAATAGCAAGGATTTATTAATCATCTCCTATATGTTGGGCATGATCCTACTAACAGCTTAATGTACATGACTTCATGAAAATCTCATAATTGCTACATCACATCACTATTACTGCCCTCCTGTTACAGATGAAGAAACCATGGTTCAGAGAAATCAGGTGACTTGACCAAAGCCTCAGGCTAAGAAATAGAGAATGGAGATGCAAGCACAAGTCTGACTGGTTCAATTCTTAGGCTCCTAACTTGACACCATTACCTTTCCAGTATGCCAGATGTCTCTACAGTTTCTAGAGGAGAGAACCTAAGAGCTCTAGGGAGAAAATTCCAGTTTTATACATAAGTTTAAAAGTCAACAGAAGCCATATCACTCAACTGCCATTCAGTCCACATTCAATAAAGGGAAGTTCCTTTTGCCTTAAAGATTTGGGATTAAAATCCTCTCATGCAGGAATTGACATCTTGATAACTGGGAGATAAAGGGTGATGATTTCACCTATTCTAGTGGCTTTATTTTCTTTCTTCAGCAAGCGAAGGTTTGCTGCCCAATATTTTAAAAATTCATTTTCAAATGATTTCTAGCATTCTTCTACTATTCCCTTTTTACTAGGAAGCAAACTGGTACCAATTCTACTTTTTCTTCTGATGGAAAGAGTTCCTATATCTGAACTTGGATTCTGGTCTTCCCTTGATATTTGTAATTGGGTTTTTGTCTTTGCTTGGCCTGGAAATTATAGGGGGACTGAAAGAAACTAGATTCCTAAAATAAAACCCAACTTTTTTTTTTTTTAAGATTTTATTTATTTATTTACGAGAGACACACAGAGAGAGAGAGGCAGAGACACAGACAGAGGGAGAAGCAGGCTTCATGCAGGCAGCCCAATGTGGGATTCGATCCCGGGACCCTAGGATCACGCCCTGTGCTGAAGGCGGATGCTCAACTGCTGAGCCTCCCAGGCATCCCTAAACCCCAACTTTGAGTTTGAACACTTTTTTTAGAAGACAGGCGAAAAATTATAATGTTTCCTTGTTTCTGGAATGAACTTAGCTTCCAGCCAAGTTCAATGCATGGGGTGGAGGGAGCTCACTGTCAAAACTTCAGGGACACCTCTCTCTTGCAGCAAATACTGCCGAAAACCCTAAAGCTGCTTCTGTCTGTGGGCATGTGGGATTCTCCTCCTCATCTGGTGCCAACTGACTCCATTTGCAATTATCAAAGTAATGAAAACATGCTCTTATATTTTTCAAGATGAAAAGCAGTAGCTTCTGTAAGCATCCCTGAAGGTCAAGACAGTTTGGCCAATCATGATCTCCTACCACTGTCCACTACTGAAGCTTGACTCTGTACCAATTCAAGAGGTTCTAATATCCAAGAGAAAAATTAGATTCCACAAAACTATCCATATCTTGACATGTCTCTATGCAGAAACCTCAGGAATAACTGTCCAGGAAAAAAAAAATGTATATCTTCCAAAGAAGGAACTGTAACTTTGGGTTAGGTATTTTGTGGGGGCCAGAATAAAATATACCTGAGCTACAGGATTCAAGTCCCAATTCTTTTTTCTCCACTTCCCAACTCAAATATTACCTTCACTGAGATGTCATACTCTCATCCCACTTCTTAAATATATGTTTGTCCCCTGGTTCCCATGGAACTTCATTCATTCCATCACCCCACCATCCACCACACAGTATAATTAGATGCTCACGTAACTGAAGCCACTGATGGTAGGGACTGTGTCCCTAGTGCTTGGCACATAAAACAGAGGTCAGCATGCTCTCTTCTGTAAATGGTCAAAGACTAAACATTTCGGCTTTGTGGCAACCTGGTCTCTGTCATAACTGCACACCTGCCATTGTAGTGCAAAAGCACCTACACACACACAATATGAAAACAAGGGACCCGGTTGTGCTCCAAAACTTTATTTACAAAAACAGGTGGTGGGCCAGATTTGACCTGCAGGCCACAGTCTGCTGACTCCTGATGCAGACCGTCTAATGAAAGCTACAAGGAAGGGAGGGAGGGAGACAACCAGGAAGGAAGGGGGAGAGGAAAAGAAGGGGAGACTGAAGACGAGGTGGAGAAGGAGAATAAACCCAGAAATAAAGTCAGAATGAAACAAAATTTGATATGCTTCCCAGATGGCAAAGAGCTATTCCTAGTGAGTTTCTCTTCAGCAAAGCATTCAGCCCATGAGAAACAATTCTAATTAGAATCCTCCTATTATACTTCACATTGTATTCTCTACATGTAAATCTTCCAAACAGTTTCTCTCTTTTTGGCAAATCATTATTTCCCATTTATTAAGACAAAGTACAGTCGAAGGGCTCCGTTGCTGGCTTATAACTACAGCCTGCCTACAGGTGTCATATTTTATGCACTGAAAAGAGTATTGTTTTGCCACTCTCTATGCAGGAACCATGAATGCCTGGAAACAAATGACTTTTGACTGCTGATCAGAACCACACTTTAATCAGTTACTGGTCTATGATCAATAATTAATCATGCTATTCTGTCTAGGTAATAAATAATGGGGAAAATATCAATGAATATATAGTTGGCCAGATTCTCCCTGGGGCGAAACACAAAAGGACCAGCATGAAAGTCTATCTGGATAACCCTGTGGATTCTCAGCGTACAGCTGTAGTTGAAATTCCAGGAGGGTTAGGACTGGGAGGAGAGGAAAGAGACTTGTCACCACCAACACCTCCCTCCAGGCCCCGCAGGACTAATAATCCCTGCTCGGATCAAATCTATGTGTGTGCAAAGACAACTGAAAAGGAGCCTGCAACAGCAGGGGCACATGGCACAGGCCAGAGTTTCACAGGCACACTGAAGGTGGCCTCCCCTGCAGGCGGACGCAATTGGGCGGCAGCGGGAGGGCAGATGCACTGGGCTTTAGGTGGCAGTGCCTGTAGGCTGGAACTTGTGTGTCCACTGCAGTTTCATACACGTACCCAGTGACTTTGTTACTTAAGTTTTACGATGGACCGGTTTTCTATTGCCATGTAACAAATGATCACAAATTTAAGTGACTTAAAACAACACGGATTTAGTGTCTCCCGGTTTCTGCCTGGAGGTCAGGTGTCTGGCCTCTGGCTCAGCTGGGCGCCCTACTCGGGGGCTCACATGGCTGCAATTGCAGGGTCCATGAGGACTGTGTCCCTTTCTGGAGCTTGGGATCCTCTTCTAAGCTCATGTGGTTGTTGGCCAAATTCAGTTCCTTGTGGTTGTATGACCGAGAGTCCTGGCTTCTTACTGGCTGTCCCCATAAGAATTATGCCTTGATTTAGCTTTTTAGTCAACTTCCAAGTGGAGGCATAGGTAATAAGAACATAGACAGGGGAGGGAGATCCAGGGGGGAATGGCTACCCCAGTTCATGAGCTCCTGTTTCTCAGTGCTATTAGAGATGAAGATCTTGTCCTTTGTTTGTTTGTTTGTTTGTTTGTTTAATAGTTTGGGAGTTCTCCCTGAGAAAAAAAATCTAGGCAAAAGTCTCTATTATGGAGAGCCACACTACCATCACACTAGATTTATAAGTCCGTGGTCTTTCTTATGCTAATGTAGACGGAACCAAGCATTTAGACGACAACAATATTTTTGACACAAAAGTTATACTTTTTATGAGACATTCTCAGTTGTCTTTTATTCTATCTGGGTTAGCATAAGAAAAGCATCATTTGTACTATGATATTAGCAAATTGCCTAATCTATTTAAGTAACCTGCTTTGAGTCAGGTGTTTTCTTTTTATTAACTTAGTTCCCCCAAGACTTCAGCCTTCCTACGTTCCAAGGACATGCAGCCAAACTCATAAGCAGATTTCCTAATAAAGCGTGACACCTGCCAATGCCTGGGTCTGGCTGTCTTGGCCTCACAGGAGCCTGGCCAGGATGGCCCGTATTGGCTCTGCAGGAGCGTCTGGGCCCGCAAAGCACCATGTCACCACACTCTTCACAGCTCCAAAGGATGGGGAGGGCTCCCAGATATAATGAGCAGAGATGATAAAGAAAAAAACTCTTCAAGCCACCTAAGTAACTCCCTAGCAAGCCTGGGAGCAAATCCAGCAAGGCCTCAGTGCTATATGTTTCTGATAATGGTCTATCTGCTGTCTACCTCTCCATCTATGTGTGTCCCCATCTTCTCTGCTGTCAATCAATTACTGAAGGGTTCACTCCCAGGTTTTGTGAATACACATCTGAACCAGCTTTAAAATGGCACCATTGGGCCCTAGTCCCCTTAGAACCACACACCTAAAAACTGCACCTTTCAGAAATACAGCTTTTATCAGCTGTTCTCTTTCATACTGTTCCTAAATAAAGCTAAGCTGGTCTAAGGTAGGTTCCCACCAAGCTTGCATTAAGTGTCTCATGATGGTGCTACCCTACTTTGCCATATTAGACAAGAGAGCTCTCAAAAGCTAGGGAAGCAGGAAGAGATCTCAGAACAGGGGATTAGAGCACATTAAAGCAGATGAGTGGATTCAACTGTGGAAAAGTTCAGCACCCCAAACCCTCTCATGGGCAAGGGGGCTTCTAAGTGGTCGGATGCCTTTCCACAACCTCTTGGAAACAGAGGCGGCATCCCACCTCTTGTGAAAGGAAAATGACTCTGGATAACACAGTATCAGGTCACTCTTACCCCTAAGAAAGATGAAAGGTGACCAGGAAGTTATGTGTCCTCCAGAAATTCAGATGACTATGTGCGGACCAGATGCCACCTACAGCCGACAGGGAACTAGAATGGAGCGAGGTAGGCACACACATGTGCGCACGAGCCCGCACTTCACAGAAACACCAATGTGGGAGAAACGTACTCGGCCTCTTGGCCACACAGACTGGCTGCCTTCGCTGAATCAGAGAAGACTCGCAGCCACTTCGGAGGAGGGTACACGGCCAACGCAAACCAAACACAATCTGCTTCTTTGTGAATTGCAAGCAATTCCCAACTGCCTGAGCTAATGGTACGGAGCAGTAGAGCAGATAACCCAATACGGTGGATAATCTCAAAATCATTTTCCATTTGGCTTGTGGAATAAATTAAATGATTTGTTTCGGCTTCAGCAGATTTACCTTCCTAATTATGCTTTTTGTTAGGCTAGAAACACTCAACACCACAAGATGTTGCCAGGGATTTTAAAAGTAAGGCCGATAACAGCCGTGTGAAGGATGGGCACAGAAGTCATGTGGGGTCACCGATATCTACTGAGTGCCTACCATGTGCAAGTAACTGAATGGGACAGAAAGTGATGAAAGATATGGCTTCTGCAGTCAGGGTTGTAACAGTAAACAAGACCAGATCTAGGGGTATAAAAACATACCTTAAAAAGAATGGGTTACATAAATACATGTAAAGCAAGGACATTTCTATTCTTAAGAATCTCCCTAGATGTTCTATAAATATTTGTCAGATAAATGAATACATGGATAAACAATGCGTATCTGGAAAGAAGTCAAAAAAGTACTTCCAATGATAAGCATTCCTGAGCTTCTAGGGAAAAGCAGTTCATTGTTCACTAGGGTGGTCAGAAAAGGTGTTCCCCTAAATCAGAAGCTCCCACGAGGTGGGCTACATGCTCCTCAAGGCTTTGTAAGGTGAAAACCACGGTAGATTCTCTCCCCACGTTGCCTGATCCTCTTCCCCTGGATTAATCCTCATCACCTGCTGGATCTCAACCTAATATCTCCTCCTCAGGGAAATCTTTCCAACCCCGGACTATGTCAGTCCCCTTCTTAATACCCTTCAGCTTGTGAGCACTTCATCCAACCGAAGTAAACACTTATCTTTGCAATGTCTGTTGAGAGGTTATATCCTCTTATAGAATGTAAGCTCCATGGAGGCAGAGACAACAAGCTCTCCCATTTTTGTCACTGTATTTGCAGCACTTAACATAGTGACTTGCATACAGTGAGGCTAGTTAAGTATTTGGCGAGTACTGAACTCGAGTGCTAAAGTCAGGAAAAAGACCTCTAACTGAGCCCTAAGCAATGGGCAGGATATACGTAAAAGAAGAAAAGGGAAGCTTCTGGAATCCCAGGAAAAGGAGTCTGCCTGTACAGCCATGTGCAGACGAAAATAAACAGGAAGATATCATGGGATCATTAGCAGGCTTCTTCATAAAGTTGCAACAATCACTTAACAACAATTATTAAAAAACGACAACAACAAAAATAGCTACCATCTATCGAGTGTTTTCCGTAAGCGAGTTTAATGGATTCTCTCATTGCCTCTCATTGCAACCCTGTGAAATAGCTACTGTCCTTATTTTACAAGGCGACCAAAGCTTACAGAATTTAAGGTCACTTCATAAATAAATGCAGAACCACTACTTGAACCCAGCCCGATTCACCTAAATGACTCCAAAGCCCACGATCTTCACCAGTAAGTAAGTAAGGTACTGCATTCAAAAATGTTTAATGACTTGTTGAGCACTTGGCAGCTACAATGTGTGCGGGTATAGCCAAACATCCAGGTAACAGACTGACTGGCGAGCTACCGCGCCAACAAGCTAGCTAACTAAGAAATCCAAATTTTTCTGATAACCAAATACACCTCTATTTCATTGGGTTATATAAGCCTTGCCTTGCAGGACTGGTGAAAATCCCAAATGTTCTATTACCAGAAGGACAAAAAAGGTGGTTCTCGTTGATGCCTACACATAAACAGGTAGCAGTGGAAACACCCATGCACTTTGCTTCCAACTTACTGGTTTAACACTTTTTTTTTCTTTTCTTTTCTACTAAGGCTTAAGGAGACTGAATAAATAGAAGTAAATAAAAAGACCAATGTGGCCTTCTCAGTAAATTCAAGGCTAACTGGGCCAACTAAAAGTGACTAGCAGAACAGATTTGGGCCAAGTGTACAAACCCTGGTGTGGCTAGAATGGTCAGGTTGTTTTGGCATAAGGGTATCTAGATCTCTGGAACATAAGCTCCTAGAAGAGAGGGTCCACGTGTGTTGTTCACCTTTCTATCTTTGGTGCCAGCACAGTAGAAAGTGCCCAAGACATTCACACTTATGGAATGAAAGAGTGAATGTTTAAGATTGAGCTAATTTTAAGTGTAAAGGTAAAAGGGACATTGAAAGCCCTGGGCCATATATTTATCCTCACTATAAATGTCTGTTGTAGAACTAAGACAAACAGGACACTTTAAGAGGTGGCATCAAATAGATTTGGCTAAATTCGAATTATTAAAAAAATATATATTAGTCACCGAAAAAAGCATTTATTTTACAATGCAGTAGCAAACAAATATAACAAAATAAATGAGCTGACTAGAATTTTCTATTCCTTCATAACTGGTTATCGTAGCATCCCGTTGACATGTCCTGATTGGCAGCTCCTAGGCGATCATCGACTCTCAATTAGCACTTACTAGTATTATTACTAATAAAAATCAGCATGTTAAAATTTCCTCTCAGGAGACGTCAATGGATTTTCATTTTTCAATAATGAGGATTTGCGAAATGATTTATTTTAATACATCTGCAAAATATGCCGCTGAAAATAATAAAACTTCTATTTGTCCTAATGACAGCCATTACCTCTCACACAGGTATGCCAGGGTAGGACACAGAGCTTTTTTTGTGTTTAGCAGATCCTGGAGGTTTGCTGGGAGCTGGGCACAAACCACAGAAAAGCAAATAAGTCACCATCTCAGGAAGCATTCCTCAGATATTCTGGGTTTTGAGACAAGTGGAATTATTCCCCACTAATTTATACACCAATGAAACTGGCCGGTTGGCAAGTCCACAATTAATGTGAATGCCAAGTGGGAAGGCAGCTTTGTTTCATCTCAGAGAACACTTCGCTGAACAGCAGCCTCCCCAGCTGAAAATGCATGCAATGTCTCTCTCTTTTAACTTGCAGCAGACGCTGGCATTTCTTCATCTCTATTCACTCTATCATTATGATGCATTATACAATGTAATGATGTAATACACCGGAAAGCCGAAATGTGCACGCCTTGCCAAAAATAATAATAAGAAAAGTATACAATTATTTTCTGCTATGAAAGCCACTATCACTATCATTTCATCCTTCCCCAGCCAAAATGAAAGCTTCCCTAATGGCTCAGAGTCTCTTTATGTTTGTGAATTGAACATGAATGTGAAAAGTAGGACGTCACCTCGTCTGTACTGAGTTAGAACTTTTAAAGGATGTAAACAAATTTATCACTTGAGCATGGCGGGCTGGCTCCAGAATCTGCTCCGGCCATATTTTCCATGGTGTGATTTCTGGTGTGATTCTAAATGTTACCAAGTCTTTATTTGTTAATAACAAAATTTCCTAAAAAGGGTCTGCCTTTTCATGTTTCATTAACATTAACCTACAATCACAAGCCACTGTTCTGGGCAGGAAGCACATTTCAGGGAAAAGTCACCGTCTGCTAGTAGCTGCATTCGTGGCTGATTAAATCAAAAAGAATCAAAGTAATAAAACCTCAGAAATAAAGCCAACTAATTGTTACATTTCCCTTCCCCCCTTACTGAGCCCTATTTTGAGTTACGGAAGCAGAAAATTGTTTTAAGAATCAGATATTTTGAATGCATTACAAGAAAATATTCTTGAAAGACTGCAATATTGAGCAGACTTCCTTCATCCAATGTCTTCTGGTTCTGTCCCTCCGTTTCCCTTCTCTCCCCCATTACTGCTCCCCTCCCCAGCTCCCCTGGACTTTCAGGGTAGATTTTTAACAGTATATCTAATGTTTTTCTTCACTATTATCAGGGACCAACCGCTTATAAATGGGACCAAACCAAAAGACAGAAGCCACATCCCTGACCGTCCAGCTTGCTGGCAGACACTCTGTCGATTTGGACTGCAGCAACATTTCAAAATGATATTTTCAGCGCTGTTATTATAATTGTAATTAGGAAGTGGTTGATTAGATGGAGACCAGAGACGAATTTTAAGGGAACACGGGGACCGGAGCAGGGGCATGCTGCCGTCCACTGCATTCCGTCTCCAGCTCTGAGAAAACTGCCTTGACAGAGCTCACTCACAAAACCCAGCCACACATCATAAAGCTCCTAAGTGGGCTGGCCACCAGCTTTATGCTGAAAATTTGTGGGATGCCATTTTTTGCCTAGCAAAATTAGTAGGAATGCTTAACGTAATTAATTTTTATACTAAACACGTGTTGTTATTTTTTTTTAATGTACAATTACCAAACCATCGAAACCACAGTAGAGCACAATCAGATGTGCCTGAAAACACATAATTGACATAAAGGACGTGCAGGAAAATAACGTGAAAACATAAAATAAATGGTTATTGCTATTTAGAGTCTGCATTTAAAGAGTGGAATTCATCATAATTATGCATTATTAGCTAATAATTGGGTGGAAGCATACAGGGCATATCGTGTTTATTGTTACTGGTATGCCATTGTTAACGTTACTATTATTTTCTGTGGAAATTTCTACCAACCTGAGATTGTTTTGAAGAATTCCCACTGATTACTCAGGGCATACGGCCTGTAGACTGTTTTGCATTATTCACTCACCACAGAAACACACTCACCACTGGGGAAGACCCCAGAAAATCCCAAACATCTCATAAAAACATACCAGCAGGTGTAGGGCATATTTCTTCATCCGGAAGAAAGCCAAAGAGGGGCAGAAAGTAAAACAGTATGGATTCCTCGTCCAGGGTAAAAGCAGCCTAGAGCAAAAAGCAGAACTATGCTGTTTTGCTGATTCAAACATTGTTCAACACATCATTTCTTCATTCATTCCCTCTATCTCCCCATCCTTCCCTTTCCATATATACCATATATATATATATATATACACACACACACATACACAAGCAGCAGACGTTCAGCAAACGTACCAAGTCCTTCAAACTTCTATGACGTGGGAAACAAAGCCAAAAGGCAATGTAAATAAAATGAAATGTTCTCATAACCTGCAGCCCATTGACAATTACTTGATGCAGGTAGAGTAAAAGGTTCCCCCAGGAAGCTCCCAACTGCCTTAATGTTAATGTCTTGCTAGAAGGAAAAACCACCTTAGCCTGACAATAGCAAGCCCCCCTGTACCCCGGGAGTCCTCTTTAGCAAACTTTCCGAAAAAAAAAAATATATATATATATTTATATATATGGGAAGGGAAGGATATATATATATTTATATATATATCCACACACATACATATATGATTTCTGTATGTGTACATATATAATGTTCATATTACACATGTGTAATATATACATACACACACATGTAAATCCATCCCCAGAAATAGAAGGATACAAGATGGTAACCAGGTTTTTAATGACTGTCAATAGTCAATAGTTAGTATGATCATAAATTGAGGGTCAAAAGATGGAAAGGTCCATACAATTCAGCACTTTCGATCTTAAGCTTCAACACTCCAGGATGGTAGGCTCGAGCTACACACTCCAGTTCTGGTACTTTGGGGAATGTGTCAAGTGAACTATGATCGAATTCCTGTGCTATGAAACCATGAAGACTAAATGACACTGCATAAAACAGAAGTGGTGTCCTCAAAGTGTCAAAACAACCCGTCGGAAGGTGAAAAATTTGCTGACATAGCCAGTTTTCTTGGTCTACATGAGGTAAAATAACTTTTATGATGGATATTTTGTTTCTTTTCTCCACATTTAGGTGTCACATAAATTGTCAAAAGAACAAGACATAGAAAAGAAAATGACCAAACAGTAAAGACGAAAGAGAATGCAAAAAAGAAAAATCAACTTGGCTAATTTATAAAACTTAAATTTGTGTTACAGATTTAAAATAAAACCAGGTGAGTTGATAAATCCAATCCACTTATTCCATTTGCTTATTTGACAATTATTTCTTGAGTGCCTACTATGTATCAGACACTCTCCCAGGCCCTGTGGATTCGGTGAACAAGACAGACAAAAATCCTCACTCTCAGGGAGTTTATGTTATTTGTGAAGAGGGTGGCTGGGGGTAGAGGGAGGAGACGAACAACAGACAAGTAATTAAACTATATAGTAGATGAGATGGTAGAAGGTACCTCGGAGACAAAGCACAAAAAAGGTCAGTAAAGACCTCCCTGAGAGGGTAATCGGTGAGTAATGACTAGAGGCCTATCTGGATAAAAACGCAGTCAAACCATCTAGTTCGATGAACTTTTCCTCTTTAGGGACAGAGATGATCACACTGACCCAGCAACCTCTTGAAAGCATAATCTCAGGAACTCACTCACAGGACTCCAAGGAAGGTTTGTATGGACTACGGTTCCTGTGCCATAGTACAAGGTCGCGTTAACAGAATCCTTACAGAGAGGAACACTTTTTTTCTCAGAATTATTCAAATTGTGTATCTCTCATTTCTCTTAAACACAGATGAGTTTGTCTGCATTCAGCAAAGTAAAACAACATGGAGCAAAATGAAAGACAGGAAAAGTGTGGTGGGCTCTCTGCATGGGGTAAGAGAGAGAGAAGAGCAGGATCTGGTCTTTCTAAGCAGCCAAGTAACCAGTTTGTCTGCATTTACCTTTGTAAGCCATTGGTTTTCCAAGCATGTAGAC
Organism: Canis lupus familiaris; assembly: GCF_011100685.1. Taxonomy (NCBI): domain Eukaryota; kingdom Metazoa; phylum Chordata; class Mammalia; order Carnivora; family Canidae; genus Canis; species Canis lupus. Next base: position 61,384,545 of record NC_049231.1, read on the forward strand.
CCAAGAAAAGAGAAGGGCAGTGTGTGTATCTCTAGTGACCATATTTCCTGAGTCATAATTTAAAACTCAGAACCTAATGAAGAATTCTTTTTGTGATTTGTGTATACATTTATATAAAAAGCTTTTCCAAGTTATACAATTTAAACTATGTTTGGTTGTTCTTCTAAAAAATTACTTCCTTGAGGAGCTCCTGGGAGAGCTTAGTTGGTTAAGCACTTGACTCGATTTTGGCTCCAGTCTTGATCTCAGGGCCATGAGATTGAGCTCCGCCACCAGCTCCATGCTTAACATGGAGTCTGCTTGAAATTCTCTCTCTTCCTCTCCCTCTGTGCCTACCCACCATGCTCTCTCTCCAAAATAAATAAATAAATAAAGTATTTTTTTTTAATTTACTTTCTTGAAAAGAACATCCAGAATCTATGGTTCTTCTAAATGTATCTCAAAACCAATGTAATCTATATTACCCTAGAAGAAAATGTACTTCTTTCCTGGAGTACACACAGCTCCTAGACTCCTACTACCATATTTGTTTATTTAAATAAGGAGTTTTAGTTTGACCTAGCATCAGGCATATCCCTCTTTCTTCTTCCCCACCCCCCACACACAGTCCATGGAGCAGGAAGTAGAAAGGATCACTTCCTCTCACAGGCTCCACCCCTACCCAATGTAGGAGGGATCAAGTCAGCATTTACTGATGGGATACTGGGAGGAGGGCAAATCCACATTCCATGCTGATGGGAAGCCAGCAGGAATGCTAGAAGAGCCATAAACCCTAATCTCAGGCTCCCAGCACCCCTGCTGCTAGACCCCATTCCTCCCTGAGTATCAAGGCCAATGGACGGACTGAGGTAAAATTTGTCTCGGTTACATGGTACATGTTGCTGTGGTGGTGGTGGTCTCAGGAGCAGAGGTCCACCATTACCACGTCCACTTTTGTTTTCACTGATGTTCACTGAGACCTTCTCAGTGCCTGAGCCAAACCCAGATTAAAACTATGATATTTAGGAGGAAGATTACATGTCATACAACCTCTCTATTCTATCTCTCTATTCCACCTCTCTATTGGTCTGGGGCATCCAAGGCTCCCTCTTTCTCCCTACTCCTTGTTTACTCCCTTCACCAAGACTTTGCTATTGACCACTTACACCTTGGTGTGAATGCAAGTTTTCCAATAATTTCCGGGGGAATTTGCAACTAAAATCTCCTCTGTCATCGAAAAAAAGAAAAGCACTGTCTCCCATGACAGGAGTTCTAGGATTCTATATGGATGCTGTCCTGGAAGCTAGAAACTTTTGAAATACATTTCGACTCTTCCACTTGGGCACCCACCTCCAGATGAGCTTGAGTTCTAATTAGCCTTTGGCAACCAGTTAGAAATTTTCTCAAGACACGAAAAAGTGAAGATGGAAATGATCTGTGCAAAACCACCTATATAACTAGGAATACCATCCTCTTTAAATGGTTTGGTAGACAAGTAGAATCAATTTGGCCATGAAAGAATACCCTTTTTCCTGGACTGAAAAAAATAAATTTGCTCATTCTTCTCAGACATAGGATTGCTTCCCCCTCTCTATACCCCATGCCCTGTGCCTCCTTGATGAATTTAGTTAGACCCATGAAACTGAATGTGGTATGTTGCTAGGATTTTCTCATCCAGACTTCCTTTGCTTTGGGTGGGTATCTAAAGGGTAGGGGTAGGTGGGTAGGAGGAGTGCGGACCATCCTAAGCCTTCTCTGGAGAATGTGTTCCCTGCTGATGCTGAAATGGGGCTTTATTCACTCAAGCACCTCATGACTTTGAAGCCTGATTTGATAAAAAATGTTAATTATGCTTCTCTTTAACATGATTTATAGGACATTAGTGACAGCAGGGGAGTGTTTACTCCATGCAGGTAAGAGACCAGTCTAGGGACTGCCTCTGATTTCCATGTAATTAGGAAAATTTGGCCCACCCAGGGGCCTAATAAGATCACCACTCTCTTTCCCTCCCCAAAATGCAGTCAAGCCACTAACCAGCATGCTGCATCTCCAGCTTCCAATAACATTTTTTTTACTATAAAATTTAAAGTAACCCCCCCCCCAAAAAAAATCACATTTGTATATATGTGTCATCTGTGAGTGGCTCTGCACCAACAAATGGGATTGGTTGCTAGCAAGTACAGGTCTCTGCTAAATGAAAATCAAGTTAGTATTTCCTTTCTGGAGGGAGAACTATGTGCTTAGTGTATAAGCTTTTTTTTTTTTTTTTTCTGATATAAACTCATCCACCTACGCAGAGCCTTGTTTTGTGTGTATTTAAGCAACTGCATGTGTGTGTCCATGTATACTTCATAAATACACTTGAGGAGGAAGAGTATCATTTTAATGCCTACGAAACAGATCTGTGCAAGGTTCGCTCTTTCACTGCTGAAATGACTAAAAATCTGGAATGGAAAGAAGACTTAAGGGCCTAAGACACATAATGAACACAGAAATAGTAAGAGTTTCTACCTTGTCAGGCCTCCCCTGTGACAATCACAGGTATAGTCATGAAACGGTTACACACTTGCCGGTCTCTCATCCATAAACCCATAGGTAACCATGCTTCGATACATCTCTTCCATCTATGTAAACCTCTTTCAAATACACAGCCCCTCAAGTAAGAGCTCCCACCAACATATATTTCTTGTGCCTGTAACATATGCTGGTGATATGGCTTCTAGGAAACTTGTGATGTTACACATTTTTATGCTGTTACAGCATGAAGCATCTACACGGTATAAACAAGAGTGTAGCAAGACCCCATATAGGGGCAGCAAAAGTCTGAACCCATTTTAAGGATGTACAGCAAAAGGGTTTAACAGCTATTCTGGAGAGAAGGGACAGTGATTACAAAGGAGAAAGGGAAGTCTTTCTTCTTTTTTTTAATCAGAGCGTCTTTGTGTGAGGGTACACTGAGCTTTGACATGAGCAATGTTTGGGTTTGTGTTGCCAGCAAGAGAAAATTCAGCTTTGTGCCACAATATATATGTGTATGGGAAGAGTATTTTTTAAAATACAATAAAATGTTATCTCTGATTAGAAAGGAAAGATGAATTCTCCTGCTAAACCAGGTAACCCTAAAAGCGTGTTAACATGAAATACTAAATAAAATGCTACTCATCTATAATAAATCTTATTACACATTTTGGCAATTTTACTACTAACATAGTGAAGGTTTCAAGCAATGTTTGAAAATAGAAATCTTAAATTGAATCATTGTTGCATGAATATATGCAAAATATTCATTTCTAGCACTGTGAGGGTTGAGTGCTTTTAAATTGGAGAAATCACTCATGACTTCACCTTTTCATGCAAGATAAAGTTGTATGTGGTAACATCATTACAATGTCATGAAAGGAGTGGAAATCATACAACAGTTCTGCCTAAAGCTAATATACAAAAAAGGGCTTCAATATTTTTCAATATTGTTCAATATTTAAAGGTGCAGTGCAAGGCTTTAAATATATTTTAAAAAAATCATTAGGCTTTAGATGTCAGTGAGGCCTTTACTGAGCTCGGAGACTAATAAAATCATTGATGAGATCTCTTTAATATTTAACGGAATTCATGTCTTAGGTAGTCGCCTATTTTCCACTCCTATCTCTGCAGATGGGGCTAAATATAGATTTTTTTAAAAAGATTTATGAGGAGGTGATTATAGATTTTCTTAACTATAGGACTCAAATAAAACTATTTACTCAATGATACTGTCATAACAAGAGAAAAAGCATTATGACATTTAAATAGGATTTTCTATCAATTCTTTAACAGAAGATCGCTTCAAAAGTAGCTAACACATTTATACACACTAACAATCAGGGAGTTCAATCAGTGAAAACAAATGAGCAGATTTTCAAATGAGTTGCCGAACCATGAATCATCATAGAGGGTTAGGACTGTGAGAAACTGAAAGATTTTTTTTTTTAATATTGAGGACAACAATAATTGTTGTTGCTCATAGATCTCTTTGCTTTTTCTCTATCCAGTGATAGAGAAAATTAGGAGCCAAAGTTCAGACTAAAATCCTAAGGCACGCGCGCGCACGCGCGCGTGTGTGTGTGTAAGATTTAAGAACAGCTCTCATTTAATTATATTTTTTATGTGACTCTGTGGGGAAAATATCATTCATTCTAAGGTAAAGTAAGGCATTCACAGGCTCAACTTTAAACCCCTGTTTATGTGTGAAATTGATAGCTCCCTTTCTGTTATCAAGTCACTAGTCCAGCACTTTAAAGTCATGGTCTGCAAAATAAAATTGTCTCCCTTTTGAATGTCAACCCCTAAAACCAAATATTCCCATTTATTAAAATAAAAATGTAAATTTATAAATTATCATCCTATTTTTATGTAAAAGCATTCTGGAAAGTACCACATCCCATTGTCACATGGCGAACAGCCCTCCCCGCCATTGGCTGTTGCTAGGCTACCAGGAAATGGAATGGACCATTGCCAATGATGAATTAACTGATGAGCCAGGATGACAGTAATCTTTGTCACTGGATGCAGTAGCTGTCTGAGCCCTGTCATTTTCTGCATTTCATGTTAAACAGATATACCTAGATTGTAAAACAATACAAAGAAGAATCTGAAAAGAAAGAAGTAAACTTTGACAATCAGAGGGCGGTAGTTTTTTATATATACATGCAAGGCTTATCACCTTTGCTGAAGAATGCGATCCAACATTCATTAGCTTTTCTTTTTTAATTAAAACCTGTGAGCAAATGAAACTTTGTTCTACATCAATAAGGTAAAATCAAAGAGATGCCTACTGGGAAGCATTCTGAAAAATTTACAAAATAATCACGATGTTTGGTCCGTGACGTTAACCATCGGGATCTGTGTATATGTAAGAGTATCACTATTTGGGGAATTGTACAGACAAAGATGACCAACCAAATCTGGGTATTTGGGCTTTGCAGACTTTATAGGCATAAATCACCAGCAATTAAAACACCCAGTGAATAACATCATGTTCACACGGGGCACAAGATTTTTCCATCTGAACAAACTACTTCAATCAAATTGATTTTTTTCTCATGAATTTATCTAAAAACATATTGAAGGGATTGGAAGTTTTGCTCTACTTGTAGATTCAACCTTACACCAGTCATGAACTCTCATGAGCAGAGGACAGGGACTCAGAAGTTCTGAGCAGTGGACTTCAAGGGAAGACAGAAGTAAAGCGAATATACTCTCAGAGGTGTGAGCATACACCAGAGCAGAAATCCACTGAGATAATGAATTTGGAGCCCCAGTACAAGCATGGGGGTGTCCAGAAAGTGAGCACAGTGAGACACCATCAGCCAGGAAATCATACTGCAACCAGCATGGTTTGACGCCAAAGCAGGAAGACCAATTTCCATAAGTCAAACAAGAAAGACTGCCTTATCATATTTTTAAGAGATGAGAGGAAAAAATAGCTGGGGAAGATCTAGCAGCAGCACCTTTAGATGCTAGAAATATTTAATGATAAAGGTCATAAGGAAGAAACAATATGGAGAGAAGAGACAACAGCCGGTAGAAGCAATTATAAGTTAAAAATGATATCTTGCCCAACCATTTCCGTATCTAGTCTTCCCTCCAAACTGTCCTGAGGACAAAGCTCAAGAATCTGATTGACACTTGTACAGGGGATATCCCCTGTACAAATTTCTGAAATGGCCCACTAGTTAGACATTCTTCTTCCACTTGGCTATGCAGCAACTAACTCATTATGAAATGGGTTAATTTTCTTAGATATATAAAGTACATGTGAGCAAGTGAGTGCGGGTGTATGCGTACGTGCGTGTGTGCGTGCGTGTGTGTGTGCATGCGTGTGGTTTCAGTAGGACAAAGGATCTGCCAATGAGACAGAAACTCTGGGGTCTTGTTAGTCCCTGCATTAGTGAGAAGATAAATGGCAGGGGGTTCTCTGGACCTAATACTTCATAGCACTCAAGCCCCTGTTCTGCTCTTTTTTAACATGTGGATTTTCGAAATGATAGATCATAACTATAGACCCAGTACGTGTGGATGCAGATTGTATGCACTTAATATTTCAGGAGAAGTATATACAACCTGATCCAATCACTCTGAAAAATGTGGAAAATGGAAATGCATAAAGAAAGCTGCTGGCATAAAGGAGAATAAAGAAGAAATACTGATGAAGCTCTGTATGGATTAGTCACAATATATTCATGCAGCATTTGAATATATGTGTATATGTATGTATATATTCTGATCTATGTATGTTTATATATATTTAATATATATGTACACATATATCCATACCAGATAATCAATGTATTAAAACAAAACAAATCACATCAGAAAATTTGCTTTCTTTGAAGTTAGAATAGCTGCCTATCTTCTACTGTGAGTTTTTACCATCTCCATTGCAAAGTCCAGAGAATTATGGAAGATTTGTAATGAGACCATAACTAATACTTCAAAACTATTAGTAAATACTGGAGAAGTAGACTAATTAGTAGATCAAAGTGTTGACTCTGGAGCCAGATCTCAGTATGCAAGCACAAATTTCAGATCTGCCACTATTACTTCTCAGTCTCAAGCAAGTCACTTAACCTCTTCTTGTGCCTGGCTCTTCATTATAATATGGCAGGAAGGAAGATGATAAGACTAGTACTTACTTCTGGATGCCTTAATATTTATTTTTGAATCATTTAGAACAGTGCCTGGCACATAATAAGCATTATAGAAGTGCTTATTAAATCCATAAATACACACATACATAAGAGTATTTATCCTGGAAATGTTATCAAGGGAGGTTCTGAAATTATCTTTCCCATCAAAAGCAAAACATTTCATCTCAAAACCTAGTGTGGATGTGGACTAATATTTTACTCTCTGCCCAGGTAACTTAGTCCTACAGACCCAAAGCAGGATGGTTGCACCCCCTGAGCTCTGCCTTCCTGACACCAGGATGCTCTTCAAACCACTTGCCTCCTTGGACTAGTGGCTCATCACCTTGTCTACTCTAGGTTGTCACCCTCACCTTTCTCACACTACGTTGTGACTTAGCATAAAGATGTTGCACAGAGAGAGCAACTTGCTGAAAGCAATGTGGTGTTGAGGACAGAAAAAGAGAGAGAAAGCCCAGGACAAAAAGGAAAAACCTATCTAGCTAGCCCCTTGGCCATAAAAGCGCTGAGGCTTAGAGACAATGAGTGAGGGAGACAGAATGGCTATGTGAACAGGAAGACAAAGGCAGGGCCACCTAGCTAGACTGTCCTACTGGATGTCCAGCAACAGTATTCATTCCTTTGATTGCATTTACTGAGCATCTAAGAAGCACCCTAAAATGGTATCAAAATGTTCAAAATCCCCTGTCCCTACAGAGCTTACATTCCACAGAAGAAGCAGCTAAATAATAAATAACTGAAATCAGTAAAATGTCCAGAGTGATCCATGACAACAAGGACTCAGGAAGAAAAGCAGGTGAGAGGGTCAGGAAAGGGATAGGGTCAAGAAGGGGGTGGGCACAGGCAGGGGGTCATATTGGGCATTCCCCTGCTGTAATTCCACACTACGCCACCCGCAGGCTTATGCTCAGACCCCTTTTCTGATCATTTTCTGATTATGCCATTAGGTTTTACCCAACCGCTCCCGTTAAAACTTTTCACCATGATGGAGTCTTACCCTGACATCCCCTCTGCCGCAGACCCAATGGTCTTATCTGGAGAAGCAAAGACGGACCCAGAATCTTCCCATCCTGATACCTGCCTGAAGGGCTAGACTCTGCCTCCCGTACCCTCCAGTAAGGATAACTCACTGAACACAGCGCATGGGAAACTGATGCAAAGTTGATCGTCCCACATTCAGAAGGGCCTTTCCCCTCAATCCTTCAGAGTGCCTATTCTCTGATGACCTGCTTTTTGTCATCCATGGGGCACCTTTAGCAGAGAAAGAAGCCACTAAAAACAGATGAGCATTTCCAAACAGGGAAGCCATGTGCCCCTTCTCTCCCACTCTCCTTCTTCAAAGGATCATAAACAAGCTTCTTAGCACTCCTCCCACATTCTCCTCCTAGGTTTTTTTTTTTTTTTTTTTTTTTTACTTTATTTTTATAGCAGTTTTAGGTTCACAGCAAAATTCAGCAGAAGGTATGGAGATGTCCCACATATCCTGCCTTCACTCATGCATGGCTTTCCCATTATCAACATCCCTATCAGAGTGGTACATTTGTTACAACTGATGAACCTACGCTGATGCATTATCATCACCCAGAGTCCACAGTTTACATTAGGGTTCACTGTTGGTGTTGTACATGTTACGGGTCTGGAGAAATGGGTAATGGCAAATATCCATCATCATAGTACCATACAAAGTATTTTCACTGCTCTAAAAATCTTCTGTGTTCAAATAAGAGAAGATATTTGCAAATTATGTATCAGATCTATAAAGAAGTTATCAAATTCAACACAACAAATAAGCCAGCCAAGAAATGGGTGGAAGACATGACAGACATTTCTCCAAAGAAGACCTACACAAGGACAACAAACACAAAAAAAATGCTACACATCACTTGCCATCAGGGAAATACAAACCAAAACCACAATGAGATACCACTTTACATTCGTGAGAATGGCTAAAATTAAGAAGACAGAAAATAACAAATGTTGGTGAGGATGTGGAGAAAGGGGAACCCTCTTGCACTGTTGGTGGAAATGCAATCTGGAAAACAGTGTGGAGGTTCCTCAAAAAGTTAAAAATAGAGCTACCCTATCACCCAGCAGTTGCACTTCTGGGTATTTACCCCAAACATAAAGATGTAGTGAAACAACAGGACACCTGCACCCCAATGTTCACAGCAGCAATGCCCACAATAGCCAAGCTGTGGATGGAACCACGATGTCCATGAGCAGATGAATGGATAAAGAAGATGTGGTCTGTACATACAATGGAATATTACTCAGCCATCAGAAAGGATGGTACCTACCATTTACACTGATGTGTATGGAACTGGAGGGTATTATGCTGAGTGAAATAAGTCAGTCGGAGAAAGACGATGATCATATGGTTTCACTCATGTGTGGAATATAAGAAATAGTGAAAAGGATCATAAGAGCAGGGGGAAAAACTGAGTGGGGACAAATTAGAGAGGAAGACAAACCATGAGAGTAACAAAGAGTTGTAGAAGGGGAGGAGTGTGGGGGCGGATGGGGTGTCTGGGTGATGGGCAATAGGAGGACGCATGGTGAGATGAGCACTGGGTATTATACCAAATGTTAGCAAATTGAATTTAAATTCTAAAAAAGTTTAAAGAAATAAAAATAAAATAAAAATCCTGTGTTCCTCTTATTCATTCCTCCCTCCCCAGCTCCTGATTTCTCTTCTTGATCTTGTCCCCCCCTCCTTTTTCTCCTTATTTTCAAAACCCCACACAATAAATAGTTTTGAAAGCATTACTAGGCTTGAGGTCTGAGGAAGAGAACTGTGACTGGAAGGGAATGATCATAAGGGAAGGGCACTTTGGGCAGGTTCTTTAAACGCTCACATTACAACTGGCTGGGTGCTCCAAACACAGGGTCTGAACTCACAATGGGTTCAAACCCTAATACACTCCTTTCCTGATCTGTGACTCTAGGCAAGTCACTTAACCTCTCTGAACCTCAGTTTATTTATCTCGAAAATTGGGATCATGAAAATATCTATCTTGAAAGGTGGTTTTTAGGATTGAATGAGATGACCCGGGTGGAGCTAACTTAGAACAGTGTCTAGTACATGGCTTGCTTTAAAACGTTGTTATTTTCATTGTTGAATTACATAGCTCTGAAAGGGACAGTGACTCAGGGCTATTGGTCTCTTTTGCCTACATGTAACAAGCCTTCAAAAGACAAGAAATTGGAAACCAGTGGCTCTTTCAGGTGATTCAACTGTTGTAGGACTCCATTCAAGCTTGGGTTCATTACATTCTTATATTTTACATAGTAGAACAATTTGATAGTATCCATCCATGGACATGCACCCCCCCCAAGGTTAGGTCTCTTACAGAGGCTAAGGTCTGAAGCAGTAGGGACAAAGCTAATGCTCTCAACAACTTTCCAGAAGGTAGGGAACACAAAAAGGTGTTTTGTGCTAAAACTCACCTTCACTGGAAGTAGAACACAGGACTTCAAGCTCCTGTAGGCACGTCTGTCTCCAGCTGGAGAGTGAAGCACTTTTGGAGAGATCAGCCCTTCATAAACCCTCTGCCACATACTTCAGGGCCAGCAACCTGTGTGAAAAGCATTTTTGGAAAAGAAGGTATGCAAAAAGGATGTTAGAAGTGGGATCATATTTCTTACCTGGTAGGCCATATTGGTCACCCTATGATGGCATTAACAATTCTGCGTAGCATCTTAAAACGACAGAAAGAAACTTGAAGTCTCAGCCTATTCAAATACAGATGCTTTTATCTCAGTGAGGATCATCTGGCTGCCTGGGTACCACGGAAGTGTGGCAAAATAGCAAGTGAACTGAGTGAAGTTATATAAGACCAGACCATGATGGTGCTGCCGAAAGGAGGAGGGAGCTCCTAGGCTCCCTTCCAATCAAAACTTCCCTGAGGTTGACTATAATTTAAGCTTTTTTCTGCAGATCATAGAAATCCACCCAAGATTATTAGAAACCCCTATTATGACCTACAATCAGCCTGACAGAAATATCTGAATAGCTAGCTGAACTTTTCAGGAGACTTCAAGATTCTTGGGACCGTATGCACAAAGCCAAAAATACTATAGTACTGGCTGTGTCCACATATGAAAATCACATGGATTAGAAAGGAGAAAGGTGAAAGGTGATTCTCCAGTGTATTCTAGGTTTGAGGGAGGAGGAGGTTTCAAGAGGGAAAGAATATTTGGCTGAATTCAAATGTGTCTTTTCCCTGGATTCCAACAAATGGGTTTGCATGTGGAAACAGAAATGAAACCTTCCAAGAAATACTTTGTGATTTCAGTACAGAAAGAATGGAGATTCTTGACTTTAGATCTAAATTCAGGTACTTCTGTTTCCCTGGTGCCCTAGAGAAGTACCGCTATCTAAAAATGTGCATTGCATGGTTTTCTGCATGAGAATGCAGTTGTTACCTCTAAGGTAGACTAACTTAAAAATTCATCAATGGGGACGCCTGGGTGGCTCAGTGGTTGAGCCTCTGCCTTCAGCTCAGGGCATGATCCCAGGGTCCTGGGATCAAGTCCCCCAACAGGCTTTCTGCGGGGAGACTGTTTCTCCCTCTGTCTCTGCCTCTCTCTCTCTCTCTCTGTCTCTCATGAATAAATAAAATCTTTTTTAAAAATCCATCAATGTACATAGTTAAGTTTACCTTTTCCGTCCACCACAATCCTTACTGTATGGTTGGCCCTTGAACAACATGGGGTTAGAGGCAGCAACCTCCTGCACAGTCCAAAATCCTCATATAACTTCTGACTCACCAAAAATTTAACTACTAATAATAGCCTACTGTTGACTGGAAAGCCCTACTACTAATATAAACAGTTGATTAACACACATTTGGTATGTTATGTTTTAATACTGTATTCTTACAATAAAATAAGCTAGAGAAAAGAAAATGGTAAGAAAGTCCTATGGAAAAATATATCTAATATACAATACTGTAAGAAAATCCATGTACAACAGACCCACACCATTCAAACCCAGGTTGTCCAAGGATCAACTGTAGATGACTCTGAAAAGACAAACCTCTCTACCCCTAATTCATTCCTTTGAAGACCTTCCCAGCATCCTGAGGAAGTAGCCCAGCTTGCAGGATTCTGCTTCTCCAGCCACCCTCCCCCACTTCAACTATTCAGACTATGACGTGGGGAATAGGAAGTGAAAAGTCATGTCAATTTGCAGGCTAAGGCCACCACTGCCCTACTGGTACACCTGGGTTTCAGGAGATGCCCATAAAGCCTTTTAAAAACACCTACTTTTTTTTTTTAGCTTATTCATGTACATTCTCTCCCTTGTACCAAATAATTCCTAAAACAAGTGGTAAGTAGTAGACATGCCATGGCACAAACTCTTCAATGTACCTCAACTGTGGTTTAAAGAGCTGCTCTCCATCAGGTAAGAATATCATTGTATGAAAAGCAAGACAAGTGTAAACAACACAGAAGAGTTCAGATGTTAAAGGGCTTGCAATATTGAGAAAATTAAATGGTTATCTGAGAACGAGCCATTGAACAGCTGAGAGGAAGGGGCTACTCTTCCAGTATTGTTTCATGAGAAGCTAGCAAACGTGTCAATGTGCTTTGGTAGCACGGTGATAAGCACTATGTCAACCCAGAGAGGGAAACAGAAATCACCAAGGATGGCGAATGCTAACTGCTATCTTCATCTGTAGCACAATTGGCTTGAGAGAACCAAGTTAAGCATCCTCTGGTCCCTGGGGACAAACTCTCTGGATGGGGACTAAGAGAATATTGCAAAGGCCTCCACTTAAAATAAAGACGGGGTGCAGGGGGGGGGGAGCATGCTCTCACGTATTGTAAAGGATCACCTTCTAGTTTACTAATCATCCATCATCAACAACAGCAACAAAAAACAGATGGGTATTCTGATGTGTGTGTGCAAAATTAATGAATAAGCATGTGCGAATATCCATAAGTGAATATGGTATGGATTTAATTGTCAACATTCATTGAACAAACATTTAGGGTATGGGAGATTTGATTTTGAGCTCTGCCACAGTATTAGCCATATGACTCAGGGTGAGTCAAAGATTTCACATCAGTGAAAAAGAGATAGTAATACCAATTTTGTTGGGTGGGTATGACATAGTGTTTGTAAAACATAGTACAAAAGTAGGCACTCAAAAGTGTGCCATGCGATCCTACTCCATACCAAGTACTTTCACGGATTAACCATGAATAAAATCCTCACTGTAATCACTTCAATATAATACTCAGTAGTAGGTGGAACTATCTTAAAAGAATTCCCTCCTATGCTATAGAATGTTTCACTCCAATGTATTCATTGATATCCGCATTATAGTAGCTATATAAACCTAGAATATCTTAAACAAACAGGAGCAGAACATGAAGAGCGAGCCTGGGTCTAGCAGCTTCCAAGTTCTTGCCGTTACGTGGTGGCTGGAAACACTAACCTGGCCCATTGCAAAGGCCACACGGTTCTGACAATCCTAGGAGCGCTAGTTAAATTAACTTACTTGTGTTAATAAAATGATAGTCAGGGATCCCTGGGTGGCGCAGCGGTTTGGCGCCTGCCTTTGGCCCAGGGTGTGATCCTGGAGACCCGGGATCGAATCCCACGTCGGGCTCCCTGCATGGAGCCTGCTTCTCCCTCTGCCTGTGTCTCTGCCTCTCTCTTTCTCTCTGTGTGACTATCATAAATAAATAAAAAAAAATAAAAAAAAATAAATAAAATGATAGTCAAACTGACACTGGATAAACTCTTTGCTCACTTCCCTACTTTAGGCCACACCACAGCAGTGTTCTCTCTCCTCCCCAGGGCCCTCTGCTTCCATCAGAAACCACCTCTGCTCACCCTACTAGAGACTACAGACACCGTGTCAACACTGCTGTCCCTATGTCATGTCTTCCCCACCCTCCATCGCTGGCTGTTTTCTACTTTGCCTCTCACAGAAACTACACCAAATCATGAATGATATGGTTGATCTTTCTGGAAAAACCCACTCGACTATTAAAAAAAAAAAAAAATCAAAAACCAGGAAGCTATATTCCTCCTGTACTGAACTGAGCAGTGTCTTGGTCACCATTAACTAACTCTCCCTTGCTGCTCAGACAAGATGAGCCCTCGCTCCCCCTACCCCGCCTTCCATCCTAACCTGCCCAAAGACTGTGCATGCCATCATTCTCCAAGGATCTTCCTTCATGAAAGAAAAAAAAAAAAGGCAACGTGGAACTTCCGGCGAGAAGCTTCTCTCCAACGGCAGAGCAGAATGCTAGTGAGAGAAACCACCGAGGTGTACATGCACGTCTAGCAGTGGTTTAAAGGATAACAGCTTTGCGTTGGGCACAGGTCACGGGAACTCTGGTTTGGAGAACAGGTGGGCTACCTGACAACCAGCAGGCAGCCTTGCTTTTGACTACCACCATTTTAAATCAGGATGTTTGGCAAATCATTAGTGTCTGCTAGTTATTAAACAGAGGAGAGTTCAAAAGCACACGCATGTTTTTCTCCCAGCTTCCCAGGTGGTAGCTGTTTCAAGCAGCAACCTTTTCACTTTGTGCAGCAAGACTTGTAAACTTCCCGTGGCTAAAACCGTGTTTTCTAACCGGGTGCCCACAACTGAGCCGCAGCCTCGCAAGAGTGGCAAAACCCATATGCAAACGTCTGACTGAGGAGTTGCCATTCCCTCTCCTTTGCAAGTTTATTGTTGAAATTACTGAAATGTACACAAATGACTGCATCTGAAGGTGAAATTTGGTGGAAAAATAAAGATATAATAGGATTCTTTCTTAAATAATTTCCTAGTGCGATGTCTGTCTGAAAAAATGAAGTGAAATTATATGATGTCAAAAAATCATGTTTCAAAATGATTGACAACATGTGAATGTTTTGCATTGTGAAATGAGGTGGAAAATTTTAATTGCATGATGGGAGGACATAATATTTATTAGAACCTTGTAACTACAGAGGACTGCAATGAAGAGGACACAATTTTAAATTTGGCGTTAATACGTCAAGTCTAAATCTTAAATGAACATGCAGGAGTAAAATTCTTTATCAAAGCCTTTTCTTAGAGTGTATGATTAAGTTTTCAGATTCTAATAACTAAACAGGATCAACGCATGGGGCACGTCCAGAACTTGACAAAGAGGCTCGCTAGCCTGCATTCGTATGCAATTCTGAACAGTGTTACCACACAACACATGCCTCGGCGGGACAGAGATAAAGACTGATCCTCCAGCAGGGCTCACATGAGAAGCGATGTTTGCTGGAGACCTACCATTTGCAAAGAATGAAAAGAATGAGGGAAAGGCCTGAAAATGAAAAACTAAACAGAGGTGAGGAAACGATACAGAAAGGAATATATACAACCACGGGCAAAACAAAGATCGAAAGCCAAATTACCTTTAGCTCAACTTTGAAAGCAAACAATTCAACTGAGGATGGCGTGTGGCACCCACATTTGCTGGTCTAGTTGTCAATTTACAAGACCGGAGCAGGCATAGACTACGGGAGTGGTGAGAGTGGCTCAGCTCCTTCTGACAGATGGCTCCGGAAGCCTCAATAGCTCGACGGGAAAGGCGTAAAGGCTCTGCTTCCCCATGGAAGAGCAACGGTACAAAGGCCAAGGCAGAAGCAGGCTTCCCCTCCCCTCTCTGCCTCTCCCAGAAGTCAGTAGTATAATTGACCAGACTGCACACTGTAGGATCACTTCACATTCCATCCTGCCCCAAACCTCACCACTCAAGAGAACATCGCCTCTCAGTCTATAATAGCTCTAGCAATTAAAACCCAAAAGGAATTCTTTTCTTTTTTTCCTTAGGGATGTGGAGGGACATCACTGGGGCCATCTAAAATTGCCAGCATCAAGATCATTATTAAGACTGTAAGAAAAGAGGGATCCCTGGGTGGCGCAGTGGTTTGGCGCCTGCCTTTGGCCCAGGGCGTGATCCTGGAGACCCGGGATCGAATCCCACATCGGGCTCCCGGTGCATGGAGCCTGCTTCTCCCTCTGCCTGTGTCTCTGCCTCTCTCTCTCTCTCTCTGTATCTGTCATAAATAAATAAAATATTTAAAAAAAAATTTAAGACTGTAAGAAAAGAGAAATGGAAAGAAAAGCTGTTCTGACACCGAACAGGAGAATGGTAGGAAAGCATCTCTCTCTCCCCTCCCTCCCTCTCTCTCTCTCTCTTTCTCTCTCCCCTTCTCTGTGAGGTTGATGCTGGCGCTTCACATGAATATGGCAAGGACATAAATCACCGAGTTGGAAATCCTAGAGGGTCAGCGAATGGGTCTATAACTAGTGGAGCAGAAGAGGTCAGAAATTAAAATGGTTAGCAATGAGCAATAAGAAATCTGAGCAAGGCTTAAAGAGGACTCGGAAATGGATACTTCATGGTCTCTTTCTTGCAGAATTGAAGAGATGAGCTGAGAGTAAAAGAACAAAGATTTGGTCCAGAGAAGAGAAAGCCACCATCTCGTGACCAATCTCTGTCTCACAGACCTAGCTTCGGGCTTTCGGTTTCTCCCAAAGTCACCAGTACTTGAGAGCCAAACATCTGATAATATGCACACAAACACACCCCTTCTCTTAAAGTATTTTCGCTTTCCTGGATGTGATTAATGGCTGAAAAACTCCCACCTGATAAATACGGTAATATTTTTTTCACATAGCCTCCACTTTGATTAACCAAAATAATTTTCTTTTCTGGTAGGAAGAGTAATTGTTCCAATAAATTAACACCTCATCTCATGTATATAACGCAAGACCCAAGATTTTTCCAAAGCGTCTCTCTCCTCCCTGAGAACAGTTTCAATAGTTCGCATTCAAAACTTCGGAGGTTTCTAAACCGCAGGCCACCAAAGACTTGTCTTCCACCTGCCCATATTGTTTGCTGCATTCTGATCAGAAAGGGAATTTGCGTCTCCGAACCAACAGATATAAAGTGCACAAGAACATCACAAAGTAATTACGAGTTTATGACATCATCTTAATATTACAAGAGAGAGAATGAAAGACCCGAGAGAAACGTGCGATTTCCCTTTTGGGAAAACATTAATGGATGCTTACAATCTGTTTTCTTTTGTTTGGATGTTACAACCAATAATACACTTTTATGTCTATAAATAAAGACTAAAGTTGAATAAATCCAACAAACCCCTGAGCCTGCAGCTTGGAATCTTGATTCACGTTCAAGGCCAAGATTTATGAGTCACTCGCAGAGAATAAGTTGAAGCTGCAAGATTTGGGGGGAAATTATTCCACATGGCGATTATTTGGGGGAGTGATTATGCATGCACACCTGATCACAGTGTCACCTATTCCAGCTCATCCGACATGATAAAACATGGCAATTTTCTCTATTTCCATTTGCTTGCACAACAGAAACGGATGCACACAACCTCACACCATTCATTTTTAAATGGGCTTCCTTGTCAGAGGCATTCCTCCCCTTCCCACGTTAGCGCTGACTTCTTGGGGGTGTTGTACAATGATTTATGTAAATGCCTCGATGACTGTGGGGGGGAATGAGGAACGCCAGCACTGATGACCGAAGGCAGGAGAGAAGAGCTTTCGGAAAGGGATTTCCCATACACGCAGGATGGGCTTTTTCTCCCGGAAGGTACCTACCACCTTGGCCCCACACTGGTAGGCCCCACCTACCACACCCGCCACACACTGACCGGACTAAAGTCACAGGTGGGGGCCCCCGCCGAAGCCCTCGTGGGGGTCCTAACTCCGTTCTCCGGTGCAGGACTGTCTTCGGAAAAGGCGGCCTTCCTTTCCTCGCCCAGGGGCTCCCTGAGTCTTCGAGCTCCCCTGGAATTCCTGCGACACTTGCAGTGACGGGGCCTGGGCCACCTCCCCGGGCAGTTCACTTCAGTGCCTAATTGCCCCTTACTGGGAAGAGATTTTTCCTAATGTCCCCTAACCGACATTTTCCCCTTTCCTTGTTTCAAGCCGTTACTTCTTATTAGACCATTCTCAACCACGGCCAGCAATCCTCTTCTTCCCTTAAAATTATTATTGCTCAAATATTTGTAGACAGTTAGCATAGGCTTCCATCTCTCTAGCTCCTTTTCCTGAAAGCTTTAAATGTTATGTTCCTTTAACCTTTCTTTATAGGTCACCTCTTCTAATCCTTTTATCTTTTTTGTCACCCTTCTCTGAGTTCTCTCTAATTTACAGTATTGATGTTCTCTTTATAATGAGGTGCCCCAAACAGTCTGCCGTGCTCCATAAGTGGCTGCTGGGAGAGGCATGATTACAGGAACTCCATTTTCCTATAAGCAACACCCCCCCAACCCCCGGTATGCTGTGTGCCTCAGTAGAGCATTTGTCTTTTTCACAGCCACACTACGTTATCTAAATACACTATCAGTCCCGATTCCTTCCTCCATTTGTCTCTTGAAGACATAGTCACCTAATCCGGTGCTTTACGCTTCTTCCTACCTGCCCCGGGAGCCCCGGCCCTCAAACCAGAACTGCTCACAACTTGAATCCAAGACTCCCCGGCCAATTAACAGAAAGCTTTAACTCCTTCAGTTACCAAGGCTCTAGTCTATAATAAACTAGACACAGGTAATCGTTAGCCATGACCCTCTTATTTACAATGCCATCAGATTGGGTTTATTTTTACAGCATTGTTAGAGATTAAGAGCAAAGCTTCTGTCTTCATCACATCGGTTTTACTGTGGGTTAGGACCTATGGTGCCCCACTTCATTTCCTGAGACCCGAGCAATGAGCACAGAATCATTTCTAGTAAGTTCTGACTCTGATTAAAAAACAATCTTTATGAAATAGAAGCTAATAAAATTGCTTTCCTAATTACCCTGAGCTAGTTCATTTCCCAGCAAATATAATAAAATAGAGTTACTTGGCTCCGATTCACAAAATCTGAACCCAAGCTCATTATTAAGGCATTTAGCAGGGAAAAAAGCATGTGTGCATAAGATGCTGTCCCATCAAGCAGAATGCAAGAAACCTTTTGAAGTTTAGACCTTTGAAGTTTGAAGTTATTGCTGCATTTTTTTTTTAAATGCAGGTATTTCTGCTAGGAAAAAAATATACATCAGAGTCATTTATATTAATGGAGCAGAATACCTATACTAGCATAGTCTTTGGAGGAGCTTTTTTGTTGTTGTTGAGAACAGCAAATCTTTACTTAAGAAAAATATTTAGATCCTTTGCATTGTACTTGCTAATCTACAGGGCTATTATACAAGGCAGCGAGACTTTTTTACGTAATAGAATAGAGTAACTCATGTCCCAAGGCTATTTCTGCCGTGACTTATGCCACTCACAAATCTCTTTCATCTGTTTAAAGCGTGAGATTCTGATGACCATAAATGTATGAAAATGTTTGGGGATTGTTTTATTTTCCTCTAAATGTCCTATCATTCATTAACATGGACATGATTTGCTAATATTTCTAATGCATGCATGAAATCCTCCACTAACGGAGGTTTAAAACACTCCATTCCCAGGGGGAAAAAAATACAATTACCAAAATTAAGAGAGACTTTAAGAAGAGCATGTCTATTAACCAGAAAGGAGACAGTTACATGGCAGTATCAGGTAAGTCAAAGAAGGAAATGTCGCCTCCGGTCTACAATGTGACACACCCATTTTATGTGACATCGTCAACAGAGCTACGGCTCACAGTAACTCTAATACCAAAGTAGAGGCAGCCAGGACGGACTCGCCAAGGCGAGCCAAGCTGCTATGGCCAGTAATGGAGATGCGAAAATCTTCTTTTCTCCTCCTTGGGTATTTGCCTGAAACCAATCTCTTAGAGCTCAGACTCGCAAATCTGAAATGGGGAAAGAAATTGCCTCTGTCTTCTACCAGGGAATGCAGCTCTTCTTGGGAAAATTTGTGAAATTCCACCCCCTGGGCAAAAACCATGGCTTTTTGTCAATATGCCCTGGGTGGAAATCTGACATTTCCATAATGATATGACAGATTTCCATCTGGGAAAACTGCCTTCTGTTTTCACGATGAATTTGAAGCAAGAATGAAAAATCTTTCACTTTGTCTATAAAACTATTTAAAAGAAAAAAAAATCTGCACTTTTCCTGCCTTGAAATAATGGGAGTGGGTACTAAATGAGAAAAATCTGTAACTCTTTTGAGTTCAATCAAATCATCAGCAATACTTAGAAAGAAAGAAAAGAGGGGAACTATGTGGTGAATAAATCCTTCCGGACAAATTTGTTACTGTTTTTTGATAGTTACCAGCAGATGAAAGGAATAATGTATATCTAGCAATCAGTGAATGTGCATCAACAGTATACAGCTGGAATTCAAGAGAAGATTGACAGAGGGCATCAGTAAGTCTATTTTGTGAAACTGGTTCTAATTGATTTCGATGGGAGTATTGTCATATGGATTGAAAATTTGCTGAAAGATGATAAACAAAGAATAGCAATGAACAAAAAGCAAAGGGGATGACATCGAGGTTAATGTGAGTTTTGATCTCATCTCTCATTTTTAGAAATGCAACGAGAGAGAAGCAACCTGGACAAAAATGAAATATGCAAATGTGCGAAATGAATGGTGTAACAATTGCCAACAAAAACTGAAAAATGGAATTTACTTAGAGAAGTGGTTGGTGGAGGTCTGCGGGAGAGGGGAACAGAAACGTCACAGGGGCCTGGAAAAACTGGAGCAGGGACGTTTCAGGGGAAAACTATCAAAGACACAAAGTGAAGGAGCAGCTCCCCTGGCTTCTGAAAACGGACCCCCTCTCCATCTCAGCCCTTTGAATGGCTGGTTGTTTTGTCTGGTTTGCCAGCGTCGGGGGTGGGGCTCCACTCTCTGGCCCTCCTCTTCCTGAAGTTGGAGAATCTGAGTGAAAATCAGGAGATCTAGGGTGGGCTGGGTTTTCTTTCTTCTATGCAAAGTTAATTATCCCAGACTCTGAGAAAAAAGAGAAAAAAGGGGGGGGGGGGAGACCATTTCCCTCAATGCCGAGTGCCAAAGGACTCTGCATTTTCTTCTCACCACCTGAGAAGCCGGGAGCTGCTACCACAGCCTTCTGTTGTTAGTGTGGTTTGTGGATGTTCTCAGTGGGACCTGTGGAGCTAGACCATCCTGCGGAGGTGAAGGCCACCACGCCGTGCAAAATAGGCACTCCCGTGGAGGGATTTTCCGAAGAAAGCAGAGGTGGAGGGGTGGAGGAACTGGTCTGCCCTGGAGAGGCGAGTGTGCCCCGATGATTAACACCAGGTCGACGTGCTGGGAGAAAAACGACACAGACACAGGGAACGTGCGGCATCCGGTTTGCCGGCACATCCTAATGAGCACGATGGTCAAATGCCCTGGGTTTGCCATATGTTGTGGCCATATGCATATCTGGTGAACCAGATGCCCTGTTTTTTTTTCTCCATATTGCACCATTTTTCTCACAGCATAAAGACATGGCTTAAGTGAGAAGCAGGAGGGGGCATGGGGTAGGCAATGAGAGCTCGTTATTCCAAAAGGCTGTCGGACAGAAGACATCAGGGAATCCATCCCTGCTCTCGTCCTGTTTTCAAATATTTAATGAGCACCTACTAAGTTCAAGAAGAGCTTAAATGAAACCAGGGATGACACATCCTTCTGGAGTTTAGTAAGGAGAAGTTAGACACACTCCGTGTACCTGCTGCCACCTCTCTCAATAAGCCCTCTGGTCGGGACGCCCGGGTGGCTCAGCAGTTGAGCACCTGCCCTTCAGCCCAGGGTGTGATCCTGGAGACCTGGGATCGAGTCCCACATCAGGCTCCCTGCATGGAGCCTGCTTCTCCCTCTGCCTGTGTCTCTGCCTCTCTCCCCCACCCCTCTCTCTTTCTCTGTGTCTGTCATGAATAAATAAATAAAATCTTAAAAAAAATAAGCCCTCTGGTCACTGAGGAATAGGATCTTCTGCAGTTTGCCATTTCTAGTGTACACAGAGTCTCCAAAGATTAACAGGGGGCCACTTATACGTGGCGATCACCAGGAAGGTCCTTCTCTACTCCAATTCCTATGTACTCGTTGCCCACTCATTCATTCAGTTATTGGATAGTTCTGAATGTTTTCTACTCAGTGACACTGTTTAAGATCCAGTGGGTAACACAGGAAGCAAAAAAAACATGGTCTCTACCCTCCCAGGGCTAACCATCTAGTGGCAATGACGTTATTCCAACAGCAAAATAATGTGGGGACACCTGGGTGGCTCAGTGGTTGAGCATCTGCCTTTGGCTCAGGGTGTGATCCTGGAGTCTCGGGATCGAGTCCCACGTCGGGCTCCCTGCAGGGAGCCTGCTTCTCCCTCTGCCTGTGTCTCTGCCTCTCTCTGTGTGTCTCTCATGAATAAATAAAATCTTTAAAAAGAAAAAAAAGTAATGTGTAATTACAACTGGGAGACATGCCATCAAGGCCAAGTCCAGGGAGCTAGCAAAGCATGCCACAGAGGGCAAGCCAATCCCGGCAGGACAAGGGTAAGTCACTACGATGGCACCTCCTGCAAGGACGCCTTTCTGCCCCAAGCCAGGTGGGCAGGTGCGTGCTTGTGATCTCTCTCTCTCTCTCTCTCTCTCTCTCTCTCTCTCAGAATCCTATAGCACACTGCTAAGCCCTTAACAAAGTCCATCCGTGTTCCTTACAAATCAGTCTGACATTCCTAGCCCTCGACAGCACATCTCACGTGTCCTCCACCTTCGCATCCTTAACAGCGCTTCACCCACTCAATAGCTATTAGCCGAAGTCCATTGACATCTCAATTACTCATCCATAGAGAAAAGAAATGTGAATAATACAAAACATCAGATAATCCAAAAATCCTTATGGCTAAATTTTGCCAGGTCTGAAGCTCATCCCACTACCGTGATACTCATC
Source organism: Canis lupus familiaris (assembly GCF_011100685.1). Classification (NCBI taxonomy): domain Eukaryota; kingdom Metazoa; phylum Chordata; class Mammalia; order Carnivora; family Canidae; genus Canis; species Canis lupus. Next base: position 61,407,061 of record NC_049231.1, read on the forward strand.
ACAAGTTCCTGTTTGTTCTCCACAAGTCTGGGAAGCTCTCTGGGGGAGGGATTGGGTTTTCATGAAGGGACTCACGTTTGAGCTGAGTTTTAGAAGAAAAAATATGATTAGGCTGGCACAATTTTTGGCCTTAGCAGATTCTTTACACACGTCTGTGAAACAAGTACACCAACACATTCGTGAAATAATGTTTAACCTCTGTTAGCCAGCTCCCCGCTCCCAACCTCCGAATGCTTGCACTGTACCTTTTGCCTTCTACGTGCCTCTCTATCAGTAGGCACACAGTGAATACTCAACAGATAATGATTCAGAAGCCAAGCCTGGGCCTCAGCAATGTATCGTTCATTCCAGAGGACACCATTCTCACTGTGCTATATGGGAATGGAGCCTCCCTGAAACACCATGCAGACTGCAATGTCAATAGCGCCCCCTGCAGTTGTGCAACACAGAGATCTTGTGTCCACACATTTAATCTCCCAGAGAGGAATGTGACAATGTGACGTTTAGAAGAGGTAAGGGAACTGCCACAAATTGCACAACAAGCTCGTAGCACAAGTGGAGCTACGTTTCTGACTCCCAGGCCACTACAACGAGTTGGCTTATATGTTTAAAATGAAACTGTATTTAAAATAATTTATTTCAAGCATCTTTTGACTCTCCTTGAAGTAAGTCCAGCCAGCCTGAAGCACCAACACAGCAAGGCTTGGAGTTATTACTTAAGTGAATTTCTGCTGTGAACCATAGTCAGCATACTTATAAATCAGCCCTATAAACAGTCCCTTACATATGGAAAATACTCCAAGACCAATTGTAAAAAGTGTGATTTTCCTTTAGCCATACACCTCTCAAGAAAGAAAAGGATGGGGATGTTGGCTAAGGAAAAAGATCCAGAGGTTTGATTTAGGTACACTCCAGATTATTTTTATGTTTATCTGTGTTCAGCCCCCTTAATCAGAGAGGAGGGTCTGCACATGGGGAGTGCAGCGAGGGGCCATGTCAGCTCTCCTCTGAAGCCCTGGGATTATGGACGATGGTCTCAGAGTAGAATTTCCTACTCAGGAATGCAAGAGAAATGATAGTAGAGCCTCAAAACAAACAGAATGAGTCTATTTATGGAAACATGCAAGTTGTGTAATGCAAGATTGTTCTTGAAAATAATCTGAAGGAAACTAAAATTAGACATAAACAATCAGGCAGCCATTCTACCTCAAATCCCCAACATGGTATTTCCATCCCTCCAGGTCACAGAGTTCTGAGTGGTAGCCCAGCCCAGCCCCATTAAGCCAAAGTGAAGACAGGATCTGGGCCCTGGTGTCTTCTATTCCAACATTCCATCCTACAACGAAAGGTTTCCTTAGTGAAAAGGATTCTACAGATCAAGGGTTGGCCCTTTCTGTGGCAGATTCTAAAATGAGTCGTCTCTATATTTTCTTCAGGTACTTGCAGAACGTGCGAGAGACTGCATTTGATTTTCTGTAAATGGGTCATTTCTCTATTCCTAATTTAGAAAATTCACTCTTAGTATTTTCTTGCTCTGGGTATCTGGCAGGGAGTTGAGTGTGGGGAGTGTCAGAAGAAATATTACGCCATAAGTTTAAAAACATATTTAAATTATTCTCTTCTATTTTTGAAAGCCTTACATTATGTACCAGGGTAACTGAGTTGGTTCCTGAACACTTTCATTTGGTTTCTTAATTGGACATTTTATAGATCTGGGGGTACATGTTCAATATGTCTAGGGAGAAAAATCTAACTAGCCGATAATATCAAAATAGGACTGGAACCGGGAGAGAATCTCTTGCACCTATAATCTTCCTGTTCTTCTTTGCTGTACTTTTTATTTGGGGCAAGGGGAGAAGGAGGGATGCAAACCCAGGGTCTGCACCGGCAAAATAAATTAGAAAACTGAGGCAGCGAGTGAAATAACTCAGTTCAAAAAAATTTGGTGACCTGAATTTTGCAGACTGGATGTCTAATAAGCACCTTTACCTGCTAATGGTTCTATTCTCCATGCCCCTGCCAGCTTGGGGTTTTCTAAGTCACATTTCTTCAGAGATTTTAGGTTTGGGATCAGGTTGTTAACCGTATACTCGTCGCATACACAGTAGAAGCAGCAGAAAGAGAGGCCTTTCCTTCCACTGACAGAGCCAAGACTCTAACAGCCAATGTGCTGCTCAAAAATAAAGAGGATATTTCTAATGTGAATCTAGACAAATGGCCATCACTTGGAGAAAGAAAGTGCATCAGTCAGGATCACAACAGGAAGCAGAGTTGTGGGCAGATGATGGCAATGAGACTTTAACAAGGGGCTACTAACACAGGAGGAAGCAGAGTTAAGGAAACAAACAAGGAACCAGGAAGGAGGAGAACAGCAAGGAGGGACTCAGGTTAGCAGGAGGCCCGAAGGCTGACAGCAGGAGAGCAGGAAATGGTTTCCTGAGACCGGTGAGAGTCTGGCCAAAGGAGAAGGGCCACAGCTGCCGTCAGAGATCTGCACTCGAGGAAATGAGGGCATGGGCATACCCCACCTACTCTTCCCTCCCTCCCTCTTTCCCACCAGTCCACACCAGTGCCTTCCATTGGCCAAATCCAACCAGGAGCTGGGGTCAGCCTCCTGGGACACAGAGAGGATATAAAGAACAGAATGAATTTAGGGGTGGGAAGCAAATAAAGAATAACTAGCACCATCAGTAATGTTCTTTAGATCACAGTACATCAAACCATGACTGGGGCTTCAACCTACAGAGAGTTGGCACAGGGCAGTTAGCCCCACATAGTCTGTCCTCTGTCCCCATGTGTCCCTTAGCCGACACTTTGCATGCTTCGCTGTCCAGCCTCCCTCCCAATACTTTCCCGCTCTGCTCCCCATTCCATCTCTGCCCTTCAAAAACCAGTATTTACCAAGTCTCTCCTGAATTTACTGTCCTCCCCTAAGTCCCAGCTTTACTGTCTACTCCCATAGCCCTCCCTTAGCAGAACGTAACACCTGCTATTAGCAGCTGATAGTTGTTATGTATTTTTTTTCACCCAATAAATGAGTAGTTATTGAGACTTAAAACTAGGCACTATACTTCATGCTGAGGATACAATGATATAGAAAAAGGACAGAGTCTCTAAACCTTGAAGCTTTGGTCTAGTAAGGAAAAGAACAATGAGTGGAATAGTCACAAAAATACATATGCGATTGCAACCTTTGTCAAGCACTATGAATAAAAAGTGCAAAGTACTCTGAAGAACATATGGTGGACAGACCTAGTCTGTAGGTCATGGATGACTTTCCTAAGAAGTGAGGCCTGAGTTGAGATCTGAATACTGAGATGCAATTAACTTGGCCAAAGGAAGATTGAAAAGGAGATAGGGAGTGGGGCTTCAGCAGAAATGGTATGTGTAAAGGCCCCAAGGCAGGCAGAGTTGTGTTGTTCTTTGCCAACTGATGGAAGACCCAGGAAATGGGCCATGGAGGGCCATGCGGAGCCAGCTCAGTGAAGCTGGAGGCTCACTCTAACATATCTCTGGAATATTTGACCACATTTCTAGAAACTTAAAGTGGTTCTGCTGAGAATAAACATGAGTTTGCAGCCTTTTTTTTAATGCATGTTTCACCACTGAAGCCTTAGAAAGATTGCATTAGTTCCCCTCAAATCTCCTTTCCAACAGTCATTGATTTGCTGAATTCTGTTAAATAGCCCATTTCCCCAAGGCAGAGAAGATATTAAAGTGACAGGTCTCTGAGCTATAATATTCTGTGAGTTCTTCACACTACCCGATTATTCAAAGAATTGGGAGGCTGAAAAATTGAAGTTGGTTTAAAGAACAATTAAAAACTGATGTTATTGTTTTTTCTTTGTCTAGATTTTCTTTGTTTGCTGTGGGCTCCTTTGGTTGGTTTGGGGTCTGTTTCTGCATTTACCATAGAACAAGTTTTGGAAGTGAGGGAGGGAGCGAAACTTGGTAGACTTCTAAAAGGCAACAAGTACGTACAAGGGGAGAGAGGATAGTGGTGAATGATCCCATCTTGCCCGCAGCCTTGTTTTCCTTGAGCTCCAAAGAGCACAGTCAAGTTCTCAAACCAAAGCTGTTTATTACCTTGTGCTCCCTCTGCTGGCCCCAGGCTCATAGAACCAAAGTGTTTCTAGAGGTAAGTGTCCAAATTCTACCCACATCTCTCTGCTCCTTCTGGTTCCATCACTTCCAGGAGATCTCCCTACCCTAGTTTGAAACCCCAGTACCTGTTTCTCCAATATTGAAATTACCCTTTCTCTGAACCCCTCAAAGCATGGGCTGTCTTTGCCACTTGATGCATCACTTAACTGTAAATACTCTCACTTTATGTTCTCTCTTTTTATCAGTATATTCTCCTTGACCAGTCTGTTCCTTCAGGTCAGTGAGTATGGCTCTGATTTCTTTTAAATCCCAGAGAACCCAGCTTGAAACTAGACAGGTTGCAGTGGATTAACCATCAGAAACAATGATTTCGTGAGCCTGCAAGCAATTAGCGGTTGAGAGTAAAAAATATGGCCACGTCCAACCTCTTTTAAAAAAGGGTATCCCAGATAGCATATTGTACAATACTCCATGTCATCGGGCATTCAATGAGTATGTTAGCTGTTTTGTTTTCTTTTCTTCTTTCTCTGATACTTCTTACCCATTGCTAGTGAAGAGACCCAAAACATTTTGATTAAGAGCCTATAAATGAATACAACACACACATACATACATACGCACACGCCTCTAAACTCTTTCCTCTTTAAGAGGCAAAGCTTCTTTTACATACAACAACCATTCTGTGTCCAGGAGAAGACCATCAAGTTGTGCAGCCCATAAGGCCAGCCAGTGGACTGGTCTCCCATTTTTCTGGGGTTGAGCCCCTTCAGATTTTCTGTCCTAACCCCAACACCTCACATTATGGTTTCTTTTTTGCTGATACAAGCTCTGGAGGTGTCCCCATGGAGACATAAAAAGGCTTCTGGTTTCTACTTAATAAGGAAACCTGAAAATATACAAGACCCTAAATGCATGGCCTCTGAGAGAATTTTCCCATGGGCCACATCCAGGTGTAAGAAATAATTAGGAAGGGCACAACCATACCTGTATTAAATTTGATATTATGTTTACATGTCTGCAAAACACTGTGGCCGATCCTTAGTTTTTAAAAGTATACCTTTCTTTTGTTTTTCTTCTTATAATGATAATACAATTGTTTGTATTATCCTCTATAATGATAATACAATTGTTTCATGCTCTAGACTTTCCTAGGTTTGACCACAGTATTTATTTGTTTACTTATTAATGCTTGACCTTCAAAATAACCTTGGACAGTAGGCATGGGAGAGAGGATTCGTGGCCTGCCCACCATCACAGAGCCAATTAACGAGACCACCAAGGCCAGAATATAAATAGCCATCTTTCCCCAACTGCCTATCATTCTTTTTTTTAAGATTTTATTTTTAAGCAATCTCTACACTCAAGATGGGGTTCAAACCCACACAGGCTCCAGTGACTGAGCCAGCCAGGAGCCTCCAACTGTGGATCTGTAATGCCAGAAATATGCATTACAAAGTGCACGAATGCTGAGTCAGGGAAAGAATGTAGCCAAGCCTTTGGAGGGCCAACAATACCTTGCTAGGCCCATACTGAGAATGCACTCCCAACTGGAGCACTTCTATCCATGTGGCTTGGATGATGGTATTTTCTACTTATCTGATTTTTCACAAGAACTAAATAAGTAAAGGGAGTACTTATAAAAGTACTTGGAGATCCCCAAGTCCTAAGCACTATGCTTATGATGTCAGCATCCACTGCAAGATAGACTGTTTTATATCAAGCAATTGTAAATACCGGTGGTATCTGTAATGTCTAACTAGAGCAACTTACAGGGTTCTATTCTTAACTTTGATTTTGACTTGTTTCTGGGACAGTAACTTAGATTCCTATCCTTACCCTAATGCACTTTTTATAGTTTAATTTCCTTTTTGTGGTGCTATTTGGGATTGGAATTTTTTTAAAACAATATGACTCAATTGAAATCAGATTTCCCCCCGAAGAAGTCAAACAGATCACAAAGGGGTCCAATCTGAAAACTCTGCCCCACAGCCTGTGGTCGTTCTATAGAGAATAATATTCTTTGCTATCCTTTTGTTTCTACCTGAATGATTTGTCTCAGCATTATGATGGCATGATATTGGGGTTGACGAACAAAACCTCACGAAAGTACGTAGAATTTATTAGTATCACCCACAAAAGCTTTGTGGGTGGGATACTTCTTTCACCCCTATTTATTCCTTCCTGGTAATAGTAACTCTACTCTCTTCCATGCTTAGGGCTGCCAAGATACGAACAGAGAGATATGAAACTCTCAGGAACTCTGTACATTGCAGAGGGTTCCAGCCCACAATACTTATGAAGCAGGCTTCAGTGCCTCCTTGCCAATGGTTTCTCTGCTGAGGTCCTAGCATGTAACATATCCAGGAAGAGCATCATTTTAAGGACCTCCAGGAAACAGGAGCCCTGTGCTGAGATGAGGTAGCACTTATATGGAAGTTAGGAGGGGTTATATAGCTCATTTCCTTCTCACTCATTTTCCCCAGAAGAGAACAAGACTTTAAAAAAATGGTGGGGTGTAACAGGACTGGGGGTGGAGAAAACCCCAGGAGAAGGTGATCAGAAAATCTTCAAAAGAATAGAGGCCACAATAAGTCCTACTTCTTCCTAATTCACTTGGCCTTGAGAAAATTGTTTAAATCTCCAATGACCTCATATTTGTTTTATCTGTAAAGCAGAAAATACACTAGAACCCACCTTACAGCATCTGTGTGTGTGTCAATGAATAACATATAGGAAGCACTTAGTGGAGAACTTGGGGTTTAGTGGGATGTCCACAGCAGCTTTGGCAGTGATAACAACACTACTGCAGGGACAGGCCCAGGACCCCAATCATGGGGATGGGGGCAGTGGTGGAGAAGATCAAATAAAGAGGAAAAATATGCCAGGGACAAGCTCTGCTTCCATGACATTGCCCAGAGTGGTCTCTGGGGATACTCATATCTCAGTGATGAATTAATGAGTTAATGAGATCAGACATGCTGTATATACACCGTGCTAATTTTTTCTTTAAAGTTTTCATAAATGGACCAAGGCTTGTGGAAGAAAGTTTTCTACCTTCAGCAGTATGTCTTCCATGGCACACCACTGGTTGTTTAAAAGAAAAGAAAGAACTGTGTGTAAAACAACAACAAGGTGGTTTGTGTATTAACGGAGAGAAGTTTAAATTCTTGTTCCTTGAGTAATATACCTGCATTTATTGACCCTTTAAGAAATCTCTTTACTAGGATGAAAATGTCTTGGCTCTAGAGATGGAGATGGGGGTGGGGGTTTGGGGGAGGGGTGAGAATTCCATTGAATCAAGATTATTTACAGAACAAGGCTGTTCAGTTGCTCTAATTATTTTTTTAAAGAAGATCCTCACATATCTTTTCAGGGACTCAGTGACTGTTACAGATATTACTAAGAATTTTCTGCATATATGCAGGTTTCAAAAGACGGCAAAAAATTCTAAAGGTACAATGCCCTCTCTCCTATCCACCTTCTTAAAAAAAAAAAAAAATCCCCCAGGGTAAAAGACACAATAAATTTTATCCATTCTACAAAAAAAGGACATTCTACTTTTACTTTTGTTTTTGTCTTTATTAGAGTCGGATTTCACTACGGTACTTTAAGATCTGGCAACAGGTTTCCGATACGCCATATAACAATTTCAGTGTATTAATTAGTTTTCGAGACCCCCAAGCAATAAAAAGCTAGTCGTTCAAGGTCACAGTTTGACTTATTTACAATTGACAAATAACTTGGCAAACTCTGCACCGAGCCACTCCATACAATAGAAAATATATTGTCATTCAAGTTAACAAAAGAATCTTTCTTTGCCATCTCACTACAATGGCCCTGCAAATGAACATCGCCTGAATAAAATCCTAACCACATTTTCACTCTCATTAACCACAGTAGGGTATCACACAATTTGCCTGGCTCCTGCTTAGACCACTGTGCACCATTTTAGTAGCAGCAGTTTGATGGGTTTTATGGCAGGTGATATATGGAGTGGGAGTTTCGGGAGTCGTAAACAGAAGGCACTGTGTATCACAATGTGGTTTAGGGATATAATGACTGTGTTGTAAAGCAAGGGATGACAATACTGCACTAGGCTTGGGGTACTGAACCAATAGACCAAACAGCTCAACATAATTCAAGTAAGAGTGAAAAAATCCTAAGAAGGGGTGTGTGTCTGTGTGCGCGTGCGTGCGTGCGTGCGTGTGTGTGTGCGTGTGTGTAGGCCTTCTTCTAGCTTTCATTAATTACTTCAGATGAATTTGAATAAGAACTGCTAAAACTGAAATAAATCTGCATCCCTCTGAAAAAATAGAGCATTTCTCTTTCCTTCCAGCACAATCTTTTTCTGCCTTCTCTGTCCAACCTTTAACTACTTTCACTGTCAGAATAATTAAGTAAACAGCTAGTCCTGGTACAAGGAAAGGAGCAGCAGACAGTTAGGGAGATTAATGCAGAGGAGAAAAATAATGCCAAAATAAACTTCCTTTCCTGGAGAATTCATCCCTATGGCAGGGGGTCAAGTTTGGTCTGACCTGATAGGCACCCCTGCTGCCCAGAAAGCAGGGAAACTTTGAGGGATTTAGAAGTCTCAGGTTCCCTCTGTTAATATCCCTGATTATTAAAGACCCTGAGTGTCTCTAAGTCACTTCGAAGCCACTTTGCTCTAGAACGGTTGGTCTGGTATTCCCTAAACAAAAAATGCCAACACGTGGCCTCTTCTCAGAGACAACTATGTTGAACCAGCAAATGAGGACTTGTGGTTACTAACCTACGGTGTGGCCTTGGCCAATTCACAAAACCTCTCTGAGTCTTTCATTTCCTTTTGGCACACTCTCCTATCTTACTGACCTACTCCGGGGAGCATACCAGGCAGTGGTTTGAAATTCTAAAGCCATATGCCAATATAAATCATCATCTTTATCACCATCACTGTCATCACCATCATTACCAAGGCAGTATAATGCACTGAGATATTAATGTGTGTTTTGTTCTCACTATATTTCCCCCTATTTGGTTCCCAAAAAGGTAGCCAGGCTCTTTGTGTTCCCTTACTTTAGCAGAGGATTGTAAAGGCCAAATATAGAAACTGCCTAGAGAGAAGTCTACCTGTTTTTTCTTTTTTCTTTTTTTTTTTTTCCTTCTCCTAAAATTTTGAGCTCCTTGAGACATAGGTAAAGAAGTAAATGCTTTTGAGTTGGGAGGTTTCCCAAAACCAGGGATGAGGCTGGAGCAGAGTGAGACTCCAGGGTTCTACAACGCCCTGAGGAAGTGACAGGGCCTTTGGTGGAAAGCTGGCATAACGCACCTAACAAGGCTGATTCTAGACAGACATTTCCCTAGCCTTGGCAATAATATGGTGCCAAGGAAGCACCAGACTTCAAGGAACCAATGCAGATTAGGGTCTGAACAATACCCAGGTCCACTGACCCCAGAGGGGCCTATAGAAATGTCTTCATTCCCCACTCTCTACCAAAATGACTGAGATTAGATTTCTCATCTGAGCTAAATCAAATACTATTTGATTTTAATAAAATAATGTTGCACACCTGTATTTGTGGCTGAAAGTTCAGATCAATTTTACTATAACACTGAATGACTGTATTAGAATGGAAAGTAGACCTCCACCACTGTTTAATTACAGAGTACTAGTCCCATCCCTATTTATTTCACATTGTGAACTACTACTTTAAAGATTTGGCACAACTGAGGACACTCAAAAAGGATGTACCATCTTCCCCCATCAGAAAAACCCCACAAAGTAAATACAAGGATAAAAGCAGCCCCACCAGAAAGCACTGCCAGCGTCCCAAGGGGCCTGCTAAGAAGGGGATACCTGCTGTGTGGATGCCGAGGTTCTGAGGCCCTCTTCAAAAATCCCTGTGGCAAAAAAACAAAAACAAACAAAATCCCTGTGGCATTGCCTATCCACAGCCACCCTTTATATTTGCAGGTCTAGAAGGGAGACACGTCCAGCCCCTGGTCAGGCTTCACATCCTGATACCAAACTCCAGCCAGGCACGTAGCCATGGTCTGTGTGGAACTGCTGAGGCTGTCACTTCATTTCCTCCTTCCTCCTTAACAAGGAAATGACTGACCCACGTGTACCACATATCTATTTATCAACAGATCATAAGCCCAGTCTTCTGAGATCTTGTGACAGGTCCCATTAGCTGTGAGCTACCCAATAATGTGTATAATCAGTTGTTAATGGCACTATGCTATTCCGTGATAACTGGGCCATTAGTGAGTGTCAACGCAGTCCCCCACCTGACTGATATCGGGCTTCGGAGCAGCTGCACGTTTCCATTTGTGATGGCTCCCATACAGGTGAGACGTAGAGGGAGTGCCTTCCTAAATGACGCATTCTGGACACCTTGTGTCCCTGACCAGTCTTTCTTTGGGACTCCTACAGTAAACAGGCCTACGGGTACTTGAGTTGTAAAGGGAAACAATTTACCATTTGAAATGATAAAACTAAGACCAATAGCAGACAGTCAGGTCCTTCTGATCCTCAGGGTACTTTGAGTCACAGTAAGATAACAGACACTTTGGGGACATTTCTAAAATTCCAAGTCCTAAAAGCAGATCTCCTCAACACCATTCCATGACATACTAATCCCTTATAAGAGTCCAGCCATTTGTTCTTTGTGAACTTCTACAAGTACATAGAGTTGCACGTGCATGCATGTGCTTCTTTTAAAAGAAAAAAATGAGACTGTTTAGATGTATTTTGCATCCATTTCTTTTAAGGGACCAGAAGCAGAAAGCATCAAAAGTCTCAAGCAAAAGGGAAATGTGCAAAACTCCACATCGTGAGTTTTCCCTTCATGCTTACTACAAAATCCATGCCTATCACCCAAATAGGACAACCTCCGACCTCAGTCCAAATTCAGACACTTCAGAAGCATTCCCAGCTTAGACCTTCATAGGTCAGAATTTGATTTATTTGGAAAAGGAACGTTTCATTGAACCTAGAAATCTGTCAACCGAATCCAGCCAATGCTCAAGTGATTTACATCCGCTCAACGTCCCAGCACTGCCTATCAAAGGCCCTAGAGTTTTTACTGCTGCCTCCATAAAAAAGAAATTTAGCACTAAGGACTTGCCAAAGGGTCATCACATGTTGTTGGAAGGAAATAAAGAATGAGATATTTGTAAAGTGCAGGGAGAAAGGATGAGGCTCAGCTTACACTCTCTCTCCAGTGCTGGCTGCCAAGAAACTGGGGCCTGGGTCTATTCTTTCCAGAAAAGTAATTTCCTCAGAACAACTGAGGAAAGAGAGGTACGTACTCCCAGGCCTTGGAGGGGAGGAAGATTCCTGACTCAGCTTAGTGCCCAAGGGGAATGACAACAGCTCTGGTCCAAATTTACCCCAAAATAAGAGGGGTTAGGTGTGTTTAGTACATCACAACACAGCGGACACGGGACAGAGTGACCAAAACTCTGATCGTGAATGACCTACATCATCAAAGTACAGTGTTCAGAATCCTTTCCCAAGGAGAGTTGGATCTAAGACACATTCAGAGGCATCGGTTGTACCAATTCCAACAGAGACCAGACATCCCAGCCCAACTTCCCAAGAGTAAAATGGTAGATGAGATGAGAAGGGGGGGATTATTCTCCCCTGGGCAATGAATCATTCACTCATCAGGTGGAAAAAAATGCATCAAGTGCCCATTGCATGCTGCATACTGAGCCGAAGGTGCAAAGATGACCCAACCAGAATGGAGGCTCTGCATTGCGGAACTCTGTAGGAGGGAAAGACTTCTCATGGTTGAAAAAGTGAGCAAGGGATGGAACAATCAGGGAACACCTGAGCTATCTCCCAGTAAGATGACTCAGCTGTCAGTGTCCCCTGAGGAACCTGTACCGTGAGATAATCCCACATCCTGATTCTGCCTGAATCTTTGCTTTTTCATGTATGAGTCCATTCATTTATTCACACATGCATTTACTCAGTCAACCTATATTTATCAAGTATAGAGTATATTCTAAACATCAAGCTATGCTCTAGAGATATAATGCTGAGCAAAATCAAACATGATTCTTGCCTTCATGGAGCTTATTAATAATTAATTGCAAGTAAACGTGGATTTCCAACTGTGTTAAGTGCCACAAAGGAGAAATTCATGGTGCTCTTTGAGAGCCTAAAATGAGAATATCTTCTCTCCTGATAAGGGAGATCGAGGATAATTTCCCTGATGCTTGACTCTCATTAGAAGGATGAGAAGATATTAGGTGATAAAAGGAAGAAAGGAGAGTCCTCCAGGCAAAAGCAAATGCAGTCCTAAGAGCTGGGTACAGTTTGATGAGCAGTGAGACTAAAGGAAGACTAGGGGTACAGGAGAACACCACGAAGAAGCACCTGGAAGAAGACACAACTGCAGAAGAATGCATGGGAGTTCACCCACACTCATTAGAAACTGTGACTTTGTCCTCAGAACCATGAAAAACTCTTGCAGGGTACAATATGATCATATTGGTTTTTAGACAAAGTCCCTCTGGCTGCAGGATGGGAAAAAGAAAGGAAGGAAGCCAGTGGGGAAGCGAGATCAGATGGGGTCGTTTACAGTCCAAGCGAAGGTAATTTGGCTTTGTTGAGGGTGGTGCTGAAGGTGGAAACAAGGGGGAAAGTGAATGTGTTAGGAGGCAGAAGCAAAGAGATTTGGATTGGACAGAAGGTCCAAGCTGAGACCAGCTAGCTCATTGCTGAGGTTGGAGGGTGAGGGGTTGTCAAGATGACATCTAGGTTTCTGGTTTGTGCAACTGGAGGGACAGTTGGCCAAAACGCAGTGGGCATTGTGGTCTCTGTGTTCCCCACCACATCTCCGTTGTCTAACCTCTTCCAACCTGTGTGTGCTTGGTTCCTTACCTCCGCCACCTCCCCACTTCCACCTCAGATTCAACCAACCAGATCTCTCCATTCACACTGCTGCACTCCTGCCATCCTGGCTAAAACAGGGGACAAGATGCTCCCGGGCTCCTGACGAAAGCCTTATCCCTGACAGACAATACTGGGTTTTCAGGGTGGGACAGTAAAAAAAAGAGAGAGATGAGTCTCATTTGTCCAGTAATTGAACAATCTGTAATGATGCTAGTCACTGAACTACCATTTACTGAACACATTATATACTTACATAAACTATTTAAGCTTCCCAAAAATGCCATGAGGAAGATATTATGATTATTTTTGCATATGAGGAAACTGAGGCGCGGGAAGGCTAGGCAAGAAGCTCAAGGTGTCATAGCTGGTCAGTGGTATTCGTGGGATGCAATCCAGGCAGTCTGACTCTGGAACTAGTACTCTCGGCCACTACCCTCTAGTGCCTGGGAGAGAGATTCCTATCTGTCTGGCTCCGAAGCTCCTGCCACAGCCAGGTGTACATGTCCCCTCCCAAACTCACGACTGTGGTTACACGTCATGAACCCCTCCTGGTCTAGCCATATCACCATCATTAAAACATGGATAGAGTCATCAAGTAATCCCAGGAAATTTCACAGTGTAGAATCAAAAATGCATGAGTGACATTTGTTTCTCACGAATTTCCAGCCTTTGCTATGGTTAACTTGAATTTTCTCTGGGAAACTGGAGCCCAGTAGTGACTATGAAATGAAGCAAGGCTGTCTGTGCCTCACACTATGTAACCCCACACTGATGCACATTCACGCTGCCTTATCTACTTAACAACTTCTCCCCTCCCTCACCTGTTATTTTCAGATCTCCAAGCTGCCCCTAGTTTCAGCTATCACAGCTTTCTTCCCTTCATGGAATTAATCTGTTGTCCTCTCTTGGAAAATACATATGCTTTTTTCCTAGAAAGAAATATACTACTCTGAATAAGAGTACAGCTGCCCTCTTTGCCTACTGTACTTTATATAATTGCATAATAAGTCACGTCAAGTTGGGGGTGCATCTCATCCACTCCAACAGAACAAAATGCCTGTGCTTGGAGATATTTATTCATTTCACATATATGATTTTTGTGAATATTAACAAAAACTGCAAATATTTAGTGCCCAGTTTACAATATGGAAAGTCTCATGATAAGCACTTTGCAGCCACTACCTGACTTAATCCTTGTATCGACCCCATTTGCTAGACGTAATTATTCAGAGAAGAGGAAATGGAAGCTTCGAAAGATGGTGCAACTTCCCAAGGACACAGAGCAGAAGCTGCAAAGCTGAGACCTGAACTCAGGCCTCTTTGGCTCCAACACCGTTCACTTCCCCACTGTGTGAGACAGCTAGGAGACCATGTGAGAAGTCAGCAGCGACAGGAATGTGCCAGAAATTCAGAATCTCAGGCCTCCACGCCCACAGCATTATCATAAGATCCTTAGATAACCTATATGAACACTGACGTTAAAGAAACGCTGAGCCATACCACTGCCCAGACTTCAAGCTCAAAGCCCTCTACTGTCTGAAATACACTGAAGGATGGGAGAAGGGAGTGTGAGAACAGCACTCGGCCGCGCACTGGGACTGAGTCTGGGGTGTGCATGTGGAAGGAGGCAGGAGGGCACGCCCTCTCAGCCGATCCTCACACCTCACTGTGACCGTCCCCAAGCCTCTGCAGCTGCATCTTGAGCCTCTCCAGCCACACTTGTCCAAACCTTGAGGCACAAGTCTGTCCTCACGCAGCCTCACCATATCCATGCAGTTTGTCTTTAGCATTTGGTACCTTCCCTTCTCCCCTCCTTTTCCACCGCATTCCACCCCCAATATATCCAAGCTTGAGCTGGGAAACTAGGCTTGCCAGACAAGGTATAGGATGCCCAGTTAGATTTGAATTTCTGATAAACAACATAAAATGTTAGTATGCATATGCCCCTGTGCAATATTTGGGACACATTATACAAAAAAAAAAATGCTTATATTGTTTACCCCAAATTCAAATTTAACTGGGAATCTGTGTTTTTATTTGCTACAACTATGTGGTAAAAGGTTTTTAAGGAACAAGATAGTAACAAGATTTCAAAGTATTACTCTAAATTTCAAAGGGTAAAACATAAACCTAGCAGGGAAAGTGCTTGTGCTCACTACCTTAAGCAAATGAATCAAACTCAAGACTACTGATAATGAGATGTCCTAGTTCATTTGCCTCCTGGTAATTAGCAATATCAAGCACACAGAACCTCCTCTAAGGCATTCTGACTGTCAAGATCACCCGGGGATCCTCCTAGGCCTTTAGATCTAACTTCCAGTTACTGGAAATACTGGAGACAGTGGCACACTCCAAAGACACCAAGAGAGAATGATCAAGCAAATCCAGATGATGGGATACTCTACAAGACAAATGTCCTGGTCTCTTTAAAAAGTTGTATACTATTTTTTTAAAAAGTGGGGGGTAGTGTTGGACTCCCCTAAATAAAAGAATCTAAAGAAACATTATAAACAAAGGTAATGTATAAACCTTGATTGGTTTCCTGGCTACAAAGGACATCTTGTAGACTTAAGGAGTTATTCTCAGGTATAGTAATGGTAATATGGTTACTTAGAACAATGTACCTATTTTTAGGAATTACATTCAGAAGTATTTAGGGTCAAAAATTATGATGTCTGCAACTGACTTTCAAATGGCTTAGGATACACGTATGTATATATGTGTGCATATAAATGATGTGCGTGTGTGTAGATCTCTGCAGATAGAGAAAATAGCAATTGTTGAAACTTGGTGGTCACGGTTTAATTTTTTCCCACCTTTCTGCAGATTTGAAAATGTTAATAATAAAAAGACAGGGGGACACTCTTCCTCAAATCTCACCCAAAGCAATCTGACAAGGTGGCCTGTTTCAAAGAGCGGTCCCATCTCTAGAATAATACTATTGACTCTGCAAGATCAGGGTCCTTACGGTACCACAGAGGATCGGGCACAGTAGAGGGAAACCTTGGTACATGATAGCCGGAAAGTATTTGTACCATGAATTTTAAAAGTGTAATCTGAATGTTGTCCGAGCTTCAACTTTATAGACTCCAAATTAAGATGGCCTGTGTGTGCTCCTCATTCTATAGGCAGAGTGTCCTCCACCTGCCAGATGGCCTCACCTTAGCGTGTATATATGGACTGGGGACAAAAGGGCAAGAGAGAGCTCCCTTATAATTAAGTCAGCCGTGTATTCCTCAGCACCCAAAGTATAGTGTAATGAGTGGCTATGAATGAATGGCTACGTGATATAATGACTCCTCTCTCATTTATAAAACAGAGATGACATGATAGATCAAATTAGTCACAAATACCCTTTCCTTTCCCTGTCATGTGACTTGCCCTGCCTCCTGGCAGGCAGAGACTGCTTCCCCACCCCACTGTCAGGCTTGGCCATGATTTACTTTGGCCTGTGGCAGGCGCGTGGATCTGATGCACACAACATCCGAGCAGAAGCTTTAAAAGTGATTACAAAGTTCAGCCCACTCTTCCATTTTTCTTCCACTGTCCCACTCGGAGAACAACATGTCTAAGATAAGGACTGCTCCTTCGGCCACGGTCCCAGAATGAGGAAATACATACACAAACCCACCGCTGACCTTCAGCTTGGTACAGGGCTACAGCCAACCTGCAGCCCTCGTGAAATGGGGATGAGAAAAAAAACACCATATTGTGTGGGCCACTGATACTCGGGGGGGGGGGGGTGTTACTGCAGCAATAGCTGCCTGGCACAGGAGAGAGCACCAGTACCTACCTGTGAGGGTTGGTAGGCAAGTCAAATGACACAACACCTGAAGGGCAGGCAGCGTAACGTCCGAGGTCCAGTAACTGCTCAGGAATGGTGAGTTCTTACAGGACAGGTCTGTTCTCAAGGTCCATCCACACCTATGCCAAGCACACTGACGTGCTGTATCGCCGATGCTCAGCTTGAGCCCCTAACACACTGATGTCGACCCACACCAACCCCCATCTGCCACCAACACCTCACGTAATCTCTCCTCTCTACCAACTGCCCCCGGTGGGTCTTCCGTGTTTCACGCCTCTGTGCTGCCACCTTAGTAGTGGCACTGGCTCACTCATGACCTCCAACACCCATTGGTGTCCACGTTCCCAGCTACTCTACCTGACGCTCCATTACTGCCTCATTCCAGATTTCTAGGTTACGTAAATCTCCATCAGGAAAAGAAATGCATTTTGTTGTTGTTGTTGTTGTTTTTTGGCTGTGCTATTTTGTAAGAGAAGAGAGAAGCTCCTTGTAGAGATGCTTGGGTTCCTAGTAACCTCATTTTGTTTTTTAGTTTTATTGTGGCGGGATTCATGGGTGCCCCCAGGTGACCAGATCAACTAGATTTTAGTAGAGCTTTTTATTGTCCCAGAACTATGGTCCTTAACCAAACACGGCTAAGTTGGTCCACTTCTACCGCAATTCCTCTCTCTGTTGGACTCCAGTGTCCTTTTCTGCAATCTGGCATCTGTTGGAACCAATCCCACTCAAGTCTCCCAATTAGGCTTGTCCCAGAGACCGAAAGGATTTAAGTTCCTTCCTATAGGCCCATGTAAGCCCAGGATGAAGCGTGTGAGGGAGTGTTTGGTTTCAGGGTCACCAACAACCACACTCAAGTCTCAGCTCACCCAGCCATGACGTCTACTAACCGAGCACAGTTTCCCAGTCTATCTGATCCATTCGTTTTCACACCAAATCACTGTGAATTATTTGCAAGTTCGAGTGGACCAACACCATGCTGCTGAAAGAAATTCTCCAGACCAGGCACCCCGGAATGAAGCATCTGATTCCCACTCCACAGACCTCCAGTCCTAGCTCTATGGCTAGCTGGCTGAGGTGGCCCTGGATGAACCTTTTCACATCTGTGTCCATCATCTGATCAATAGCTTAGATCAGGGGTCAGCAAGCTACAGTCTCTGGGCCAAACCTGGCCTGCCACTTGTCTGGTTTGGGAAGCAGTTTTACGGAACACAGACACACTTACTTGTTTGCATACTATCCATGGCTTCTATTTTTGCTATAAGAGCAGAGTCGAGTATTTGTAACAAAGGCTGACTAGCCTACAAAGCCCAAAATATTTGCCACCAGGCCCTTTGAAGAAAAGGTGGGTTTACCTCCGGGTTAGATGATCAGTAAGGTCTACTCATGCTGCAATACTCTGTGATTCTCTAATTCTATGTCATCTCCATTAACACTTACACTATTTAAGGGAAGGGGTCTGAAAAAAACAAACAAAATAAAAACCAAAAAAAAAAAAAAAGCACTACCCAAGATTTTGAAATGGTTGACATTACAGCCATTCCACCAAAAATTATGACTCATCAGGCTGAGCCAGGGAGCTGGGTTAGAGGGGAGAGTATTTTTCAGAAGTGAGAGTATCCTGAGACAGTTATTTTAGCTTTTCAAGGAGACCTTGTATTTGAGACTGTGTGTGTGCATGTGTGTATGTGAAAGAAAGCTCCATGTATCCAGTTCCTTTCACATTAATAGAAGGCACATGGTTTCTTCAAGAGGGAAAATATCTTTCAGAAACAGCATAATTTGCTCTAGTGGATAACAAATAGTTTGAAGTTTTCTCAGCGAGCAACCATTGTATCTGGTTTCAAATTCCTTTTTCAAGCCAAAGGAAATGATGATGATCTCTAAGGCATCGCTGTTTTTTGACACAGACCTGAACTCAGCATTCTAAACAGGACTATGCAGAATTGGATTACATTTCATCTCCCTCACCCATCCATCTTCCCCTTTCCTGCTCATTTGCTGGGGCTGCAAAAGTATTGAGTGCTCCAGGAGAGACTTGGTTTTCCAAACCATGCAAGTCATTATGAATGGCCTTGTGTCCAGGTAAAGGTTAAGGAGGTCTTTTGTTGTTCTAGTTTAACTTGTCCCTGCCACTGCAGCCTAATCATTCCACATAATAACGGGCCTGATACACAGGCCTGAGTCAAAAGTCGCAAGTCAATAAATCCATTCCTTCTTCCCTTTCAGGCAAAGTGTTGAATAGTACTGAGTGTGCAGTGTCACCAGATCCCACAGTCCATCACATCAAGGTCATCCAGTACACAGCACATAAAAAAACAACTTTCTCTCTTTTCAGTGCCAGCACATCCGAGAGAAGCATCACTGTCCCACACACAAGGGGGGATGAGGGAGGGGTTGAAAGGCAAAGATCCATCGTCCTGGTTCACCGACTTCTAGAGTCACTAAAACTGAGAGCCACCGGTCCTAGACATCAGCTACTTGTGTTGCCCTCCTCATCTTAGGAAGAAGGGAACTGATGCCAGAAGAGGGGGAAGAATGTGTCCAAGATCATGTGGCCAGTTTAGGGCAAGGACTGACCTCTAGTCCAAGATTCGCAGTCAGCTTTAAAAGGGGAAAACAAGGAGTTGCAAATACAGAAGGACAAGAACTCTCTCTCCTTTCTGAAAAGAAACATTATCCAATCCCATGACCTCCCCCCTCCCCACACAGAGTCCATTCTCTGCCTCAGATAATGCCCTACCTGGGGCTAAATTGTGTGAAGTCACATTCTGACTTTGTTTCTAGGGGAAAAACATCAAAACACCTAAAAGCCTCAGTTTCCCCATCTGTAAAATGTAGATACTAACGGTGTTTAGTTCAAAGGGTGTGGCAAGGCTGAAACTCAGGAAGGTGGTCCCTGAGGCGGCGAGGCTCAGTTAATGCCAGCTCTCATTGTCACTGTTGTACTCACTGGGACTATGACAGCTGCTGTGTGTTAACCCTCTCTTCCTGCCTGCTGCAGGCAGACTGTTGGCTGCTCCCAACAAGACAAAGTACGGCTCACCAAATCATCTTTTCATCTCTGGTGTGAAAATAAAACCTACTGATAGAGACTCCTAGAAAGTATGCAACCCTGAGTTACAGTTTGTTTACTTTGCTAAGGGACTTCCAGCCCTTCCAGGTTCATAAATTCCTTGTGGTGGATGAGGAAAGGACTGTAAATTAACTTGAATAATAGGACTACATTTGTGTATCTTCCAAAGTTTAAATTGCTTCGGTGGGGGTGGGGGGGAGTCACACTTCTCACCTGCTGTCTCTATTTTTCCCTTAATTAGCAGTTGGATTAGGTACCACTGGAGGTGAGCAACTAAAGGCACCAAAGAGAGACCTGAACCAAATGTCAGGAATTTCTGCCCAATAAACAAGACCATCTTTCCATCACATGGGTGAGATGGATCTAATAATGTGGACCTACTACCCCACACCACACCAAATACTTGTTTTTCACTTGGCAAGGCTTTAGATTCTCTGGCATAACCACCACCTATTATTGTAAAGACTATGCCAACGGGGTACACACATCAGCTGTAGAGAACTGGCTTCCTCTGAAGAATTAAGAATGTGTTGAAAATCTGCCTAACATGGGCATGAAATAGGCATTCTTTACAATCTTTTCATTTTTTCATAAACCTCTTCCTTGTCCATGCTTCACAACTCTGAAAGCCCAACCCTAGACAATAATGCTTTCAGTCAAGGCATAGGATAACCACTGGGAGTCAGACGTGTAGTTAAAAGGAGTCCAAAGGTCTGGCTTCCATGCAGCGACCTGGAGCCAGTCTGAATTGGAGAAAGTATTTACTCTCATGACATTCTGAGATACTGCAAGGATGAATGAAACAATGTCCATACTATGGTCTGATGTCAAATAACAAAATTCTTTTTGTTTGTTTAGGCTAGAAATTACTGCATATGGGTTACCACTGGTATCATTTTTGAAAACAATGATATGCTGCCTCAGTAACTTAGTAAGGGCTCTGGAGTCCTGGCTCTTTCCTGTGTCCATTCTCTTTTATTCTCCTTCCCTTCTAGTGTTTAAAGTTGATCCAAACTCAGAATTAAAATTACTAGCATTTATGGATGACTCTAATTTCTTTAAGTTTTAAAAAATAAATTCCTACTAATATAAGAATTTTAAAGAAAATCCAAACTGTCACCAAATGGTCTTTACCAAATAATCCTACAGATTTTTATACAAACCTGAATATCTCAGACACATATGTGATATATAGAATGTCTCATGCAGGTCAACAGAAGACACAGAAGAGGAAACAGAAAAATGTACATTTTCAAGTGCTGTTCAGAGCAATACTTGGATAATATACTGTATTTTTCAACCAATGGGATCAGTGTGTGCACTGGTATCTGACATTTCCTCCAAATAAATTGGTTAAAAAAAACTTACATTAGCAATTATGACACTCAAGTCACCTCAAAAAATACATCAGTTACCCTAGAATCGGCGAGCTCAAGAGGACCCCTCCCCTGCAAGAAAGCATATTTGCAAACCATCTTAGGAAGAGTAGCCAAGAATAGAGTTGCCCATTCACTTAGCAATATCCAGACAAGAAACTGTCTGCATTCTGATAAACCTTAGAAACAAGAAGCTTCACTTTTTCCTAATCTGGCTGGCAACCTTCCTCTACACAAGCATTTATCTCCATGTTTTGCTCTGTTTTAGGTCCCACGGTAAAGGGGAGACAGGATCACTGGGCAGCTAGCACCGTCCTATTCCTAAGAAAGTGGTACTCTGAAGAGGAAAGAACTTATCTTTCCAAAGAGAAGAGGGTTTTTTGTTTTAAGTCAAGGCAATAACTATTAGGTGATTATTCAGGCACTGCGCTATGCACTTTGTACGGACCAGTTCATTCAAGAAACAGAGATTAACGGCTGAGAGAGGTCAGCCTCAAGAGCTAGACACCAGGTGTGAATTCCAGCCCTACTGCTTACTAGCTTGGTTACTTTGGAAGAGTTAAACCCTCTGTGACTCAGTTTTCCTCAGCTATAAAATGAGCATGACCGCAGTGTCTGCGTCATAAAACTGTTAAGAGGATTCAAAGGGTTCATACAAGGAAAGGGCTTTATAACAATGCAAGGCTCAGAGTAAACAGTAAATGTCTGCTCTTACAGATCCTCACACCATCCCTATGATGAAGGTGTAGATAAAGGATTTCAGAGCTTCGATAACCCGCCAGGTCCAGTGTTGCCTAAACCCATGCAGCTGCTGATTCCTGTGCTAAAACATACCCTCAGGTTTTCACCCCTCTGACCCCTACCCGCCATTCCTTGGCCACCTCCTCAAAACTCAGTTCACATGTCCACCCCAGAGAAACTTTCCTGATTCCTCTCCATCATGGAGTGAAGTGCCTCTGTCCTGGGCAACCTCATAGTCTCTATGATCCTGACTGATGCGCCCCTTCAGTGTCTGTATCTCCAGTGGTATACAGGCCCCTTGGCATCAACAGCTCCTGGCATAATGCCGGCCACATGGCAGGCACTTAGTAAATCTTCAGTGAATGAAGAGAAATGAAGTTAAAAATGACAAAACTGAATTTCATCTCTGACCCATTAACCCCCTCATAAGAAGTTCTTTCTTGCTTGGTTTCTGCTCTGAACAAAGTTTGCTGCAGCCATATATGGACAATATGAGCAAAGAATCTTAGAGCACAAGTGCTGAAAGAGCTCAGCAGGCAGTGCCCAAGGTGGGCAGAGCCGTCAAGAAATGTTTCATAGACAACTCAAGCTCATCCCTGAAAGACGTGGGATTAGCACAGGCAGGAGTGTGAGGAAAAGCTTCCACATAGAGAGAGGTGGGAAAACACAAGGCAACATGACAAAAGACTTGTAGAGCTGTGGCTCCTAGGCCAAGGGGAAGAGAAACCTGCGGAGGCCATTCCCCTCTGGCACTATCCTCCAACCATCCCGAGGAGCCTGGCCCTAATTAATCGCCAGGGATATTCTCAACCATTCATTTCATTAGAAAGGGAAATGGGTCCATGAGATAAAATCAGACAGCCCGGGATTTGAACTCAACCTTCAAGTGCTGAATAGCTCAATGGCATTAGACAATCTTATTGGCCTCAGACATGGACACCTCTGTAACAGACATGTACTCTGGCAAGGTTATTGAGAGGATTAAATAACATGATGTTGCTGACCCACAGTAGGCATTCAATAAATGTTGGCTGGCATGCTCAGCCTTACACCATAACCACACCCAGGCTCTCGGAGAATTACTAGAGAAGCCACCTCACAGTCACATCCTCCTTTGAATCCAAAACCCCCTTCCACATGTCTGTGAACTCTGTTCTAGCAAAACTGTTTATGGTTAAGTGTTGTACTTTCCCCAACGAGTTCTGGTCATTACCAGACCAGAGGTTCCTCTGATGGAAGGGTAGGTTCTCATTAAACCATAACTGGTCCCTGGAGAAAAGGGAAAGGGAAGCTCCCACCACTCCCTACCAACCCTCATCCCACACCACCATTTCCTAAACCAATGGTCAGGAGCAGGGAGCAAAATCGATACCACATCCCTGTCTGTCACTGTTTCACAAGGTGGCTCTGTGTGCGTGTATTTTGCACCATTCACCAGCAAACAAAATGGAGTGGTGTAGTTAATTGAAAAACAGCTCTGCCCTGCCTGCCATAATTGACATTAAGTACTGTTTGGGGTAGGAAATCAGCCATTTCCAATTGATATTAAACGGGAAATCATTTAACATCAATGGATATAAACCAGGCGCAATTGTGCTGAATTAGGGAGAAACACTTTGGCTCATGTTAAAAAATGTTTCTGTGAAGTGGGATTTTTCAGAGTAAGTGAATATTAAGTCAGCTTAATACCTGTATTAGGAAAAAGAAGAAACCACTTCTCAGTCTACCCTCAGGCTTGGAAAAAAGCTGCCAAATGCTCTTTTGGAAGAAGCCACATTCTAAGGTGGTCTTGTCTCTGAAAAACAAAGTAAAAAGAAGGTATAATCTGGGAGAGCAGATGAAAGGAGGAGAAAAGTCTCCCGTGAGTTTAGCCAACATTGTCCGCTGTTGGGGAGCAGCTGGAGTCCTGCTGAAAGGACACAAATGAGGAATCCCTTGACCTTCCCTTGGAGTGGAGGACGTGGGGACCGTGCCCCTGGTACAAGGGAAACAAACAGGGGCACAGATATGCAAAGGAAAAATGATGTCTCACATCTTCCCTCTCATCCAAATTGCTTTTTATATCATGGACCAGCCCACTTTGGCAGTCCATGGCTTCTCACAGCCCATGATATCTTGGCGCCGATTGTCTTAATTAGAGTAGTGCAAACCTTACAATTATGGCTGGTAAATCTTATCAACTGGGGCTTTAGAAATCTCTCCATTATTCTCCAAAGAGAATAAATACCAAATCCAGCTTGTGATCCTCCACTCTTCATAAGAACAAGGAAGACAGAAAAAGGATAGAAGAGGGAGAGAAGTGCCAAAAATACTGGAGAGAGATGAGGGCCTTGTGGGCAGTGGGAAGAAAAATGGACTGTCCGAAGGGAAAAGAGGCAAGAAAGGTCTGAAGACCGCAGAGAATGCTTCACAGGGTATGTAGAGTCCAGTGCTCCATGTTGGAGATGAAGAAACCGAGGGCCAAAGAGGTTCTGTGGAATGCCCCAGCCCACGCAGCTACTTAGAACCAGAGTCTGGCCTAGAACTCTCCTGATTCACTGTCCATTTTTAGTACCTTACACCATCTCAAGACAAGACTCATAACAAGAGAAGAAAGATGAGAGAAGTAGGAAACATGGTAAGGAAGGGATGGAAGAAAGCTAATCTTAGAAGTATAAGGCTAGTAGGTCAATGTAGAATTTCTATTTTAGGACAGAATTCAAAATATCATACTTCTCTCTGAGTGGACATCCCATGTATGGTGGGCAAAGCTGACAATTTGTCAGCTCTGAGAGCTTCCTGTCTGGAAGAGTGGCGATTACAGATACAGGCCTCTCAGGGCCTTCATCCCTTCGCCCATGACATAGATTTTCACTACCAGGCCTTCACATCTGTGGCATTTGTCCTGCTAAAACCACTGGCCAGGTTTCGACCCATGCAGAACTCTCAACATGAGCTCCAAGGCAATCTCTGAAACTATCCCTTTGAGTTTCATTTGGAAATGAGTTTTGTTCTCTCTCAGATAAAGAAGCTAAATGAGTGTTAATAGAAGTCATGTAGCCCCACAAGCATACATTCTAACAGGAGGCAGCCCAGTTGTGTGTGGTGAACAAGGGACGTCAAACTCTCAGAGTGGAGATGGGAATGCCTTCCTCTTGGCCTGCCCCTTTTCTCAGGACCCAAAGCTAGCTCTTTCCTGGTGCAACAAAATATGGAGCAACAGAGAGAGGTTGGCTTGCAGAAAAGTCTCACATCATCTGTCCCATCAGAGGAGATGGGGGGAATTCATGGGCACTGCTCTGGCCTCCAGACGCAATCAGCGATGTCTGCACTGGGGTAAAGCTGTGAAGAGCGCAGAGAAAGCTCTTTTGGGCTTTATTATCCCAGCTTTCTCTCCTCAAGCCAAGACCTTCCCAGGTTTTTTCACAGCTAGGTGCAAAAAGGCTTTGACTCCTGGCTCCCTCACCAGCCCTCTGCTCACACAGCGTAACAATTAGCCAGAGTATACTTGGCTACACTGTGATCCTCTGGTGTGGAAGGGGAAGGCCTAGCAAGCAGGACTATGACTGTTTTACCTGTTTTGTCAAAAATCCTGCAAGTGTAAGGTCAAGCCTAATTTGTTGATTCATCTACTCACTGTCAATCAACAAACACAGCAACAAACATACATTCTGTCCCAGACACTATTCTGGGCCAGAGCATCCAGAGATGAATAAAACACATTCCCTGCCTTCAAAGGGTTTGCCAACATATAAAATGCATTGAATCTTGCTCTGTACCCAGTAAGACCCAGAGAAATAGATGCTCATATTGAAAAAGCTGCCTCACTCTGTGCTCTACCCTTATTTCAATTCCTAAAAAGTGGACGATCTCTCCCACCACAGGACCTTCACATATGCCATTCTCTCTTTCTGGAATGGTTTCCCCTGCTGCCTGCCTCCTTCTCCTGGCTAGCTAACTCCTCCTCAGTTTTCAAATCTTGACTCCAATATCACTTCCTTAGGGAAAACTTTTCTTCACATCCAGCCTGGGTCGGCTTTCCTTGCTTTATTCCCTTTGCCTTCTCAGTTTGTGATTACACACTCATTTGTGTGTTACCTAATATCTATCTCTGTCCCCACACAGGATAGTGAGTTTGGAAGGATGGGAGTAGTGGTTGTTTTTGGTTAGCCTTAAGTTTCTGTGACAGCACAGAGCCTCGAACAGCCCAGGCACACTGCAAATGCTGCAAATACTGGTTGATCCTTGCTAAATCAACCAGGAGGAAGATAGTAATATTTCTATCAATAAAACCTTCATCTTAGTTCTTCATGCTAGATTTCTAAGTGAAAACTAGTTACGTGATTGCACTGAAAACTCCATCATCACTCAAATGCCCACATAGATCCCAAAGCATCAGTATGGAGATTTAAGAGAGTGGACTCTAGAGTCAGACCTGGCTTTGTCCAAACCCCACTTCCGCCAGCTGCATGACCCCAAAGGTTTAACCTCTGAGGTAGGCTGGAAATAGCCCCCTAGGAGATATCCACGTCAGATCCCTGGAACCTCTAAATTTCACCCAATTTGTAAAAAGGTACTTGCAAATGTGATTAAATTATTCATTTGAAATGTGAAGGAGACCCTGGGTTACCCAAGTGAGCCCTAAATGCAGTCACATGTATCCTTATGAGACAGACAAACAGAAGACACAGGGTCAGAAGAGGAGAAGGCGATGTGATCCCAGAGGTAGAGGCTAGAATGAAGTAGCCATAAGTCAAGGAATACCAACGAACACCAGAAACTCTAAGAAGGAAAGAACAAACTCTCCTCTGGAGCCTCCAAAGGGAGAGTGGCCCTGCCAACACCTTGACTGTTGACTTTTGGCCTCTACAACTGTGAGACAACAGGTTTCTGTCATTTTAGGCCACCTAGTTTACGGTAATTTGTTACAGCAGCCACAGGAATCTAAACCTTCAGTTCCTCAAAATGGAGACAATGCCACACACACCCTGTAAGATTGTAGATCTAAGCAAATCAAAAAGTATCCAGAGAGTGACCCAACTCCAATGGTCATGTCTATTCACAATAAAAGCACTTAAATCAAAAGGGAAATTTCTGTCAGTCATTTGGTAGTTGGATCTGTACCTTACTTTGCAATAATCTGAAAATAAGATATGTCACAGGCATACGATGACTCTTTTTCCACTGGTGACTCGGACACTCCAGTGTTATTTAGACACTGTCATAACATCGCCAGGAACGTCAGAGATGTACCTAACCAGTTTGAAGGGAAAGATCAAGGTCCCTGGGTATCCTCAGAACCCAGCCCAGCACCTTCCACATAGCAGATGCTCAGTGAATGCACGGTGAGTGAATGAGCCGTTAGGTCATCATAATTTAGACACATTCACTCACTAAGTAGAATGGAGAAGAACAAGGATTTGAGAATGAAGAAATAATACTTACCATTCACCCGTATACAACTATTGAGTCTTACCCTCGAACCATCAACCTAAAGATGATTATGATAACTGCCTAGACTGTTCTTGTCCAGCATGACAAGGACCCCCACCAGCATCAAGATGACCCTAATATGATCAAGTAAGGGTTATTCTTCTTATAAATCCCTGCCTTTTCAAATGCTGTTAAATTTAACAAGAGATATTCCTAAATGATCCCTGAATGACTCTGCATCACACACACTCAAAATTTTAACAGGTTCTGTTTATATTTTTGTTTTTAACTTAGAATGAGGACATAATGAGACTTGATCTGCTAAAATCAAAGAGATTAATTTCATTCTGAGAGTGATGCTTGTTCAAGGGACCAATGTAGGTTAAGCTAAAAGTTACTTCCATGACTTGTGTCCATTTTCACAATTTCTCCTAGCATGATCACTATCTCTAATGCAATAAATGTGCTGTTTTGAGAGTTGTCTGTATGTGGAGATAGGTTAATTTCTTTTGGTAGTATTTTTAGTTGGTTTAAATGTGTTGAAGTAATAACCTTAGTAATTACAACTACTAGGGTAATATTAATGATAAATCTATTTTAAACATGTGAGAGATATTTTATAACCAAATAAATATGGATCACTAAGACCACAGCCAATATAACAAGGCCAAAACTTCTCATGAATGTCTGTTTGTAAGAGGAGAGGTTGTTTTCTTGCTTTTAATTTTAGGGTGAATAATAGCTGCCGGCTGATTTGAAGCTGGATCAGCATGCATAAGTCCAGACAGGGAGATGGGGAAGCTTTAATTTAAGATTCTGAAAAATCTCAAGCTATATTTTAGGGTTGCTATCTTAAAGACCCAGAATCACATGATTCTTAAAGTTTTTTATTTGATTAAAAGATATATGGGAAATGTAGAGGAACCCACAAAATATCCTAACACATATTAGTTGAATATAATGCTCAGTACTTTTCTCCAGGGAGCTCTAACTCTCCAGAGAAGAGTTCAGCTCTTTTCAAGGTCATACACCCATTTACTCATTTACACACATTTACTAAGTCAGCTATGTGCCAGGCACTATTCTAAGCACAGAAAATACTTCAGTGAACAGAACCACTATGCTTATTTAGCTTGCATTCTAACAGAAAAGATAGATCATAAACAAAATTAATCAATGACTGAACAAGAAGCGATCAGAAAAGTGTTAAGTACTATGCTGAGAAGAACACAGGGTGATGTGATAGTGAATGAAGGATGGTTACTTGTCCAGTCATTTGAGAAGGCTGACAGTTAACCTGATCTCCTACCATGCCCACTTCTCTCCAAATACAGGATAATGGGAGTCAAAACAGAAAAAAAAAGGGGGGGGGGGAAGGAATGTATGGCAATGTCAGAAAAGAGAAAGCTGAGATCCAGCATCTGAATGAGACTTTCTAAAAACTTCATTTGAAAAATCACAGTGATAGGCCAAAGGACTGCGTTCACATACTCCCACCAATGTTCACCAAATAAGCAACAGAAAGTATACCTTTCCCTTCACATCTGTTGAGAACTGTTTATAGCCAAAGATTCACCTCTCTCTTGTGTGCTCATGCCTTTCATGCTAGACCATATTTTATTAAAGCCATGATGCCGTCAATTGTGAGATGCAAACTAATGCTAGAGGTGCTACAATGTTAGAATATGTGTCTTATGGTCTATGAAACAGAGTAATTCTGTCTCTGTTCTTTGTCTTCAGACTATATTTATTTCCTACTGGAGATGTCAGCATAGTCTACAGCTCTACTCCATTGACTTAGTTTCCTCCTCCCACTTCCTGCCACCCCTTTTGAAAATGCTTTAAGCAACCATGACCATTCTTATACCATCTACTGAGCAGTATTTTAGGGATTAGGGGAATTCTCTCTCCTACACTCACCAAACTTAGTTTCGAACTTCTCTCTTGAACCATGTCTCCTACCCAATTCTACCATGTTCTTCATTCTATCCTCTCGACTTCTACTATTACCCTCATATCAATCTTCAGACTTGACGGTACAAGTTTCCAAAATCCTTTCCAGTTCCAGCTGTACCTGACTCAGATAATCAGTCTGCTCAGCTGAATTGGCCAAGGACCCTCTTCTCTGGTCACTACACATCATGGGCATCTCTCTCATCAGGGTTGCTCCAGATGCAAGAACATGAGCTATATTCTTCTTCACTTGGAATCATCATCCTCTATACCTCTATACCTCTCCTCCTATGAATTTGAACCACTTCTATTAGTTAAATATCAAGTTCTCTGTCTAGGTTCCAAGGAGAACCCTTAAATAAAAATCAGGAAAACAACCTTAATTTGGAGCAATGAAAGGTAGGATTTTAATTTAAAGAGTGGGGGATGTATTCGGACTCAGGACTAAAGCAAGTGTGAATAGTGGCAGTACAAGACCAGATCCTAAAGCAGGAACACCCTAGAGTCTTGCCCAATCCAAAGCAGAAGACAGTAAGGAAACATCAAAGAGTTATGACCAATTTGTCATTGAATATATTTATGTACTTTGCTCTCACCCTATGACAAAGGAACCAAGGTAGAGTGAGAGATTTTTGTGAACATTTTTAAACAAAGATGGATGAATTAACTGAGTCATCAAGTGACTGAAGATCGGAAAGCGGAGAACACACCATAGTCCTCCCCATTCCGTCTGAATGCCAAATGGAGCCTGACTGGGAGTCAGGACTTTGGCTGTGGCTCTGTCTCAGAGTCTGAGGATGTCGCGCTCTGGCAATACCAGATATGTTTGAATAGGTGCTGAGAAGATAGGATTGACTGAGAATAGTCTACACAATTTAGTAACAGTCACTCCATAGATATCGAAGAAGAGTAGATGACGTTCCTCGCAACTGCTCATCTGATGAAACCACGAACACTAAAGGTAGCCCCATGAATTAGCAGTTCTGTCCTGAGGGACAACTTTGAATGACTGACTGTTGGATATTTAATGAGATTCCTTTAAAGCAAATAAATAAATAGGGAATCCTGACACACACATTTCATAACCTATCCATTTTCTTTTATTTCTGTAAAAGGCACAGAGTGTGTCTAAACTAAAAATTCTAATGATTTCCCTTTTTTATTTCAACATATAGAAAGAAATAGAGGAGATTCTCATTAAGTGGGGATAACGGTGATGGGAACTGTGGCTGTGATTAACTCTGCTCAGAGTTGGAGTTAATATTCTTTCTCCTCGGCAGTATTTTTTAATTACACTCCTGATTTTCTGTTTGGAGACATCATAGACCTGTTCTGGTAAATTGTCACACAACCACAAGTCAAACACTCGTATGTATTAAATATGAGAAAATGCTGCCATTTTTATCTGATGTGTGGTTCATTCACACACTGTTATCTACTTTTAATTAAATAATATAAAATATACATGGTCAGCAGTTTGACTTTTCATTTCCTTACTATGTCAGTAATTCAACTTGATTGTTCCCACCTACCCTGGAATTACACTTTAAGGATGTAACCCTTGCATGGCACTCATTCAAAATCTGGAGAAGTCAAGCCCCTACTAATAGCAGCCACTGTCCAACCATACCTTGAAAAAAATACACATACCAAAATATGCCAAAAAAAGTATGATCCCTCAAAAACACAGTGTGCTGTTTTTAGTAAGGAGGTTGGGCAGCCTTCATTGTCTGATCGTCTTCTGCTTCATCCCTTTCCCCAGTGTCATATCCCTTGTTGATTTATAGTCTACTGAGTTCCTTAAAAATCCACAAGACTCCCATGGAATTGCCTAAGGCACTGGAAGAAAGAACTTTCCTCACAGGCTGTTATGGACTTAGACAGTTTACTACTTTATTAAGGCTGCTCTTCCCCTGGACAGTTTGCATATTGCTGTGCCAGAGAAGCCACTCACTTCTTTCTCAGCCTCCTACTCCTACCTTCTCCACATTCTTTCCAAGAACAAAGACAGACTGAAGACAGAGGAGTGAAGAAATGAAAACCCAAAAACATCCTCCAATCCCTATTTTTGTTATTATTACTCTATCCTTGTCAAATCTAGCAAATATTATTTCTACTGACCAATATGATAGGGGACTGTTCTGTATGTGATTTTTTTTTTTCAGTTTAGGACTAAATTGGACCGAGACTCTGTCGAAGAATTCTTGGATACTACAAAGGTACAGAGTCCTTGTTGAAGAAATACACAGCCTCCCTCCAGATGAAACGGGCAGTGTCCTTGGGAATTTATTTCCCTGGGATCTTCTTGAAATTATCTCAAAGGTAGAAGTTTTCAAGATGAGACACTTCTATTCATAACCCAAATGAAAATAAAAGAGATTAAACAATAATAACCAGGAGGTGACCCTAAAAGCAAAATCCTCTTGTAAATAAACTCGATTTACTTACATTTAAATGTGTGATTGCAAATATACATTTTTTTCAGCCAAACCAAGAACTTCTGCTTAATAATAATAATACTTAGCACTTATACAAGCACTTTACATCCGCAAAGTGCTTTACAAACATTAACTAATTAATCGTTAACAACACCCCAGTGAGGTAGGTAAGTATTATTCAAGTATTCTCTTGAATGTTCAAGCTAGGATTACAGCAACTCCAGAATGGGTTGGTGCTTGAGTGTGTGTGTGTATGTGTATGTGTGTGTGTGTGAGTGTGTGTGTATGTGTGTGTCCTGCTCCACTCTTACTAAATATAGGACTTTGGAGTATCTTATAAATGGAAAGACAGCTCATCTGGGGAATGTTTGAAGCCTTTCCAAAACCGTGGCTTTGGAGTTTCCCTAATAGAACCAAAACAAACTCTGAGGTGGTTTCTCCAAATCTTTGAAGTAATTGGGTAAGGAGTGGTTTACACACAGGAAGCCAACCGCCCCCTCCCTTCCCACATTCTTCACTTCTCAGTGTTTTAGTTCTCACCCTCATTTGATAACAAAGACTAAAATCTCACTTTTAGAAGGATTTCACTCAATAGTCAGAAGAGTAGGCACATCAAACATGGTGCAGCATGGAAAAGCCTAGCATCCCCAGTGATAGATGAGACACGGGAAAAGAGCAACAGTCTGGAACCTTATGGCAGGTGCCAGGAGTGTGATTCAGAGTACTGTAGAAACCAAAGAAATAACTATCAAAAGCCAAGGGTGGGCCTTGTTGGAGCAGGAACATTCGATCTGCCCCCACAAAGGGTCAAGGTAGACATTCAAAATGCCTGTGACAAACATTACCACTACCCTTTGGCTGAAGTCACTGTAAGTTCAGCAAATGAAGGCCACTGCTGAAGCACTGATCTCTTTCCTGGGTCAGATAACATGCTGCCAAAAATGACCTTGGATTTTTTCATTGATTTCTTCATTTGTTCATTAATAATAGCTAGTATATACCGAGCATTTCCTCTGTGAAGAGGCACTATGCTGAATTCTTTAGTTTTATTTGGTCACTTAATCTTCACCACAATCCCCTCAGGAATGTTCTATTAGCCTCATTTAAAGATCAGTAAAATGAGGCTTAAAGAGGTTAAGTAATTTGGTTAAGTCACACAGCTAGCAAGAGTAGGGATTAAAATCCAGACTCCTAGATCCCTGATCCCACTCTCCAGACTGTACTCTATACTCCTCCATTCATGTGATTACTATCTAAGTAGATGCCTGGCCTAGAATTAGGTTCTGGGCATAAGTACTGAGCAAACAGACATGGTTTTTGCCATGGTAGGGAGACAGACACTGGAATAAAAAAAAAAAAAAAAAAAAAAACCTCTCACAAATAAATATGTCATTTCAAATTGTAATCAGTATTGTGAAGAAAAATCAGAACAGTGTGAGAGATACTGGAAACATAATTTACATCAGAGAATCGGAGAAGTCGTCTCCAAGTAAATGACATTTAAACTCGAACCTGAAAGATGACAGGAGTCAGCCAGGCAAAGAAGGAGTAGAAGAGCATTCCAGGCAGGGGAACGACAGGTGGGAAGGCCCCAAGGTGGGAAGGAGTTCAAGAAACTGACAGCAGACCAGTACGGGGAGTAAATAGTGATCCAGGGGGACAGGCACACAAGACGAGGTCGAAGAAGGAAGCCAGGGCCAGATCATCAAGCAAGGCTTTATGAGCCATATGTATCAGTTAACATGAAGTTCAGCTGCATATAGCTGAAAAGCAGAAATAACAGTGGCATGAAGAAAACAGAAGCTTATTTCTCTCACACATCAAAGAAATCAGTCCAGGGTGAGTATTACAGTTCCATAGCTTCTGGACTAGGATCCCTTCTCTATCTTTCTATGTAGTCATCCAGCATAACAGCTTCTGACGGCTCCCATCATGGTCCAAGAAGGTTTGTGGTGATCCAGCTACCACACTTGCACCAGGTAATAGGAAGGAGGAATGGGGGGCAGGCCAAAAGGGTGCCCTAAATCAGTTTCCTTTAGGGACCCTTCCCAGAACTCCCAGGTGACAGTTCCACTTACATATCTTTGGCCAGACGGTTATATAAACACACCTGTTTGCAAAGGAGGGAGGGAAATGTAATCTTACAACCAGGCAGATTCTGTTCCTCAAGAAGGGGAGGAGAATGGATATCAGGAAGGCCACTGGTAATCTCTGCCATACCACAATGGAGAGTTTGGATTTTATTGTCAGTATGACGCAAAGCCTATATAATTTTTTAAGAAGAAAAGTAACATCACCTAGTTGGTATGCTTAGAAACTTTGGCTGCTTCATGAGAATAGACTAGAGAATGGGTAAGAGTAGAAACCGGGTATCATGCTGGTCCAGGAAAGAGATGTGGCTTCCATAAAGGCAGAATCATTAGAAATGGGGAAACACAGTGGAATCAAGATAAATGTCAGAAATGAAAAGAGCAGAAATGTTTATATATTTGATATAGGACTGGAGCTGTGGGGGTTTTCCAGGATAATGCCTAAATTGGCAGCAGGTACAACCATATGGCTGGAGGTAAAACTTACAAAGATAAGTAATACTAGACAAAAGAAATATTTGGGTGTGGGAAAGAGAGATTTCAGTTCTGGACATCTTAAACTTAAAATGCAAGTGAGTTATTCATAAGGGAAACAGGGAATGTGGTGTCACGAACACCAAGAAAAGAGAGTATTTCAGAAGAAGGGAGATGTCAACTTTGACAAATGCTACTAAAAAGAGATCAAGAAAAATGAACACTGGGTAGTCAACAGTAGATGGAACAAAATGGAGGTCATTGGTGACCTCAGCAAGAATAGTTAGGAGTGGGAGAGAAAAAAGACATATATGTATTTACAGAAGAATAGCTGTGAGGTGAGGAAGTGGAAGAGGAAGCATTTGTACAAACTTCTCTTTTTTTAAGATTTTATTTATTTATTCATCAGAGAGAGAGAGAGAGAGGCAGAGACACAGGCAGAGGGAGAAACAGGCTCCATGCTGGGAGCCTGATGTGGGACTCGATCCTGGGTCTCCAGGATACACCCTGGGCTGAAGGGCAGTGCTAAACCACTTAGCCACCAGGGCTGCCTGTACAAACTTCTTTTGTGTGGCGCAGCTGTAAAGTACAGTAAGGGTAGTAACTGGAGGGAGGAACTGGGATGAAAGGAAGACATCTAAAGAGTACTAATGCTTGCTTGAAAGCCAATGCAAAGAATCTTGTAAGGAGGAAAGGTTGAAGATGCAACAGAAAGAAGGGCTTGCCAATGAAGGCCATGGTCTAAGAAAAAGAAAAAGGAGTACAATCTAGAATACATATGAAGGGAGCAGTCTTTGAGGAGAGAATGCATTTTTCAGTATCACAGGTGGGAGTAGGATGGGACAAGAATGGAATCAGGTATGTTTATTCTTATGGAGGAGATAAAGTGAGAAAACATTTCTCCAATGCTTTCAATTTTCTCTGTGGAAATGCAAATTACAACTATAATGAGAAACCTTTCCCATTTATCAGATTGGCAAAGATAAAAGATTGAGTAGCATGCTGTGGTGGTGAGCCGAAAGATACTGGAATTCTTATGTACTGCTGGAGGGAACATAACTGGAGTAATCGTTGTGGAGAGAAATCCAACAATATCTATAAAAACTGAAAAAAAAAAAACCCACATCCTTTGACCCATCCAGAAATATTTCTAGGAGCTTATCTTACAAATATACCAACACATATACAAAATGATGTAAGCATAAGTGTATTCATTACAGTGCAGTTTTTAATAACATTGTAAATAAACTATCCATCAATAGTAGTACTACAATATTATACAAAGAATGGGAACATTCTCCATATACTGATATGAATTTACCTCTCCGACATATTATTAAGTTCAAAAAAAGCAAAGTGCTACCATATATGCAAAAGAGAGAAGGGAGAGAATATACATGTGTATTTGCTTTTTTAAAAGATTTATTTTTATTTATAAAATATTTATTTATTTATTTATTTGAGAGAGGGAGAGGGCATGGGGGTATAGGCAGAAGGAGAGAGAATCTCAAGCCGACTCTGCGCTGGAAGCAGAGCCTGATGTGGTGCTCAATCTCATGACCCTGAGATCGTAATCTGAACCAAAACCAAGAGTTGGATGCTAAATGGTCTGCACCACCCAAGTGCCATTATATTTGCTTTTGCATTCATAAATTGTCTCTAGAACACACAGACTGAGATCAATGGTGGCCCCGTGTGAAGGAAAATGGGAAGTGAACACAGAGAATTTCAATAGAATGGTGACTTTTGTACCTTTTTGAATTTTGGACACTTTGAATGTATAAACCAAAATAAATAAAAATATGCTTAAATAAAGTTAGAGGAAAAGCATTTATCTATGTATTATGAGGCCTGGTAGGCCAGTGAGGTGGGAGGCAAAGATGACGGAAGGACAGGAGAAGAGAGAAGCGGATGCATTGGTCTGTCAGGTGTGGGAAAGCAAGCCTATCAGAGATATGCAGGAAAAAGGCTGGGCCATGTTGAGAGCCCAGGTGAAGGTCATGAAGGTCAATGTACAGTGGCGATACCCTGCTTGGTCATGCGATAATTTCATTTTTTCTCCCTGTCCCCAAATCTCCTTTCTCAATCTCTCAATCTCTTTCCCTCTCTTGCCAGAAATGTCTTGCTGTTTAATTACAGGCACAAAGATAATAGGTTGTTGAGCTCATCCAGAGTGTGTGTTTTCCTGCCAGGTGGAAGGAAGGAAAGGGGGTGAGGGTATTTGTAAGACTGTGAATATAATAAGCTAGATACATGGCATGTGAAAGTGATAGAAAGTGGAGGAGCCAATGGATTAGGGTCATGATGATGTCTAAAAATGTTAAAGTGGGGATCTTGAGCAGGTGAGCTGTATTCTTGCAGTTAACTGTAAGAATATTAACTTTTTCAGTTCCTGGAATGAGCCAAGAATACTACTTTTCCTGTTGGGGGAAGTGATTATTAGAAAATGTTCAGATTAAGAAAAAGGCAGGGAGAGAAAGAGGAAAATCAGAGTATGTGGGAGTTGCAAGGGCAGACTTGCGACTACCACAAGGGAGTGGCCCAGAAAGGGATGTAGGATGCAGAAGCAGAAGAGCTTCTCTGGACCATGCCCAGGGCGCTTACGTGGATTAATGTCTTCTGAAGTCCGTGCTGTGGAGGCTTTGTGCTTGGGACAAAAGCAGTCCAACAGTCAACTTAGAGAGGCAAGGATTGCAGGAATATTGCTTAAGCCATATTTACAATTCAAAGGGAGTCCTTAAACATATAAAGAAGGGTAAGGCTAAGAGCATGCCAATTTCATTATAAGAAAAATATCATTGTCATTGGTCTTTGAGAAAGCTCCAGAAAGGGACTCCCACAAGACTAGCTATGGAATTATCACTGTCTAATTCACAATTCTAAAACTCCTTTGATTCTTGAACTCACATGCTTCCAATGGCTCTAGGCAAACCACGAAATAAAACTAAACTCTAAAGAACATGGCAAGAAATCCTTCTACCCATGGTCTGCCCTATCCAGAATCAGCAACTCTGATTTCCTGCTTATGTTCAGATGGATGTACTCACAAGGCACAAAATATCCATTATTATACCTCCTTCCACGCTTTTGTTCATGTCATTTGCTCACCTGGAAAAATCTTCCTCCCTTCTATCTAAAGTCAATACTTCTAAAGTCCATGTCAAGTCCTACCTTCCCCTCCAGAGCCATCTGTCTAGCAACTTACAAAGCCTAAGGACTCAAAAGGCAGCCCAACTTCCAAGAATGGTTCCCAGTTCTGTTGGCCAGAAGCCTGGGGAGAAAACTCATTCATTCATTTGTATTGAAAAAGAAGCAAACACTGGACTCAGGTCTCCCCAGAGGGTTGTAGGCAAGAGAAATGCCTCCTCTTTTTTCAGGGGAGCAATTTCAGGCCCTTGAAGATCAGGTTTAAGTCATTTCCTGACCAAACACCAGCACAGTTCCTATGCAACTCCAGCCAGGTTCAGCTCCTCTGGAAGACTCAAATGTAGTTTCTGAATTAATAATTCCTTCCAGCTTTGATATCTTCATTTGAGAGTTCCAGGAGAACAGAGTGTTTTTAAAAGGAAATGGGAGAAAGGATGCTCAAGGGGGGCATTATGGTGGGGAGAGAAGAGCTGTAACTTTTAAAAACGCATCTGGATGAATGAGACTAACTTCCTATGACTAATGTCCCCCAAACATTAAGCTAATGATTAAACTAAAAAATGCAAATCCCCAAGATGTCATATGCTGCTGGGCGGACTGATGGAAAGAAGCCTTGCAAACAGTCCCAACATTGTGTGGGGAGTTGGAGAGGAGATGTGCATGAAAACAACGGAGAGCCATATGGTCCTAGCCAATGGTCAACAACCAAAAATTTAAAAGCAGAGTAAGAAAACTCCAGAGCTACAGAGAAATGTGATTCTCCTACTCTCTCTTATTCTGGCACTTCTCTGGAAGTTCTAAGTGATGGGGGATAGAGCAAGAGAGCAACACCTCAAGAAGCAAATCTGTAGGCCTTCTCCATGGGGCTCTGCTCAGCAAGCTCTGTGGTTAAGTGGTGATCTCTACCTGCACGAAGATTCTCCATCCCCAGAGAAATGATGGGTGCTAGATTTGTGTGACCTCCCAATAGCCACCAAGATCTCCTCACAATCCTCTACATGTTAAGAAATGGGATAGTCCCCCAAATCAAAATAAGCCTGGAGTCAGCAGGACATCCCAGAAAGTACCACAGAGATTCAATCGAAGGTTCCTGTACCATAGTGGCAGCAATGACTCAGAAAGGTACAGGAGGCTTAGCTACCTTTTAACCTTGAAGGGTCTAAAAATTATAATTACTTGATTTGGGTTATCTTTTTGTTTCAAACTACCACTAAGCAAAAAGCTGATAGTGCCCCTGCCTCTTCAACATATTTGTAACTTCACAACAGCGGTGCCTGAGCTGGCATTTAAGGCTTTCCAGAAGGTCCAAGGAGCCCCTGCTGTTATATGCCTTATTTTGCAAGTATGTGCATTATAGGAGAAAAAGAATCATCACTTTCATTCAATTTTCAAACTATTATCTAAAGTTGGTTTAAAATTACTGGTATAAAAACAAAAAAAAAATAAAAATAAAAAAAAATAAAAAAATAATAATAAAATAAAATTACTGGTATGCTTCATGTAGCCAAGAAGTGATGGCCTTAGTAATAGAGAATATGAGATTATATTTTTCAGAGGTTTGAAGGACATGATAGTGGGACCTCATTAGAATCTGGGGCTTGGGTTCAAAAATGCCCACATTAGGAGCACCTGGGTGGCTCAGTTGGTTGAGCACCCAACTCTTGGTTTTGGCTCAGGTCATGATTCCATGGGTCATGATCGAGCCCCACTCCAGGCTCCATGTTCATTCAGCGTGGAGTCTGCTTGAGATTTTCTCTCCCTCTCCCTCCCGCTCTGCTCCTTCCTCCTCCTCACTCATGTGCATGTGCTCTCTCTCTCTCTCTCTCTCAAATAAGGAAGGAAGGAAGGAAGGAAGGAAGGAAGGAAGGAAGGAAGGAAGGAAGGAAGGAAATGAATGAATGAATGAATGAATTAATTAATTTAAAAAATCTTATTTAAAAATATCCACTTTAGGGCAGCCCCGGTGGCGCAGAGGTTTAGTGCCGCCTGCAGCCCAGGGCGTGATCCTGGGATCCGGGATCAAGTCCCACATCGGGCTCCCTGCGTGGAGCCTGCTTCTCCCTCTGCCTGTGTCTCTGCCTCTCTCTCTCTCTCTCTGTGTCTCTCATGAATAAATAAAGTCTTAAAAAATCCACTTTACAGATTCTCCTTATTAGAGTAAAAGAGATACAATATGCATTCTTCTGCTCAGGGCATACACCTTGACCTGAACAAATGCTATAAATAAGGACTATTTAGTGCACTCTTATTTCTAAGTGAGATTAATGAACAAAATACCCAAACTTACCCAGAAGTCATCCCCATTTAATATTGCAAACAATATTAAATTACAGACCTTATAGGACACATCACAAACCAATATCCTATCATTCAAGGAACACACATCTGTATGCCCTGTTGTATTTTATTGATTAATTTGTATATTCATCATACAGTTTCATAGTTTGAGACCATAATGAAATTTTCTCATTCTACAGAAGAACAAATTAAGACCTAAGATCACAGAGCAAGTCCTGCACCAGAAATCATCATCTTCTGAATTAAGTCCCAGAAAACAGCTGTCCAGAGTCTGAAGCTATGGAGAAACTGGTCCAACCTTCCTAGAAGACAATCTGGCACTTTCTCAGGGATGGCACAGTTTCACGTCGCTCCCTCCACTGCCAGAAAGCTGCTCCCACAGGGCTCTGGTTAAGAAAGCTGTACTGAGGGTGGCAATTTCTATCAACATGGTTTGACTGTTTTTCAAAGTTTCAACGCTTTCTCTCCAATGACTGCTTTCATGAAACATGCTGCCAGTCTATCACCCCCCCCCCCCGCCCCAGAAGAGCAGTGAGTTCTTGCATTTGAAGATGGGAGGAGTATAGTTACCATAGTCGTTCTTGTTTTCTTTCACCAGTGAGGGCTTTGGTAGGAATGAGGAGTTCTGGAACCTTACACAAAGGAAGGCCGTGTTGCCAAAGTAGCAACCATCAGGGTCCCAGTGAAGACCAGGAGCTGATCCTCTAATTAGGTTAGTCTTTCAGGTTGACATTTCTGAAGAGTGCAGGCCAGCTATTTGTAGAATGTCCCTCGGTTCAATTCTGGTTGCTTCAGGTTATGCATCTGAGGCAGGAATTCCTCAGGACATCACATCAGAAGGCACATGCTGTTTTTCCTGCTTTCTATCTCCGACCTGAGCCGTGCACTAGGACTGGGGAATGCAGTCCTCGGAGACACCCGTCAGACAGCAGCATGCCAGCCTTCGAGCTCAAAATGAAGGAATCTGAACCTCTTGAGTCAAGCCGCCACCCCCTGCTTCTCATGCAGGCTGTATGATTATCAGTTCAGTGGAGTTCCCGTGGAGGCGGCCCACAGCAGGAGCACTGCAGGCTGGCAGCCCAGAGCTGGCAGGGAGGAGGACTCCACTCCAGGTCCTGGAGTCACCCCTGCCCAGGCCTCGAATTCGGGGGGCTTGGCTGAGCTAGGGATGGAGGGAAGGACCACCTCGCTCCTGCCTTTCCAGTTCATGTCTGGGAAGCTGAGATGCCTGCAGGGTGACCTTCACCAGGGTCGGACAGCCAACGCCCTTCTGGGTAACTTGTTGCCAACCACAGGTCACCCAATCAGTCCGGGGCTTGCTTCCAAGCATTCGTTCCCAATCCATTATTCATTGAGGCAGAGTCGGCCAAGGGGAAGAGGAGACACGGCTGGAAGCATAAGATCAAACTCGCCCTAGGCAAAACTGTAGAGTCCAAATAGCTTGTTTTCAGAGACTCCTGCTCTTTCTGTACATTTCCCCGTTTACAGAAATAATTTTCTCCCTGGGGCCGAAGGCTCCCAAGCGCTTCTGAGTAGAGGTGGCATCTTGCTCGCAGTATAATGTTGGGTGCTTTCTGCATATTTGGAGTACGACACACAATTTTTTAAGAGGAGGGCTCATTTTCTCCTGGTGCCATTATTATCCAAAAATAATAACTGGAGAAGGGTGGAATGTCTACAGCAATGGGGGAGCTATATGGGGTCTTCAAAGCATCCTTCAGGTCATTCCAAGGAGCCCACCAACTGCTTATATGAATCTGAGGTTGGTCAGCAAGGCTTTAGTGCTAAACCCCATGCTCAGCGCTGCTCCTTCTAGCAATCCCAAGTCCCAGGGAGCTCTCATCAGAAGCAAAGAGAAATATTTGCCAAAAATGTGTTTGAAAGCACACTGGATTGAGCAGAATCCACTTCACCACTCAATTTACTCAATTTGTTTAATATATCAGTTACTCACTGGGCCTCACTTTCTTCATTTAAAAGATGAGAAGGTCCAGGGACGCTTGGGTGGCTCGGCTCAGGTCGTGATCTCAGGGTCCTGAGATGGAGCCCTGCAGCAGGCTCTCAGCTCAGCATGGAATCTGCTTCTCCCTCTGCCCCTCCTCCTGCTCATGCTCCCTCTCCCTTTCCCTCTCCCTCTCTCTCTCAAATAAATAAAATCTTAAAAAAAAATGAGAAGGTCTAGCTGGTGGATCACAAAGATCTCTGAGCTTTGAACTGTTGAAAGATTATATTCCAGCCTGTTGTGATTCATTCAAAGTTATGGAAATGGCAAGTGGCGTCTGATTTTAAAAGTAACATTTCAGGTTTGTTATGTGCTAGTCTAAGTACTTGACCTGAATTAACTCCTTGGAGCCTCAGAAAAATATCTGAAGTCATTACTTTTACCAACCCCATTTTATAGAGGAGGAGGCTGCAGAGCCAGAAGCCGAACACAACAGTGTTAACTGTTCATCTTCTGAACCGCTATGCTATGTCGCCTCTCAAAGCAGAGCAATTTGCCACCAAGAAGTGAGGCTGGTCAGGCAGGGCTGGGGGCAAGGAAAAGGAGAGCTAAGGGTGCTGGCCAGGAATGGGGGTCAGGCCGCCCCAAGCTTCGGGGGTCACACACCTCAATGGAGTCCAGGGCAAGAAAGTGGTCCAGCTGGACCTGTCCGAGTGTATGATGTTAGCACCCTTGCTGCCACCTGAAGTCTCTGAAAGCCTGTGGATGTCTCTGAGCAGAACTGGCGAGGGAGGGTCATGCCAGAGACGTGGTGCAGCTTTCGCAGCCCTGCACCCACCCCAACCAGCCTTCTCGAAGCCAGGCCTCTCCAGGCTCCCTGCTGCAGGGCTGCAATTACAGGACTGGATGCCTGAAGGATGATCTGAAGTTCTTTTCCCTGAAACTCCCTGTGCCCAAGCACACAGACACGCAGGCGTCCGAAAAGAACACCCAAGAAACGGTTTCTTCACTTTCTGGATCCCTAATGGCAAATAAGCAAAGGTGCGTGTATAAGCTGATATTGTGTGCTCGGACGGGACCACGCAGGGAAGACAGACGGACAGAGACAGAGAGACAGGCAGAGAGAAACACACACAGAAACAGGCAGAAACAGAGAGAGAAAGACATACAGAGACAGAGAGACAAGCAGAGGCAGAGAGAGACATACAGAGACAGAGACAGAGAGACAGGCAGAGACAGAGAGCAAGACAGAAAGAAATACAGAGACAGACAGAGCAGCAGAGACAGAAGTCAGACAGAGGGGATGGGGGCAAGGGATAGGCACGCAGAGAACTGACTCTCAAAAAGCCTCAAAGCTTCTTCAAAGCTTCCCATTTAAATAAAGCCAGATCCCATTGCAACGTTTGGGAGCCTCTATTGGTGTCTGAAAATCAGTGTTTTAGCTCCACCTAACTTTTGTAGGTTTTGTTGTTGTTGTTGTTGTTGTTGTTGTTGTTGTTGTATGTGGTTTTGTTTTTTGGTTTTTGTTTTTTTGTTTTTGTTTTTGTTTTTGTTTTTTTGGAGTTACAGTCTGGCATAAAAGTGCCAGTTTGTTATGTGGGTGGGTAATGGTATGCTTTTAATTAAGGAGGCAGAGACTAAATTAAACCACATCAAGTGGCTAGTGTTTCTTTAATTTCAGACTGTGGGTCCCTTACCCTGAGCCCAAGGAGTTGGGCTAGATCATGATTCCCCCCTTTAATGGTTATGGCTGAAAAGCTCCATCTCATGACCAGCTTCATAATTGATTAAACACAACTGTGGACTCCCATGATCAGGAAGTGCAATTTTGCTGGTGTCGCTTCAAGTCTAAAATACCTCCAGGGTAATTACAGGCTCAGAGGCAACTCCGAAGGCTTTGAAGTAGAGAAAGAAAAGATTAGGGCGTCCAGAGGATCTGTGCCTGTTCATTTGTCCTTCATGGCAAAATCTTGAAAGCCTTTGGGGAAAGATGCCCCTGTCTGCAGGAGTGCTGGGGGTCCGGACATCCCGGCCTGGCTGCAGGCTGGGAAGGAGAGCGGTGTCCCAGGTCACGGCAAGCTTCAGAGGTCACCGCGGCATCCCCTGGGGAAGGCTGCCCTTTCCTGTTAGCTCCTCGTCCAGGCTTCAGGCAGCTCTGATTCTCTGTGCCTGAGGTCTGGTTCGCCTGACTGGCGGCGACTTGAGCCGTCCACTCGAGGCAGGGAGAAGTGCACTCCGTCCGACCAGCTAAATTATTTACTTTGATAGCAATTATCAAACACTACAAACCACACTCTAAAGGCCTCTTTGCAGTTCACACACAGAGGATATAAACCTTACTCAGAAATGGAGAGTGTGGAGGGCTCTTTTTTATTTTTTAATTAATAATAGGTTAGAAGTAAAAACCATTATTAGTGACAGGACATAATGGGAAAGCCAGACCTGCATTGTTAAGAGGACTATTTAAGGAAATGTTAATGAATTGAATTTGAAGCTCTTCGTAGTCAACCTGGAGACAACTAATGGTTTCAAAGTGGAAAAGTGAAGAGTTATTAAATGTTGTATATTTATTACGCTAATAATCAAACTGCCAGAGGCTGGGAGAGATGCAAATATGGGTCCACGTCCTGTTTAACCATTAGCTGTGGAAATGCAAGAGATGCACTGGGGGGAAGTTACCGCATGCAAACATTTGCCAAT
Source organism: Canis lupus familiaris (assembly GCF_011100685.1). Taxonomy (NCBI): domain Eukaryota; kingdom Metazoa; phylum Chordata; class Mammalia; order Carnivora; family Canidae; genus Canis; species Canis lupus. The sequence goes on from NC_049231.1 coordinate 61,451,501, forward strand.
GCCACTGTGATGGATAGTTCACGGATCAGGGCTGTAACTATTCCAGTCCCAGGAAAGGCCATTTCCGCAGAGGACAGAATCATAACTGAATTTTTTACTGGCACTTGGAGAGAGACGAGGCCAATATTTTTGGTGGCTGCCATTTTACATGGGGGGGGGGGGGTTGTATTTAAATAAATAAATAATATAAGACACCTTTTCCAGTTGTCCGAGTTTTCTAGCCCTCCCGGGAGGAGAATCCCACAGATCCTGGAAAGGAGGAAAATGCTCTTTCTAAGGCAGATGTCCTTCTGAGGTAAATCTGCAAAGATCCTCTTTTATCTTTGTGATAACTTCCCTCAATGCATGGTTCTCTCTATTTGTAGCAAACTAAACCTAACAGAGTAAAAAAGAATGTGGATTCTAGAAGCAGAGTCTGAATTCTGAACCTGGACTTCTGGATTTGCCACTTCCCACCAGGATGAACCTGGGAAAGTCGTTCCTCTCTCTGGACCACAGTTTCCTCATCTGCAAAATAGGGACAGTAGTACCTACCCTGCAGGACTGGGCCGAAGATCAGTGATGAAGTGTGTCAAGTGCCTAAGAGAGTGGCTGCGACATAAGAGGCTCTTGTTTTAGGGGATTCTCTAGAATCAGACCTTCTGTGAGGATTAGTGCAAAGTGGGTCTGCACTTTGCACTAATTTGTGATTTGCAAAGTGGGTCTTCCCAGGGTAAATCTGGAAGGGAGTGGGAGAAGCAAGACAAGAGAGGGGAGATGGCCAGAAAAAGGCTGGATTTCAGGTAAAGTCTCACGGTAGGTAGTTTTCAGCCTGACCCCAGAGGGACTCCAGAGTTTAAGTTGTACCTCAGATCACCAGAAGGCAAGAAATTGGGTGTTCATACCCCAGGGCCTGTTTGTTATTGGTCAAAGCCTCCCTGAGGGGATCTGAATTCCCAGGCACGTTTCAGCTCTCCAAACCATGAGCAAGGCAGGCTCTGATAGTCTGGAGACAGTCCAGAAGACGAACCGCAGTTGCTGTCAGAAACTGAGTGGCTGGTGGGGCACAAAAACCGTAGAAAAGGATCTGAGGACATTTGGGCAGAGTATTAGCATGAGAGTATTGTACACGAGAGTGCTCTACACATCGTATCATCAGTCTTGTGACCTACCTTGAGGTTATCCCACAAGCTCTCTCTAGCCATCTTGTAGTCGAATGTGGAGTAACAGACGACAGGAGCCTATCACAGTTCTTCCTGAACTCAAGCCAACAGGGATGTAGTGAGTACTTGCTGTGGGCTCCTCACCCTACTAAGTCCTGAGGGCAAAGACATACCGACGTGAAGGGTAGGCTCCATCCCAGTCCACTTGGGAGAACAAGCACTCATATAAACAGTGTAGTAGCTGCACAGCGTAAGAGCTCATTCTTGGGGGCAAAAGAAGAAAAGTGTGAAACAAAGCACTTCCTGATTCTACCGTCACTGATGAAAAAAATGATGCCAGTGGAAAATGTACTGAATATGGGATTTGCTGAAAGAATTATTGGGGTTCCAGGAAGAAATGGCCCAAGGCCAGGTTTGGGAAGCAGAGCTCCAGTGAACAGGCACTATGTAAAGCATCACTTTCTCCCAGACCCTCCTCCATAATACCACCATTGCCATCGAGAACCCAAAGTGATGATGGAGATGGGGGAAAGGACATTCCTTAGACTCTGAAATTTGGAACTCTCAATTCTTCAATCATCAGAATTTTCCAGCTGCAAGGAAACTCAGAGGTCATTTAATCTAAACTCTTTGTTTTATGATGATGCAATTAAGGCATGAGAAGTTAAGCAAGTTACCACAAGTGATGGCAGAATGGAAAATAGAGGCTATTGCCTCCTCATTCCTAATTTATTGATCCTTGTATTGTTCCCAGATAATCCATAAATACAAGATTTGCAAGTGTCTACAAGTAGAATCCTTCTGCCTCCAGGGGTCAGCGAACTGTGGTCTCTAGGACCGTAGTTACCTGTTTTGGTAAATAAAGTTTTATGGGAACGTAGCCATGCCTGTTCATTTATGGGCCTATGATTACAGCCACACGACAGTGGCAGAGTTAGGTAGTTGTGACAGAGACTGCATGGCCCACAAGACTCAAAATATTTACTCTCTGGACATTTGCAGGAAAAGTTTGCTGAGCCTTACCAGAGACCTTAGGAGGTGGGCATTGCCAAATGAACCAGCCTGTGCAGATGGGCTCGGCAACTGAATCAGGTGGCTATCCAGACGCCTTGCTGAGGAGCCCTACGTAACCAGGACTGGATGACGGTGGAGCTGGCTGAGAGCGGCTGGAGACTGCTTGGGCAGTCAACCCAGTCAGCACCGCTTGGGCAAAGTCAACCCACTCTGGGTCAGAGAGGCCCCGCACGCCACATGCGCTACCGGCTGTGAGGACCTGTTTATTTTTAGTCCACTTAAAATGCCTAAATCAGTGAGGAGACCCTCAAAGTGGCCTTCCAGTTCTGTCACTCAAATGCCAACAAGCGGATCTTCCACCTCACTCCGTGACAACGCGCTGCTTCTTTCCTAGTCCTCCATGAAATGCCACATAAACCAAGGTGTACGCGTGTTGCCTGCTTCAGCACCACCTCAGAATTACCTCTGTCACCCTTCATGGAATAATTATATGTATTTACCAATGACAGTCCATAAATCTACTTGTTTGAACAAGAACAAATTACCGATATTTGTTCTCTACCTGGTCAGGCTAATTCTTAAACAAAAGGAGGTGTGTTTCTCCAAACCTTAGGCTCCAGAGAGTTTAAGGTGTACATTACGAGCATTCAGCCTGCAGAGAAACAGTCGAAGGTCCTATATAGGAAATGTGTCACAAATGTTATTACTTCTCTAGCAGCTAAATATGATTCAAAACACAGACAAATGATTTAATTAGCATGGTACCTTTATGTGGACATTCTGGGGTCAGCTCAGAGGCTGGGTAAAGCTAAGCTGTTTGCAGATATCATTCTGGTTGTATTGCTCCTGGGGAATATTTTATTTGAGCAAACCTGAGGTGCTTTTCCGCATAAAAAGATTATCCCCTGGGAGTCGTGAAAGTCATATCATCACCAGAAGTAATAATTAATACCGACATAATTATAATAACGTATACTATACATACTATAATTTTTATATAATGATATATATTGTAATATAAATACCAACGTATTACCTTGTGTTTCATTCTAAAACTTAGTGGAAGTGGACGGGCGGTGAGAGGAACATCCCTCCCTCCAGGGCCTCAGAAAATGAGAGGAAGCCACACGTGACAGCCGCGAGTGAGTCTCAGGTGCCACCCGCTCTCACACACGCGGCATCCCCCTGACGAGGAAGGAAGCCAACGCTCTGGGGTGGAGACGGTAAGGAAACGTCCTGCAGCATGAGCCAGAAGGGCTCCTCTGAGGCCCACGTCTACAGCCGGAGCGGGGGAGCCAGCCGCTCCGGGGGGTGCTGACGACGTGGTGCGTGCAGCTGCTCCTCCGCGGAGACGAGCTCGAGGCCTAGAAGTTGCTGATGCCTTTGGAAAAGCCTCCCCAGGAGGAATCGCTTCTCAGAGGTTGGATACCAGGCTGCGAAGTAAAGGCTGTGGTTGTACGGGTCACCCTGGCCTGTGTCCCTGAGTCCCTGGAATGTCTACGCCCATAAAGCTGGATGGAGTATGTGCATGTGTACTTGGGGCCAGTCAAATGAAGTGAGCCTAGAAGGTGGTGGAAATGACCTTTAAAGAAGCCTAGCACCGTTTACACATGCAGCTGAGGCTCCGTCCTGTCCCGGGAGCGGTCCTGGGAAGCGGAGCATTTAGTCTCCTGATGCTACCAGAACAGGAAGGGTCTGGAACTCCTCAATGGGGCTCCTTGTCAGATTCTCTGGGAAATTCTTTGGGAAGCCCTCAGAAGTAGCAATTTTAACTTCTGAGGGTAAATTTGACTTTTAGAATAAGTGAAAAAGGTGCTCAGGACCAAGTCTAGGAACAAGGCGAGTAATCCAACCGGGGAACACCATGGAGGATTTAAAGGAGGTACAGCTATGAGCTGTAAGAAATGAGTCTACTTCCCTTGGCTGGCTCAAATCTCAGTTCTGAGAGTGGCGGCAACAGGCAAGTTCTCCACAGCACCTTGAGCATAAGTGACTGACACTAAAAAGACACACTCGTTGAGATGTCATTTAGCCTGGGGAAATATTAGTTCCATGATTTTCAGTGCCACCAGGTATGCAAGCCGTCAAGGTCATGTACGTGGACTCTCGATGTGGCCAGCAATAAATGTCTACATACTCAGGAGCAATGGGGGTCTGCAAAAGCCATGCCTTTTGTCAGAGTTGGGCCACATCCAACCCACTAGCTCAGCACCTATTTTCATAAATAAACTTTTACTAGAGCACAGCCATGCCCATTTTGTTTATGTACCTTGTTTTCACTCCACAATGGCAGCATTGAGTAGTTGCCACAGAGAACCCATGGCCAGCAAAGCCTGAAATATTTACTATCAGACCCTTTACAGGAAGTTTGCTGATCCCAGTCCTTTGTGATTGAGTCTGTTTTAGAGGCTAATTAAAGTAGGAAACGTGTGGTGAATTGTCTTTCCTCCCTAGTTTTCCTCAATGACACTTGACCTTTTTATTTGTATGGAAGGTAATAACAGAATTTGGCATATACTTTTATTAGTCTCCTAGGGCTGCCCTAACAAATTACCACAATCTGGGTGGCTATTAACAACAGAAATTCATTTTCACAATTCTGGAGGCTAAAAATCCAAAATCGAGATGTTTGCTGGGCTGTGCTCCCTGCAAAGACTCTAGGGGGAGGATCCTACATTGTCTCTTTCTAGCTTCTGGTGATCCTTGGCACCCCTTGGCTGGTAGATGCATCATTCCAATCTCTGGCTCCATCTTCACATCACCTTCTCCCTGTGTGTCTTCATCCCATTTCCAAATTGTCCTCTTCTGATGAGGACACCAGTCATATCAGACTTAGGGTCCACACTATGATGTGTAACCTCATCTTAACTTGATTACATCTGCAGTGGCCCTATTTCCAATTAAGGTCACAGTCACAGGTTCTAGGACATGAATTCTGAGAAGGCACTATTCAACCCAGAACAATTTGGTACTTGGTACTCAATAAATTTTATTTATTTATTTATTTATGTAGCCCTGTGTGACACGTTCTGACCAATTTCCAAGTCAGCTGACCTTCTTCCCTCCACAACAGCTCTGAGGAGCTTGTCCTTCTGCCCTTCGGTAGGTCCATGTCCACTCTCCTCTACTTAGAAATATGTTACTTCTTCTCAATTCTCTAGTATCCCCTTTTCTTACTTCCTCTTGAAGATCTACATCAGAGAAAGCCCATTTATGGCAACCCTCCTCTTTTTGTTTCCCAAATCTTCAGAACACCAAGACTTTCAAATCTGGGCTTACGGCTCCAGTGGCTTCCTCTGATGTCTTCTGGGCAAGACTCAAAAACCTAGCCTACTCTTGGTATGAACACAGGCACTGTCTAGCAGAGAGTAGCAAAGTGGTAACCACTTTCCACTGTAGTCTTTTCCCTCCCTGTCACTCTATGGTCATAATTATTATTTTGCCATTTCAAATAATACTTGCCTTTGTCTAACACTATCAAGGAGTCGTAACAGTTAAAGGAAATCTTTAGCTACAACAGACAGTATTAACAATGTTAGGGGTGCCAGATAAAATACAGGATTCCTAGTTAAATTTGAGTTTCAGATAACAAGGAATAAATTTTTAGTATAAGTATGGCCCAGGCAATATTTAGCACATATTTGTACTAGAACAAAACAAAACATCATTTCTTGTTTATCTGAAATTCAAAATTAGTGGGCATCATGTATTTTTATTTGCCAAATTCAGCAACTCCAAACAATAGTCTATTGGCTATTTATAAGTACAAAAGACTTCACTAACTCTACTACACAGTACTTACCTCCCTTCCCCTGTTATCAGTACTTCTGGGGATCAGCTTGTAAGGCTAATTGTCAGCAATTAATATTTAAGAATTTGTTTCTCTTTTTTTCTCCAGCATCTGAGGAGAATTCTCTAAGAATTCCAGCAGCATCGCCTACTGGTGCCAGTAGTATCAGCATCTAACCACCATCACTCAGTAGCCATGTGACTCTGAGCAAGTTCTTAACCCTCCCCTCTAGGCCTCAGTCTGCTCATCTGTAGAAGAAGGGCGATCAGAGTTGCTATGAAGATTAAATAGTCCATGTGGGAGCACTGCACTTGGCGTACAGCAATCATCTAGCACATTCCCATTGCCTAGCATCCTTATTACCTGTTGGGACTTATTGCATGACTGGTGGGGAGGGCGCAATTGGCCTGGACCTCTCCAGATGAAGTTCTACCTGCCTTCACCAAGATACCCTGACAAGCTTGAAACAATGTGCTCCCTACATGGCTTTAAGCTTGTGTCATAGAGTTATTCATACAAGTATTATTTTGTAAACCTTGTGATTATAATGTGCATAGCACATTTCCATTGCATCACATTTTTGAAGCCCTATTTTGTGACTTTCTTATTTTAAAAAATGCTGAGATGCAAAGAAACTACAGATAAGCAGGGGCCTATATCAACTTCTGATGATAAACCTATGAACCCACCACTGAGGCTGATGGACAGTGGCCCTCCCCAGCCCAGAGCATCTAGCCAGTGGATATACAAGTACACCTCCTATGAGCCACAGCTAAGACCTCAAGAAGGACTGAAAGGGGCCAAAGCGGTGGGCCAGCACTCCCTCCATAAACAGCTCATCCATCTTCTCCAGAGAACCCTACAAACATTACCATTTTGTATTTGTGCCATGACATGAAAAATTATGGGAAACGTTGTCCCAGGCTTCTGGGAACATTCACAGCTCTGCCAGGGTGACACCCACCCCCAAATCCACCCTTGAGGAAGAAGAGGAGCTCTGAAATGGATCAACGACAAGTTGAGTCATTAGAGAACGCAATTTTGATCCTCATATCAAGGGTAGAGGCTTTAATGGATGGGAGGAGTAAAGGGAAAGTAAATAAAACCAGACAGGGGCAAACTATTCTTAGTGTTTCTGTTTTGCCTTCCTCAGTCTGTTCCCTGTTTGAGGTTCCAACTAGCTCTGCGTCTGACCGAACTCCTCACCTCACCTGATCCTAGATTGAATGTTTGGGGGAAGGACACACAGAACAAGCGCTATCTTTGCTCTGTCCTTGGGGAGGGAATTTGTTTCTCTGACTTACCCATTTTTCCCCATTATCATAAGAGAGGTAAGATCCAGACGTCCAGGTCAAGAGGTATACGGGCAATGTAAGAGGTGAGTATTTACTATCTCAGAGACTCTAATCAGAGCAGGTAATGATCTGGAATGTCAATATAATGCCATCAGGTGCAGTGAGGAAAGCATGGACATAGGGCTTGAATAACTCTTGGAATGAAACTCAAAAAAAAAAAAAAACCCACAAAATCTGGTTTTATGACTTTGGGCAAGTCAGTAACTTAAATTCTAGTAGCCTCATTTTCTTTTCTCTCATGTGAAATGGGGATAATGACACCTTCCTCATTGGAATATCTTAAGGGTTTAAGGAATCAGAGTAAAAAAAGAAGCAGCATAACATCATCCCACTTGATACACAGAAGAACTTAATAAATGTTACCTTCCTGCTGTGCTCTTCCCTGTTTCCCCATTTTTTTCAGAGAATCTAAGGAAATACACTTCCACACATCTGTTATCCACAGAGGCAGTTCTGCCCCTGTCACTCCATCTTCCAGGTAGGATTTGTATGCAGCTGCCTCAGTTGTCTGCTCCCCAACTCCAGCCTCACTCCCACGCATTTCTAGTGACCATGTCCTCGCCATCTGATGGAGGTTCTCAGTTCCATTATCAGCACAGAAAATCTGCTTTAACAAATCTAGTTTTTAAAGAGAAGCTTTTGCCATCTTTTAAAAATATCTTAACCCTACCTCAATAGCACCTTTCTGAACAGTGATCTGATGATCTCCATTCTCTCCTGATACTTCCTATTCCTGGGCTTGAGTCATCCTGAAATCAGACCATCAGTACCATAAGCCAAGCTAATCTCCCAAGACCACAGACCTAATCTGGCATCCCCCCTCCTCAAACACTCTCAGCAGCAACCCAAGCACCTCGGCCTGCCAGTCAAAGTCCTCCATGATTCTGCCGAAGCAAATGTTTCAGCTGTGGTCACTCCTGAACTAGCACTCCAACTGTAGCTAAAATGAAAAGGATTGCTGTGCAAGACCCTCTTGCTTTCTTCTGCTGTTTCCTTCTGCTGTTCTTCATTTCCACATTTACAACCACCCCTCAAAAATAAATAAATAAATAAATAAATAAATAAATAAATAAATAAAGCCCTCCCCAATCACCCACGTTGACATTGTTCCCTGCTCTGAACTCCCAGAGCAATTTATGTACTCCACATCAACTGACAGGTATTTAAATAATAATAATAATAATAAAAATAACCACCTAATCTCTTATATAGGCCTCAGGTACCCACAAGTGTCCTCTAATATTTACATTTGCATGATTTCATCAACTATGTCAGAAGCTCTTCAAAGGCATACGTTTTATTTCTTATTTCTCTCTGTATTCCCCAGTGCATCTGACCAATGCTTTGAACCTAGAACCATTACAATAAAAATCTGATGAAGAAATGAATGAATGAATGAATGAATGGCTCTCGAGAAGGAAGTGCCACAGGAAGTTAGATGCTGTGAGAAGCAAGGCTGATGACTTCAAAGTTCCTTTTACTCTCTTTAAATAGTACTAGTCCAATGTCTGTTATTTCTTTAATGCTATGTACCTATTCCACACATATTTAATGTTCACACACTCTGCAAACTTTAGTTTTTTTTCACTGATAGTGTGATTCACGCAGGGTCACAGAAATGGCCCTGCCCCTGAGACTTTCATCTAGTAAAGGGACTTGAGACTTGGTCATAAATGCAAATCAACAGAATGGCCTCGAATAAATAAAAAGAGGCAAGAGGTATAAACAAATGCCCCAGAAGTTTGAAAGAGGTGCAAAGCTTCTAGTTATGAGAACTACATCCAGATCAATGAGAGCCCAAATTTGCAGGAGCTAATGGGATTCAAGGATCAGTGAGTCCAGGTCAGTGGACCCTATCAAAGTTACAGGTATGGGAACAAAGCACTCCATTGTAACTATGCCTTGCCATGAGGTGACACGTTCTGATATGGCCAGATCCTCAAATACAGGGAAAGCCTTTATTATAACTCAGTGGCTATGAGCCTTGCAATCCTCATCTGTAAAATGAAAATAACATTAGCTCCTCCATAGGGTTGAAATAAGATTGAAATGAAACATTTGTCAAAGGTCTTCTACTATATTAGAGACACCACATATGCCCAATAAATACTAACTACCGCACATACTATTACAATATCTCTTCAACTCTAAGGTACCATGGGTTGGAAAGTATGGTTTTGATTAAAAACAGCATTTTAGGGAGAAAAAGAAGTCAAACAAACAAAAAAACAAAAATGTTAAGTCTACTATAAGCAGGATGCTGACCAAGCTATCTTAAACTGCTAAAAAGCTATTTCCTAGAATTGAGGAAATATGGTAGATAGTAGACAGTATGTCTTAAGAGTCCATCGATTTGCTTAATTGCTTTGGAATTTAAAGCTATATCAAGTCCTTCTACGTCAGAGACCTCGGGATACCGGTGTCTGTCAAAGCAGGATCCTATAGTTCAGACCCTGGAGGATGGATCGGGACCTTCACTCGCGCGCACACACACACACACACACACACACACACAGATTCCAGATATGGAAACCCAGCAACAAATCACCCTTCACAGTAAACTTGCTCATTGTCTGAGCAGAATCGTGTTCTTTTAAAAATAAAACTGTGAGTGGGAGTGCTTGCGTTCTGGAATAGAGTCTTTTTTTCCTCCCTTCATCCCATGTTCCTTGGCTACATGCTATTATGTGATATTCAGGACTGTCAAACCTTCTGGAGCCATAAGCATTTTTCAGACAACCAATCTCAATATGCATTATCAAAATTAGATCTTTTCTCTGCAGATGACAATTATGTATTATATGGTTACATGCTTATGAGTCTGTGACACCGTATTGTTAGACTTGGGGTATTGACTTTTAACAATATGTTACCTTATTATATTTGGTGTCGCATTATGCCTGGATTGCAGCATTTGTCCCGTGGCCCCACTCAGGCTGCAATTAGTTTCTCAGTAAGTGTCAAACAGCACTGGGGGGGAAGAGTGGGTGAAAGGTAACTTGGAAAGGATTTTCTTCTGTAACTGTCACTTAGCTATCCTGTTCCTCAACAAAAGAACTTCAACTAGTCCAGGAAAAGACAAGTTGTATGCTCATCAATAAGACTGCCTCTGAAGAAAACAGCAACTCCAGTTGGGAGCTTCAAACATTCGGAAGGTCTTGGATACCAGCCCACGGTCACAAAAGAGCTGATTGCAGGGCAGAGAGAAAGAGGAAGAATAGGACGTAAGAAATCCCGGTATTTGTTTCTATAAACACAAGCTCAGTGCAGTTTAAACTCATAAACATGCTAAAAGGAGCTAGAGGTAGCCTGTTACTTTGTCATATATTTTTATAGGCCTTTCTGAATGGTTTCAGATTTGACATAGTAACTGCCTGTTACTAGAAATAAACTGTAAGTCAATTCCATGCTGCCATAATTCACTGCCCAGGGTTGTTCAAAGAGATTTAGTGATGCCCATGATGGACAGCAAGCCCCTTGATGTTCTCATTTTCACTTGGAGTTTTGTAGTGCCTCCAGCTTGCTGACCTCTAGAGACCTGGAAGGAGGGGACCTTCCTCAGGGGTCAACACTCACGCCACACGACGGGTCTCTTACCCGTCCTCGCAAGAAAGCAAATGAGGTACTCTCTACAAGTCTCTCTGGGTCTGTCTGCCTCCCTCTTTATTTCTAGAGGTTGACAATCATTGTTCCCAGAAGAGTGACCTGCTTTGGAAGAATAAATTAATCCAAGGTCACAATACCACCCAGCAGGAATTAGGTGCCTGGAAAGTAGCAATACCTCATCTCCTTGGCTGGCATTTTCTTTTGGCTGAAGACTTTGGCTGCATCTCCACCATGTCACGCACCCAGATGGAAAGTGAAAAATCCATTCAGCCATCTGGCTGTTTCGGTCTACACAATGCCATGCATCTGGGGCCATCTGGGAGACGGACTGAATTTTTTCACTTTCTGCCTGGTTGTTCGGTGTGGTGTAGATGCAGCCTTTAACTAGGCTAAAGTACCGGATAACCCCCTGCCCTATTGGAAAAGCTAAAAGAGGAGTCCAGGATAATGAGGCCTATAGCACCATTCTGGAATATAAATTGAAACTTTGTGAATAGCAGTATAACACAAACTGTAGGAAATAATAAAGAATAAGACTATTGTTTATTAGATAAAGCAAACACAAGAACGGAATCAAGTGATTATTTGTCAACTTAGTTGTCTCAGACAGCTAGCACAAAATTCTCAAGGGCATATTATTACGATTCTTTCCTAGGGTTGGACATTAGTCTAAAAGGCATCTTGAATGGACTCCTGTGCTTGGAATTGTGGTTAAGCTAAAATATATGATTTCTAGATCCTAATTAGTATCTCCTATAACAGACTCTCTCTGTTTCTGAGTCAGTCCTAAAACAAACAACAGAAAAATATATGAAATGCTTCCCAAGAATCATATTCAACTTAACAGAACTTCTGTACTGATTTCAGAAACTCAGTGTATTAGCAACACGAGGAACTTAATAGCGTGGGGTAGAGGGCTGAGAGTACAGAGTGTATAAATTGTGGGAAAACGTAAATAGTGATTGTCAAATTAGGGTTTCCCTGGTATTATAATTAAACATCGTGGAATTCAGGGGTACTTTCTCTTCCCCCAGCTCATTTCTGAAGCTTATCTCTGGCAAGGTCTGGCAGCTTTCCCTTAACTGCAGTCTCTGCAGACAGCAATGCTGGACTCAGTTTCTAGAGTTTTCTTCCCAAATGCTGTTGGGGAAAATATTAAAATGGTTAAATAATAGGAATAGATATGGAAAAAAATCACGATTAAAATGTCCAGCCTAGGGAGGCAAAGTGGGGACTAGGTCATTGGGCCGTTGTAATATATACCCAAGGACTTAAGTCTAACCTTTGCCCTGAAAGCTGGCTTTAGATTTATCAAATAAATAAATAAATAAATAAATAAATAAATAAATAAATAAATAAATAAAGGATGAAGGCCATTTAGGGCCCAGAGGAGAAAAGAAGAGTAAATTTATGAAAGGTAGGCTGAGAGGATAAAAATAAAGTCCTTGCTGTTTCTTTTTTTTTTTTTTTTTTTTTTTTTTTTAATTTTTATTTATTTATGATAGTCACACACAGAGAGAGAGAGAGGCAGAGACATAGGCAGAGGGAGAAGCAGGCTCCATGCACCGGGAGCCCGACGTGGGATTCGATCCCGGGTCTCCAGGATCACGCCCTAGGCCAAAGGCAGGCGCCAAACCGCTGCGCCACCCAGGGATCCCGTCCTTGCTGTTTCTATCCCAGCATTATGAACAGGAATCCCCCTGCACACATTTAAATGGCATGTTCACATTTTATGAATCAGACCCTTAGTTTTAATTGCTTCTTGGACTATAGGCCAATTAAGGATGGGTCGGGAGGGCAGGGATCATTCCCACAGCCTCTGAGGTTCTGAGAGGTGGAGCTTGCTTAGCCTGAGGCATCCATTCACACTTGTATTAAAAAAAAAAAAAACAGACTGAGTACACCATTAAACACCTCTGGTAAGCATGCTTACTTTATAAGGGCTGAAAGCAAAAACTGGAGACCGCAAGTCCCCCTTTGGCCCCATCTCTTCCTTTCAAATAAAATCAATTACGTTTCTTCTTGTCTGAGCCATGGAAAACTTAATACCAATATATACAGACTCAGTATTGTATCTTGAGAAACTGCCAATAAGTTTGCAAGTCCTCTGAGATCTCCCCTCTTTTTATCTATAATTGATCCCTCGCACCTTTATGCAATAGTGAGGTTAAAGATTAAGAGCTTTTTTTAAAAAAAAAGATATTACATATAATAACAGCTGCATAACATACACATCTTAATGGACTGCTAGTTCCCATGAAGCAGCTCCAAAACTGTAAATTACTGAACTAAGCAACACCGGGAAGAAAAATAGAATGTGTTATTAAAACTATATGTTATCTTTTACATACTTTCACTTATGCACAGAGTATTTCCTCTGCTTCATTTTCACATAAGAAAATTAAAACTTACTGAATTTATACAAATAATATATTTTTACCAACCATTTCCCCAAAGCTTTTAAAATCACCTTTAGGTCTGATCACCAGGTTTAGTGGGACAGTCACCTGCACCTCACGTTTCAGTGCTAAACATGTCTAAATGTTAATTTTGAGGAACCTGTGGCGGGTGGTGGTGAGAGGGTCAAGCTAAACAGCACATGCACCTAGCAACAGCAAATAGCATTTCTCGCTTACGGGTCACTGGTTCAAGTCTCAATCCAGTCAGCAGGATCCCAAAGCCATGACCATTTAGTTGCTCAGGGATCTGGTGAATTAAGTGGCTATGAAAAGTCTGGTCCCCATCCCAGCTGGACATCTAATCAGGGCGAACAGATCGTTTATAACGTGGCCCTGTTCCTCCCAGCTTCCTTCCTTCCCCCATATTGTCCTAGCTATGGAGACCTTACAAAGAGACCCCAAATGACTGGGCCTGGAGTCAGAAACCCTGCCCTCCCACTTCTAGAAATGTACACTTCTATACTATACCCACATATTCTCTCTCTCTCTCTCTCTCTTTCACTCTCTCTGTCTCCAGTGTCTGCATTCTACATCCATAATCCATGCATGCACACAGTCATGAGGGAGTCCAGTCACCATCCATGGTCTCAGGAGGTCAATCGCCTTCTCTGCTCATACTATTAATCCAATACCTTTTGCTGATGCCAAATTTCCTTGTCTACTTTCTTCCTCCAACATACATACCACACTGCAGAAAACCAACTAACTGAAAAACTAACAAAACTAAAAACAAACAAAAAAAAATCCCAATTTATGATAAACATTACAATGAAGCTTTCACATTCTGCTAATGAAGAAAGCAAGCATCAAGATAAAAGTAAAACGACCTATTAGATTTTGTTTCTGTGCCACTGAAATAAAATAGTAAACCAGCTTGGCAGTTAATGCAGGGAACCCGGCATGTGCTCATTAACTCTATGCCAGGTACAAAGGTGTCTTAACAGCTCTGTTTTAATTCCATGATCCGGCCCATAATCCAGTGCTAAACAATAATTAGTATTGACTTGTTAAACAGTAGTCGAAGGCCTCCTTTAAGCACCTCAAATATTCTTTAAGTTCCACAGACGGAGAATCAAAGGAAGGAGGAGGCACGGTTGGGAGAAGAGAGAGGGAAGCAAGAAGGCATTTGTAATGTTTCTGACTCTAAAGAAAGAATTTTCCTCCTGCCTGGTAACTCTGCGCACATTTATGCATTGTCTCTAGGCCGGCACCAGCACTTTATCCCACCCCGCGCATGTTCTTCAGCACTATTGTGCACAGAAGTCCTCCCTTCCCTAATAGCTTGCCCCCGCCCCACACTCCTTTTTACCTTGGCGGACTGACCAAATGCTGGACAATTTTCTCCCCTCTTCTAATGCAGTTTAAACTCTCTCCTGCTAATGGCTCTTTTCATGCTATGCATCAAAGTTCATTTAAAAATCAGCAATGAACGAAGACCTCTGGCACTGTGGATTTTCCCTGGTCTCATTTATTGTCCAATTGTGCATCTGGATAAGCAAGAGAGGACACTGACCACATTTGCGGGGGAAGTGCTGAATGCGCCCATGTGGGCGGAGGAAACAATAGGCCACAAATTGTGATGTGCTCGCTAGTGAGAGGCACATACACACTGCCGTGCCGGCTTACAGACTCACCTTGCACACTACCCTACCTTGTACCCTTGGCTGCGCAACCTCTTCCTGGTCCACCATGAAAGAAAGAAAAGGAGTAGGCGTGAAAGGGGTCATAAATGTACTGGCTCATGGTAATTCCAGTAGCTTCATGTCCTCTGACCCTGAGTGGAATCAGGGGTTCAGCATCCATTTACGCTGTTCCTTTGCCTGGATGGCTGAACTTCTGTGACAAAGGGATGCTGGAATCCTTCTCATACAGATAGCATGTGCCAGATTTATCATCCCAAGCCAAATCAAATGGAGGTCCACTCAAGTATCCATCCACCCACCTACCTATCCACCCATCCATCCAGTGCTTTTGAGCACCTTCTCATGTGCTTTAGAAAAGAACAGAGATATGGCCTCTGTCCTCAAATGACCTTACAACCTGATCATGAAGAACCAGCCATGAACCAGGAAATCATATAGCAGTTCAAGAGTATAAACAAGTAAGAGCAAAGGGTGGAAGCATTGGTGACTAGAAGGAAGGCATGTTAAAGAGGGAAGACATGGTTAGACTATGCTCCTGGAACACATGGGCTTGTGCTAGGCCTTGAGGAATGGTTATCATTTTTAAAAGAAGAGGGGAGGAAGGGGAACATTCTAGACACAGGAAGTAGCACAAAGACTCAAGAAGCCAGAATCAACTCTTTGTCTTTACAGAATGCAACAAATAAGAGAGCACACTAGAAGACTTTAAATTTTGTACAACACATCTATGTTCCTTACCTTATTTGCTTTTTCCACTGACCCTGCAGAATACCCATGGCATACAACAGCACTAGGTTATGGGAACCCTGTCTTTACAACAATTTCTAAGAAAACCGACAAGGGCTACTCTGGGGAGTTAAAAGCATTCGACAGATGAAAGAGAAGTTTAAGATGAATAAGCATGTACTGACTGGAATGGTTATGAAGGTGAGGAAGGAAGAGAATGTAAGACTGGAGCAAATTTCTCCAGTGGGTAACAAAGAGAGTGACATCATTCATTAACAGTGAAGAAGTAAGGAAGAGCAGCTTGGGAGAGTTATGGAAATGATGATTTTATTCTACAGTTAGTTAAATTTCAGGGGACTATAGAAAACCCAAATGTAACTGGCCAATAGACAATAACATGTCGACGTCTAGTGCCCAAGGTCAGAGGCAGACTGGAAACATAGATTTAGGGGTCATTAGTATAAATGTGCGGTCATAGGGATCCCCCAGGAGAGGGGAGACCGCCAAGCGTTAACCCCGGGCATTCCACTTAAGGGGAAGAGGGAAGAGGACTCATTTAATTAAGCCCCATTATGTAAGGAAGGCCCCTGTCAAAATTTAAGAATAACGTGTGGAGGTTCATGGATCATAGACTGAAAATGAAATTGACAAAGATTGGATCGTAGAGCTTCTCCAGTCCCGCCCCTTAATTTTTCCAAGTAGGAAACTGATAGTGGGATATAGTGGCTACATCATAATTTATTAATCCATTAATGTCACAAATCTCCACGTTCTTGTGGAATGCTTTTATTAACTGACTAGAAAACATACAGCGTAGCCTAGGGGACTAGAACATTGGAGTTGTGCTTTTGTTGGAAGTAGCTGAATGAGAATGGGAAGATCCAGATCACGGAACTCTACCTGGGGAGGGCAGAGCTGAACGGGGATGTCCTCAGAGAAGGGAAAAATCCCAACGCGTCCAGAGGGTAGGATGAGGCAGGAATGCCAGAGAAACGGTTGTGACAGATGGAAGAGAGCCACATAGAGGAGAATATCCCAAAGACGCTTCCTCAGCATCACTGTGTGCCACTGTGGAAAAGCCTGAACGTGAAGCCTAGACGGTATGTTTAACATATGCAGTCTGAGTCGATCTGTTTAGTCTTACTATCACCAGCTCTAACTTCCAGAGACAGTGTAAAGAGAACTATTTTGAACTATAGCATTTCATATTTACACAAAGATGTTAAGAATGGAGTTCATCCAACTCATGGAAGTTTATGAAGCTGAAAGGTCATGTTGAGCAATGCAAAGAGCCAGCACTTGGCATCAAGTATACCTAAGATTAGTTGCATAATCCCAGGCAGGTTACTGCACTCTGTGGAACCTCAGTAATCTCACATATCAAACGGAAATAACCCACCAATCTCACTGGGTTATTGATAAGATAAATAAGATAATGGATGAAGGTACCCAGTACAAGGCAGGCTACCAATAAACATGAATTCCCTTCCCAGATACACTTCTTAGTAAGATATTCAACACAAATACGTACATACACACACATACCACACACACACACCATTCATATTTTTCCAATAAATTATTGCAGGATTTCAGATTTAGTAGAAAATTCACTATAAAAAGAGAAAGAGTCTGCAACAGACCTTTGTGTTAGAACTTAAATGGAATGTAATTTGGTAGAAGTTATTTATGACATAAATAGAGGATTCCACTGGATGCCATTAGTAATCATGATGAAAGCAAAGCAGGGAGATGAGTCAACCTAAAATAAATACATATATATACATATATATGTATACACACACACACACACACACACACACACACACACACATAGTACCTAGTCACCCTGAAGAAGAAGGCTTAAAGATTAAATTTCCAGACCAACCTCTTTTTATCTGGGTGCAATTTTTGTACCTGCAATTAGCTCCCTCAGCCTTCAATCTAAGAATCAGCTGGTTAATTGTGCATGTAAGTGGCTAATAGCTCCAACTGTGGGATGGTGCAGGCCTAGAGGGTCACACACTTTCTTCCTCCACACACATTCAGTTGTTACACATTACAGACACACCTACGCACACACAGAGTAAAAAAAAAAAAAAGAACAACATATGATTTGTGATACTTCAAAAGAAATAGCATGAAATAATTAAGCCATGATGTATTCAAAGAAATAGTAACCCTAAGAAATATCATTCTTGTGGCTCAGCTGGAGCGTTTGAGAATTATCTATGAATGTTTTGGGATCAAACTGAGTCCATAATAAAAAAGGACAGAATGATGTAGAGAATCCCATTCAAAGAGCCACTGGATTACTCGGGGTCTAGGAAGAGTGACTCTCCACATCTCAGAGACAACAAGGATGGCCCAGATTGGGTTGGTGGGTAGGCACACCGAGAGGAATAGAATGAGAGAGACAAAGTTTTGTGGTCAAAGTTGGGCAATTTGCATATAGTATAACTATCTCGACTCTCTACTTAAAGCCAGTCTGATGCTCCAAAGGCCATCCATGGTCAGTCTATTATGCAAGCACTCACCAGTGTAGATAGACCTCATCACCCCAGTTCCTCCTCCATCATGCCACTCTAAGTCTTCCTTTTACCATCCAGCTCTGTGGCCTCCGGCTTTTGGCTGCCACTCAAGAATACTGAGGGCATTTTCTCCACCAGCTCATCCTCTGGGTCATGTAAGTGTTTGACCTTGGTCCTCTGTAACCCCAACTCTTGGTTCAAGCAGTGGTCCCAATAATTGTGCCTCCTCACTCATGATGGAAGAAAGGACCATTGATCCCAGTTTAGTCTTAAACTGGATAGGAATTACTTCCAAATGAAATACTGTCCAAAGTTCAAGTTGCCTGGAAAAGCCTATCTGGTTGGGCAGCTGGAAACCCAGAAGTTCAGCAGACTCAGTAGGCTGTAATTAAAAGGCCAAAGAGTTCCCTCGCAATTACACTCAATTTCTCTCCTTGGACCTGTTTTAATAAAATGGAGCACAGAGAGCCTCACCCAATACTATTCCCAGATGGAACCAACAGAGGACAGCTGGTCCCAGGAGTCAGAATTATAAAGCAGAAAGCACTGCTTTGGCTCAACTTAAAGAGGGCAAGCCAAAGTGGGGTCCTAATGAAACTGGGGGCACTAAGAGTGGAAAGAGGCTTCAACACTGATTAGTTGCCTAATCTTGGGCAATTCATTTAACCTTTCTGAGGCTCAGTTTCCTCATCCACAAAATGGGAATGCTATTAACACCAGTTCCACGTATTCAGTTCATCCGAATAACTATTTATTAACCATCTACTATGTGCCACTCCAAACATGAAAAAAATCAAGGCAGGGGGAACCTGGGTGGCTCAGTTGGTTAAGTTTCTGCCTTTGGCTCAGGTCATGATCCCAGGGTCTTGGAATCCAGCCCCATGCTCAGCTGGGTGCCTGTTTCTCCCTCTCCCTCTGCCGGCTGCTCCCCCTGCTTGTGCTCTCTCTCTCTGTCAAATAAATAAATAAAATCTTTAAAAAAAGAGAAGGGAAGGGAAGGGAAGAATCAAGGGGGCATATGTGAAAGTACTTTGCATATTTTTATATTTGTCATATAGATTTCATAAAATTTTATTTTAGTATTTAATGGGCCCAGGACCATTTGTCAATGGACTAAGAAAATTCCAGAGATACCAGAAGAGAGCTCTAGGACAAAACTCCACGTGACAAAATTTGTAGAACTACTCAAGGCAAATTCACTTTGATGCTCCCCCACATCTCATTGCTACAGTCTCTTTCTTCGTTCTTTGTGCTCCCCACACCCCAAGTCTTCTCTACCCTTCAGGGTGACCCCAGGCCTCCCCTGCAGTGTGCCATTCTGGCTTGCTTGTCTTAAGCAACTCCAAAGAAATTCTTCTCATCAAAATTCCTACATTCTGGTCCAACTTTTTAGATCCTGATTGTTCAGCTTGCTAAATTCCGATGACACTAATTCTCACCGTGGTGTGTTGATGACTGATGAATGTCTATTCCCTTTCTCTGGGCCATTTGCATTTTAAATAGGGATTCTTGGAGAGTTCTTGTTTTAGAGAGAAAAAAAACAAGTTGAAAGGTGGCCATGCCAGCCAGAAATCTTTTTCCTCTGCACAAATCACATCATACAAGTGGCTGCCAAATCTGTCTATGCATAAGGCTGCCCTGGTTCCCTTGAGATGTCACGAAGGGGCAGGGTGAAGAGAAAGAAGAATGCAGAGTCTGACGCCTCCACTACCTGGGAAGTGCACACAGATGTCAGTTGTCAGAGGGAGGAGCCCAGGCCCATCAGGCTCCCTTCCTTGTGCAGACAGACCTGGCTTGGGCCTGGGCAGAAAGACCATAGAGGCTGAATTTTCTCCCTCCAGTTCCTTGAATTCCACCCTCCTCCCCACAAGCCATCATTGTACCATCAGGGGTTTCTTGTTACAATTTAATTTTTCTCAGTTGCACACTGGGGTTCTAATCTGCATCACACCAGCAGTGGGAACATTTTTAAGAATCATTTCCCAAGACACTTTTAATATATTTCCAGTAAATTGTACCTCCACCTGTCCAGCTGGCTGGGTCATTTAACAGTGACACACCCACTGAGTCCCCAGGGCCCCTGGAGGTTTACTTCGGTGCTTTCCTAACAGAAAACCTGCTCTCCGTGAGGGGATAAAGCTTTTCTAATGTGTGAGGGCTACAGGGAATACCATGAGGACTGCCCACCAGAGAGGAACGGGACCTTTAAGTTCCTTACGGGAAAGCCTATACACAGGGTTAGACAAAAGGGGTTTTTGAAGATCGCACTGAAATTATACCAGCATTGGAGGAAGCTGCATTCAAAAAGGAAAAAAAAAAAAAAAAAAGCCAGTGATTATTGAGAGCCTAAAACAGACGGTAGAGTTTATCAAGTATTTTTAGCCAAAATCAGTGCTGCTTTCAGTGACTTAAAAGCACACTGCCAAATGTAAACAAAGTTCTCACAGGACAGGAGCCAGTGAGCAATCGCCCCTGAATCTGCAAAGTCAGAAGGAAAATATAATTAATCACAACTCACTCTCCTAGCTGGCTAGCTGAAATAATACCAATGAGAAAAAGTAAAAAGTTAATAAGAGGATTTGGGATGGAGAGGGGCCATTCCCTCCTTTCCTTTCAAGAGCTTGAACTTGTGCCATTTGGATCCAAGCCTGTGAAATAAACAAGAGTTTTGTTTTTCTGGGTTTTAGTTTTCATTTTTCATAATCCAGTTTATTTGACCTTTATTTTTCTGATAATAGAAGGAAAGACAGAGTGTGGCTGAGAGACGTTCCTCAAAAGTACAGCTGCTGAGACCAAAGGCCTGGGAGGCAGGCCCCAGAGCAGCCCCTGCCATCACATTCTTGGGGCAGATGCTGTTGTTTCCCTCTCAATGTCCTTCCTTCAGAAAGGGAGGAGGAAATACATGAAGCAATGGATGATCTGCTCTCACTTTCTAGTAGGAAAGCTGCTGGCTTGGACAAGCTTCTTTTCATTTCCTTAGAAAGACAGAATTCTGTTTGGTTCTACAGAGAACAGATAGGTCCTTCCGAGGGATGCAATGGGCTTCTCTCTCCTGCAAACTCATCATCCGTGCATCATCCAGAGCTTTGATGTCCCCACAGGGCAGGCCGAATGGCTAACACAGCAAGAGAAGGAAGTGGGGATTACACCCAGCAACTTCCTACCTGCAGCTGCCACTCCCACCTCATCCAATTCCTGAAAGTTCTGAAATGTTGGCATCTTTGCTGCAGCTTTTCATCAATGCCATTTAAGTGAATTTAGAACAATAATTTTATTAAAATGTTTTAGATGCCATATCTCCAATCCATAAAATTTATTGTACCTTTATGCAGAATTATACTGGAGTTGAAACATATAAATCAATTTATAAGGTCTAATGACACACAAACGCTTAAAAACTAAAGGCAATGTAGTAAATTCAAATTACCATTACAAATGTAAGCTTTGTAGTCAGTGTGTGACCCGCTAAGGATTATATTTAACTCCCCTGAGAGTGGTTTATCATAAAACTTTATACTTTTATTACAGTGAATTATTAAGTCCTCCATGACATGAGTCATTCCTCGCACTGACTATGGCTTTTTTAATGACACTATAATAGACATCTTGCTAATAGCAGGAGGATTGCTACCTCTGCGGTAAGGAGAAGGGGTGGGAGGAGGAGGGAAAGGAAGACAATCCGGGACACATGCATGGAAAAGTGTGTTTCCCAAGGGACTTACATTAACAATCCTACAAGGAAATGCTGGGAGCCTAAAAATTCAGACCCCTCCATGCTCTGTCCCAGATAAAACAATAACTCATTGCCTAAGAGAAATTCAATTTAAAAGTCACACGTGGAGAAAGGATAACAGTTTACATTTTCCGAAGCAATTTTAGTTTTCTGTTAAAACTTTAAAATCCCCTTCCTGCTGTTCTGTCATGGTTCCTCTTGTTCGGAAAGCTTGTCGCTAATAACAGATCACCGTGATCACATAATGTACAGTGACCCACTGCTCATAAACATGACTTTCCAGTATTGCCCTCCTCTCTCTGTGTTGTGTCCACACCAGGGCCCCACAGCAGCAGGTCTTTTTCCAGAGGCCATTTGAGCCCACAGGTCGTCATGGGTGTGCAAAGCCTCCAACCAAAGTCAAGGAAGGGTTTCAGATGAAATGTTCTGCACCGCGCCTGCTTCAGAATGGCAGTCCTAGTTAGTTAGATATTTCTGGGTATTATGGACTCCTTCTAAAGACTTGCTGAAGCCCAGAATGCTGGGGTCACACACAGTGTCCTTTCCACATTCAGGACAGCGGAATCTTGGAATCCTAAGCTCCTGTAGGGAGAGAAGAGCTAATTCACAATAAAAGATGTCTCTGTATTGCAACTGATGAATAGACTTGGATTAAAAATAAGATTGATGGGGATCCCTGGGTGGCGCAGCGGTTTAGCGCCTGCCTTTGGCCCAGGGCGTGATCCTGGAGACCCGGGATCGAATCCCACGTCGGGCTCCTGGTGCATGGAGACTGCTTCTCCCTCTGCCTATGTCTCTGCCTCTCTCTCTCTCTCTCTGTGACTATCATAAATAAATAAAAAAAATTTATAAAAAAAAAATAAGATTGATGCATTTGACCAAAGAGGAGAAGTGAAAATGGATTCCAGCCAAGATTTCTATGTCACTATATGCATGAGTGATTTCTTCATAGAACTTCCCATGTATTCTGTTTTGTTCTGTTTTGTTTTGAAAATACTCGCTGGTCATTGTCTCTGTGTTCTCATCCCTGGGGTTGCTTGGTCCTAACTGAGGCCATGATGCAATGCCTGTGAACCTTCACTTCCTACCCAGTAGCCTGCCAACTGCCCATTGGCATTTACTGCTGATACCTGCTTCTCATGCCCACCGATGCAAACCTTAAAGAGCCAACATATATTTCTTCTAACAAATCCATTCTGAACCACTCAGAAGCAGAGGTTTTATTTACATGACTTTACCACTGCACTGGTTTGCCTAAATAGGCTGGGCAGTCTAGTCAACTGACAACGCATTTTTCATAAATGAACTCACTGATGGACTAGTTATGGGAATCCTATTCACTGCTCTATATTTATATAGGTGTAGGCAAATGAAAACTACAGAAAATCTTTCTCTCTTTCTCTTTCTGTTTCCCTGTGTCTCTGCCTCTCCTGTTATCTCTCACCCACAAATACATACACACAAAACTTAATATGAATGTTTGAAAAGTTTCACAGGGGAGTTCAACAAAGCTTAACAAAACTCAACAGGAATTGTCATAAATTGTCCCAAATCATTAAGCCATAAGCATTTTCTTCCAAAATGCTCTAATTTTTCGCCAAGGCTAGCCACTCTGTCTCCTTCTCAGATGTTACCCCATGAGTATAATAAACTCATGGAACTCAGCTTAACTTAGTAAGTATTTATGGTGTGTCTGTTGCATGCTGGGGACCCAAGGTTGAACTTCGTAAGCACAGTGCCTTGTCTTCATGAAGGTGACAGTCTGGACTCTGGAGCAGGAGTTCACAAACTACAGCCCACAGGCCAAATCTGGCCCGTCACTTGTTTTGCTAGATAAAGTTTTCTTGGAACACAACCACAGCCATTCATGGCTGCTTTGGCATTCCAATGACAGGGTTGATTAATTGTAACAAAATCATATGGCCTGCATTGATAGACCCAAAAGTCACCACAGAAGTAACAGCAAAGACAACTGGGAATGTCACACAGGCAGTGAGGCACTTTCTAAAAGAGCTGTTGAGTAACCTAACATCCTGAGCTTCTCCAGGAAGAGCGACCAGTGTTCTCTGCTGCCCTCAGGTGATCTGCCTCAGTGGCATAGAGGCCTGTCCCAAAGCAAGTTCTCTAAGATAGTCTAATCCAGGGAGAAGAGCACAATCAGAATTTTCCCAGAGAAAAGACCATCAAATATTTGTGTATCCACTTCTTCTCCACCAGGTAGCTAAACATATCATGCCCTGCATTTCAATATTATCTCAGGAGCCAGAACGTGTAAACCAGCCTCATCCACCTGTAGAAAAAAAAAAAACCCACTTAATTCAACATCCCAAATTATTCATTGATAGCCACCTAATTTGAGGGACCCTGAAGGGCCTCAGTGACTATTAAAATATCTACAGAAGGGTATCTTTGTCAGCTTAGGATGGGGATAGGAGACCACTCTAGAAGCCTTAACTCAGGCTGATTTCCCTCAGGCATTAAGCATGTTGTCCAGGTGGTTAAGGGAAGAGCTGAACAGCTACATAAACATGCTAACACTCTTCCAACAACTCCTGCAAACCAGCCTCGTATGGAACAAATTCAGAGCTTCCACTGAACCGAAGACACCTTGGAGGCCTGGGGAAAACCTCAAATTCAGGCAATTTAAATGGTCTAACTTACTTTTAATAAGACAACTATTTATCAGTCACTCACTGGAGGCCTAGAACTGTCTAGGCACTGAGTGACATCCATTTCAAAGCATTTACAATTGCAAACACACACACACACATACACACATATGGAGTCATCCAAGAAATGTTTATGTAACAAGAGGGACATATGACTACATTCCAAAGGGTGCATCTCAGAGTAGCAATATTTTTCTGTCTAGAATCTGAAGTTAAAGGACATTCCTTAAAGGAAGTGGCCTTGAAAACAGAGCCAAAGTTCCACAGAGCCACAGAGAAGGGGTATCAGAATGAACTGATACCTACAAAGGAAGGAATATAGGAACTTGTAGGTTTAAGGGAGGAAAAACTGTTTCCCCAACCCTCTCAGGGTCCATGGGTGGGCCTGAAAACTAATCTCACAAAAACAGATTAAAGGAGAAAAGCACACCAATTTAATAGAAGTTTTACATGATACGAGAGCCTCCATAACTAACTGAAGACCCGAAGAAGCAGTTAAGCCCGAGTATTTTTATGCTAGGTTTGGTAAAGAGTGGAAAGTCATGAAAATGTGATAGGACAAGAGTATGAGTTAGGGGTAGTAAACTAAGGGAAACTTAGCAAGGTCTGTTTGCCTGGATCCCTTTTGGTATCTCTACACATGGGACGTAAGGTGTAAGTATATCTGTCTTCAAGTATAGGGATGCTCCTTTCCTCTGGGTATAGGGAGGGCACCTTGCACTTGATCTCTTTTGATCTGCTTTAGGGCAGAAGGGGGGCGGGGTGGTCAGAGAGTCTGTTCTGCACCTGCCATTTCTCCAATGCCTTCAGCTTAAAATACTCAATATTCCAAGGCCCCATATAGCCAAACAGTAGCTGGAATCTGGGGAAAGAAGACATTGATGGACCAAGGAAAGCTTCACTAAGAGAAATAGGAAGGCAGGAGATTGTGAAGCAGAGTCATAAACAAGACCAAAGAATAATTTTGTTTTCTTTGACATTCATCACCCTCTCTAGCAAGGCCCGTGGGGGCTCAGGAGAGTCTTGCCTGATCTGGAACCTGCTCTAGAAAGGTTCTCCAATTTCATACTGTGCAAGGCATTGTTATGTCTGTTATCTCAGAGTGCTTTGCCAACAACTCCATGAATTTAAATTTATTAATTTTCTCCATTTTAAAAAATAAGTAACTGGAACTGACTTTCTACGAGGTTAGGTAATTTTCTCAAGGTAATAAACATAACAAGTAGTCAGGCTGGAATCTTAATCCAGTTCTGAAGGTTCAAGGTCAATGTTCTTTTTACTACATGACAGTGCTGGGAGATGAAGTTGAAGACGGGCTTTCTCATCATAAAAAATGCCAGCACGAGCCAGGTTCCTTCTCAGAGCTTCGCCAGCCCTCAGGCCTCAGCTCTAAATAACAATGCCATCTAATCATTAGAATTTCAAAGACAAAAGCCACAGCATCTCTTTATGATCACTGTGATAAATCAGGTCTCCTCTCCTTTATATACACACTCAAGGACTGGAAGATGGTAAGGAAAATAAATGAAAAATCTGTATATTATGCCCCAGGCAAAGTTCAGTTTGTTTTGCACATTCAATTCTTATTTCGGTACCTTGGCCTTTTGCAAAGGCTTGAAGGAAGAAAAGAAGTAAGCCAAGGCAGAGGAAGAAACTGGAAAACTAAAGCGGGAAAAGCAGAGCCGCTTTGTGGTACACTAGCTGGTCGTGTTCCAATGTGAAGGACTGTGTGGCAGGTCCAGATGGGGCCATCAAAATGGATTTCTTAGACAGGGTCTTGACAAGAAGCTTAAAGCAAGAACTTTCTCTTCCTACTCATAAAACTCTGGTCTGGGAACTCCTAAGCCAAGAAAAAGACCCCTGACAGCAAAGCTCACTCATACACATCCCTCAAGGGTTCCAAATCACAGGGAAGGAGGAGCATCTAAGAGGTGGGGTCTGGCTTGTAGCTGCACTCAAGCCAGCTGAAAAGGTCCACTGCCTTTCAACGGTAAGAGACAGGTGCCCTGCCTGAGGTTTTAGGTTGGGAAATGAAATGAAAACCGAGAGTCACCCAAAAGGACAGTCTAATTACAGACGTCCGAACCCACCCATCTTTCAAGGGCAGTAAAAATGCCTCCTCCCCCAGGGACAATCTCCCCTTCCTCATCATTAGTCCTGCCATTTACTTCTAACCTGAGCTCACTCACAAGGGTGTCACATACTTGTGTCATAGCAGTAGAGATGCAGGAAGGCAGGGCTGGCATTTAGACTTTTTTTTTTTTTTCTAGGATTCAACACCAGGGGTCATTAAACTATGGCCACAGGCCCACTGTCTGTATTGCCCACGACCTAAGAATGTTGTTTACACTTTTAAATGGTTAAAAGGAACCGAAAGGTGAATAATGTTTTGTGACCTACGAAAATGACATGAAATTCAAATTTCAGTGTCCATAAATCTTACTGGAACACAGATACACTCATTTGTGTATATATTGTCTACAGCTGCTTTCATAGCACAATTGAGTTGAGCAGTTGTGACAGAGACTGTGTGGCCCCCAGAGCCTAAAATATTTACTAGCCAGCCTTTTATGGAAAAAGTTTGCTGATCACTGGTCTACACCAGAGTGAGAACTCAGCAAATGTGTGGAGTGGGAGGGAAAGCATGAAGTGTAAGGCAAGGAGGGAGGGAGAAAAGAAGCATGGGAGAGAGAGGGGTTGGGAAGGACAGAGGAAAAAACAAATGTAAGAATGGGAAGTAAGAATAAAGAAAGAAAGTCAAGTCAAAGCAAGTTTAAGGCTTCTGAAAGGGAACAGAGGTCAGTCATTTGGGTTTTCATACACCACTGGGAGTGAGAATAGCTATTTATGTTCCTAGATTTGGAGGCTTTCCCTGTGGGCAATGACACCATGGGGGTGACATTCCAAGAAGGAATACTAAGAGGGCAGTGGGGAGAACCAGCAGAAGCAGCCTGGAGCTGAGATCCCGGAACAGAGAGTGTAAAAAGCTAAAGATTTCCCAAGCTCTGGCCACCAGTCGAAATTTCGACCTTTTATCCATTCTCTTCATCCTCCACCCCCTTCTACGTCCATGCCTGTGGAGAGGGGATCTTGCCTAGTTCCCCATCTTATTTGCCTAGTTACCCCAACCTTACTTGACTTCCCAAGCTTGCCACCATGCCTTTTGCTTTTGCCATCTTGACTGCTTCTCAGCAAGCTCTCCATCCACCTGTATCATTGAAGCCTTCCAGTTCTACTTGAGATCTTCTGGAATCTTATAAACAACCCACCCGCCATGGCTACTCTTTTGCCCCTTGGGTTTACCCAGCATGTTCCCTGCAGCATCTCCTCCTTGAGATTTTACACTGAGCACAATGGCAGTTAAAACCTGAAGACTGAGTTGCCTGTGGGTCCATGGTCTCACAAGGGACATCCTCAGAGGAGGCATCCTCTTACCTCTATAGCACTGGTAGCTGTCCCCTCTTGTGTTTCTACTTTAGGTTGCCTTCTTTCTGTTTACAGATTAGACTGTTGTTAGCGCCTTCAGATTATCTGCTTTTGATTTCGGTGATCTTCTCTATTGGGTGTTTTCCTTTCTGTTCATTTCTACAACTATCTGTGTTATTTCTTTCCTTCTGTTTTTGAGGAGTTAACACACTGTTCTGCTTTTCTGGCTTCTAAGACTGGATGCTTTGAGCTTTTCTTATCTTCTAGTACAAATATTTAAGTCTATAAATCTCTCTCTAGGTACTCAATTATCTATACCCCACAGTTGGGATATATAAGCTATTATTGTCAAGTGATTCTAAATAATTTGTGATTTCTCCTTTGACACATGACTTACTTGGATGCATGTTTCTTAACTTCCAAACATATGGCTTTTTTTCTAGTTTAATGTTATTGTTTTACAATGTTACTGCAGTGTGGTCCGAGAAGTGGTCTGTGTAGTAATGACACACTGAGAATAGCCCAGACCTGCTGTGGGGCTCAAGAAGTGCTGGTTGATCATACATGTGTCATGTGTCCCTGAAAGAACGTGTGCTCTGCAGCTGCTGGCCACAGTGGTCCACATACATCCATTAAAACAAATTTGTTGGGATCCCTGGGTGGCACAGCAGTTTAGCGCCTGCCTTTGGCCCAGGGCGCGATCCTGGAGACCCGGGATCGAATCCCACGTCGGGCTCCCAGTGCATGGAGCCTGCTTCTCCCTCTGCCTATGTCTCTGCCTCTCTCTCTCTCTGTGTGACTATCATAAAAAAAAAAAAAAAATATTTGTTAACTGTGCTGTTCAAGTCTTCCACAGCACTATAATACTTTGTCACCCTGTTTTATCAGTTACTAAGAGAGATAGGGTAAAATCCCAAATCCTGCGGGAGGATTGTCTATTTCACCTACTAGCTCTTCTAATTTTCGTTGCATAAACTGCAAAGATAGGATACATTTTTTAATTGTAATGTCCTCTTAGCAATTTGAATTTTTATCATTGTGTGATGACTCCCTTTATCTCTAGTAATATTTTTATCTGAAATTAACAGTGATCTCAGGTTTATTTTCATTAGAATTTCCATCCTTCGTCTTTCAACCTTTCTCTGTGCTTATCTTTTAAGTATACTTTTTATAAATAGCATTTAGTTGAATTTTCTAAATCAGTCTTAAGCTTTTGATTTTTGATTGTAAATTTATACATTATATTTATAATGATTACTGTTATATTTAGATTTATTTCTACCATTTTATTGTATATTTTCTATTTCCCTGTTATTTTCTGAATCCCTTCTAAATTGTCTTCTATGCCATTGTTTTTAGATTAAGTCTCTTTTCTCATTCTATTTCCCCCATTTGTTTGAAAGTTACATGCTATATGCTCTACATTTTCTCTTTCTGTGATTGCTCTAGCAATTTTAACATACAGATATAAAGTATCAAAATCCAAAAAAAAGTATCAAAATCCAAAGCTGATTTTTAAAAAGATGTTATTTATTTATTTGAGAGAAAGAGATGGAGCATGCAGTGGGGAGGAGGGAGATGCAGAGGGAGAGGGACAAGCAAGACTCCTCACTGAACAGGGAACCCAACACGGGGCTTGATCCCAGGATCCTGAAATCATGACCCGAGCTGAAGGCAGATGCTTAACTGACTGAACCACCCAAGTGCTCCAAAGCCGATTAATATTATTGTCTCCTTCCCAAGAATCACAAGAACCCAGAACATTTCTGCTTGATTTCCCATCCCAATTCTTAATTATTTTGGTTATATTCTGTTTATCCCACCCCCAAAACAGCAGATATTATTTTTATACAATCAGCATTTGCTAAGTGTGCCCACCTGTATACAGCAATCTTTGCTTATGATTCCCTCCTTCAGCGCAGGCCTTCCACCTAGGAAAATTTTCCATTTACCTGAAGTTTATCCTGTAGGACAGCCTTTAATGAGGCTCTTTCTCATTTAGTTATACTTGTCAGAAATATTCTTATTTAGGCTTTATTCTTCAAGAGTTTCTCTACATACAATTCATATCAAGAGTTATTTTCTTTCAGCACACAGGCTATGTATGCTATTTCACTATATTCTATTGTTGCTGCTGAAAAGTCTAAATATTATGTCTTATAGGTAATGTGCCATTTCTCTCTGGCTGTTTTTAAGATCTTTTCTTTGTCTTTGCAGTTTTGTAATTTTTTTATGTAGATAGAGATTTATTTTTTTTTATCCTCACTGACATCTGTTAGGCTGTCTGGTCCTGAGAATTTGTACTACATAATTCAGAAAATCTCTCAGTAATTATCCATTTCATATGTTGACTCTTTTCCATTCTTCCTACACTAACCATCTAGATCTCTGATCAGATACATGTTAGACCCTCTAACTGCATTTTGCGTCTCTCTTCACCCCTCTTTTCCATGTCCTTATTTCCTAGGTTTACATTCTTAATCTACTAATTGTTATTGCTGCCTCTTCTAGTTCACTAAGTCTCTACTTAGCTCTGTCTACCTTGTTCTTCAACATATCTGTGAGTTTTAAGTTTCCATTATTAAATTTCTCGGGAAATTTGACTTTTTATTTGAATCATTTTTGGTCATTCTTTTATAGTTTCTTGTCTTTCTCATGTTTTCAGGCTTCCTTTTTATTTCTTTAAATATCCTGAACATTGTTAATTTAAATTTTGTATCTGATAATTGCAGTAACTGAATATTTTACAAGTCTGACTTTGCCTTGTTATTTCCACCAGCTTTTATTCATGGCACTTTGCTTCCATGCATGTTTTATGGTTTTTGACCAGGCTATTTATTTGCTTTGCAACTTCATCTTTGAAAATATCTTAGGCATGAATTACAGTTGTTTTTCTTCAAAGGAAAAAATAAGGCAATCCAGCTTCTAACTAGCACAGAACCATTTCCAATTAAATTCCCTACTTGAACTTTTTTTTTTTTTTTTTGGATTACAAGTAGCAGGAATTCTGACCTCATGCTCACATGAGAGCAAGGTATCAGTTATTAATTCTCAAGGAAAATCCCTCCTCCTGTCTTTGCTCAGCACCAAACATAAATTTTTATCCTTGCTATGTCCTTTCACATTTTTTTTCTTATTCACCTTCATACTTATAATGTAGCCTTTTGAAGTCCACATTTATATGGGGGACTCTGTCACACTTCCTGCACTGAGGAGGGTAGGTGTTACCTTCACCTTCCCAGGCCCCTTTCAACATTAAGTCAAAACACAATGTCATTGGGGTTCAGCAGAAACTCTCAGGGCACAATTCAGTATTGATGGCACCAACTTACCTTTCATATTTCCCACTTTCCCTTCTATTTGGCCTCTACATATTCCTTCCTCTTATGCCACTGCTGCAGAATATTAAAAATAAGTTTCTATTTCATATCACATTTTTTAAATTCCAATCAGAGGTGTTGGTCATGGTGTTAGTCTGCCATTCTGCCAAAAATTCCTACTACTTTCCCATTGACTCATATGCTCTGGAGTGGAGCTTTAATGCACTCAAAACATGGCAGACCCCGAAATGGTAGAGAAGCAAAGATTAGCATCCATTATACTGAGACATTTCTGAGGTATGAACAGTTCAATTTCAATTTCAATCTGGAAACAGGCTCAGATTTATATTTGTGGATTGTTTCCAATTTCCACTAAATCCAGTCTCTATTCCTCACTTTGTAGGTTCCCTTAATCTGGCCACTTTCTCCTTCCCCAAACCTGACATTATAAAACTAGAACAAAAGCTTAATTTTGAAAGACTGGTTTAGAGATTTGTAAATTAATGGAAAAATCTCTTCTGTTGCTTATTCTTCTATTCCATATTTTCACTCCTTGCTTAGAATTCATTCTCAACTATGGTCTGACTATAAGAAACGTCCTTTAAATATAAAGATACAAACAGATTCAAAGGAAAGAGATGAAAAAAATATAATACCCTAAGGCTAGTTAAATAAAGTGGGAGTAGCCATATTAATATCAAACAATGTAGATTTCAGAGTAAATAATGTTAACCACAGAGTGAAAGGCTCATTTCACAATGATAAAATGGTAAATGTGGGGCACCTGGGTGGCTCAGTCGGTTAAGCACCCAACTCTTGATTTTAGCTAAGGTCACAATCTCAGGATCATGAGATCGATCCGAGCTGGGCTCTGCACTCAGCAGGCAGTCTGCCTGAGATTCTCTTCTTCTGCTCCTCTTCCTGCTCACATGCACATGCACTCTCCTTATCTTTCAAATAAATAAATAAATATTTTTTTAAAAAAGGTAAATTCAACAAAGGGGCATATAATCTTAAACACTTTTGAACTTAATAACAAAACTTCTAAATACCTAAAGCAAAACTGATTAATGAAGGAAAATAGATAAAATAACTATTGTCCAAAACTTCAACACTCTTTTATCACTAACTGATATAAAAAAGCAGAGAGAAAATCATTAAGTATAAAAAATAACAGGAAACTATAATCAACCAGTTTGACCTAATTGATATTTATACAACAGTCCACTCACATCAAAACACATATTCCTTCCAAAAGCACATGGAACATCATTCAACAAACTAGGGATAAGTGGATACTACCTTAACAGAATAAAGGCCTTACATGAGAAATCCACAACTAACATCATATTCAATGATTAAAGACTGAAATCTTTTCCTCTAAAATCATAAATAAGAGAGGCACCAGCGTGGCTCTGTGGTTGAGTGCCTGTCTGCCTTTGGCTCAGGTCATGATTCTGGGGTTCTGGGATCGAGTTCTGCATCAGGCTCCCTGCAGGGAGCCTGTTTCTCCCTCTGCCTCTCTCTGTGTGTCTCTCATGAATAAATAAACAAAATCTTTAAAAATAATATGAAAAAGATGATTACTTTCACCACTTCTACTCAACATTTTAATGGAAGTCCAAGACAGACCAATTAATCGAGAAAAGAAAATAAAGTATATCCAAATTAGAAAGGAAGAAGTAGAATTATATATGTTCACCAACAACACTTAATATGTAGAAGACTCTAATGATTCCACAAAAACAAAAACAAAACAAAACAAAACAAAAAAACACTTTTAGAACTAATAAATGAATTCAGCAATGTTGAGGGATACAAAATCAATACTCAAATCAGATGCTCTTCAATACACTAACAATGAAGAGTCAGAAGGAAATTAACAATAATTTACATAGCATCAAGATGATTAAAAAATTTAAGAATAAACTTAATTTAGGAAGCAAAAGACCTATACACTGAAAACTATAAAATGTTGCTAAAAGAAATGAAAGAAGATGCAAATAAATAGCAAGACATCCCACGTTTGTGGACTGTAAGACAGTACTGTTAAGATGTCAAAACTACCCACAGCCATCTACAAATTTAATGCAATCCTTATGAAAATCCCAATGCCATTTTTGCAGAAACAGAAAAATCCACCCTAAAACTCATAGAAAATCTCAAGAACCCTTAATAGGCAAAAATACTCTTGACAAAGAACAAAGTTGGAGCTATCACACATCCTGGTTTCAAAATTTACCACATAAGGCTACAATAATCAAACTGCTGTGATACTGGCATAAAGATAGATATATAGACCAAAGGAATATAACAAAAATCCCAGAAATAACATTTGTTTATAGGGTCAGATGATTTTTGACAAGAGTGCCAAGACCATTCAACAAAGGAAAGGAAAGTTTCTTCAACAAATTGTGTTGGGAAAACTGAATATTCACATGCAAAACAATGAAGCTGGACCCTTACACCATTTACAAAAATTAATTCAAAATGAACCAAAAACATTCTTAAATGTAAGAACTAAAACTATAAAACTCATAGGAAAAAAAACACAGTGCAAAAGCTTAGTGATATTAGATTTGGCAACGACTTCCTGGATATGACACCAAAGTACTGGCAAGAAAAGTAAACATAGACAAATGGGACTATGTTAAAATTAAAATCTGTGCATCAAAGGACACAACCAATAGAGTGAAAAGGCAACCTATGGAATGAGAAATTATATTTTCAAATCATATATCTGGTAAGAGGGTAATAATAAGGAAATATATAAAGAATGTCTACCGCTCAACAACAATAAAATACCCCAATTAAGAAATAAGCAAAAGACTTAGACATTTCTCCAAAGACAATATACAAATGCCAAGAAGCATAAGAAAAGTTGCTCAACATCATTAAGCACTAGAAAAATTCAAATCAAAACCACAATGAGCTATCACTACATACCCATTAGAATGGCCATAATAAATAGCTTTATTTAGAAATTATTTAGTATTGGTGAGGGTTTGGAGAAATATGAATGCTGTGTACTACTACTGGTGAGAATATAAAGTGGTGCATCACTATGAAATATAGTATGACAATTTCTCAGAAAGTTAAAAACAAAATTACTACATAATTCTGCAATCCCACTTCTGGGTATATATCCAAAAGAACTGAAAGCAAGATCTCAAAGAGATATTTGTACACCCATGATCATAATAGCAGTACTATTCAAAATAGCCAAAAGGTGGAAGCAACCCAAGTGCCCATCAATAATAGGAAGAATGGATAAATAAAATGCAGTATATACATAGGATGAGATATTACTCAGCCTTAAAAAGGAAATTCTGACACATGCTTCAACATGGATAAACCTTGAGGACATTAAGCTAAGTAATACCAATCACAGACACAAATACTTTATGATCCACAAATGAGGCTTCTCAAGTAGTCAAATTCACGGAAACAGAAAACAGAATTGTGCTTGCCAGGGTGTAGAGTAAGAAGGAAATAAGGAATTATATAATAGGTATAGGGTTTCAGTTTTGCAAAATGAAAAATTCTGAAGATTTCTACACAACAATGTGAATATACTTACCACTATTGAACTACATGCTTAGAAATAGTTTTTTTTTTTTTTTTGCTTAGAAATTTTTAGATGAGAATCTATACATTATGCATTTTTTAACAATAATAAAAAAAACACAGGAAACATTTACTAAGGCAGACTATTCTGGGCTATAAATTTTAATTCAATATATAAAATTAATTTCAATGACTTTAAAAGGATTCAAATAATTTATGAGGTCATATGAGCATGAAAATTTCTTTGTGAGGGATCCCTGGGTGGCTCAGTGGTTTGGCGCCTGCCTTTGGCCCAGGGCGTGATCCTGGAGTCCCGGGTTCGAGTCCCACGTCGGGTTCCCTGTGTGGAGCCTTCTTCTCTCTCTGCCTGAGTCTCTGGCTCTCTCTTCGTGTCTCTCATGAATAGATAAATAAAATCTTTAAAAAAAAAAAAGAAAATTTCTTTGTGGAAATTGTTAATTTCAAATTAGATTTCCTTAATTGATATATTTCTTATAATTCTGATAAATTATATTTTCTTCAGAATTTTTCCACTTCATAGAAATTTCAGAATTTTTTGGCATAAAATTTTCCCAATTTTCTCTTGATAACTCTTTTAATATCTAAAGCATCTGTATAAAATACCATGCTTATTCCTGTTATTGGTAATTTGTGCCTTCCCCATTTTTTTCTTAATCAGTCTGACTTGTGGCTTCAGTTTGCAACCTTTCAGAGAACTAACGTTTGGCTCTATTAAATTTCTCTACTGTATATTTGTGCTCTATTTCATTAGTTCTTTGATTTTATCTATATTGTTTTCTTTCTTTTTCTTTTTGGGGTTTAATTTGCTGTTTTTTTCTAACTTCCTAAGATAAATACTCAGACTGTTGATTTTCAGCCTTTTTTTTCTTTCTTATGTGTATTTGCTGTATTTTCTCTCATCATACCATTAGCTGCATCACAAAAGTTTTCAGATGTGACATTTTCCTTATCATTCAATTCAAAATATTTTTAAAATTTTTACTGTAAAAAATAAATTTTAAAAAATATATTTTTATTGTGATCACTTCCTTAACACAACAGTTATTAAAAAGTACACTGCCTAACTATCAAGCATTTGGGGATTTTCGAATTTTCAAATTTTTGTTACTGATTTCTAGCTTAATTTCAACTCTGGTCAGAGAATAAATTAAGTATTTCAGTCCTTTGGGAATTTGTTCAGACTTGCTTTATGACCAACATATGATCAATTTTGGTATATGCTCTCTGTGAATTTAAAAACAAGTTGGTGGAGATGGATAGTGGTGATGGTGACACAAAAATGTGAATGTATTTAATGACACTGAACCACCATAAATGTAAAAATGGTTAAAATGGTAAATTTTATGGCATGCATATTTTATTATTTTAAAAAAAAAGTTGTTGGCTACAGTGCTCTCTATGTGTCAATTAGGTCAATTTGGTTAATAATGTTGTTTAAAAGTTCTATACCTTTACCAACAT
Organism: Canis lupus familiaris; assembly: GCF_011100685.1. NCBI lineage: Eukaryota > Metazoa > Chordata > Mammalia > Carnivora > Canidae > Canis > Canis lupus. Next base: position 61,487,964 of record NC_049231.1, read on the forward strand.
TTTGTCTGTATGTTTGACCAGCTACAAAGAAAGGTATGTTAAATTTTCCTGCTGTGATCATGAATTTCTCTACATCTCTTTTGGATTAGCTTTGAATTGTTTTGTATATTCGGGGATTGTTTTCTATATTTGGGATTGTCTACTAGGTGACTACAAATTTGGACCTGTTACATCTTGCAGTGCAATGGTGCTTTTGGCATTATATACCTATTTTCATCTTTAGTAATATTTTGTCTTAAAGTCTTCATAGCTTTATCAACTTTCTTTTGGTAGCTGTTTTTCTAGCTTTCAATTCTTCAACCTTCCTGTCTCCATATATTTAACTTGTGTCTCTATAAGGAGCAAATAGTTGGGTTTGTTTATTTAATCTGACAACTTACATTTCTTTAATTGGTGCATCCTTTGGATCCAATGAGTATATTTAGTTATCCCAGACTCCTTTTTATTATGTTGCTATGTGCTCTTTTAGTGTAAGTATATGTATTTTATTTAGTAGCTACCTAGAGATAAAAATACACATTCTTGACTTATCAAATACTAATGTAAATTCAGACTTTTATTTATTCCTGGGCAATTCAAGTGCCCTCAAATACTTTAACTCCAATAACCCCCTACCAAATTTACATGCCACTGTTAGAGTGCATTTTAATTCCATATAGTTATTCTTCCCTCAGGACATTATCTTATAGTTACTGTTTATTTATACAGATCCACATATTTACACTTTTCAGTTTCTTCTACATTCCCAACCTTGACTGTAAAATCATTGAAGAATGAATGCCCTTTATACTCTCCCTTAGTACATATCTGCCAGTGACACAACCCCTCAGTTTTTCTCTACAAATATTTCCATTTTGCCTTTATTTTTTTTAAGATATTCTCACTGGTATAGAATTCTAAGTTGCCATTTTTTTTCAGTGCTTTTAATATATCATTCATTAACTGCTAGCTTCCACTGTCATTGTTGAAAAGTCTATTGTTAATCTCTGCTCTTTCCTTTCTGGCTACTCTTAAGACTCACTGTCTTCTGTTTTCAGCAGTTTAATACTGCAAACAATTTTACTATATTTATTCTACTTCAGGTTCACAGTGCTTCTTTAATATGTAACTTGATATCTTTCATTAGCTTTGGGAAACTCTCAGCCATCATCTCTTCTAACACTGCTTTCACCCAGTCTTCTTTCCTCTCCTGCCAGGCTTCCAATTACACGCTATATCACTCTCATTATCCCGCTTTTCCTGCCTCTTTTCCCTACATCCTTCTTTTATACCCAACACTTTACTTTGAATATTTTCTTTTGACTGATATCACAATTTCTTTGTTCTCTCTTCCACTGTGTCTATTCACTATTAATCTATCCACTGAGTCCTCAATTTCCATCATGTTTTAAGTTCTAGAATATTGGGACACCTGGATGGCTCAGTGGTTAAGCATCTGCCTTTAGCCCAGGACATGATCCTGGAGTCCTGGAATCAAGTCCCACATTGGGCTTCCTGCATGAAGCCTGCTTCTCTCTCTGCCTATGTCTCTGCCTCTGTGTGTGTGTGTCTCTCATGAATAAATAAATTAATTCTTCAAAAAAAAAAAGTCCTAGAATATTTATCATGTATAAATGTATGTGTATGTATATATGTGTTTGACTGATACCCTAAATTCTCAATCTTTCCTTTTATTTCATTAGGTACATCAATATATCATGGTTATTTGAAAATTCATATCATACTTCATTATCTGGATCCTTTCTGGTCTGTTTATATAATATATTGTTTCTCTTAATTTCTTAACACTTTCTCTTACATTTTTATAAGTTTGGTTATCTTTGCTTGAGTGCAGAACACAGTATATAAAAAATTATCACATTATCTTATATTTTTACAGGTTTGATTATCTTTGCTTGAGTGCAGAACATAGTATATAGAAAATTATCTCAGGATCAGGAGTATAACATTTCCTCCAGAGGGGATTTATATTTGCTTTTGAAATATAGATACAAACATTAGCATTCTCAGTCAGTCATCTTATTCAAATAGGAGACTGAGATAATTTGAAGTTGGGTTTCAGTCCCTGCAAATAAGTATAAAATCAGCTTAATCTTAACCCTAGTTGAAAGCCTATTGTTTTTCCAGGGTTCTCAGTCCCTGACGGGCTTCTCAGCCTCCAGGTAACTTCTTCCAGGATTCCAGTAGCTGCCACTGGGGAACACTGCTCCAAATGCTGCCCTTACCTATCTAGGTTTCATTATTCTCCCAGGTATTGGCCCTATAAGTCTGCACTGTCTTATCAGCTCCACTATGCCTTTCAACAGGTGTTTGTCACACTTTTTCCAGGTTTTCAGTAGGATGATTGTCCAAATTACTCATCCCTGTATTACAGAAAGCAAAACTTTTGACAGGAAATGTTTTTAATTCACCACTAATGTTAATTATGTTTCTCTCACTAAGCTACCTCTATGCCATCCTTACGTATTTCCAACCCCTTTGTCATCCATCCCTCAACTACAACAACCAAGTCACAGACTAGGTCTTGGATAAAAGATGGAAAAGTTTAAAAATTAATGATAATCTTTGCTTTTGTCAGCAACTTCACATATTGTTACATCTCACGTAACTTGGCAGTTTTACCATGTATCGTACTTTAGGCATAATGATACTGATGTCCAAGAATGGAATTAATTTCTAAGGCTACAAAACTATAGGACAGCCCAAATTTGAACCCTGATCTCTCTGACTTCATGTTTGGACCCCATGTCACTAGACAACAAAAGTTCCTTAAAGGGATAGTGATCACCTAGGTAGGAGCATGGTAAGGAGGTAAAAGTAAAATGTCTCATTCTCTCAGAATCAGGAACACGAAGCCCAAGGAAGAAGCCCCTGGAAGCAGCTATCTAGTAGAAACAAGAGAACTTCTCTAATGAAATAAATTCAAAAGAGGCAGAGAGGGCAGCCCCGGTGGTGCAGTGGTTTAGCACCGCCTAAAGCCCGGGGTATGATCCTGGAGATCCGGGATCGAGTCCCACGTCAGGCTTCCTGCATGGAGCCTGCTTCTCCCTCTGCCTGTGTCTCTGCCTCTCTTTCGCTCTCTCTGAATAAATAAATAAATAAATAAATCTTTACAAAAAAAAAAAAAAAAAGAGGCAGAGAGTATCATACAGCCTCTCCCCCTGCCTGAACAGAATTATCCTTGCTGCACCTAGCTAAACAGTTTCAAGGGCTTCCTAACAAGTAATTTCATTAACAGCACCAATTAAATATCTAACAATCTACCTTTTCTTAGGAAGCCAGGTCCTGGTACAGGACGAATTATTCTTAGAGGTAAATCATGGGGAACCTTGATCTTGTGAGACTAAGATCCTCTGAATAGCCCAGGTCTTTGTTTAAATAAGACTTTGTCTATTCCCAAATATCTTTATAAACTCAGTTCTCTTTGATCACATACTATACACTAGACACTGTGATGGGTGATGGGAATACAACACACACCAAAATAGATAAAGTCCCTGTTCTCATGGAATTTACAGTTTAGTGGAGAGGAGAGGTTTCACAAATCCTCATGTCAGTTGTATGCTGGTGAATGTTTTATTTTTTTATTTTTTAAAAAGATTTTACTTATTTATTCATGAGACACACACAGAGAGAGAGAGAGAGAGAGAGAGAGAGGCACAGAGACACAAGCAGAGGGAGAAGCAGGCTCCATGCAGGGAGCCCGACGTAGGACTCGATCCCAGGTCTCCAGGATCACACCCTGGGCTGCAGGCGGTGCTAAACCGCTGTGCCACCGGGGATGCCCTGGTGAATGTTTTAAAACCACCTCTCTGGGGGAAAGAATAGGCGTGAACTCTGATTTGTAGCGTCTGCCCATTCCTTTGATGGAAAAATTCTCACCATGACTGATTTCAGGCTACTAAGATGATGTCACTGAACATGGGCTTGGGAAGAATACACAGGGTCAGCTCTCAGAAGCCAGTATGAGCACATTCCAACGTACCAGAGACCATAATAAATGGAAATGAGATATGTGTTCTAAAACAATAAAGCCTCATCCTACAAGACACAGAACAAGAGAACCAAACCCAGACTCAATGGTATGATAGGCATCTTTGAGGAAGTGATGCTTTGTGCTGAGATCTGAAGGATGAGTTAGTGTTAGCCAGGTAAAAAGTGAACAAGGAGAGATGACCTGTATAAAGCACACAGACAATGAAGCAGAGCCCACTTCTAAGATGAGTGGGGCAGAAAAGGAAAGCACCAGGTGAGGAGTTAGGAGGTCTCTCTCCATTCTGGTCTATTTCCTGCCTGTTCAGTCCCTCCGTTTTCTACCAATGGCCAAAGCTGGAGAATGTTTAACCTCCCACATAATACGTTCACTTGAAAGCACTGGGGAGGACGTGCCCCCCTCCTTGTAGGAGCATAATCCTGGGACTAGCAGCCTCCCTTCCCCACCATTTGCATCAAGTTGACTAAAGGCAAGAGAGTCTAGATTTCAAAGCCCTGGCAGCTTAGTGCAGCTATTCTCAGCCAATGACACAGTTCTTTTCCCTAAAGTTTAAGATACATTTCCTTATTAAACTTTTAAAAAATGAAAAAAATGGTACAAATGGAGGGAGGGAGGGAGAAGAGAACAGAAAATGATTGCACATTGAAATAAATGTGCTACTTGAGAAAATTATAAGTGCCTAAAAACAGGAGTTTATAATGAAAGTGCCTTCTGAAGCAGAACTATAGCATCACTATTCCGATGTGAAAATACAATAAACTGTCCTATTAAATCTAAGGAGTTAGATTTAATAAGATGGGTGGTATATTAAATAAATGCCAACTGATTATTAAAGATCTTTTTATTGAGGATTTACAACTATGTCATCAAATAACTGAACAGTATTCAGGTATAATAAGACCCATATGAGAAACTTAATTTAAAGTAGTGCAAAGAACCAAAAACACTATTACAAACAGACCATGAAAACTTGGAAAATAGATAAGAGGCAAAAAACATCCTATCAAATTATTGTCAATAGTGGGGGCTGAGGCGATGAGGGAGGACAAAATATCATTTACATGTGAGTCAACTAAATAGCTATTCAAAAGCACTATAGCATGACTGAATGGCACACTGCGTAGGTAGATGCGCCCTCCCCCAGGGGCTGAACAGTCCTCCCTTTTCTTTCATGTAGAAAGAAAATTAACTTCTTAAATGCGCACTTTCTGTAGTAATGAAATCCTGGGTTTCTTAGAAAATTGTTCTGTCTTCCAAAGTGAATGTGAACTTCAAGAGGAAAAGGGTCTTGGGTCTCTACCTAGAGACAGAAGACACTGCTAAGGGGTTGGGAGAGGGAGAGGAAAAGACCGGAAGGGAGGGCCCCGGAGGGAGGGAGGGCCCAGGTGAGGAGGAACAGGGGTAGTGGGAGGTGGAACAGGAGGGAGGGAAAGGGACGGAGGGGGAGGTGGTGAGAAGGAGAAACACTTGTCTGAGAGTCAGAAACAGTTCTCTCCTGGGCTTAGGCCTCACACCTTATGGGACATCAAACAAGCTCCTCCCAAAACGTAGGCTTCCCTGTTTCCTCACAAGTCAAATAAAAGAGTTAAGCTATGAGATTTCGTTGTTCTACTCTCATGTCTAGTCGTTGGGTCTCTCTGCTAAAGTGCCAGCAAACAAGAAAAACCTTCTCATGGAATAATAAGACTCTTATAGAGCACAAGAGAGGGAGACTGAGACCCAGAGATGGAGGAGGGAGAGTGTTTCCTGAGTGGTAACAGCATCTTGGTTCCTGGGGTCCATTCCCAGCCGTCACCGCCCTCCCACCCCAGCCTCCCCACCAGCTGGGCAAGGAAAATATTATTACTGTTGTTGCTGCACAGAGGCAGCAGCTGAGTTTGGGACTTGCATGGTGGCCTACCTATGAGTGGGCTGGTTGCAGGTGAGGGCCAGCTCTCCCCCCAGCTCATTGCCAGCCTGGTGGGTGGGTGGAGGGGGTAACTTTATGCACATGCAGGACACTCCAAGCCAGGAAGTGCCAGACAAGTGGCTGGAGCAAGCCAGACGAGTGCACAGCTTCACACATGGGCCATCACTTGCCTTTGGCCCACAGCAGGCAAAGAGGACGCTACAGAGGATAAGCAAAAGAGGGCCAAAAAAAATCGCACTACTGACAAATGACTCTATTTCTAGTAGAGATTCAGACACCTCGTCCTTAGTCACAAGTGACATCTAATTTGGCCCTAAAAAACTAGCCTTTATGTCTCTGGTACTTGAGGCTTTAGGTTAAGACATGTGGATGTCCCTCATAAATCTGATCTCCTTTAGGCCCTGTCAGCGACCCCTGGGCTGCCACCCAGGAGCAACGTGGCTACTTCCTTTCCCTCTCAAAAGGTTTCAGTGAGAATAAAGAAATTATCTTTAAAATACACGTAGCAATTCCTCAGCATAGGTAGGAAAGAAGTCACTGAAGTTATGAATGGGAGAAACTACCAAAAGAAAATTGAGGAGACGGGGGAACTGTGTATTCCTATCTCTCTCCATCTCCCCGGTATCTCACCTGCCAGGATCACGGGGGTTCTGCACTGTGGAGGGACATCCGTCAACACTAATCAATACATGTGGTGTTAGTCATGGATGATAAATTTGAAAGGGATTATAACTGTAAACAGTGATCAATAGAGACTTGCTGGAGGAGACAGAGAGGAAAAAACAACCTTAAAATGTTACACGGTTAATAAAGTAAGGGGGGGAGGGTCGGTCTTAAACAAAACTCCAAGAGACCGACAACATTCTAGTTCTTTCTCTTATGGGAGGTGGCATGGAAGGAGGAGTGGATAAAGAATCCTCCCCCAGAGTTTTTCACAAGGCAATTGCCACTAAAAGAGTGCATTATTAATTTACAGCATATTTGCTGATCCTTCTGGTTGGAAGGCACATTCTCCATTAGCATTTGGTTGAAGATTTGTTCCTGGATCCGAGCTGGCATCACTCAAAGCCCCCAGAGTATAGCTTGCCCTTTCCCTACATCGCCCTCCGCCCCCTTTCCTCCCGCCTGTCTCTTCTCTTCTCCCCTCCTCTGATTTCACCCCCGGCACATGACTGAGCAGTGCATTCACAAGCGTGACATCCCTCTCTGCAAACAAATATATCCTGAATCCAAGCAAAAAGGAAAAAAAAATGCAGGAAGCCTCCACTGCTCACCCATAGATGAATGGAACTATCTGTCTTGTCACCGGGGGTCGGAGCGAGAGGTTACTCCGAGTCTATACCTTAGCTTCTCTGCTGACGTTTGCAAGCAACTTCCTTAAAAATAAAACAAAATAAAGAGTGAAAAAAAGAATCCTGCCACATCAAGCACTTAGCCGGTCCCTCTAGAACCCTCCCAGACTGTGTCTTCTCACCACCTTTGGAGTCACAGCTCCAGGCCTGACATATAAATTTTTTTTCCACTGACCTTTTAGTGTCCTTTCTGCCAGAGTGTGTAAACCATAAGCTGATATATGAAGGCAATTTTTAGTGGTGCCACTTGTATCTGAGTGATTGCACACACTTTACGTTTCTGGCCTGCCACCCCTTCCACCTTTCGAAGATCTCTCTATTTTCTTTTAAGGGAACTGCAACAAAGGTGAAAGCAAGTTTAACTGCTTCAAGACTTTGATGGCCAGAGGCACCTGTTTAGGGGATTCGTAACTGACCAGGGCCCATCTTCAAAGCTAGAATTTTCCTTTGCTGCTCTAGGGATCAGCAGGACAGGAACAATGGGAAAGAGAGGTTAAAGTGACAGCTATCCCTGCCAGCCCCCCAATCACAACCAAAGCAGACAGAGATCAAAGCTAAAGCCTTGTTGAAGACTCAGAGGACACACTATGATTGTCTCCATAAATTCTAAGAGCCCGGCCCCTGGGGGTGATGGAGTGAGTGGGTATAAAGCCAGAGAAGATATCTAACTAGCAGAATCACCACCCTGCCATTGTCTGGTCACCCCTTCAAAAGCTTAGGCTGCTATTTTTCCTCAGCAAGCCACAGGGTCAGTCCTGCCGGGCTCTGCAACATGCCCTGGCCTTGGAAGGGAGACTATAAGAAACACAAGAAGAGCCGCATTTACTCTTCTTATCCCAAGCTGGAAAGGAAGCTATCGAAAAAGTACAGCATCCACCACCATAATCACCATGATAGTACTTCTTGTCCTTGCGGTAGCTCACAAGGGATCAGGAGGCATCAGAGTCTGAAGTAAGAGGGTCCTGTCAGCCGGTATGAAGTCCGTGGTGAGGGAAGAAGTATAAAAATGAGTTGGACGGAGTCTGATGAAGCGAATCTGGTCTACTAATTTAATATCCTCCATGTAGGAGCAGGATGGATGAGTAAAATCTGCAATGGGGATGTGGCTCCTAGAAGACCAACTTCAAGACCACTCCAGTAGACCATGCCACATCGCCCTTCCACTGCCAAACTCAGAGCATCAAAATGCAATTTCATTAAGGGTCCCAATGGGTCTCTTTCATTGGAGCATGGCTCAAGAAGACTTGATGAGAATGCCCTGCCCATCTCAAGTAAGACCAATGGTCACCTCAACTACTAAGGCCCAATTATCTCAAGAGATCATGAGTATCTAGGTAGCCAATGAAGAAGACTTTCACTGAAAGACCTGAGAATGATGTTGAAAAACCTTCACTGGGCTCCTCACCTTAAGGCCATGTCCTTGCCAGAATGTCTTTACCATCTGTGGGAAGATCACAGTAATTTACTACTAATAACATTCTAAGATTTTAAAACATTTTTAACACATTTAAGCAACTTCTAGTCTACTTTTCTCACTCGATGTATTTGAATTTGAGTGAGAAAAGAAAGCAAAGAAATACCTAGTGTCTGAGAATTGCCAAATCTGAAAACCATCTCATCTGTGTCACCGTTCACAGGAGAAAAAGGCTACTGATACACTTTGAGGCACTGTGACAATCATAAATTGTTGTAAGGCTGTGCCTCCTCCACAAAGCTCTTGGGGAGGTGCTCAAAATTTGGACATGTGTTTGGGACTGTTTCAAGTATGTGAAAATCCTCCATCACATGTGTGCCAGCTGAGAAAAGGATGAGAAGTTAGGGATCGACTATTGGCCAGAGGAGCAGAAGATAAGGGGATGCAGGAGGATTCAAGCAAAGGGTCAATAGCATATGTCCCATGCCAGACCTTATGGAGGGGAGAGCAGCTCCAATGACAGAACCATCCAGCTTCCCTTAAAAGGACCCTGGCCTGGGCAGCCAAAGCAGGAAAAGTGACCAAGTTCTACTATAGGGCCACCTGGTGGGGACCACTGAGGTGGAAGGACCAAAACATTCCACAGAAAAGGAATGTTGGGAGCACCACCTGGGTAACCTAGAGGTTGAGCATCTGCCTTGGGCTCAGATCATGATCCTGAGGTCCTGGGATCAAGTCCCACATCAGGCTCCCTGCAGGGAGGGGACTCTCCCTCTGCCTATGTTTCTGCCTCTCTTTGTGTCTCTCATGAATGAATAACTAAATAAAATCTTAAAAAAAAAAAAAAAAAAAAGGAGAGTCAGGAACCACGGCCTCCCTCTGCTTCCAGGCCCAAACCCATCTTAACTGAGGATTCTGGCTCCAGGGGCTGTTGGAAGTATGGCCATATTTGCCAGGCACCAAGAACTCCAGGATAGTGGAGTACCACTGAGGATTCCACCTTAAGCAGCCTCTTAAATTTGACAAGGGTTTGAAAGGCACTGCAGTGGAGCCTCCCAAGAATAAATGGTGGCAGCCCCAGGTGTGGACTTAGGGTATAATTTCAGTGTGAATATTCCAGACTATTCCTGCCTCAGGCCTGACCTAGGAATGCCACCAGTGGGCAACTTTGGAGTTGGCCAAGCAAAGTTCCAGGGAATATGAATCCTTGTGTGACAAATGCAGAGCTGGGGCAACTAAAAACCAGTGCTATAGAAAAGGGGGACTAATGTTCACCTCAATCATGACAGTTGATGGACCTGCAACCCTAGGAGGAACCACTCCAACAAAGAATATGCATTAAGCATCTTGGCCAGTCACTGAGCCAAAAAGCTTATATATATATTATCTCAGTTAAACTTACAAGATTGCAGTATTTTAACTCCATTTTACAGATGAGTAAACTGAAGCTCAGAGAGCCTAAGTCACTTATCTAGTGTCAGAACTATCAATTGCCAAAGCCATTGTTCTTTTCTACACCATATGCCACTTCTCAGTGATCTGCCTTATTTAGCCTTTCTCAGGTGGAATGGACAGGACTCAGAGACTGGAAAGGGAAAACGATGTTCTGTCCTACTGAATTCTGGACCCAAACAACTTTTGGACTGTTACAAATGCTATGCTGTTTGCAGAGTGGCCAGTGGTAAAGATCAAGACTGAGGAAGGTGAAGAAACTAAAAGACATTTTTAGAAGATGGATTAACAGGCAAAACTCTGCCAAAATTATTTGGGGGACAGTAACCTATGACTTATTTATGTCATTCTCATGCTCCCATCTTCATCAAAGTGATGGCTTTGTACTCTCATTCTTGATTGTGTAATGAATCTGAAAGTTCTCCCTGGCCCAACTCCTCATTTGACAGAGGAGAGAGGAAGAATGAAGATACTGCTAACGAAAGGGCTATCCTCAAAAAAGCCCAGAAAAAAAAGACTGTATTCCCAGTGGCATAAGGGAAGGTACCCCATCCCACTACTTTAGGTGGTGGTGTCAAGGATCCCAGGGATTTATTTGCTCTGGGCACTCTTCACAACTTGAGTGACAAGAGGATTATGTCAAATGGGTTAAAAAGTCCCTTTGTTCCAGGAGCAAACCTTGCCGTAAGGACCTACTCAATGCTACTCAAAAAGGACCATTCAAAAAAAAAAAAAAAAAAAAAAAGGACCATTCAGCAAAGACTTCCTATTCTAAAAGTCAGTTCATTCATTCATTCATTCTCTTGTTCATTCAGGTAACATTCATTGAGCCCCTACTCTATGAAAGGCACCATGGCCCATCTATGAAAAATTCACAGCTAATATCATCCTCAATAAGGAATAACAGAGCTTTTCCTCAACAGTCAGGAACAAGACAGGGATGTCCATTCTCACCACTTTTATTCCATATAGTACTAGAAGTCCTAGCCACAGCAATTAGACAACAAAAAGAAATAAAAGGCATCCAAATCAGGGATCCCTGGGTGGCGCAGCGGTTTGCCGCCTGCCTTTGGCCCAGGGCGCGATCCTGGAGACCCGGGATCGAATCCCACATCGGGCTCCCGGTGCATGGAGCCTGCTTCTCCCTCTGCCTGTGTCTCTGCCTCATTCTCTCTCTCTCTCTGTGACTATCACAAAAAAAAAAAAAAAAAAAAAATTAAAAAAAAAGGCATCCAAATCAGTAAGGAAGAAGTCAAAATTTCACTATTTGTAGATGACATGATACTACATAGAGAGAACCTGAAGGACTCCACCAAAAAACTGCTATAACTGATAAACAAATTCAGTAAAGTCAAAGGCTACAAAAATCAATGTACAAAAATCTGCTGCATTTCTATACAATGATGAAGCAGCAGAAAGATAAATTAAGGAGTCAATCCCATTACAATTCACCCAAAACAATGAGATACCTAGGAATAAGCCTAACCAAAGAACTGAAAGACCTGTATTCTGAAAACTATAAGACATTGATGAAAGAAACTGAAGATGACACCAAGAAATGGAAAGACATACCATGCTCATGGATTGGAAGAATGAACATTGTTAAAATGTCTATACTACCCAAAGCAATCTACATATTTAATGCAATCCCTATCCAAATAACAACAGCATTTCTCACAGAGATAGAACAAACAATTCTAAAACTTGTTTGGAACCACAAAAGACCCTGAATAGCCAAAGCAATCCTGAAAAAGAAAAGCAAAGCTGGAGGCATCATAATTCCAGATTTCAAGTTATATTACAAAGCTGTCATGATCAAAACAGTATGATCAACAAAAAAAGACAGATCAACAGATCAGAATAGAAAACCCAGAAATGAACCCACCATTAAATGGTCAATTAATCTTCAACAAAGCAGGAAAGAATATCCAATGGGAAAAAAAGAGTCTCTTCACCAAATGGTGTTGGGAAAACTAGACAACAACATGCAGAAGAATGAAACTGGAACATTCTCTTACACCAAACACAAAAATAAATTCAAAACTGATTAAAGACCTAAATGTAAGACCTGAAACCATAAAAATCCTACAGAATAATACAGGTAGTAACTTCTTTGACACTGGCTTAGCAACTTCTTTCTAGATGGGTCCCCTGAGGCAAGGGAAACAAAGGCAAGGGAAACAAAAGCAAAACCAAACTTTTGGGACTACATCAAAATAAAAAGCTTCTGCACAGTGAAGGAAACAGTAAAAAAAAACTGAAAGGCAGCCTATGGAATGAGGAAAGATATTTGCAAATGATCTATCTGATAAAGAGTTAGCGTCCAAAATATATGAAGGATTTATAAAACTCATCATCCAAAAACCAAATAATCCAATTAAAAAATGGGCAGAAGACATGAATAGACATTTTTCCAAAGAAGACATACAGATGGCAAACAGACAAAATAAGATGCTCAACATCACTCATCATGGAAATGCAAAAAAAAAAATACACAATGAAATATCATCTCACACCTGTCAGAATGGCTAAAATCAACAAGATAAGAAACAGGTGTGGTGAGGATGTGGAGAAAGGGGAACTCTCTTGCACCGTTGTTGGGAATGCAACTGGTGCAGCCACTATGGAAAACAGTATGGAGGTTCTTCAAAAAGTTAAAAATATAACTACCCTAGGATCCAGCAAACACACTACTAGGCATTTTTCCAAAGAATACAAAAATACTAATTCAAATGTTTCAAACAAGCATCCAAATGTTTATAGTAGCATTATCTACAATAGCCATATTACAGAAAGTAATATGGCTATTATCAAGTTTCCATCAACTGATAAAGGGATAAAGAAGAGGTGGTATACACACACACACACACACACACACACACACACACACACACACAACGGAATATTACTCAGCCAAAAAAAAGAATGAAGTTTTGCCATCTGCAATGACATGGATAGATCTAGAGAGTATTATCCTAAGTGAAGTAAGTCAGTCAAAGAAAGACAAATACCATGTGATTTTACTCATATGCATACAAACAAAACAAACAAAGCAAAGAGAGAAGGGGGCAAAACAAGAAACAGACTCTTAATGCTAGAGAACAAACTGATGGTCACCAGAGAGGAGATGGGTGGGCAGATGGGTAAAATAAGTGATGGAGATTAAGGAGCACACTTGTCTATGATGAGCACTGGGCGATGCATGGAATTGTTGAATCACTATATTGTACCCCTGAAACTACTATTACACTGTATGATAACTAACTAGAACTTAAATAGCAACTTTTTAAAAATTTAAACAATTGAAAAATAAAACAAACATGGCCCCCATCCCATGGAGCTGACGGTTCCACAGGGAATTTAGACACTGAGCATAGAACCACACAAGGCAACATGAAACTGCTACTGTGGGAGTGCTACAGGAGGAGCACAGGACACAATGAGAGCTCACAATAAGGGGATATGACTGAGTCCACAGATAGGGGGTACTCCCTGATGAGTGGATTGAGGGTTAAGGTTGAGGAGGAAACAGACATCTGGGTGAATGGGGGTAAGGAGAGAGTTCCAAGTAGAGAAAATAGCTTATGCAAAGTCCTTGGGGTTGGGGGACAAGGGGGGGAGAGCGCATTGCAAAGATGCTGGTGTAGCTGGGAGGCAGAGAAAGGAGGAAGAGATGTGAGACAAAGCTGGAGACACAGGCCAGATATTAAGAATGTTAAAGATCAAAGTCTTCACACTAAAACCAATGGGGAGCCATTGAAGAGTTTTCAGCTGGTGGAGGAAGTGATGTAATGGGATTGAAGCTCAAAAACATCATGATGGTTGTGTGAAGAATGAATTTAAATGAGATTAGAATGAAAGAGGAGAGCCTAAAGGAGGCCTTTGTCAGATCTTGCAAGATTATGGTGGTTTGGACCAGGGTATTCAGATGAAGATGAGCCAAGTAAACTGACTCAGGTTATTTGGGAGGTAATTCAACAAATCTAGGTAATGCACTGATTAAAGGAGATTAGGGAGGTGAAGGTGACAAGGATAACTTGTAGTTTTATGGTCAATGTGGCAAATAATTTCTCCTAGAAAGCAGAAATACAAAACCATCTGTCAGAAATACGTAAATTATTTCAGAGAAAAAGCAGCACTGTTGCTGGAGGGGCCAGGGCAAGATACAGGGATGTCCTAAAGACCTATCAAGCCACATCTTCTCAAGGATGGCCAGAAGATCCATAGATCCATACACAGGCTATTCTTCTCCCTCTCCTCCTCACTCTCCCTCTCCATCATAGTTTTCCATCAGGATGCTCAGCACAAAGTAGATACTCCATCTTAATAGGAAAAAAGAAATCAGAAGACCAGCTCCACCAGGAATTATAAGTTTGCCCTTCAACACATCTCACAGCCTCTCTGCTCTTCAACTTTAGGTCACTGAACTGGATTCAGGGTGTCAAGTGCTTCTCGGAAACCTAAATTTCTGGTACATCTACATGGCCACTTGGGGTGTGCATTCGAACATATACCTCCCTCCACTTCATTCCATCTCAGACTACCAAATCTGTATTATTCTTTTTGGCATATTTGCCTGTTGGACTGCTGTAAGGGCAGTAGCTTTCCTTCAGAGAGGAAAAAAAAAAGTGTTCTCCAGCAAAAGAAGGTTTGAAAACCACTGAAATACCCATCTCCAAGACAGGCATCAGATTTCTGAATAGAATAGAAATTCTGTTTTCTGTGTCTTAAATGGAAAGGACAATAAACTTCTGGAAGGAGAATCTCCTAGACACTGACTCTACTACAGGGGATTCAAAAACCATCTCCAAGTTGGAAGCAGCTGATATAGCACCATTTCCTTTGGGGAAAGACTCCCTACTGTCTCTGCCCTCCATGACCTTTTGGCTATCACCAAACCTCAACCCTCTGGTCTACACTTCATCAGGGCCTATGGCAAGGCAAAGGAAATAATTGAGATGGACTAGAGTCTTCGGCCCCTCCCTCCCATGGCCCACTGTACTGTCTCCACAGCTTCTTCAGCTTTTAGGAGAAAGGTTTCAATACTGAGAGCAGCCAGGAGTCAGAGTGGCTCTTGATTGATGCTGTCAGTTAGATGAAGAGCTCTTGTGGCAGAAACTGTCTTTTCTTCATTAAGTTTGAAAACATGCCCGGGGCTAGTCTGTGATCTGCTCATCAATAAATGGAAATATACTGATAGATCCAAATTTATGCCAGGCTTAATCCCCTGTTTTCGCTCACCTCAGTGTGAGGTGTGAAGAAAAAGGGAAAAGGGAGATAGCAGCTTTGGTGTGAGGCTCTCCTCCAGATGGGCCATCACTGGGCCAGCCTCCAATCTGTGGGATAGAAAAGTCTTCTATTAAACACAGAGATCTTCCACCTTTGATTCTTTCTATGACCATTAGGGGAACTGGTTCTGAGGAGGAAATACCAGCAAACTCTGAGTATGTAACCAATGACTCAGTCACCACCAATCTCCACCAAAATAGCCCTCAAGGACTTTAGGAAGGTTGAAGATAATAGGGATTGGGTTTATCAAAGTACCCAAATGTCTGTATGACTGCAGGAGAAGAGGCAGGCATTGCTAAGGGCTAGCATACAATGGAGAAAGAAAGTATAAAAGGGAGAAAGGAAAGAAAACCACCATTCAGAAAAGCCAAACAAGACATCCCTTAATGTGCCTTAGGAAATAAAATTAAAGAGAGCTCTACTTTCTGCCATCAAAATCAAGAGAATGGGACAAAAATAAATAAATAAATAAATAAATAAATAAATAAATAAAAACAATTTTAAAAGAGCAGGCACCAAAATTCCCATCAAGCCAACAGGCATTAGCTTAAGAGCTCTAACCTGTGGGTTTTCAACAATTAAGTTCACTGACCCACCTTGATTTCATTACGTGAGGTAATGTCAATATTGGCATGCATTTCCTAAAATTCTGGCTGTGCAGAGACAATGCCATCAATGCTGAGGGCCTGGGCCATGGGGTATGGATGGGGGTAAGAAGCTGTTCTACATTGTTTGACTCCTGATTTTCATTTTCTTGCATTTTTTCTTCTCATCACCTTTACTCTTTACTCTTTTCCTTGCCAAGTTGCATTACTTTGTCACTGAACTGCAGCCTCTTATGGCAGTTTTACAAAGAGCTCAAAAGGCAGGAGTGACCATCTATGTTGTGTCCTTGAGCATGCTCCTCCTGTTCTCCCAGTATCCTTTTGCCTAGGAATTCTGCTCCTTTGTCGTGCTCACTTAAACAACATTTTATTTCAGAATATTGTAAACGTCCATCTCATCATTCTACTCAACAGTTATTAAGAACCAATCTTCATTCATTCACTCATTCATTCATTCATTCATTCATTCATTCACTCATTCAACTAACATTGATCACTTACCATGAGTCACAACCTCCCTTTTCCTGTATGAAGATGGAAGACAGAAACAATTTCAAAATAACACTAATGGGACATCATGTGACATCCTACAAACATCAGGTGGTTAGGAAAGCCTCTCATAAGAGGTAAAGCTTGAGACACAACTGAAAAGAGAAGTAGGACATAGCAGAGTGTATGGAGCAGAAAAAGGAGAACTTCCAGGCAAAAGGAGAACCATGTGTAAAGGCCCAGAGGGCAGAGAAGCAGAACATGATGCATTTGAGGAATCATCTCAGTAATAAATTATGTTAATAGAGCACTTACTCTGTGCCAGACCCAGTGGTGAGCACTCCACAGATATTATTTCATTTAGTGTTCAGAACCCTGGCAGGTGTGCAGTATTATTAATTACTCTTATTTTCAGATAAGATATTAAAGAAGTTAATTTCCCAAAATCAGGGAAATTATATATGATCTGAACTGTTGCTCTGACTCAGGAACCCATATATACTACTGTGGCAGACAGCAGAGTCTTAGAGCACAAGGTATGATGGGAGAGATGAGTGGCATTAGAAATGAGGGCTAACAGGTACACAGGAGCCTTGCAGACATACCAAGGAATCTGGACATTATTGAGTAGTCATTCAGGAGCCATGATGAATTTAGGCAGAAATGAGAGATGATTAGATTTGGAAAGATCACTCTGGTGGAAAAGCAAAGAATCATGATAGTGAAAAAGAATGACAAAAATTATCTAAAGAGGTATTTTAACCAAGGGAACCCTTTCTGGTTTATCTCCAGAAGCTTGTCCACCCCCACTCTTAAAAATACAAAATGAAGATAGTGAAAAGGCTCAAGATTTTTTTAAATTATAAATTATACTACAGATTTTGCTTTCAGCCAAAATTGAGTAAAAGAGATTGGATTCATACTCCTGGATGAAACAACAAAAAAAAGTAGACAATATACATAAAAAATTGGTTTGCAGAACACTGGACATCAGGCAGTGAACATTAAGAATCTCTAAGAGATGAGAAACAAATGAACTGATCCCCACAACTGGCCCAACTTAGTACCTAGAGAAAGTTTCCAGGTCATGGTACAAGGGAGGGGACCTGGATAGAGCCTAACAGTCTTCTTGAGTTGAAGACATGGATCTTGGAGTCCTGGAGACAGTTCAAATTTTCAGGGCAAAGTAGTGGAGGGGAAGGAGATGCACACACAGAGAGAAAACTCTAGAGAGCTTAAGAAGGTCCCCCTCTAGAGTTGAGTACCAGTCAGTTCAAGTGTGTAAGGAAACTATTCAAGACTGAGGGGGGAAAAAACCATTTGAAAGGATTAGAGATAAAAGGGAACAGTGCCTTTTTCCACCAGCCAAAGCGCAAAAACCTCGTAATTATACAAACAGGGATTTTGCCTCAATAGTGGGGAAAATTAACCCTAACCACACTGCTATGATCCTGCCTAACAAAGCATAAAAACAGTGAAATACTGAAATACTCAAACTACTTCAAAGTAATTTAATAATGTCCCAGGAAAAAAGCTCAAAAATATTTATAGGTATACTAAAACATATAACACCTAAGAAGGTAAAATTCTCAATAGCCACTTAAAAATGACCAGGCATGAAAAAAATAAAACCCAGGAAAATACAGCCATAATCAGAAGAAAAAAAAATCAATAAATCGAAATTGACTCAGAATTGGTACAGATGGTGGAATTAGTAGAGAAACACATTAAAAGAATTACTAAAACTGTATTCCATATGTTCAAGAAGGTAGGAATACTTTAGCATGTTAACTTAGACACGAGAGATATAAAAGAGGACTAAATTTAACTTCTAAAGATAAAAACTACAATGTCTGAGATGAAACATATACTAGATTAGATTAAGAACATATCAGACATTGCAAAAGAGAACATTAGTAAACTTGAAAACATAGCAATAGAAACTTTACAAAATGGAGAAGAAAAACAAAGAAACAGAGAAGCTCTAAACTGTCAGACAACTACGAGGCCAAATATTCATGTCACTTTAATCTCTGAAAGAATAGGATAAAAACGGTATTTGAAGACATACCGGCTGAAAATTTTTCAAATTTGATGAAAATTATAAGTCCACAGATCCAAGAAGCTCAACAAACTCCCAGCACAAGAAAGTGAAGAAAACTACACCAAGGCACATCATAATCAAATGTCTTAAAACCCAGTGATAAAGAAGAATCTAAGTAGCAGCTAGAAAGAAAAAAATTATGTTACATCTAAAGGAAAAAAGGTTGGAATGGAGGCAGGTTTTCTCTGAAAACAATGGGATCTAGAACACAATAGAGTAACATCCCTATAATACTTACTGGGGAAAATCTGTCAAGATTTTCAGTAAAGAATTCTTTACTTTGTAAAAAGGCAAAATAAAAATTTTTTTCAGGCATTTAAAAGCTAAAAGAATTCATTAACAATAGATCTACATTACAAGAAATGTTCAAAGGAAATACTTCAAGCAGAAGGAAAAGGATAGTAGATGTAAATCTGAATCTACACGAAGAAATAGAGAGTCCTAGAAATGGCAAGTAAATGGGTAAACACAGACTTTTTAACTTATCATTTAAGTTACTTTAAAAGATAATTGACTACTTGAGCAAAAATAATACAAAACTATTATAGGCCTAATAACATACATAAAAGTAAAATTTATGATAAAAATGGCACAAGAGCCAGAGAAGAGAAATGGAAATACACTGTTGCAACATCCTTATACTATGCAAAAAGTGGTAGATGTCACTTGAAGGTGGACTGTGATAAATTCTGAGGTGTACTACAATCTAGACATAGCTTCCTGTCCAGAGGACAGGCTGTTTTGTGAAGGAAGCCCATCTGGAGTGTAGAAACACATGATGCGGCTAAGGTTCATGGCGAGATGCATACAAGGTACAATGTGGCTGGAGCTACTTCTCTCCCTCCATCCTTCATTTATACACCTGATTCCCATTTGATAATGATAGGGCTACCCACAGAATAGCATCATGAAAATGTCACCATTCAAATATTCTTCTAGTTTATCTTTGTTCTCCTTGATCAAAATATTACAATTGGTTACACTAATATGTGAATTACATTTGCGTTTTATTAATTAAAGCTGACGACTCTCATACTTGATAGTTCTATCATAATTATTACGATACCAAATTTTCTCTCCTTGGAAAGGTAGGGGGCAGCAAGATGTGCCTTGCCATAATTATCTTGAGAGAGTATAATCTCTCAAGAAGGTTTCTTTGGAAGGGGTCTCTATTTGGCTTATTTCAACAGTCCAGATACCTTTAAAAAATGGCAGAAAATCTTTGGATGGGCCTACCTCTGGCATTGTTCTCACATTGGTTTTCAATGCCAAGCCCCTGTGGGCAATAATATGTTGATTTTAACAAGTCTGGACAAAGTTTAGAGGCTTCTGTTCTCCCCAACAAGATGACAATTGGTCCAGATCCAATCTGTGACCTCATTCTGGGCAGGTGAGCTATGCTCTTCAAACAATGACCTTCTCTTGAAGCTGCTAGCTGGATATTCAGCAGCAGGTGGTCCAAAGAGGGACCTGTGCAGCTCTAACAGGAATTCTGTGAGATTTCTCATGACTTAGAGAGGCCCAGAGATATGATATTTACTACTGACAGAAGCATTTTCCTGTTGATAGACAGAATTGGCTAGTGTGCTGCGTCAGGTGCTAGGTTATCGGGTACAGAGTGCTGTATAGACTTCTGTTGTTAGATGCAGTGTTCTATGAAGGTCAATCATGTAAAGTTAGTGGAGAGTACTGTTTAGGTCTTCAATATTATATCCTTTTGGAACCTTCTCTCTGGAAGTTCTATTATTACAAGAAAGTGCTAAAGTATCTTGATTATAATTGTATGTTTGCTTTTTCTCCTTGCAGTCCTATCATCCAGGTTTTGCTTCATGTTTGGAAGCTCTATTATTAGTTGCATAAATGTTTAAGACTTGTTACGTCATTAGTTAATGACCCTCTTTATCCCTGGTAATATTCTTTGCTCTGAAATCTAATTTGTCTGATATTAATATAGCTACTATACCTTTCTTTAGATTAGTGGACGATATATCTTTTCCACCAATCTACTTATAATGTATTTATGTCTTGATATTTAAAGTAGGTTTCTTGTAAAAAAGCACATAGTGAGTCTTGTTTTTTAATCCAATATCCTTTCTGTCTTTTAATTGGGATATTTTGACCATTTACATTAATATGATTGTTGATATGGCTGGGTTAAAATCTACCATCCTGCTGTTTCATATATGAATGCTGCTCTTGTTCTCTTTTTCCTTTTACTCCCTTCTTCGGATTAAATATTTTTATGATTTCATTGTATCTCTATTGTTGATTACTTCATTTTGCTAAATAGTTTTCTAGTCCACCAGTATAGTCTTTTTGATTCCTTTAATTGTTCAATTAAAAAAAAAAAAGATCTTCAATCATGCCGATAAAAGTAAAATATAAGTAGGAATGTGTTTATACATTCCTGGAATCTTGAACTAGGTCTATACTCTACTGAAATTATCTTACCCATATGTCTATTCACATAAAGACTTAAATACGATTAAATTCTACTTGGAGGCCAATTTGCCCCAGGCAAAGAGCAGTCAGTGAGTCTGAGATAACAATCAAAAGATGAATGCAGAGGATGCAAACATTCAATTAATAAGTTAGAGACCTACTGTGTGTCTAGAATGGAGTGTTACATGCATCACTTATGAAATCCTCACCACAGCTCTCTGTGGCAATTGTTCTACAATTTCACAGATGCATAAAGCAAGACCCTGATGACAAGTTATTGAGTAAGCTTATAACACAAATAGCAAACAGCACACACTAGAACCCAGATCTGACCTAAAGCCCATTTACTGCCAATAGTACAGATTACCTCCAGATCCAAGAGAATTATCAGCACTGATGTCCCTAGCATCTAATAGATA
Source organism: Canis lupus familiaris (assembly GCF_011100685.1). Classification (NCBI taxonomy): domain Eukaryota; kingdom Metazoa; phylum Chordata; class Mammalia; order Carnivora; family Canidae; genus Canis; species Canis lupus. Next base: position 61,509,433 of record NC_049231.1, read on the forward strand.
GCTACTGCCTATCACCAAATGAGTGCTCAATAAGTATTTGTTGATTGAATGAATAAATAACAAGGTGTAAGGACATAGATGGACTCAAATACCACCTACTACATGAGAGTGGCTGTGCTGATCCTAAGGATGTCCAGTCATAGAGGTATCTCCTTTTACAAAACCTTGTCCCAAGCCCACCCTTGGCACACCACATAGATCTTTTGGGAGCAACTCTTAAACCCTTCCCTCACCCAGAAAAAAATTTCTGCATTTCCAATCTACTGGGGAGCCAATAAGGACCTTTTTTCTTCAAAGTTGGGATCGATTCCAATAATGATAGCTTAGTTAAAAAAAGAACAACTTTTCAAAAGTTAGTAACTAGCTCTAGATATAAGCAAGCTAAGCACATAAGCATCTACAGCCATATGCTGGGTCTGGTACTACACCAACTGAAAGAGAGTAATTGTAGATGCAGCCTGGTTTTAGTTCAGGTCTACACTCAGTAGGACTTCTTGATGAGGAAGCAGAAGTAACTTCAATAGGATGAAAGTTCTGTTCTCAAACCACTGTAGGATTGATTTTTAAAAGGTGATGTGAATTTGTATGTGGACCAAGAGAGACACCAGAGGCATCCCCCAATGCTACCATACAGCCTACAACAGGAGCCCTGACAAAGCAACAGGAAGTAAAGGTAAAATCTAAGCCCAGTCCGAGCCTGTCAGAGCATTTCATGCCTCCCAAATCAGGGTGTGAACACGAGTTAAGAATCAGGAATTGAGGAGGACCTGTCAAGTTGTTGGGGCTGCCTTCTGTTTCCTTTCTAGGCTCATGCCTCTATTCTCAAGATTAGACAAAGACCATAATCCATGTTTGCAGGGAATCTAAGGCACAACACTGGTTGCTAGAGCTGCTGCAAACTAGGATCTCAGGGCATAAAGATGACCCACCTGTCCAATCAGGTGCTCCCCTCTGCCCCTGATTTCAGCAAGAGGACCCAGAGCTATAACCAAGGTTATTTATTATCTTTAATAAAAGAGTAGTCATCTCTTACATCTGAATAGTGCTTCACAGCTTATAAAGCACTTTCATTTCCATTATATCATGGACAAGGCCAAACAGACCTGACAGCAGGGCAAATAAACAAAAGCAAAAACTACTTAAAAAAAAAAAATTTAAAAAAAAAAGCCACCTTGAGTACAAACACTGAAAATCCAAGAAGAAAAGAAAATTGAAAATTAGAAACATAAACCTATAACCATGGCCAAAGAGGAGAGAAACAGACACAAGTGGATCAAGAACCTACAGAGCAAAGCAGCATACAAATTGGAGCAATCAATATGAATCATGAGAAAACCAAAGCTACAGATCAAAATCTAAACCACACCAGCCAATTCTGAAATAACCACTTATGTCTCTGAACACAGGGACAATGCGACTTCTCTGAGAGAAATCATTGACACTAATTACCTGCAAAGATTTGGTGAGCACACAGCCCCTGTTTTATTTAGGTAGCAAGGCGCTGTAAGAAACCTTAACTCAGACAGTGTTCATTCCTGCGTTGTTTTTCTAATTTTTTTCTAATTCTGATACAAGTTCAGAATGAAGTACCTCTAAACTCAGCACACTCACTCCAACCCAGTTATCAACAACACTTTAACTAAAGGCCTATGGTGTACACTGAGGGGCAGGCCCATATCTCTCTGAGTCTTGTCCCTCCTGTAGAGCACCGTGCAGTGGTACCAAATGATTGCTATTTTATTAAACATGAAAACCTTTCATAAATATAAGGATAAAATACAAATATATCATAAAATATCAATATTTTATTTATAAATAAACATTTACTAAGTGTCTATAAATAAATAGCTCTGAGCCTTCTTTCTGGGATCATGGGCAGAAGGGAAGAGGGCCTAGTTGGACTGGGCCATATTTGTGGACAATTTACACAGAACCGAGACAGACTAACAGATTCAGAGCACACATTAGTTTACTTATTTTGTAATGATTAGAAAGGGGGAACAACCTGCCCTCCCCGGCACCCATCATAGTGGAGTCATTTCACAAAAATATTCATAGTAGAACACTTTGGCTCTCCATAATTCAATTCAAATGTCAAATTTCATTTGGGTTAAAATGAGAAACAGCTCAGAGTGGAAATTAACACCAGAAGTTAAATTATTTATCATATAGGGTAATATTATTCAGAGTGCATTCAATAAATTAAAACAGGCTATCAACCCATAATTGGCTGATGTTCCTCAGCACCCTAACAAAAAGATAAGGATCATCTGTAATGGATTTATCAGTATTTGTTCATGTCACCTTCTAATATTCTAATATTCTCAAGAATGGTTGGCTTTCTAAGCATTTTCTTGCTAGCTTGTGTGAATGGTGTGTAGCGTTGAAGTTGGGGTGATCTACATTTAACTGCTGTGAGACTCAGTTTCCTCATTTTTAAAAAGTTTACCTCACAGAACTATCATAAAGATTAAATGAGATAATGCATGTAAAATGAACATCCTCATGCCTGCCACATGTTGGGCATCCAGAAAATGTTCCTGTCCTTGTTTTTTTTGTTTTGTTTTGTTTTGTTTTGTTTTTTAAATATTGTTCTTGGTCAAAAAAATCAACATCAGTTTGGCATGCCCCAGATCTACATGATCATCAATTATAAATGAGTGGAAAGCCAAAGAATGAAGTGTGTATAACCATATACACAATAGCACATTTCTACTGCCTATGTGTATGGGGATGTATTTGGAGCGGTCTTGAATTTTTTATAAAATTTAAGGCTCGTCAAAAGTCATTGATCTTCTTCCTTAGCTCTTTTGTAATTCCCTTTAAAAACCTAGCATACCTTGTTCTTAGCAAGTACTCAACTACTTACTGTATTGGGTATATTTACAGTGTGTGCATGCATAAAGCTGCATTTCCTGCGATCTGTAGGCACTGGGGAATGAGCTATCCGTGCTTATAAATATTCCTGATAACCAAATCCTACTATATTATAAATATTCCTCAGAATGTTGAGACAATTTTAGATGGAGACATTTCTACCATTTTATACATGTCTTCACCTTTTTATACCAAGTTCACTACATGCATCTTGATCTGCTTGGTTGCTCAGAAACAAGGATTAAGTGTTACAAGATTAGCCTGCGGTACAGCTATGCCATCATTAACACTGAAAATGGAGTTTCTACACAAATATCCCATCTCCCAAGAACAGCCATTAGCTACAGACCGTGCATTTGGAATCACCTACTTGGATGGCTCTTTTTCCATATTTTCTGGCTCTTGGTCAATGTGATGGTTCATTGTATGTGTCAACTTACCTGGGCCACAGGATGTCCTGACATCAGGTCATGTATGTATCCTGCGTATATTGTCTGTGAGGGTGCATCTAGATGAGATTAACATGTGAATAGGCAGACTGAATAAAAATCAACTACACTCCCTAATGTGGGTGGGCCTTAACCAATCAATTGAATATTGAAATAGAACAAAAAGTTTAATAAGAGAGAATTCCTCCAGCCTGGCTGCTAAAGCTGAGACCTTCGTCTTTTCCTTCAGACTAAACTGAAAAGTTGGCTCTTGGCCCTCCAGGGTTTCAGACTGAAACTTACACCACTGGCTCTCCTGGTTGTCAGTCCTTCTGACTCTGACTGCAGCTGTGCTACCTGGGTCTTCAGCTTGCCAACTGCCAATCTTGGGACTTCTTAGACTCCGTAATCATGTGAGCCAATTCTTTATAACACATATAGGATATTTATTTATTTATTTATTTATTTATTTATTTATTTATTTATATTTCATATCTTATTTTATGTATTATAGAATATATTATTATTAAGCATTAATAAATGTTGATATATTTATTTAATGTAGTTACTGTATTGTATATTTAATTATTTTTTATTTATATTACATTTTATTATGCTTATTTATAAACAAATATATTTATATATTATAAAACCTACTGGTTTCGTTTCTCTGGAGACCCCTGATTAAATACAGTCATGTATAAGACTATGTACCTGACCTAGACAAGAGGGATCCTTGCCCCTAGGCCTCACAATTCAGAGAAGTCTACATATCACAAGCAAATGAAGTAAAAATACATTTATTAAAAAGCACATTGGCACCTCTGTCATTCAAGACCCAGAATTCATTGTTGCCACAGCACAACCAGTAACCCTGAACATCCTCTCCCATAATCAGCACTGTTTAGGCCCCAGGAAAATCTCTACATCTTTTTCCCTGTATTCTCAAAACAAAAAGCAGCCGTGTTTGAATGCCATGAACATTTATGGGTTGCACTATTATTGACATTAATAGTGACATTACTTCAGAATGTGGAAAAATTGAGCATAAGATTTACTTGGCTAAAAGAATAACGTAAAACCATATGAGTTATCTTGTCAACTCTTTCCTCTTAGATAGCTTGAATTCAATAGATTCTTACATAACTTTGGTTTCCCAGCAGGGCTGAGCATTCTTTTCATGCTTTTCTTTGTGTCCCAATTTATGACTTCAGAAGTATTCATGAATAAGTATGGTATTCACAAGAGTTGCACAGTGTGACTAGGGAACAATATTCAACAATGCATATTACACTTAAATTTAGGTATTTCTATAAATCTAGGTGTAACATTTATTAAGCATGATACTGAATCTTCAGCTTAGCAAATAGATGAACATTAAATGTTAAAATTAAGAATAATTTTTAAAAAAGAATAATTTTATTTTCTTAAAAATAAGATTTAATGATCTTTTCAAAAATTAAAATGTCAGTTTTATTTACATAACTTCAATTTAAAATCTTGATGCCGTTAATTATAGTTTATATTTGGGATTTTATTATAATACTTTTAAATATTTTATTTTTTTTAAAGATTTTATTTATTTATTTATGATAGACAGAGAGAGAGAGAGAGAGGCAGAGACACAGGAGGAGGGAGAAGCAGGCTCCACACAGGAGCCCAACGTGGGACTCGATCCCAGGTCTCCAAGGTCAGGCCCTGGACTGCAGGCGGCACTAAACCACTGCACCACCGGGGCTGCCCCTTTTAAATATTTTAGAAAAAAATAACTTTTAGAAAACATAAATATAATTTCAAGTTTTCATTTTATGTTTAATGTGTATTATATTTTTATGAAAAAGATTTTCATTTGTACACTTGTATTACAATTATAGTTCTTACTTCATAGACTGCTACTGTTAATAGAAAACGAAATGTGTGAAAATCTTGATTATCATCCCATAAGTGGTGATTTTTGTTAAAACTAAAGAAAACAAAATACATATATGCCTTTATTTTATTACTTAGCCAACAACATCAACCATAAAAATGACTCAAATGAAAAAAAAATGACTCAAATGATTCAGATATACACAGTAAACAATTAAATTCTGTCATCTTTGATTTTCTGCCAAGCTTCAGTCATATAACAAGAACAACTTTAAACATATTTGTCAGTTTCGCCATTAGGAAGTTATAATTGTCAAGGTGGAAGGATAGACATATTTTATGTAATAGTCCACTAGTTTGACTTACAACTATAAAATATTTAGACATGTGTTACATGGGCCTCCATTTGCACTCTTGCCTTAAGTCCCACAAATATAAGGAGTGAGGTTATGGCCATATTCCCAATACATATAGGTTACCAGAGAAGTAACCTTCAAGGGTAAGGTTGACTTATGTACATATGACCACACAAGTGACATTTTTTGTTTTGTTTTGTTTTGTTTTGTTTTTAAGTTCAAGAAGAGACATATTGAATTTGGAGGTCATGACAATATGGGGAAAATTCAGACAATCAGCTAGTACTTGAAACATTACATATATGAACAGGTAAGAGGAAGGCTGTCAGGTACTTACCACTGAGGCTGTTATCTTCTTGACTCCTCAAGCTACCTCTCTGTGACAATGCACAAGGGTTAGCATTGTAAGTCTTCCCCACCAACCTGCTACAATTCCCAAGAGTCTCTGATTGAGTCATGGTAAGCTTTACGGCTCCACTCAAAATACAAATGCCCATGGTAGATAGCACAATAAAGCTTTCTTGGCCTCTAAGTCCTCACGTATATTTGTCCCTTGGAATAGAGTTCACTGGTTCCCTGGCAACGGATGGGTCCAGGAAAGTGAGGAATGGGAACAGTTGATATCTTTGTGCTTAAAAAAGAAACACAGAAAGGGCAGGGGTTGGGGAGGTGCATATGTGATGGGCCAGAGGACAGAAAGGCAAATACTACCTACTGTATAATTACTCCTTGGGCTGGCCCATCTCCTTGTTCTTAACCACCATATGTGGCTCTCTAGCAACTTAGATTTTCTAGATATGGTTGCATTTTTAGAAGGTTTGCGGATCATCAAGAAGGAAAAGGGTGAGCAAGAAGCCCATGGATGGGTGAAAGTGTAAATACTCAAGTATTCATGACTGTGAGTCATCACCTTCTCAGAGAAGTCACCAGATTCCAGTGCTTCTATGGCCTCCATCTCTGAGGAGAAGCTGGAACACTACTATCAAGGCCTCCCTGCAATAAATGTAGGTATGGAGGTTTTATTCCCAATGATAAACTCCAAGGAGGCCATCAGGCCCGATTCTCAGAATATGGGAGAGAGATGCATAGTGTCTCTAAAGAACACTGAAATGGTAATGAGATCTGAGTCTTCACCAACTAGATGCATAATCTCCAGTGGGTGGCCATATTTCTTTCTGCCTCAGTTTCCTCACAAAAAAAGTAGACAACAATGCTGCTAAAATCCATTCTAGCTTTAACATACTTGAGAAGGGAACCAGGGAAAACAGAATCTCTATGTACAATTCCAGCAGCGACAAAGGCTAGCAGGTGAAACCACATCAGGCTGGTGTCCCATTCAGCCTGCCAGTGGGCAATGGGATAATGGAACACACTGTAACCTTGCACAGTAAACTAAAAGAAAGGGAAGTCAATATTTTGCATGTTTTTGTTTTGTTTTTTGTTTAATTCTGTAGGAACTCCTTCTCTGGGGCTATGAACTCAACCCAGTAGAACTTTAAAAAAAAATTGAGAAATAATTGACATATAACATTATATTAGTTTCAGGGCAACATAATGATTCAATATTTGAATAGACTGCAAAATCATCACCACAGTAAGTGTGGTTAGCTAACATCCATAGTCAGACATATTTAGAAATTTTTTCCCTTATAATGACAAATTCTCAGATGTCTCTTAGCAAGTTTTAGATATACAGTATTATTAATAGTCACCATGCTGTAAATTATACCCCATGACTTACTTTATAACAGGATATTTACACTTTTTGATCACTTTCACCCATTTCACCCTCCCCCTACCTCCCATCTTTAGAGCACAGATAACATCACCTATTTTCTTCTCTGATTCGTAGAAAAGGGCTTGAAGATAAATGAAGTAGCATGACTCTCATCCAATAGAGTATTGTTTGACCTAGCAAAAGACTACCCCCAGTGGTAGAGTAAGACATGTGGATGGGTTTGGGAAGGAAAAAGAGAATAGTGGAATGTTTGAAGGAGATAAAGAAGTCTTCAATAGGACTATAGAAATGACAGAGTAAACTGCCACCCCTGGCCAGAAATAGCCCTAGAAGTAAGCAGTAAGGTGAAATCTGTCATTTCCTACCCATTTAGATGCCCTCACTTTTCTCCTGTATGGCCCAGGGCTCTGCACTTCCAACCACTCTTCCCTATGCTCACTCTATAACCTGTATTCTGAAGATATTCACTAGGAAAATGGTGTAATTTATACCCTAAATCATGGATGATTGCTGTGAAGTAAACTTACCTGCCCTTTTAAAGTTACCTTCTGCTGGCACACCAACTTAACTCAAAGTAAGCATTTCAGATACGAGAATGATATCTTGACAATGAGGGATGACTTGCTACCCCAACTCACATAATGTATAGGATCACCCAATTCATCCATGGAAGGGTCATCGTTCCTAAAGACATGCAGTCTGGAAAGAAAGATAGCTACAAAGGTCTGGCAAAACTGGATACTTTCAAAGGATAAGTGTGTGAGCCTCACTTCAGTTAATCCTTAGAACCATCAAGGAGGGTAAATATTCCTATTTGACAGAAGAAAAAATGGAGGCTTGTAGGTGAGGAAGTATCTCGATGACATATATCAGTCAGCACATGTGAAACCTGGATGCAAACACATGCCTGTCATCCCCCAAACACACTAACCACCACGCACAACACTTCTTAGAAGAGAACATGCCCTGAGAAACCGATTCATATATATGAGCAGTTTCTGACAACTTTTTCTTAGTAAGATTCTGCAGCGCTGTTCTGGAGGTCTAAGCTCCATGATACTACCCTTCTGCTTTGCTTTTACCATCTGGATTTATGAACCAAAAGCAGGGAGGAAAGTTAGTACACTTGATGCCTCTAATAGTTCACACTTGCTCAATAGGCCTGTCTTTGAGAGGGGACCATAACAGGAGATGGAGGGGACGTGGAAGGCAGAGAATGAGAGAAACTGCAGTTAGGAGCAACAAGAAAACACCAAATGCAATTCTTTACCTCCAAAGCCTTTGCACAGTTCCCTCTCTTGGCGAAGCATGACCTAAAGCACAGAATTGTCCCTTCTGGGAGCTTATTCTTGATAATGGCTCCATAGTGCACCACGGGGCCTTTAACCTTGACAGTATCCTGGACTATGCTCCTCCTCTCATCTATGTGTGAGAGACAGAGATTAATTTTCAGGTCATTTGAAAGACAGCCACCTCGGCATTCAGAGCTGTTAAGTGCCTTGTCTGAGGTCACACAGCTAGTAACTAGAAAAATTGAGATTAAACCCAAACTTCCTGACTGCTGGACCTAGATTCTTTCCAATCACTCCTGTAGCTTCTTACAAACCATATGGCTCTGCATTCTACTCCGCTGTATTTACCCAATAGGAAAGAAAATGTGATTATCCCATACGAAGACTTGTACGTAAATGCTATGGTAGCTTTATTCTATAGCCAAAACTGGAAATGCCCCCAAATGTCCATCAAGAGGTGACTGGACAAATAACTAGGGTTTCTGCACACAATATAATGTGCCTCAGCAATACGGGAGAACTACTGAACACATATCAACATGGAAGAAGCTCAAAATAATCTTGCTGAGTGAAAGTAGTCAGTCAAAAAGAGCCTATGCTACATGATTCCACTTATATAAAACTCTAGGAAATGCAAATTAATCTATAGAGACAGAAAGCAGATCAGCGGCTGTTTGGGGATGGCAGAGGGACCAGAGGAACAAGAACAAAGGTTTACAAAGAGACACAAGAAAATCTCTGAGGGATAAATACGTTCACCATCTTCATCCCGGGGGGGGGGGGTTCACAAGTGTGTGCAATGATCAAAATGTATCACTTCGTACAATTTAAGTATGTAGTTATTGTAGGTCAATCGTACCTCAATACAATCGTCTTTAAAAAAGAAAACATATGGCCCCACTTGGGCTTAGAATGGCCAATTCAACCATCTCTCACTTGACGCAACCCCCAAAGATGTTCTCCTCCCCTGGGCTTCAGTCTGTAGCAAGGTCGCTGCTAATGGGATGATGGCAAGATATCTGACCAACACTGATGAATGATTATTATAATCACAATATTAGTCTTCTCCTCCTCTTTCAGAATACAAATTTAGGGTGACTGCTGTTTCTCTCTAGGCAGAGGCTTTTCTTATTTCCTGCCTGGGGAGCACTTAGTAAAACAACCAGAAGCACTTATCATTATTATTCTTATTAAATAAGCCCAGTAAACATTGGGACTAGCCTTGCCGATTTAAGACAGATGTTTCAATTGCAGAGGGCTGGAAAATGCAGAGAGGGAACAGAGAGAGTAAAAGAGAAGCAAAAGGAAGGGGACGAGAGAGGAAAGTAGGTGCTGGGGAAAGCAGACGCAGAAGGACCAACGCAGAACCTTCTACAAAGGTCCTCCACACGATGCAGCAGGCAGACTGCTGGGCTGTAGGTAGCTGCTCAACACAGTGAGCTCCTGCTGGTCTGCAGTCAATGTCCACAGCTCACCACACAGCGTCGCATCCCTGGGATATGACATGTCGTGGGACTTTTACAGAAGTAAGATGACCATCTTTGCCCATGATGGGAAGAGGAGACCAGCACTTCCCCCTAAGGATCCTCAAGACCTTTCCCATCCCTACCCATGAAAGTAAACTGAGTTACAGCTGGGCTGCCCTCACATTCTTGGCCAGCTCGGGGACAAATATGCAATCCAAGACTCAGGGGCAGGACACTTGAACTGGGTTGTTAGGAGGAAGGCATGAGGTCAAAGCTGAGGGAATGTTATCTGCCCCTATATCTGAGTAAAAGAAAAACTAGTTTAAAAGCAGTGGATTCCCTCTGAAGAGATGCCAAGACTCTGCCCTGGAACTGTCTCCTCTGGAGGAGGGGATGAAGCTCACGAGATGGGAATCCTTGGCCAGGAGCCATTTTGTTATTGCTAAGAACTTGTCTGGCAAAGCTATCCATCACTGATGGCCTGTTGCACAGGGGAACTTCCTGCCTGTCAGTGACCCCTCAAACACCAGGGATGGGACTCTGAAAATACGGGGCTTCATGAACTTGGGGAGTGGGGGTGAGTAGTGTTGCCAGCATCACTGACCCTCAAAGTGGTCTCTTAGGAGAAGCAGGTAAAAATCACTGGTGCTACTTACTGCAATGTAGACACCTGGTAAATCTGAATCTCTGTGGGCATTACCAGATCATCTGCCTTTGAACAAGCTCCTCAGATAATTCTCACCCATGCCAACATTCAGGAATCACTGTCCTTCCAGCTCAGAAAGCTGGGAATCTGGTGTCCCTTTTATGAGCAGCTCACTACCGACTTTCCTCAGTTTACAGGAAGGAAAGGGAAGCCTCCCATGAAATGATCAAGACCTTTCCCGCAGTGAACATTTCTCACAAAAGGTTCTCTTGCATACTGTTACACATTCCACATCACAGAAATAAAGGGGGGGGGGAATCTTCCCATTCAGTTATTTGCCATTCCATGGAAAGGCACACAGGAAGGCCAGCAGGCAAGAGGCCAAGGTATGCTGTGTTGTGAGTCAAGCACCACACAAGGCTTGGTCTTCCCATCTGTTATAATCCCAATTCATTACCCATAACAGACCACGGGCTATGAGTCATTACTCCTGTTACATGGTAGAGGCTAACACTTACCACATATTCCTCCTAACTAAGCAAGGCTTGCTGTTCCAGATAGAGAGTGCTGCCTCCACTAGAATGTCCTTAAGGACAGTGCAAGGCCCAGAGAATCATTGAGATTCACACAGCATAATCCTATTCCTTCCCCCAACAATTCCTCCTCAAAAATCATCCCACTTCTCCCAGTTGCAAATACCCAGCTTGGGTTCCACTGCCCCTGCTGGCAAGCCTCTCTCCTTCCCTCCAACACCCTGAGCTAAAAGGTTCCCTCCAAAGGATATGTTGTGATCCACACACAGCCCAGATCTCTGGGGGTGGAGGAGAGACCCTAGGAAAGAAGAAGGTCATACTTGTACCGGAGTCACTGGAACATGGAACACACCAGGACAAACACAGCCTGTCCAGTCACGTCTACCCAAGCTTTGAAGCTGGCGTTTCCAGAATGTGTGTCATGCTGTTTTCAACCAGGTGGGCCTAGGTGTCTTGGCTGCGAGTCTCAACATGAGCTCTTCCTCCAGCCCCACAGGGATACAGGCTCCTTGCCAGACAGCAAACACAGCTGAATACTTTCATATCTCAGAGACAGTTGGGCCTGGACTCAAGGACCTGGTGACCAAAGATGGTTATGGTTCACCTGGAGAGATAAGAACCAGGCTGGGATGCTCCACTCTGGCTAAAAGGAAACATGAACTAGAGGCTTGGAGGTCCCTCTGCTCCTCCCTGCAAGATCTTCATCTGCAAAATGGGGACCAACTGTTGCCTTAGTTTGGGTTCCCCCAAAAGCAAACCTTGAGGGAAGGATTTGGACTCATATACTTTATTTGGGAGGTGACTGTAAGAAACACAAGTAAGTGAGAGAAGGAAACAAGACAAGGTGGGAGAAGAGCCAGGACCAGAACTAGTTATCATGGTGGGCAATGAGGTTCTATCTCCAGAGGACCTTCTTAGACCCGTGTATAACACACCTCAGAGTGTCCCACCAAGGACGGAGAAACTGGGGAATATATCCACCAACTCTTATCCCTTATTAGTTAAAGACTGCCCTTGGGGGCATGAGACTCCCACACTTTTAGGCTGCCTTATGTGTACGCAGAGCAAGCTACTACACAGAAGAAGAAAAATCCCTCTGGCAGAGAAACTGAGAAACCTGGGGGCTTGAGGTAAGAAGGTAACAGTGGGCATAAGGAACATTCTTTGTACCAATAGGTGATGTCAGAGGTGGGATCGGGGAAGTGGTTGGAACAGCAATAGTACCTGCTGTACTTACCATCCCCACAAGGTAGATTAAATTAGACAATGTATAAAACACATGGTACCATGGCCAATAGGCACATGTGCAAGCAAAAGCACTATTTTTTAAAGATTTTATTTACTTATTCATGAGAGAGACACAGGGAGAGAGAGAGAGGCAGAGATACAAGCAGGCTCCATGCAGAGAGCCTGACGTGGGACTTGATCCAGGGTCTCCAGGATCACACCCTGGGCTGAAGGTAGCACTAAACTGCTGAGCTACCTGGGCTGCCCCAAAAGCACTATCATCATCATCATCATCATCATCATCAACTTTGGGATTTACATCATCACAGTTCACAGACTCTCCTTAACCAGACTGGAAACACAAATGCTTCCCTCTTCCTTAGACTGCAACTGCAAGTTCCATGGGACCAACACCTGGTCAGGCTGAGGTGTGAGGGAACAGAGGGGTCACTGGGCACACAGCCATATGATACGGCCCTAGAGGATGGTCAGCCCAACATAGCACACACTCTCCCAAGAGCCTACTGCCTGGCTGAGAATCCCCTCTGCCTGCTTTGTGAAGTCATCCTAACCTGGACAAGAGCCTTTACTGAATTCCCTTGTGATATGTTGGCATTACTGTCCTCAAATGTCCACAGCATTCTCAATTTATCTTCTACTGTTCAAGTTCCATGACTAGAAACCTTCACCCAAACAATGCAGAAGTCCAGCCAAGCAGATTCCTTTAGGATTCACATGGAACCCTTGATCATTAAATATACACTAAACTTGTGCTGGATCATAGATGATGTCTGTGGTTACCCCAAATGACCTTCATTTAGGAAGAAAGAACCCAGAACAGGCATCAACGGGGAGCCAATTCTCCTACATTATAGGTGAGAAAAATTGACAATAAAAGTGATTTATCCAAGGGGTGACTGGGTAGTTCAGTTGGTTAAGCATCTAACTCCTGATTTGGACTCAGGTTTGTGAGATTGAGCCCCATGTTGGGCTCCACACTGGGCATGGAGCCTGCTTAAAATTCTCTCTCATCCTTCTCTCTGCCCTCGCCCCGCCCCCTGTCCCACTTGCATGCTTTCTCTCTCTGAATTTAGAAAAATAAAATGATTTATCCAAGATTATTTAGATGGTCCTAATTTTGTTCACTCATTCATTAGATAGACATTAGAGGAGTACCCATGATATGCCAGGGGCTTTTTCAGGTGCTAGAAATGCAGCAGAGAACAAGAAAGACAAGTTCCCCCACTGTTATGGTGTCCACATTCTCTTGGGGAAGACAGACAGTAAACAAATAAAGAGTACATGATTGGTGCTATGAAGAAACTAAAACAGACTAAGGAGGCAGCAGGTGACGGCACACGAGGGGGCACTATTTTAGAAGGAGTTGTCAGGAAAAGCTTGTTTAGAGTGCTGTGTGTGAGCAGGCCCATGGCCCAGAAAGTATACACATGCAAAAATCTGGAGGGAGAGCACAAGGCAGAGAAAACAGCAAGTGTGAGGACAAAGGCCCCGGCATGCCGGAGAAATGGCTACTGTGCGGTGGGCATGGGGGTGAGTTCTGTGACGTCGCAAATGGGAGCATCCACTCAGGAGGAAGGCCGCCACACAGGTTCCCATGCAGGGAGAGTCCATTTCCCGGTGCACATGTGAAAGGATCCTCATTCAGTTGTTTCTGTTTGTCTCTGGGAAATAAGAAATGATATTCCCAAAACAAAGGAGCTAAGACTTGGCATTCTGAAGGGAGAGGAGGTTTAAAATAGCATCGGGACGAGAAGGCAGGTATATTCACAAAGGGACCGTGGTGAAATTGCAGTACTGAGATCTGCTGTCATAAATGTAGAGTCAGCACAGCTGTGCCATTTCTCTGGCCACATTAGCTACTTGGGTGTGGGTCGAGGGTAGGCAGAGAGCTGGGGTTCTGACAGGAGAGTGCAATGGAAAGAGACTAGATAAGAGGGCACAGGGCACCATCCATCCAAGGATACGTGTTTGTATCAATAACCATGAAGCTAAGCCCAAGGAGGGCAATGGACAGACGGTAGGGTCCACGGATGGAAGGTTCCCCTGGGACTGAAGAGTACTGAAGCGGGAATACTGAAAACAAAGGGTATAGTGTGTACAGTGTTCAGAAGGCAAGGACTGAATTCAAGATTTTAGAGGAGGAACAGTTATAGGTATTGATGAGGACTAGGGTATAACCAAGAAAATAGGTGGTACCCATTAAAAGGCACATTTTAAAAGGTAAGCAGTGGCCAGGCCAGTGAGAGGTCCCGTGGAATATTACAGAAGCATAAGACATAGCCTCTGGCCACAGGATTACAAAATGCTCTTGGCAAGATAGTCCCAGAACCAGGTAACAGTAGCTCATACTGTCACATTGAGTAATATGGAATCTCAACTTTACATAAAGAGTTTAGCAACAGCTTTCATGAATATGCTTTCTTATGTATGCTAGCTTATTCTCCTTATTTTATAAATGAGGCCACTGAGGTTCAAAACAAAAAAAAAGCACTTGCCCAGAGCCCAACAGTTAAAGTGAGGTGATTCTAAAACTCCCGCTTCTGTCCTCTGATTCCCCAACCAGCTCTCTTTTGACTCCACCATAGAATCTGACACAGTATCACCAGATCATAGTGCCTGAGGTCAGACCGCTCGGGTTCAAACCCACCTCCCCCCTCACTAGCTAGATGACCTCGAACAAAAGGCTTACTCTCACTGTGCCTCAGATTTGTCCCCTCTAAAGGGAAGATAATATAGTGCCTATCTCAAAGGGTGATGTGAGAAATTAATAAAATAAAGCTTGAAAAGTACTTAAAGCCTCACCTGGTACACAATAAGTGCTCAATAATTGTCAGATATTACTACAATAAAGCAGCTATCTCCCCACTCATGCGCTTATGGAAAGCTGGGAGCAATGCCGCCTGCCCCCACTCCACCCATGTTCTGCCTCTTGCTTCATGGATGACTGGGGACTGGAACAGGTTTGGAAGGGAAACCAGGGATTCTCAGGCTTAGATCCAAGGAAGGGTGGAGGGGGGGCTTGCCATATTGGGTAACGGCATGAACAAGAAACTAGAAGGGGGGTTGATGGGGACACCCTCACGACAGTGAGGAAACCAGGCATCCAAGAAAGGGTGGGTCATGGAAAGCCCCACACATCAGGAGAATGTAGTTCCAGGACTTTCTCAGAATTCTCTCCTCTTTCAGATACTCCCAGGGAAAACAGAAAGTCCTGCTGCTTGTGCTCTCCGCTCTCTCTTCTGCTTCTCTTTTCGTGCCCTCAGTAGAGCAGAGTCATTCTACATAAACACTGAGCCCAAAAGGATCCATCTGAAACGGTCTCCCAGTGAACCGAGTCCATCAGAAGTTACAGAAGCACCAAGGCGACTAGGGCAGGAGTTGCTCGTCTCAAGTTGAATTGCCATCCATTTTAATGCCCTGTGTATTCCCCATCCCCCAGACTGGGAGATGAAGAAAAATAGTGTGTGAAAATAATGTTGGATTTAACTTCAATGAGAATAAGAAGATTCTGAATGATAGCAGACACTCTGTACTTAACTGACCCTATTATGAGCAGCTATTGAAGAATTTTCAGGATAATGAGCTATCTCATCTTCCATATAACAAGCTGTGGGCTATGGGAAGATTGCTCAGATATTATAGCCTCAAAAAAACCCTACAGATATCAGTGGCCCCCCCATAATAAAAAAAATCACACTGAGGATGGGGCTACCTCTTCAACCAGGTTCTCTGTCATCAGGGCTCTCAGGTTTCACGAAGGCATGGCTAGGGTGGTATTTGTCCCACCAGCCACACCTTCCCAGTCCTGCCTACCCTGGAGCTGCTGAGCTCCTGACATTTGCCACCTAGGCAAAATCTGCCTTCAACAATTCCACCCCTTTTAGTAATTGCTATTTCGCCAGCCAGGACCCCACCCGAACAACATCTTCCTCAGAACTGAACCCAAAATGGCCAGCCTTGATGTAATATTTATGCATTTATTCACAGAAAACCATTTATGGAGCATCTTTTATGTGTTCAGCATTGAACGAGACAAATATAGTTCCTGCCCTCTCAAAGCTCGCATGGAAGACAGATGTTAAATTCACAATCCCAGTAAGATATGGTTAAGTATTACGGTCAGGGCAGTACAGGAGGTGCCAGCAGGATCCAGGACAGAGGGACCTAACTCCCTGTCAGGGTCAGGTCAGGGTCAAGGCTAGGGACAGGTCAGGGAACATGTATGCTCAAATTCCTGACATTCAGTGCATGTGCACACACATACTCAGATGCACATACATCATCCCCGAAAACCATGAGCCCTATATTTCAGGGCCTCATGCAGGTCCTTAGGGAGAAAATTTGCTGCCCAGCTGGGTGAACTTCTTTCACATCTGCCAGTACACTGCTGTGCAAATTTGTGTAAAACACTCAGCCTCTCTTAGCACTCCTCTCCTCCTCTGAATGGAGGAATCCAGAGAGATGACTCCTTGCACAACAACGTTCTACACATAGAACATAGGACCTGGAGAGACAGTTAATACCTCTCCCTGGGCCACCACCCCTACACCAAGCCCTTCCCAACCCTCAAGCTCATCCCAACTAGCCCTCCATGAACAAAGTTCTCAATTTGACTTTTGAAGTGACTATTTCATTACTCATTCAGCAGAATGTTATAAGGCACCCACTTTAGAAGAGGTTCTGTGGAAGATACAAAACAGCATCGGCCATGGGTCCTGCCCTCGAGTGGCTTATACTCAATTGGAGTAAAGTAATACAGCCAAGTTACAACTGCTTGTGGATGACAAAAAGCCAGGGAGTGGACCACAAATCCATGTCAGTATGGTGTCAGAGACCAGCACAACTATTCTCTACCCGTCTGATGCCCCTCTACTAAATCCATTGACGCTGTTTTTCAGGAACCCCAAGAACCCCTGGTCCCAAGTGGAAAAGGAAACATGATCCTGGCTAAGGTTTCTCACCTTTGGCACTGTTGATATTTTGAGCCAGGTGATTCTTTGCTACAGGGGCTGTCTTGTGCCTTGTAGGATGTTTAGCAGCACACCTGGCCTCCACCCACTAGATGTCAGTAGAACCCCCCCTCAACCAAAAACCCCATTTCCAGACACTCCAAGTCCCCTGGAGGACAAAATCACCCAAACACAAAGAGAAAACAAAAAACTTCCCCAAAAGTCAAAAAGAACTAACCGTTTTAGATACATGCATGAAAACTTCCTGAAGACATCGACGAGTTTTGTGTTTTGAAAAGCTCCTCCCTGCTGCACTCAGGCTGCTTCCTTCTCCCTTGCAGCAAAAATATTGCAGCTACCCAGTTAGATCCTGCATTCAGAATGGTAATTGAGAGCAGATAGGAAAGTGTCATACACCAGAAAATAACTTTGTCTCTGTGACTTCCAAAAGTCACCCATTCGGCCTGCCTGGTGACTGGGAACAGTGTTAGCCGGCCAGAAAAGCATCAGTGACCAACCAAGTTATTCCAGCCCATTACCCCAATCCACCAGGCAACGCTCGTCAGAGGAGAAATCATTAGGAGACAGGAGGGAGGTAGGAGCACTAAGAAACCACCTTGGACATGTCCATTAACAAGAACTTTCACCAGTGACTTCAAAAGAGAGTTTTAGGAGTGGGCATTAAGAAAATTAGCAACCATTACAACTCAGACACCACAACAAAGGAAAAAGACAGTTTTTCTTTAAAACTTAAGAAGCTGCCCTCTGCTACCAGCATTCTCTTCTGTTTTCACTTTCCTTTATTATCTCTTAAATACATTATCTGAAACAATCAAATTTACAAATAACATATGTGACTTATAAAGCATAATATAAAAAATATTTGCGAATTACCATCCAATTAAAAAGTTAGAACTTATGATTAACCTTCACCCACTCACAAATATACCTCTCCTCTCTTTTCTCCACCACGCTCTTCTCCTCCTAACATAGTCGCAGTCCTAATTTTTACTGCTTTTTTAAGTGTGGTTTTACCGCAAATTTGTGTAAGTTGAAGCTTGCTATGTTTGCTCTTGAGAACAAAAAACATGGTATCATATGACGTGTGGTTTTCTGAAACCTACTGGGTTTATTCAGTATTATTTTGTAAAACTTATCCATATTATAACATATATTGTATTTCATTGTATAATAGAGTATATTTAATCATTTTCTTGATAATTGGCATTCAGGTAATACCCATGTTTTTTGCTAGGCCAAGCAGGGCAGCTATGAACATTTATGAATATGTGCAAGAGTTTTTCTAGAAGTGGGTTTGCTAGGTCATAGGGTGAGCAAACGTTCACCTTATGAGACAGTGCCAAATTATTTTGCAAAGCGGTTGTACCATTAGCAATAAAAATTTTACTGACTCGCATCCTTTCAAACTTGGATTTGATTTCTTAAATTTTTCCAACTTCTAATGGAAATTCATATACTTATAATCCTTCTCCCAAATTTCTACCCAATTTCTGAACTGAACTATCATTACTACAGAAGAGACATGGGTCTTCAATCTTTTCTTCCATTTCAAATTAATTCAATTAAACAAGAACTTGCAGATTATCTACCCAATCTCACCACTATGCTTCCTGTTTTAAGAAGTGAAAACCATAGCCCTTGCCTCCAGGAGTAAAAAAAAAAAAAAAAAAAAAAGAACATCATCATACAAATCAGAACTACAGAATGACATCAAATACAGATTCTAAGAAAAAAAAGAATTCGAGAAAATGCAAACCAAAACAACAGAATCACTTTTCACCTATCAAATCATTATTAATTTATTTTAAATGACAACATTGAAGATGTTGAGATAAATGTATTCTCATATGTGACAACTGGTAGGAATATTAATTGGTAGAGTCATTCTATTAAACATATTAAAAATTTTTAATACTCTTTGACTCAGCTATTCTACTTCTAGAATCTTATTCTGCAGACATAGTTAAGAAATGCACACAAAGATTTAGGCACAGTCCTATGTGATATAGTAACTATGGATCAAAGACAAAAATGAAATTTACCAAATACCCAACACTGGGAAGGTTGGTTAAATGATATTTGTCATACATACACAGCTAAGAGTGACACTGTAGAAAGACACTTATGTGCAAAGATATCCAAAGTGTGTTCTTAGGTAAAAATAAAAAGAAAACAAACAAAAAACAATTCACAAAGAAATGTGACTTTAAGTTTCCAAAAAGGAAAAAATATGTGCATGTGGTATATATACATAGAAGAAGTTAACAATTCTTATTTAAAGAATCAGATGGTATAAAGCTTGACATTTTCTGAATCCCAGGACAAATCAGAAAGGGTAAAAGTGAAATGAGAGAATTGTATTAGCAATGGTGGCATGAAGGAGTGAAACTTTGAGGGAACAGCTTTTCAAGAGTGAGCAAAGTGTCACAGGATTCTTCTTTGCAAGGAAGAATGGGGGTCTTCATCTGACTAAATCCCACCTTCCCATCAATTTCAGTATTTCTGGGAAAGCAGGGACCTAACCTACCAAAAGGGTGTTCATCTCCTTAATAGCTTGCGTGAGAGTCACCAAGGCCACACCAACTCTCCCTGTCTGGTCTACTGCACTGCCCACTGGAATATTTAAGTGAAGTCAGCTGGTCAACAAACAGCCTGAGTCTTTCAACACATGGGCTGCCTGTGTGAACTATCCAAATCATGCCATCACATATAAGAGCCAAAAATGCCTTCGGTGGCTATTTACTTTGAGTGTATTAGTGTTCAATAAAGGAGGTCTGGTGTAGATTTGTATTCTCTAGGCTTTTCTATAAATAAGGTGCCTTTTGTCTCTATCAATAAAAATGTCACAACCCAAATGTATTACAATTTCCAAACTAAAACTTGGTTTAACATATTTTTTGACAGAAAATGAAACTCACTTGATAAGTTTGCTGAGGTGGAAGTGAGGGAAGTCCAGAGGGAGATAAGGTGATTGTTCAATTGATGGTCTCCAACTTCCTTTAGAAAGTGACACCAAATAGTCTATAAGATATAGATTAAGACAACAAGGCATGGAGCAAGGATGTTACATATTTGCTCAAACCATATACCTCAGTGAAATCGGTTTCTTCTCCCCAAAAATATACACGGCCTTTCAATTTTGGAAACCCTAAATCAATACAGGTATCCTAACATCTTGATTTCCAGAAAGAAACCCTCCTCAAGAAGCACAGACTCTTGAGACTACTCTTTAAAAGAAATACATTAAATAGAAAGAAAGGGATATAGATAGATGTTAATGCTAGAATTCTCTTCATCAGGATGCATCTAAGTCCCCACTTCTAACGCAGAGCCCAATGGAGTTGTATCCCCGACACACACCGAAGCAGTCAGTGAAACCAAATCCTTGTTTTCAGTGACCATGACGTCCACACGACCAAGAGGCAATCACCTCTGTTCCCTAGGTTAAATGAGGATTCTGCAGACATTGATTCCAAATTCCTCCAGTGGAAACAAATGTGATCAGCATCATTAATCAGAAAAGCATCATCTATATACCTCTCTTAAAGGGAGGTAGCTGCTCCATGCCACTCAGCAGCGGGGTTCCCTGGCATGGCAGGAAAACCTCTGCAGCCACTGAGAATACAGAGAGACCACTGCTCTATCAGAGTGTGGTTTCTTCTAGGTCCTATTCTGTGAAGAAAAATAACCAGTTGTACATACCGATGAGTGACATTAAAATTCACCATCGAAGTCTCACTTGATAATAACAAGGACACTGCAAGAGTCTCTACAAACACACCAGACTTCAAATTAAAGGGTGAGTTTATTGTTTTTAAGGAAAGCGTGGATCTCTTCACATTAGGACTTGGTGAACAATAAATATATTTCCAGGAGAGGTCTCCTAGGCTGATATGCATTCAAGGTATTATCTTTGCTCTGACTGTATGTGCTTCTGGGTGAAAAAATTCTAATTGCACTCCCATTCAAAAATCAACCGTGGGAATAAGGAATCATGCTCATTTTATGCACAGCTGCCCGAAGGCCTTATCCTTAAAACAAATTACAGCACCTCCTATGCGACACACACTCTGAAGCTAATTCTAACCCTACAGCAAAACTCCAAAATTAAACTTTAATCTGTGATCTAAACAATTTGGTGTTTGTGATCAATCTTGGTATTTTTATAAAATGCCAAGGTAATTGTTAGAACAGAGGAGGACAGAGTTGTCGAATAGCACATTCTGGAGAAGCAAATGAGGCTCGTGGGGCAGGAGCTAGGTGAGGAGACCTGGAGAGAAGACAGGCCTGTGTCAGAGCCGGAGATGAAAAGAGAAGGCAGGCGGATGGCAGGAAGACATGGAGGGAGGGAAGGGGGGAAGGAGGGAGGGAGGGAGAGAGGGAAGAAAAGAGACGGAAGAAAGAGACGGAAGAAAGACATCTTGGTGTGTACAATCCCTACTTCCTCTCGTCAAAGACTCCGGCAGGCTGCCACTCCATTAAAGCAATCACTTTGGCCCTATTAGCCATATTAGAAATTAAATTTGGTCTCTTGAAACTGTACACTAAGAAGCCAGTGGGGTGAACGCCAATTTGACATGATATCTCCACAAGCAAAAGGGGCCAGATGACACATTCTGGGGCGGGGAGAAGCCCACCTGGGAAATGTGCCCAGAGAAGAGAGTTCAAAGAGCTTCCAGCGGAAGGTCTGCCTTTCCCCAACTGGCTGCAGAGCCTCTGCGTCCTACAGCAACCTGCTCAGCAGCTCTGATAAGTCAGACCGAATTCATGGGAGATTACCACACAGCTCCTGCCAAGCTGTGCTGCAGCGCGGGTAATAGATATGCTCCAGCACTAAATCCTAAAAGGCCCTGCTACATCTGTCAAGCATGCCCTGGAAAAGCACCCTCAGTTCAGATGTTATCACTGCTCTGCCTGCATCAGAAGATTTAGTGTCCACCCTGGAGGTTGCTTTTGCTGCACAGTTTTCAGGGGCAAAACAACAAGGGAGAAAGATGAGAGAAAAAAGGCAAATTATTCTTGCTTAAAGCAAAAGAAATAAAGTGATGTGCTTGCAGACTAGTTCAGCTCCTCGCCCTGCATCCAGAAGGTCCCAAATCCCACATTAAGGAGGTACTGATGTTCTAAGCTGATTAGCTAGGACGGTTAGAGTCCCTGGACTGTGACATCATGTAGATGATCTTCTATAGAGCGACTCTTTCCCAAGGAAAGCTAAACAACAAACCCAGCAGGGATCCATAGGCAAGAGATAGAAGATGCAAGCTTTTGATAATTAACTTGAAAACAGGTTCGAGAAAAAGCTGTTCTGATATAAAATGAACTTTTCAGAGCATTTGCTTAGGAAAAGGAAAAAAAAAATTAAACCCCACCAAACAGTTGTACTTCCCACTAACCACGTTTCCAGATGCAGCTTCTGTTTGTTCAAAATGTATTTTAAGAACTACTTTGGACATTTTGTTCATTATGAGCAAAGAAGAGTGTTACATTTATATGTATTTTTAAAGTGTAGAAAATATATATATATATCTATACACACTCTCAGTGTTTTAAGCACAGGAAGTCCACATATTAACTGCCTGTTTTCGCACCAGAGTCTATAATGAATCCAAGAGGAAGACAGGGGAGTCCTAATCTGACCCACCATCTTGGTTTTCTGGAAACTGCTCACACTGATAACCCAGGCTGAGTGCCCAGGGCTCCTGGGAGTTGGGGCGTCTGTGGGTCTGGAGAGGTCTATGCATGATGGTAGCATCTAGTGCCCTGTGGTTGGAGGCTCTTGTGGTACCTGCCCACGTACAGAGGTGGACAAACATGCTGACAAGCCAGGCTGACCTAGAAGAGGACACTGGATGGACATTTTGGCTCTGAATCAGGAGGCAGAGGCCTGGTCTCATCCCAGGATAGAAGATGGATCTGAACCACATCTATGAGCATCATGCTTAGCTAAAAATATCAAAAACTTCTTTTTAAAAAAAAAATGGGCAGTTTTCCTAATAATACCATGTGACATCTTTATGTGAACCATGTCCCCGCTCCTAAAAACAAACTCAGGGAAAAACCAAGAATTGACCACAGGAGTTCAGCTTCTGGACTCGCTTCTCTCTGAAAGACCAGAAGGGGCTTTGTCCTTAGCAGGAATTCCCAGAGCTGACAGTGTTAAGGGTCTTCTTTAATGTTCTTGACAGCCCTGACAACAGGTCATATCACTATCCCTGTTCAGAAGAGAAAGCTGTGGCTCAGAGAGGTGAGGTGATTTGCTCAGAATCACACAGCTCATCTTTGTTCTATTACTTGAAGTCACCCACCAGCTCTAGGAATATATTAAGTCTTTATCAGATCTTTTTCATCGTTGGAAGGGATCGATACTTATTTCTGAGCTGGATGTTTGGAGAGCTTGTTGAAAACTGCGAAGTATGTTTTGTCAAGAAGTTGTTTTCAGAAGCCCACAAAAGCCAACCATGAACAGAACTCCTTGGTCTTTCTAGGAGCTGAGGGGGACAGCAACTCTGAGCCCCTGAGAGCCCCACCACCCACTGAGAAACAGCAGAGGCAGTGACCTAAGGGAAGAGCTGCTTCAAATCAGTGATAAACGTCTCCTCCTCTTGACCTTCTTCACCCACACCTTCTAGACACTATCATCATCCTTGAGCACTGAGCTCACAGGCATTCTTGTCAGAGAGCACTGGTTTGGGGTGTTTATGATCAGAGTTCAATTAGCCTAAGGGGAAATTAAACAAGTGGCTGGCAGCTCACTGATTAGCAATTATTTTCCCAGAAAGTTGGTAGAGCCATGGCGACTGCTGAGCCCCATATCCCCATTGCCTCTTAGTGACTGTGTAAAAAAGCTCCCATCCCTCTGTGTTTCCCCAAACAAGCTGTCCCTCCAGTGACAAACATTCCAGTCTTAGGTTCTTGTCTTTGTACTCTCTGCTGCTCCCACTTCTCCCTAAGTCAAGTGCAATATGCCATACACTATGGTCACTGAATGATCATTCAGCTCTTTCCTCAAACCCACCACCCAGAAGAGATAAATTGGTGGTCTCATCCCAGCATAGAAGATGGATCTGAACCAACATCTCCAGGTTCTCATCCTGTGAAATCTCAGACACGTGTTGCTGGAGAGCCACAGGACTGTGAGAGCCAGCTCCCCTCCCAGCTACAGGGACCTGAAAAACATGAGGTTGAACCCAAGTGGCACACCCTGGTCATCTAGGTCCTGACCCTTCTATTAACAGATCTGGTGTCAATTCCACCTCTGCCACTTAACATTTAGGCAAGTAAATTCCTTCTGAATTTTAATGTCCTCATCTGTAAAATGGAATAAAAGTACCCATCTTACAAGGTTGTAATGAGGATTAAGTTGGACAGTACATGGAAATCACTCAGCACCATTAGACATTAGACATCATTGTAATGTTCAGCATAGAATAAGAGCTTAATAAATGGCACTTGGTATTGTTGCTCAGATTTATTTTTTTTAAGATTTATTTATCTATTCATGAGAGACACAGACTGAGAGAGAGAGAGAGGCAGAGACATAAGCAGAGGGAGAAGCAGGCTCCTCACAGGGAGCCTGACGTGGGACTCGATCCCACATCCTGGGATTAGACCTGAACTGAAGGCAGGCGCCCAACCACTGAGCCACCCAGGCATCCCTGTTGCTCATATTTCATTACAATTTACCATCATAGGCTCATTAACACTAACCTGCTAACTGAGCTCAAGACTTTCTTTTTTGTCAACTGGATAACTGTAAGGAAGACTTTCAGAACTGGTTAAATACCTAATCTGATCAATAGGCAGCCACAGGTGACTGCCTTCTTGACCTCATAATTAGGTCTCTCTTCCCTGCATATCTTCAGAACATCTGTGGATGTGACTCCTATACCTATAGCCCTTGCATTGCTGTTGAACTTGTTCACACATGGGCTTCTAATGAGATGATATCTCTTTGCACCTGAGGGTACCATTTTAAGTTTGTGGACAGCGTCTGGTACTTGCCAGTCACACAGTAAATATCACAGGATGGAGATATAAATGAAGACCTCAAATTCCTACCTTAATTGCACCACATAAATGGTTTCTCCAGGTGTAAGAATTCCTTATGTGAAAGATAAGTCCACTGTGTATCATACTTGACTTGTTTTATATCTCTTAAACTAGACATGGGCCCTGATTAGAGGAAATCCTATTTTATAAACCACCAAAAGCATTCAGCACAGATTCGAGCACATAAGTATTCCACATAAGCACATACTATACTCATGATTGGAAGATTGATTAACTTTACTTCTGAAAGAAATTCAGAATTCTAGGGCTTAAAAGATGATTCTTTCCTCTCCAACATCTCCACTGGGGTGAAGAAGACAGGCTGTGAAGGCATCGCAGGCTTTTTTGGGGGGCTTTCAGCCCTCCTGACTGCATCCGCCATCAGGTAAAGAAGAAAAAGTTAATTCCACTTCAGAATCTCTGGCTTCTAAACATCAAAGTCAAAACAATGTGTGTGTTTTCTTAAAAGCAGGGAATGTCACCACTGTTTCTTTGCAAAGTTTCCAAGACGGTAGGATTCTTTTTTGTCATTGGTTTTCAAGAGAAAACCATGGTAGTGGCAGGCCACCTTCACTCCTCATTCACCAACAGAAGCAAAATCTTATACTTTAAGAAAGAAAAGTGCCTGCCAAAGGGAAAATGCTACTTTTTCCTTGAAAATACATTGATTCTTAACTGATCGCTGATAAAGGGACTGAGTTATATTTGTGCTTTTAAATCTCTTATACACCTAGGTTCATCCAACTGAATTGAAGAAAACACTATGACGTGTGTTTGAAATAAGGAATTCCCTGCATCAGGCCAGACTTACCCTACATTCTCTTGTCTGGACAATAGCTTCAAACTCACACGGAGGAAGAAGCAATTGTCAGCAGTTGGGGGCTTCCTCTCCAGCCCCTTAGACCCCAAATTGACTCTTACAGCTTTCAAAAGCAAACAGCAATCGCCAGAAAGTGACTTATTTCATAAAAGAAACTGAAACACAATGCCCTGATTGGGTTACTCTTTCTTATAGAATGAGAGCACATTCACACTCCAGCAAAGCCATCGGCCCCATTTCAAGAACTTCAATTTGACTCACAGAGTAAAAGTGGACTGTGGGGAGCGCACTTAAGACCCGTGGTTCAACATCAAAGGGGGAAATGTTCAAATATGTTAGAGACTCTGCGCAAAGGGGTATTATGTGTCTCCACAGATAGGCTTGGGCATACAGGTGGAAAACATTTTTCCCCATTTGTCATGTTCCAAACGTCTCTGCTTTAAAGGAAAGCATGAAAATGGGGAGTTAAAAACAACGCCCGCACCTTTCCTCAATGATTTCTGCATGTTTGCTACATTTGATGCAGACGTGTGTCCTACAATGGTTGAAAAAGGACTTTGATTCTGACCTTCTCCTGTCAAAAACAGCTACTGTCAAGAATAATCTAAAACAGCTTCATAAGGGACGCTTTAACTGATTAATCTCTGAAGGTCACACTGTCTGTTTAGACTCTAACATTGGTGCCACTTGCAGAATAGCTAAACTTGTGAGGCCCCAGCAAGCTCGCTATGGGGAGCTTGGCTCCCAGGGGTAGTTACAGATAATTAGCACAGTTAAAAGTTCAGCCACTTCAGGTAGTTTTTACAATCCCATTTCTTCAAGCACAGGGGCCATGTCTCATCACGGTTCTCATCATCATCAAGAAAACACATTTCTCCTCTAGCAACTTGTGAGCTGACCTACAAGGGGAGCTCCAGGGCACCCACTCGGTCCCTCAGGAGTCGGGGTCTGAGATAGTGAGCCACAGGGCCTCCGAGGATGGGCACGGGAACGCTGCTTGGAGACCAGGAGAAGAGATGGAGACCGTGTTTAAACAGAGTGGCTCAAGTGCCACTCAATCGAAGGGATCAAAATTGTTATTGTTTTTCATCATTATTGCTATTATTTAGTTAATTCACTCTGCTGGACAGGCTTTGGCCCAGCGCCATCTGACAAAGGAGATGCCACAACTGGCCATGGAGCGTTCGGAGCCATGCCCTGTGCTAGAAGATGTGGGAGGAACAGAGGCAGAGGAACAGGGCCTTCCCCACCCACGGTGAAGCGGTGATTTCTGAAGTATGGCACATGGGTCTTCTCAGGGCAGCGAGACCTAGAAAAACTACTCAAGGAATAAGGGAGGGAGACCTAGGCAGGCGGGAACTCGGTGGAATGGGAGTAGATGCCTCCCCTGCCCCATTAATGTCTATTTGTTTTTTTTTAATTGTGACTAACGCACTCTCAACCAACATCTCTGGCTTTCATGTTCATTTTCTTTTTGTATTCCCTTGGAAATGGAGAAAGCTGGTGGAACTGGAAAAGTTTGCAGGACCAACAGGACAGGGACGCACCGAATGCAGAGGCACTTCTTCACCAACGTTTGCATGAAGCAAACATACTCAGGCTCACAGCCTCGCCCTCCCCACCCCTTTGCCACATACCAGCACATCCAGAAATGGCTGAGGATCAAAGATCAGGGCTTAAATCGGAGCTATGCTATGGGATATGGAAAATAAAGTGATAGAACCATCTTGCCACTGCCTGTCTCACTTAAAGATGATAAGAAAACATTATCACATTATTTTAAGGTAAAGCCAGCATTTCCAGAGCTGATTGAGGCAAGAATTAGACAGTGTTTAGGGGATTATGAAAAACAGCTTCTTCTACAGGTCAACAGCTAATCAGAATTCTCAGGAGATTTTCCAAAGATTTTTTTTCCCTCCTTATGAATAATTTCACCAAAGGCACAAAAATGGGCACATTATTTAGAGAGAGCCTTTTGATGTATTTTCTCTGAATAAGCATGGGTATTCGAGGATTTCTGCTAGTTCAGAGCAACAGGGACCAACTTATTAAATGTTCCTGCTGCAATGCCTGCAAGCTAGCTGAGATTAATATCAGCATAACCTGTTACTTAATTCATTATGGGGATACAGGCTAATTTGATTTGATATTATTTTAATAAAGTTCTGTGATATATAAGATTGTTTCAGGCTATCAAAATAATTTTCCAGTTATTACAGTTATTCAAGCAAGTCCTTTGATAGCAGCAGTTGGTCCTCGTCTGTTGTGAATACATTAGCGCTGATGATTCATAGCAGCTGAGAAATGTTAAGCCTGTGAAGCATTGTGTTGATGCTCAAATTTATTCTGCAGGCCATTAAAAAAAAAAGAAAAAATATTTTGTATGCATCAAGCTTACACGTGTCATTAACACAGTTCATTTTTTAAAACCAGTCTTTCATAGAAGACAGGGTTTTTGCAAAGAAAAAATCTGCTGCTCGCTTTGAAATTCATTGATGCTGTTTTACATGTTTTTTATATACAGTTTGCATCAGCCTGTATATTAAGTGAATCAAATAGTTCTAAAAATGATGCATTCTCTCATTGCAGGGGGTATTGTAAGCCATTACAATATAAACTGTTCCAGTCCACAACCCTATATGTTCATTTGGCTGTCATGCAGACAAAAGCTTTTAATGTTGTTAATGTGCTCTGTTTAAAAATCCCATTTCTGCTTTTATGCCATTTGCAGATATTTCATTTGGTCTTTACCCTTCTTTCAAAGGGGAGGAGGAAAGAAAACAAAAATGCCTCTGCGAAAAGCACAAAAGGAGGCACCCCCTCAAGGAGCCTCTCCTGGCCTTCCCTCTTCACACCCCCTTCTTCCTTTCTCCCTCCCCCTCCCTCCACTCCTCTCTGCTCAAGTGAGTTGACACGTCTGTCGGTCCATTCCAGGGGGGTTGGTGGAAATAAAAAATGCATGCTATCATTTGGCAGACGTTCAAAAACTTGACCTAAAAATTATTAACAGGGCTCTGCTGTCACCTCCTCCCTTCAGACCCTGAGTGTTTCTCCTCTGATCCCCGCAGCAACCTTCCTGCCCCTGGGCTGGCCGCCCTGCAGTCACTCCACGCTCCACACTGTGACCGGAGTGGTCCTCCTGCTAACATATGAAAAGAACCCCCTCGCTCTGCCCCTTTGAATCCCTCGTTGGCCACCCACTGCCCACATGAAAAAGTCCAAAGCTCTGCAGTGCCCACCTGGACCTGGGGCAACAGCTCCATCTCTCCCGCAGTCTCCCTGCGCCCCCATTTCACACTCTTTCGCCACACTGGCCCTGCACTGTCTGCGCCCGAGCTGCACACATATCACTGCTCTATCTACACCTTCTAATGAGATCGGGCACATTCAGGGTGATGTGGCCACAGACCTCTCTCTATACCTTCTGTCCTTTCTCACCCTCATTACAGCCCTAATGACAGCACAGGGACCGCCTTCTCCATCACTGAACTTCTTTCTAATTCTCACATTAGACTGGGCACTCCTTGAGAGCAGACCCTGGGTCTTTATCATTATGTTCCGCAGTAGACATAGGAGGTCTTCAAATGCCACTCTACTGAATGAAGCACAGATCTTTTGCCCAGCAGGAAATGAACTCACTGCTTCCAGAAGTGCCTACATGTTGTAAACATGCTATTCTAAACCTGAGTTACCACATATTCCCCAAGATAAATACCCTATATTTATTTTAATTCCACTTATAAACTCCTCTTGTGTTGGAACATTGCTCAACTGCACATTCCCATCTTGACCAATAAGAAAAATTTTCCCACTGATAGCACAGAATTAACAAGGTTGCTCAGAGCATGAAAATGCCAAGGCCTTGGGGACCACAGTATATAATCAGGGACAA
Source organism: Canis lupus familiaris (assembly GCF_011100685.1). NCBI lineage: Eukaryota > Metazoa > Chordata > Mammalia > Carnivora > Canidae > Canis > Canis lupus. The sequence continues at coordinate 61,539,617 of NC_049231.1, forward strand.
AGGAGAGGCGGTGTGCTGAGACGGAACTAGTTCAAGAGTCAGGGATAGTAGGGCCAGGCTAGGGCGCTGAAGGCCCACGCTGAGCCTTTGTGGTACCAGAGAAGGGTGCCCCTTTCTCCCAGCAGATAGCCCCATGCCTAGGCACACAACTGGATTCAGAGCACAGGCTGGATCCGGGCTCTTCTCACCATGCTGGCCTGGCACCTCTGTGCAACACACAAACCGCCCTCCATTCGTAGCCAACCCCTGCTCATGCTGCCCAGGTCACCAAACCCCTCTCCAGGAGGCTGCGTTCTCCTCTAATGGAAAGGGATATATAAAACCTCTACCCACTTCCAACAGGATTGTTGTAAGGATCAACATAATATATATGAAAACACCTTGAGAATGATAACTTTAATACCTACAGAAAAAAAAAAAAAACATTTAGAGAACTCTACTTTTGAGTACTACAAAGGGGAAATGTGCTCCCAACCCTCCATGTGGACAAGACCTCCTTTCTTGGGCTCAGTTTCCTCATCAGAGAACCAAATCCCATGGACCTTCTGGAGGGGGGCGGGGGGGGAGAAGTAACACTACTGGCACCCAACAGGCCACATGCTGTAAGCCCTGATTATAGACTTACTGCTGTGTGGTTTTTCCATATGGTTTTCCCAAACAAGAATCCTGAACATCCGATCTCCGTTCTCCCCACGTGTGCGCTGAACAGCAGGGGTATAAGAAGTTGGCTTTAATGGTATTTAATCTAAGATTCCCGATAGTCCTCTAAATCTGCCTCACCAGCCGGCACCCAAGTACAAAACGCATGGCCTCAATTAGCACCAGAACCTTCCACTCCCCTCCAACAAGTGGGCCTCCTGTTCAGCCACACACACACACACACACACACACACACACACACACACAAACTCTCTATAGTAAAAGAGAATGACCTGAACCTTACAAAGATATGGGGGTAGGGGGAGGATTCTCCCCCCAAAATCCCTGTATTCAGAAAGGCAGAGTGAGTGTTGTGATGCTTTAGGAACCAGAGAAAGATAACCACGGGAGACGGGAGATGGGTGTGATTGTAGGACACTTAGTAGAGAAAATATTCAAGAACATGTCGGTTTCAGGCAAAAGGGGAGAAAGCAACTCAGGGAAAATCTTGGAATTTAAAAGTAGTAAAAAAAAAAAAAAAGAAGAAGAAGAAAAGCAAATGTCACACTGGGGACAAACAGCCTCTTGGCTCCTCTTCTAAGCAGAGGCCACGTGAACGTCTCAATACCGTCGAGGCTGGCAACAGCACACATCTGCCCGTCGGAAGACAGTTTATAGTTGTGCCCCTTACATTTGACAGATGCCGCCCAGACCCAGGGAGTGGGGAGGTGGTGGGCTCTCTGCAGCAGTCCTCAGGCTGCCACGGAGGGAATGCTGAGATGCAGCCGGAGTGGTTCCCGTTCCCCCCCTGCTCTGTAGGCTCCAGCAGTGGGGAAACTGAGGAAGGCAGCAGGCTCTCGAAGAGGAGGGAGAGGGAAGGTCACGCCGAGGGTGACCACGCCCCGAGGCCAGCAACGTGGAGACCCACGTGGGCATGAGGTCCACCTCCTACCCCCACCCGTCCGGTACTGTTTTCTGCTGCCCTGAAAAGACTGACAGGGTGGAGGAGAGGGTAGAGCAGAGGCCCAGCCTCAAGCTGGGACTCCCCCTGGGGGCTGCCTGGGCGTCTCTGCCCGACACACAGCCGCCTACTGAGGGATCATCCTGAGGCAGACGAACAGGGGCTCTGAGTCAGAAAAGTTAGTTCATTCCCACAAGCCTCACCGTCTTCCTCTTTGCCACAGCGGAATTAGGATGCGGCGAATGAAAAAGTAGAAGTTGGTGTGCGTGGCAAGGTATCCGGGCACGGGTATCCAGTAACTGTCTCCTTTCCTTCCTTGCTTCCTTCCTCCTTCCACTGCTTCCTCGCATCTTTCCTTCCTTCCTTCTAATGACAAACTTCAGCCACCTCTTTTCTCCAAGGACACCCAAGGGCTCTTTATCTTCCACCGGACACAAAGCAAATGTCTCCTTGTCCCCAAATAAATATCTGGGTTTGATTCTTACAAGAAACAGCTTTTGCGGCCTTAAATGAGAGAGACTGAAGAAATGAGGTGTGCCTGCATCACTTCCATAGAGCCCCCTCCCCGCCCCCCACAGTTCTGGAACCGCCCCACTGTACTGCTTCTGTAAACCTGGAAGGAAAAGACAAAATGGCATGTTCTAATGAATGCTGGGCTCTCGCAAAGGTGGTCCTGTGCACTCCAGCCAGGTTCCTGGCCCTGGGTAGGTTAGGAGACCCAGGGAAGGTACCTAGGATTGGACACAAAAAGCCAAAGCTCCAGGGCCCGACTGCATACAGACCATTGTGGGGCACGCTGGGCCTCCTGTCTGACCGCCTCAGCCCCAGACTCTGTCTTCTCCAAACCCCTGCACAGATGGGCCTTTGGAAAGCACAACTCTGCTCTGGGCTCTCCACTTGAAAATTCTCTCTTGATCCCTGTTACCCACCAAAGGAAACAGAAGTTCTCTGTCTGGCAGTTGAGGCCCTGCACGATACCATCATGTGGGTCTGTCTGGCCTGTCCTCTGTGAACCTGAGACTCTAGTCAAGCGCCCAGCTCCACATCAACCAAGAGTGCTCTCTGCCAGCCGTCAGGGCCTGCTCCTCGCCACCTCCACCATGATGCTTTTGCCCTGGACCGCTGGCCACACGTCTTTGGTATTTCCACAAGAGAGTCTTTTGTGGCATTCCACAAACTTTTTAGTATCTGTGCTCTTGCTCTCTTCTACCCCAAACATCCACATCCCCCCTCCCCAACACATGTACAAACACAAGATCATTTATCCTTTGAGGGCAAGGACTGTCTGTCTCTCCCCTTGCCCTAGGAGAGACTCAAGAAATGACAGCTGGGACAAATGCCCAAATGGCTAATGACATCCAGAAGAGTCAATCCACTCCGAACAGTATAGGGTAAATAGAGAGCTAACAAATTCAGGAGTTCTAAAGGAGGACATATTTCCCAACAGTGATTATAATTTAGCAATAATAACAGCCACTGATCATCAAGTACTTGACAGAAACAGTCCTATGCATTTTCCCAATAGTAACTTATTTAATTCTCACGACAACCAAATGAGGTAGCTATTTTTATGAGCACCATATTACAGAGGGGGAAATAGGCATAGAAAGTTAGTAACTGGTCCAAAGTCACATCTCAAAGAGCTGAGCTAGGACCAGCCCTGGATGGGCTGGCTCCACAGCCAGTGCACTTAACCAGCATGCTATGTTGGCTCTTGGTAGAGCACTCAATTACCAAATAGATGCTGGTTAAGAATATTTCTTCTCCAAATCAAATTCATAAGTACCCTGCAGGTCCACAAGCAGAGGGAGACATCACCAGGTAAAACCTCAAATTTGTCCACACCGCTGGATAGAGAATGAAGAATGGAGCCCAGTTCCTCCGTTTAAACTTATTTGGTAGAAATGAGGTAACATCTGCCCTGGCCTAGGTCACTGCCTGCCCTGAATATGCCTTTTGAAGATAAGAGATCTGGTCAATTTAAAAGGTCCAGATCTGAGGTGAGAAACCAATAAGCCCTTTAAAGTTTGGCTGCCTAACTAATCAGTGAATTATGTGCTCATCAATGAATCACAGAAATAAGAGATAGTGGAGGCCCCCCTGGGTCACGTGCCCATCCCCCAGCATGGGGGATTTCCTCTGCAGCATTTTCTGTGAGTGCTTCTCCAGTCTAATTAGAAATGACCAAGCAATGGGGTTCCCACCATTGCCTCTTGGGGAACTATTCTGCCGTCTAAGAGACCTAATTATTAGGAAATTGATCATTATATTCATACTAAATTCTTCTCTGCGCAGTTGTATCACATCGCTTCTTAATTGTTCTCCTTTTGACCCTGCCTCCTCCTACCCCAAACAATTCCTCTTAAGCACTTCAATTACTTTTTCCCTCCGCTGATTCCCAGCCGGCCCACCAGGGAATGAAGTCGAGAGGAAAGAGAGAAATGAGCAATGGAGGAGGAAGGAACAGAGGCCTGGCATCCCAGCAAGGTCACTGAGTCCACTGGAAGGCCCTTTATTCACTCACAGGCTCTCTCCTACTCGCCAAAAACCACAGCAGACAGCAAGACACTGAGTACTAAAGTCCCCTCCCATCACAGTCCCCTCAGGGGCCCCTCCCTTGGCCAGCCCCAGGTCTGCCAGAGTGTCCAGCAGAGCAAAAGTCACAACCCAGCCTCTGGAACTTTTCTGGGCACATCCATTACCGCTACAGCAACAGCAGGGTCCTGCACAGGCTGAGGCCAGGCAGGCAGGGTATGTATGGAGGAAGAGGTAGAGAGGAGGGGAGTTCCATTACCAGCATCAATCCTTTGGCATAAGAACTCTCCTGGAATCACCAAGTCCTGTAATCTTACTTTACGCAGGAGGGAAGGAAAAGTAAAGAAACACTGAACTGAGCTCCCAGTGACCCTTGTACATGTTTGATCAACCCCACCATGACTGAATCAGTATTGTGAGGGCCAGCCGCTAGAACAATGAGCCTCATGGGACATCTGGGCATCACAGTGTCAATGGCCCTTGTTAGGTCCTCTCTCGGGGAGGGAAGCAAGGAGCAGCATCTCCACACAGAGCTGTGTGAGTTTTGCCCCAGGCCAGTGGGGAATGGAAATGGAAAATCTACTCCACACTCCATCATCCAAGCCAGAAGAGAGGATACCATTTTGTAAATCACACAAAAAGACTATAAATGCTACTGGCTACACTGGCTAAGAGGATGCCCATCTACCCCCAAAAGACTCTGTTTCTTCAGGTCTTCTTATCTTAGATAATTTCAAACACTCACTCAAGCATCCTGATAATCATAACATTGTATAGCTACAGTTCTCATGGACTTGAGCAAAGCTCATTCAGGGCAACAATCATCTCTTAAACTTGTACTATGATCCCCACAGTAAGTAGAACTATGGCCTTCATATAGCAGATATGTCAGAAATGTTTACTAATGAATTTTACAAGATTCTGAAGGCATGAGATTCAGCAGGGCTATTTTTTCATCCTTAATGTTCTTCTCATTTATCTTCCCTTTTATCTTTGCCCTACTCCTCTTCCTTGCTTTCTCCACAAGTTGTTTCTCTGCAGTGCTTCAACAGACTTCTGGTATAAGCTTCATGTATATGTCCCCTGCCACCACAGTATCACAGAAATTTAGTGAAATTTGAGACCCTCTAGTCCAATTCCTTTCTCTTTAGAGGAGACAACTTAGACCAAGAAAAAGAAGCAACTGCCCAAGTTATCCATTTAGGTACTGTAGGAACAATTATTTTTTCAATAAACATGTCTGAATACCTACCATATATAAAGTTCCATGTTAAACACAAGGGTTGCTAACATGACCAAGGCTTGACTCCTGAAATTAAGAAGTTCAAAGCCTTGCAGAACAGAGATATATATTACTATCTCCAGCACAATAAACATATGCTTTAACAGAAGACTGGATAAAGTCTGTGTAAGACAAGAGAACTATAAAGCAGTGTGGCTGGAGTTCCAGAGAATATGTGGCTAAAAAAGAAGAAGTAAGAAAGGAGCCCAGAGAGGTGGATCATAAAGATGTTGAATACCACGCTAGTGAATTTGGATCTAAGTTGCACGTGGTCACAGAGAGTCACCAAAGGTTTTTGATCAGGAGAATAACAATACCAAACCTGGTGTTTCAGAAAGATGTAAAGTGGAAGGACTATAGGCAAGGCCAAGGTACCAGTTAGAGCTTACTGAAATTGTTCAGTCAAGAAATAATACAGGATTAAACTATGATGTCAACAGAGTGTAGAAATCTGAAAAAAAAATTTTGATGGCCAACTAGTTAGGTATGAAGGGGGATGAAAAAGAAAAATTCAAAAATTATTTTGAGATACAGCATATATACACAATGGAATATTACTCAGCCATAGAAAAGAATGAAATCTTGTCATTTGCAATAACACATATGGATCTAGAGGTTATAATGCTAAATGAAATAAGCCAGAGAAAGACATATACCATATGATTTCCTCATAGGTGGAATTTAAGAAACAAAACAAAGAAAAAAAGACAAAAAAGAAACCAGACTCTTAATTATAGAGAACTGATGGTTACCAACTGATGGTGGCAGGTGGAGAGATGGGTGAAAGAGATAAAGGGGTTTGAGAGTACACTTACTGTGTTGAGCACTGAGCAAGGTTAGAAGTGTTGAATCACTGTATTTTACACCTTAAACTAATATAACACTATATGTGAAGTATACTGGAATTACAATTTTTTTTTAAAAAAAAGTATGCGGTGGAAAAAAAAGTATGTAGTGGGCTTTTTGAATGCTTTATAAAAATAAAGAATAACATTTTGTTTGCTTTCTTAAAAAATTATTTTAGATTTCTAACTTGGTTAGCTGGGTGAATAACTATGGTTTCATGGAGAGGAGAAAATATAAAAAGAGAACAGATTTACAAAGAAAGATAGTTTGGTTTTAGAAATACTGTGCTTGAAGAAATAAACCAGAGTTCAATTGGAAATCTCAGGTAGAAATAATGACAAGGTTTCATGAGGGGATGTGCAGGTGGTAGCTGAAGCCACAAGTCTGATAGTCACTCAAGAGAAGAGGGTGCTGTAAAATAAGAAGACCCAGTATGAAAGTTGAGAACCAGCTGCATATGAGGACCATATGTGCAAGGGATATCAGAAAATACAGAAAAGGTGACCAAGGAAGAGGCGCCAGAGAGATGAGCAGGGAACCAGAATGGAACATCTCATAACCAGGGAGAGCAGAGTCAGAGAGGTTGGATAACATAAAGACTTACAAGAATCAATGAATGTAGCCACTGAGAGATCACCAGCAATTGCAAAAGAATACATGTTATAGTGATGGGAGCATATGTCTGATAAAAAATTAGACATTACTTGGGTAGCAAATTGAGGATGAGGAAGAGTGTAGACCATTCTTCACAAACACTGGAGATTAGGATTAGCTCAAATGGGAGGTTTGGTTGAGAAAAGACTCTTTTTAGTAAAGAAGACACTCAATAATATTTACAAGAAGCCAATGCAAGAAAGGAAGAAGACAATTGATGGTGAGATTCTAGTGGGTTCATGAAGTGATATGACCACAAATAAAGGTGGAAGAGTATGGAACATCTCTTAAGGAAAACAGAATGAAAGAAAGTAGCTGAGGGATTAAGTATGTTTGGTGGCAAGATAGAAGTGGAGGGAATTCAAATCTGGTAACTAGCAATTTTCATTGAAATAGAAAAAGTCATCTTCCAGTATGAGTGAACAGCTAGACTGAGGACAGTGATGAAGACTAAAATGGTTAACCCTAGTGGCACATGATAGAGGCAACTAGAGATGAGTAAATGTCAGGGTCAGGACTAAAATGAGCCAGTGAAGCATGGAGGGCACAAAATTTAGGGAAGCACTCATTCTCAGCGTCCAGCAAATGCACAGTTGGCTCCAACAGTGAATGTTTCTTCATATTCTGCATTCTAGACACCTCACTTGCCCCCACCATAGTCCTGGCGCTGGGATTTCCAAACAGTTTCACCATCTAGATGAGGTTGGAAAGCACAGATTTTTAATGTGGTAGGTTAGCTCATCCTAGTTAGAAAATTTTCTTCCATAGTGCTTAGAAGCCGAGGATAAGAAATGAAGAGAGACAGAGACAAAGACAGATACAGAGAAGACAGAAGAGGAGGAGACAAGGAGAGAAGAAGATGGGAGATGTGGATGGGGGGAGGGAAGGAGGTATGGGAGGGAGAAGGTGATGGAGTAAGAGAGAAATTATTAGCCAGAGATTAGAAAGACAGATAAAACAAGTCAAAGGACTAAAAGAACTGAACGTGCTTGTGAGAGCAGAGTTGAAATGGTTGCACAAACAAGGTAGGAATAGAAATGGAGTTAGGAGGGAGTGATATACTGCTCACATAAGGAAAGGTCAAGAGACCAAGAGTCCCAATGAGACCAAAGAACATATATCAAGGGCATGAAAGAGTGAGGACTGATAGAAGGATCAGAGGTTGTGGTCAGAAAGGAGAATTTCAGAGTTCAGGATTTCAAAAATGGAGCAACTCCAGTTGATGACAAGGGCCAGTAGTTGCTATGGGAGCAGCTGCAAAAGTGAAGTTGAGGTGGAGGTTGCTCGAGAAAGAGGTGTCAGGAACTATGAGGCTGAAGCATTGGATGGGGTCCTCCACGAGAATGTGACTTCAACAGTTGGAGGGAAAAAAAATCACCCTGCTGTCCAAACACAGGGTTTTAACATAACCAGAGAGGATAGAGACAATTCTTCACACCCACCCATCTGTCTCTGCTGCCCAAGTCAAAGGAGTATCACTAGCACAAAATACAGTGGACTCCTGCTCTCACATTGGCTTGTGGCTTTCTAGATCTACTTTTCTATATTATGCCTTTACTGTACAGTGTTCTATATCTTGGGATGACGTATGACTCAAAGTTTACGTGAATCCATGCAGTGAGATAAGTATAATTAAGTGTTATTATAGTATCATCAAAAACAAAGCTTCTTCTATCTTCCACAGCCAAAAGCTTTCTTTTCATGGGGTGGTAAAGCTAGTATGTGGAAGAGGAAGATTTCTATTTCCTTATGTTTTCTTCCCTAGTGTGTGAAAAGGTTTCTTTCGTCCTGAGCCCTATTTCCTATCAATGTGTCAACTCACATAGAACTACTTAATGAATAAAGAAAAGCATCTGGTCAAGTGGGGCTTAACTTTAAAAAAGATAACAGGTAAATTCTAGTCATTTTTATTGGGACAAAAACACAGTCCAACTTTTTTAAAGACCTAAAGACCTGGGTCTGAAGTAAACACACTTGACCTAACAGTTTGGATGGAGATCATTTTATGTGGTGCTGACCCAGCTTAAGCTAATGAACACTTTTACAAGACTCCATCCATCTAAGAGTCTGTGCACCAGTGCTGGCCCTATTCATTGTGGCTACTCTGTTCCAGGGGAAAAATTAAGAACATTGCAAAATCCATTTCCACAGACTCTCCAAGACTTGTTACACAAAAGAACACCAAGAGTTTAAAAAGTACCACTAAACGATACAGGAGAGCCTAAGAATGCAGCAGCCACCATGGGTATAAAGGATACAATCTGTCCCAATCTCTACTATGCAGCAGATATTTAATAATTATGACTTTATTTGCATGGGTTCACTTGGCTCCCTCTCCCTTCATATAGAAAACATTAAGAATGTTTCAACTAAATGTCAACACTTTGAAGGGTCTGGATTAAGGGACTATAGCTTTGTAATATTGGAGAAATCCATCACAGATTTAAGAAGGATGATAGACTTCAGGTCTTCTAAGAACAGTGACATTTAATAAGTCCTTTAGGACCCCATCTCTGAGCTAGTTTCTTTCTACCACTCTCCCAAAGAGGCATACAAGAATCTTTCCCTTGCCCCAAACTGCTCCTATCCTTCAAGTACCAAGTCAAGTGCCACATCCTCCAGGAATCCTTCCCCAAATACTCGAAGCCCTTAACACTTCTCATTTCTGCCAGAAAGGAGAGTCTGCATGGCTTGGGGGCCCAGGTCTCAAGTGAGCAGCATTTCTTCACACTGTTAACATATCCACGTAAATAAATTAACATTTCCCAATTCCAACAAAGACTAACAAAATATAACAAAAGCAAAGAAAGAAAAAGGAAGAGAATAAAAGTGTTTTATAATTGTTTGAGCTACAAGAACCTATACTTCCTTTTCATGTCAACCAAAACAGTATTCATCCTAACACTTGATTATATACTCTTTTTTACAATATTGACCTGTATTAGCTTTGGGGGAAAGACATCACACATTTCTTTGTATGCCAAAAGGACACGGCTACATACATAAAAGGTATATTTTAGAAAATGGAACATCTCACTTCCACCTAGATCCTAAAAACCAAAGGTGTCTAACACCATCCTCCAATAAACTGAATCAGAGTTCCTTGGAAGATGGCTGATTCTAGGGCTAGGGTAGGGAATACACCTGATGAATCTAAAGCTCCATGCAGTGTCAGAAAGCAAAGAAGTGCTCACAAAACAAAATGATGGGGATATGTCAAAGGAATACAGAAGGCAACCTGAAAGAGTTCCTAATGGCCAAAACTGTTACAATCTGAGGAACAAAATAGTGTTAGATTGTAATACAAAATTTATAGTCTATATTCATGTTATATGTCAATCATATCTCAATAAAACTGGAAAAATAAAATAAAATATACATCCACAAGTCCACACTGGTATAAATAAGTGATTGTGTTAAATACATGGGTGGAAGAGATAAATCTCCCTTACATAAGTATTCCAAATAATTTATGTAGATGCTCTCCAACCAGGATGTGGAGCTTACGCCCTGCTACCCATGCATCTTGAGTATGGGCTGCACTTAGTGCTAGCATCCAAAGAGTAGAACACAGAAGGAGAACAGGAAGACTTTACGGTGAAGAAATGTGGCAAACACTACCTTGGCCAGACGATCATAGTTAATTAACATTATCAGTTGATAGCACATACCACTGATATGATGTTGTAAGAATGGCGTGTCACCTCTGTGGTCTTCCTCCCAAAAGCCCATAACTCCAGTCTAATCATGAGAAATACATCAAACAAACCCTAATTGAGACATTCTACAAAATACCTGACAAGCACTCCTTAAAACTGTCAAGGCCATCAGAAACCAGGAAAATCTGAGATACTGACACAGACCTGAGGAGGCTAAGGAGACAAGACAACTAAATGGTATCCTGGATGAGACTCTGAAATAGAATAAAAGGACATTATAAAGCCAGCAAAATCTGAATAAAATGTTGACTTTAGTTAACAGTAATCTGTCAGTGCCAGTTCCTTAGTTATGACAAATGCACTAAAGTAATGAAAATTTTATTCATTGGCAAGAGGGGGTGACTGACCTACATGGACACACTCTACTATCTTTTTTTTTTTTTTTTTGTAAATCTAAAACTATTCTAAATTTAAAAGTTTACTCTAAAACTGAAAGAATGGGAAGAGGGCTGATGCCGAACGTTATAACCAGAAGGAATTTTAGAAAACCACCTAGCCAAACCCCTTAGTACATGTAGAAACCAAAGCCCAGAATAGTTCAATGATACACTCAAGGTCACAGGGCTAGGAAAAAAAGCCAGGATCTCTTCAATCCTAGTGCAAGATGCTCTTTATTACACCATGCTGGGAAAGACAGAGGAGAACCCTCCAAAAAGGAGATGACTGTTATCTTTGAAAGGCACTGCTCCCTTTTGAATAGAATCGTATGTCTTTTAGGGAAGGAGCATGAGGAGGAAGGGCCAGTCCTCCACACTGCCTGCAGTGGTGGGGTATCACTGCCAGAGGAGGGGGACAAGCACCCCCAACACAGTTCCTTGGCCAGAACCCGTCTGCATTTGTCCTTAGCTTCAGGGACTAAGGGCATCTTCTTATTTTGTTTGTTGTGCCTGTTTTGATCTGGCAAGGAAAAAAAAAAAAACAACAACAACAAGTGAAAGGGGAACCTAGGTTCAAGAATTAGTTGACAGCCAGCAAAAATGAATAGTAATGAGGTTATTTCTATCCAAATAGCTTCATTACCATGCCGTCTGATAAAACCAAATGCTCAGTCCTCTCTAGCAAGAAAGGTGCTGAATGCAGTATCCTTGTATCCTTGGGGAGAAGAGAATCCATGATCTAAATATTTTAAACCTACAATAACCAAAATAATACTCACTCTAACACTTGATTATGTACTCTTTATGATATTGACCTATATTAACCTTGGGGAAAAGACATCATACGCTTTTTTACATGCCCAACATGACATAGTTATGTACATAACTACATAGTTTAGAAAATGGAAAGTCTCCTACCCAGCCCATACTCATTTCTGATTGAGCCAAACTGGGATATACATTTTTCTCCAGTACAATCTTGAAATAATCTGAGGAGATAATAAAATAGCACTAGTCTTGTCCGTTTTTTTTTTTTTAATGCTTGGTTTTTATTAAAAAAAAGAGAGAGAGAGAGAGAGAGGGAGAGCACATGCACTTGAGAATGCTATAAAAATTTGCCCTAGTTCTGGTAGGGGAAAATATTGTTAAAGATTTAGAAGCTAACGCATCTTGGCCATGGACCAGGCTTCAGGGATTGTGTAAAACTATTAAATTTTTCCTCAATGTTTTTCATACACAAGACAGTAGAGACTGTTCATTAAAAGTGGTAGGAGAAGACTCTGTCGGCTGAACTCCTCTGCTGCCCTGGTGTACACCTGCATCCTAAATGAAATCAAAATCTAGTTCTTCATCTCCAACCAGGCAGGAGTGAGCCTCTGTATCTCCACTCTCTCCACTCGTAACTCACATTTTGACAAGGCCACATTTGCATGACAGGAACTGGTTTGGTGCCACTGGGCACTCACCTTTCAAACTTCCCTTTCCCCCACTTATTTTAACCTGTAATCAAGAAAGTGCAGAAGGAAATAACTATCCAAATGAAAAAATACCTCACAACCACAGAAAACAAACTCCAACCCAAAGAAGTGTTCCAGAGAGAGCACAGTCATTGTAGCAGGACATCACTCGTTTTCCTCCAAAAGAGGAATGGATGGGTCAAACTCCAGACTGATAAGTCACGAGTCACGAGTCACGAGTCACTCATCTGTTACCACCTGCCCCTTCCCTTGAGGAAAAGTCCCAAAAGTTTCTCACTTGGCCCCTGGGTGAAAGCAGCCCATCTGCTACTTTGTCAATCCACAAACAGTTAACTTCGATGGTCATTTCCCACTAGGCAGTAAAACCTTTCCCTTTACACATCTTGAGAGTTCGGACTCTTCACTTTGAACCAGAAACCCCAGGCAGGGTGAGTAGAGCACATCATTTGTACATGGCTTGCCAAGGAGGGAGGGTGAGGGGCTCTCGGAACCTCTGCCACAGAGCCTTTTAACACCGAACAGTGCAAATTGTCCACCAGGGATGACTTGAAATGTCTCTGCAATACACAGCGCCTGGTGCCTCCAGCCTGGCTCCAAGTGAGTTTCTCACTGCTTACCAAGGGTACCTACAAAACAGCCTATGGATTCGGGCTGGTTCTGGTAAGGGAGGCAGCTTCAAATATATTAGGGATAATTCATGATGGGAGACAAAAGAATGAGAATCTTCTTGCAGAAATTTGAGTCACTTGCCCCTGAGCAAGATACTATTATCTTGCTAAACACACACACACACACACACACACACACACACACACACACACACACACACACACACCAGCTACTGAAAGCAAATTCACTTGTTAATGTTCAACTCTCCTATCTGGCTATGCAACGGGCTAGCAATAAAGGGCATATAGATCAGTTCTTTAAGGCGGACACACCACCGATAAATCAGAAACAATAAAGCTGGAGACAGGCTTGCTGGGCCCCAGCTGGTATTGCTTACATCTGTCCTAAGCAATCAGGAATCATGAAGAAACTTCTTTTTGGAACGCCTAACCGCAAAACTTCACAGTGACCGCCTCGATCCCACATGCCCATGTGCTGAAGGGGGGTGCCAGGGACTGGATACCTTTATTCTTTTTGACAAGATCAGTCAGTCTCTCTGGAATCTTCCCGTGGCCCACGTCTGCCTGGCCCACTCCCATCCTCCCCACTCCAGCCCACATCCAAGAAAGAAGTAATAAAACAATGAGGCACTGCCTCCCTCCTCTGCCTTTGCTAGAAGCTAGCCAAATCTTGGTATGCTCTGACTCAGAGCACACCTCAAGGAAGGCAACACAGTTACCCCCAGGAGAGTAAACAGAGGCATCGTGCCCTGAAATCCAGAAATGGCAAAATCACACCCAGAAAACCCTCATCCTCAAACAATGAAGTCCTGTACTCCTACCAGGCCAACTAACTGGATTTCTACCTGGAATCTCTCCCACGTCAAACTAAAAATGCCAGCAAGGTGTAGGAGTTTAGTGATGCAGGATTAGCCAGGGTGATCTGCAAACTCATTTTCCTACTGCAGCCCCAGGAATGATAGTAGCTCTCCAGTCAGATCCAAGGCCTCCCTTCCACAGCATCATTTCTCTTATACCTGTTCACACGCAGAGTACACGTGCCCGGCCAAGTCCTGGTCTAGAAACACACTCCGGGCACATCCCTGGCTTCATGAAAGAACTGCCTTCTCCATTCTTTCATTGTAGGGGCCACAAACGACGTCTCATGTTCATTAATTACTACAACCTCTACCTATTGTCAGTCATCAGAACCTGCCATATGGTTACCATCAGGTGTGCTCAAGTTCCTATTATGTGGCATTCCTGGATGCCCCAAATTGATACTGCAGAACCTGCTTGTGTTTTTACAGGGCCACTTCTATTTCAAAGAAGCTCATTTTGCTTCAAGTGATTGCTAAGGGGGGGCCTCTCTGTTCAGCATTGTGCTCTACTGAAAACCCTAGGGCTTCCTAATAAATGTGGCTTCCCCTCTCCCCTACACCACCACGTGCAATGCCAGAGCATCATGTATACTGTTGCCTTTGGGAAAAAGGTTAGAGTGTGTTTTCCATGATTTTAGGCAGGTGAAATATTGGGGAGGATGCCAGGAGGATCAATAAAAGGGTATGTCAACTCTCCATCAAAACTAGTTACATAAGGAACAAGAACAACCTAAAAGAGCTCCAAAGAAACCATGTCAATACACTATGTCCTATCTTGTATATCTGCCACTGATCAAATACATGTGGCTCCCGTCTTTGTGCTTTCTAGGATACTGCAAGAAGAAAGACACTTCATTAGAAAGGCCCAAACCATATAATGTGCTCATGACTGGCCCAGTCCTTCCTTCCCCTGTAAGTTCACTGCTGTCTGACCCTTGGGTGTCTCCATTTTTTTTTTCCCACCTGGTCACAGGTGTAACCAAGTTGAAAAATTCTCTGTGGATCTGAACACTCTGAATGACGTACAGGGTCATGTGGTCTGAGTAGATAAAGCCCTGTGTTAAATCCTAAAATAAACTTGACGTGTGACTAGACTTGATCTTCTACCTACAATTGTAGTGGCTTTTTACTGGCCCTATTTCTAGCAGTTGCACAGAGCCTGCGGGTCTGGATTGATGATAAAATTTATAATTTTGTGATAGCATTACCATCAGTGGGACATTTCTAGAAAATTACTCCAACATATAATTTTGTCAATTGGTTTATATAGACATGTGAACTTAAATGCCAATGTTGAACTTGGTTTATAGATATAAATACTTCCTATTTCTGGGTTTAACTTAAACTCACACTTTTCAGGACCTGGGAGCCCTAAAGGGTGAATCATTAACTCTGCATAAAGGTCCAGAAATGTGCATCCTCTCTCTTTCTCTCTCTCTCTCTCTCACATACACACATCTCCATAGTGATTAGACAAATGGAAATAGGATGAAGTGTAGGATTCTGGCTTAAGTTCCAAGATTCTCTGTTCTAAATTATTTCCTATTAGCCATATATTTTCAGAAATGCCCATTAACGTCCCAGGGTAGACTAAATTCTATTTTCTAGCCTGATAACAGAAAAAAATTATTGGAACAAGGCACCTTCTTTCCTATGGGTATAACTTTCTTTAAGGAAGTTACAAACATGAATATACTGTATTTGCCCCTTTTTGTGCACAAACTTGTGGGTGACAAGGGATAGTTCTACCTCTTTATACGATAAAGGTATAAAAATGCAGTCAGGAATGTCTTTGCCTCTGGCAAGAGATTGCCTACATATAGGGTGGTGGTGTCCAGATGAGACAGTGTGGCTGCATAGCCATTTCATAGAAACCAATCCCACTCAAGGAAAAACAAGTCACCAGGAAAAAAGAGCAGGTCAGTAACCAGGGCTCAAGGTCACATTTCTACAAACACCTGCTTGTTCTCAGATAACACCTGCTCAGAATTTCAAACAAAAAAGGGCAGGGCTCTATCAATAAAGTCCTCTGCTCTAGGCTACAAAGGGAGGCACAACCTTCTTGGTATGGTGAAATGGAGATAATAGGTGGGAAAACTCTCAGAGTGTCCCAAAGGATGCCTTCCCCAACATGGAGCTTGGTTGACAGTCAGGCAGCTTTAGGTGTCCACACAGCTTATACAAAAATATGCATTGAGAATGACCAGAGCACTAACCCAAAGGGCAAGTTCTGTCAACTGAATAGAATAAGTCCCGAGGTGGGAGAGTATCTGGAGGAAATTACTGTTAAATATACAGTGCTTCTTTCCTCAGTTATTCTCACACACCAAACAGCTGTTATTATAGCTTTCAAATTCAAATTATAACTCCAAAGACTTCTTATGAAGGGAGTGTGGGCTCAAAGAAGACACCAGAAAAACGAGTCTCAGGGCATCTGGCTGGCTCAGTCAAAAAAGAGCATGTGACTCTTGATCTCAGGGATGTGAGTTCAAGCCCCACATTTGGTGTAGGGATTACTGAAAAAATCAAATAAACTTAAAAAAAAAAAAAGAGTGAGTCTCTCAATCTCCTGCCTTCTCTGTTTTACATACTGAGCTTATGAACATGCTTTTATTCTCATCAAGATATAGCACATTAAAGATGAACACAAATCTTTGCTATTCCCTCCCACTGAAAGGCAAAATCCAATCCCCTCCACTCAAATTGGCAGCGTCTGTGACCCATGGCAACCAAGAGAATATGGCAAAAGTGACACAGAGCCAGTGTTCTAGGCTGAGGCCTTAAGAGAGCTAGAAACTTCCATTTCCTCTCTCATAGAACACTTGCTCCTTGAGTTTTGAGTGAGGCCTGGACTAAGGCGTTGCCAGCTGTCCCTAAGGTGGCTGAGCCTATGTCATCTTGAGCTTCTCAGAGCCACAGTTACAATAAAGGGGGTTTCTCTAGGATGTGCTAAAAGCCAAACTCACTAAGAAGCTGAGACCTCCACCAACAGACTGCGTGACATGGCACATCCACTCCTGGCAGCATGTCTTTGTTGTCTTTGAGCTGATTTCCATATGATTGTTGGGATGAGATGAACGAGACCACCCGGAGGGGGCTGAACTGAGTGATACAGATTATGAGGAAGCTTTCAGGGTTGGAGTCCCATGGCTAATGGTGTGAAAAGGTTTCCTGGAGGAGTGTAATATGTGTGTAGTCTTGGATAGGGCTGGGCAAGAGGGAAATGAGTGAAGATAATAGTATCTACAAAGACATGCCGCTAAGAGTAGATGTGGCTTATCTTATCCAATTTCCTCATTCTTGATGAATGAGCATAGCACAGGACCAAATATATAGTAGGAGGTATGCAAGAAATGAGACTTGAATCTGGAATTGGAACTGAACTGGAATTGACCCTTACTCAATACAAAAATAAGCCTGAAATCCTGACCACAATTGAATGAAGGACCGGGTCTTCCTGCCAGTCCATTAAACGTAAGTAGAGGCCTCCAGTCTGACCCATGAGCTTCTTTCATTAGAGCAAATTGAGGTTGATTGACTCGAAGTCAGTGTCAGCCTTAGGCCAAGCTGGGATCAGAGAGAAAGTGATTCTTAGCATTCTCCCTTCCTACCCAAGCCTGGGTCCTCCCTTCCCAAGCTACCTTCTTTGGATCCACATGCCCTCTTCACCTGTCTTCCCAGGGGTTGCATCTGTCCATTTTTCAACTTAATTCTCACATTTAATTTAAACTTCCTCTTCCCCTTCCCTCCCTCTTCCCCTTCCTCATCCTAGAGATGAGGATCTCATCCTTTATTGTTAACTGTGGCTCTGAGAAGCTCAAGCTGACATAGGCTCATAGGAATTGAGCCTAGACTGGAGCTCAATTCCAGTAGTAAAGAGCAGACAGGAGGTCTGACCTGGCTCCTCAGAAACATGCTCCAGCCCTCCCTCTTGTGGGTATCATCTCCTTCAGGTTGGAGGAGTAAGAAGAAAAGAGGCAGCCCACGCCCAAATTGGCTGAAAGACTTTACGGTCATCTCCTTGTTGTCCAGAACTGTTAGGCTAACTCATCATCTCTGGGTCCACTGAGCTTGGATGGGAGCATCAACCTGCCCCACTGACATGGAGTGGCCCCCAGACAGCTCTCCAGGGTGCTATTACCACATAATTTTGGCCGTATTTTCTGATTAACACCCACACACTTTCAGTGCAGCAGTATCTGGAAGTCAGTTCCTCCTACTATCATCAATCACCCATGGACAGCCAGGAGACCCATGGCAAAGGCAGGATCCATCTTCTGTAGCTCTCAGGGGTGGCAAGGGGGAACTTCATGAACACTGCTGTCCTGGCTCTTACACTGGGGAAGTGGAGTAATCAGGCTTGTTCTCTGAACTGACATCTCCCTGGAAGCCTGGGAAGACGTGGCCACTCATCGCTGTGTTTGTCCTGAGCTTTCAGCCCTAGCTATAAACTCTAGGAACCACAGGAAAAAGCACACTGGTCAAATCTTTGATGTTTTTTATATATATTGGACTTCTAAAACTTATCTGAAGAATCCTTCAAATGGTTGGTCTCCACCATTAAAGCCCAGACCTTAATTCTGTGGACTGTGCTATTTCTCTTAGTTTAAGTTGCTTAAGTCCTACCACACCATACTCTCGGGAAAGGTCTTAACTTACTCATCTTGCCCTAGACCTTGCCCCTTCCCTGTGTCTTGCACCCCAATGTCCAGGAATGAACCCATGGGTGGCCACACTGCTCACCATCCCCTGACTACTTGCTATATGGATCTCAGCAGGGTCTTGCTAACAGCATATTGGAAATGCAGCTTTCCTGGCCCACATGGACAGGTTTTTGTCTATTTTCATCCTTTCCCTGCTCTGTTTAAATATGGTGTCTGTGACTGAGTTTCGTGTTCCGGAGGCATGCGGTCCAGAGAGAAGGAGCCAGAGTTGCTTCTCTGCCTTGGCGCTTAGGAAAGAGCAAATGGGGCTGCCACCTGCCCGGTCTGGGGATGGTTCCAGAATGGCTCAGGTTATTCACAGCACAGATCCACCCGGGGGTAAAAATACCATCCCAGAAGGACTCTCCTTCTAGCCACAAAAATACCTATATGGGTAGAGCGACTCAAAAAATGACACAAGGTTTAGGAGAAATCATCCCCTTGGAAAAGAAAGAACTAAAGTAATTAGTATTGGTCTTACAAGAGAGAAGATAAAGACATCCAGGAGGAAAGAATGAGGGCAGCTCGAGAAGGATATAAACTGAAAATATAGCTAGAGAAATATGGTTTAGACCGTAGGAAAAACTTCCTGACCATGAGACATAAGGAAATCTTCACAAGGTGTCTCCTTGGGAGATGTAAAACACAAGTCAAGATCAGCTCTTCTCGTGAGGCCTACTGTGAGGCAGAGGGTTAACTGGGCAATTCTACTAAGTTCCCACCAGTCTCAGGCATTTATAATAAATGTTGGAGAAGAGCTGCCTTCTTTAGTAGAAGAGCGTATCTTCTGCAAGCTCTTTGGCTATGTGTCCCCTTATGAGCTGAAGCCTTTCAATTCCAAATTCATTTACACGATCACCCAGTTCCACACTTGAGGCCAAGGGGCACATGAAATGAAGATTTCTCCATCTCATGCTTCACCATCAGGGGCCAAATCCCTTGTCTCCACCTTTCCCTGCCTGCCTTGGGAGCAGGCTCACACTCTGAGCTGGCCTCATTCTAGCCCTTGCATGCCGTGAGAGGGAATTTCCACATCCTTCACCCAATCTTCTAAGTGGATGATCCTATGAATTCATTACAAACTCCATATTGCGTTTGACTTGACCTTATCTCCAGGTACAGAGAGGCACCCAGAACATCTATCCTTAGGAGTCAAAGAGGGTGTTATGACCAGTATGACTATAGTTCTAACTCACATCTTCAGGGTGCTGGTCCTTTGAGGTGGTGTCCGTCCTGCATCTGTTAACAGCAATATGTCTTCTTTAGCTCTTCCCCAAGTCATTCTGAATCTCCATGTAAATCCAGGGGAAAAAAAATAAAGAAGTGTCCAAATTCTCAAAAAGGTAGTAGAAAACAACCAATTTGCTAAAATCCAAAAACAAATTACTGTACCACTGGGTGGTTAATGTTTAAAATAAACTAAAACATTCCCCTCCATGCCAGGCTGAGAAGCAGTTCTGGCTCCTTCCCTTGGACTGCATGCCTCAGGGACATGGAACACAATCCAGAAACCATATTTAAGCAGAGCATGAAAAGGATGAACACAGACAAAAACTTTTCCATGTAGGAAAGGAATATTGCATGGAATGTATAGAGTATAAAGCTACTAATTATTCAGAAGCAGTTTGATCATGCATTCCAAGGTATGTTCATTTCTCAGGTTGGAGTTTTCTGATATTTTCATTTCTTTTGAATACACATTTGTCTCCTGATTAATGTTACACAATACAAAAAAAAAATTGAATGCTAAACAACAAAAGAAAAAAAAAGGAGCCACTTCAGCCATGAAAACTATGGTTGGAATTATTCAACCAGCAAGTATTCTAAGGCTCAAAATACCCATTTCAAGAATGCGTTCTTATTGTAGGTAACTCTGTAAGCTGCAGCTTAAGATGATGCAACAGACCAGACGAAGGAGATGGGAAGGGAACAGCTCCAGCTCCCAAGGATCAATACATGAAAATAGGGTCACATCGTGAAATGAACTAGTTTCTGTTCTTGTGGAAAGCTCCATGGTTTTCCTCTTTTTGTTCCATCTGAGAGATTAATTCTAGAATAAAGTATTTCAAATATCAAACTAACTAGGACAGCTGTTGCCACTTCCTCTGCTTTGGGAGTCCCTATCAAATTCCAGTTCCAAATCAATACAAGGCAACTCTCTGGCAACATCTTAGAATAAAGCCCTTGGATCTCAGTAAACAAAAATAATGAGGGTAATAAAAATAATGAAAGCTAATACTATGGTGTTTCGATGTGTCAGACACTATTCTGAGTGCCTTACTCTTGATTCTCACAACAAAGTGATGATATAGGTACTATCACCACTGCCATTACCCGGCAGCTCCTTCAGCTGAAGGAAACTTGTGAGCCTCTGGAGAGAGTGTATATCTCTTCCCACCTTGTGGTAGTAATAATAATCACTAAATAATAATAATAATAATCACTAAAATCTCTTGAATATTAAATGTCTCAGACATAAAATGTTTTAGTGCTTTATCTCAATCAGTCCTCACAATAAACTTAAAAACTAGACATTACCCTCATTTTACCTGGTAGGCAATTAAGGCTCAGAGAGGTTTACAAATAATAGCCCCAAGTAACAAAGCTGTAGCAGAACTTGACCCTTAATCCAGTTTGTTTGATGCCACAATCTTGGTTCCCAACCCCGACTCCTTCCTGGGTACATCCCACCTCCAGAATACTAGCAATTGCCACCAAAACCCAGCCTCCTGAGTTATTTTCATCAAGTTTGCAAGCCCTTCCTGAGGCTGAAGATGGCCAAGCGCATTGCTCCCAGAGAGCCCAGTGGCACCGTTGCCATCCGTTAGCCTTACTCACAGCTGTGGTTTCCAAAGGAAACAACTCATGCGGCCGTTGGTCGCACCTGTCACTCACTGGGACCAGGACTTGCATCAGAACACGGGGCCCCACAGGGAAGGAAGAGCAGCTACTTCAAACTGATGGGCATCAACACAGGTCACTGTGGGATTTGTGAGCTTGCCTCCTTAAGTCTAAGATCAGCTTCAGTGTGGTCCATTCTCCCTGCTTCAGAAGGCCAGAGAGAACACCAGGAGATCGAGGAGACATAGATCTGCAGACAGCCTATCACAGTGCCCTAGGAAGGCTGGGGTATTGGCAAATCACCAGAATGATCTAAATTAGGTGAAGTGCATCTAAGCTTCCACTGATTAAAACAGAAAGAAGCTGAAAGTTAGTGCTAGAGAGAAGAATCAAAACAAGAAAGGCCAACAAATGACCCTAAACACTGGGGTCTTTCCAGAAGTCCCAGAGAAGGAAAGTGCATGTAGAACCTTCAGACTCTGAGGAAGCAGCAGGAGCTTAACAAGAACAGAAGAACAGGAAAACTTTCAGGGCAGTTTGTGATGGTGGGAAATTCAGGGAAAACTAGAATGAATGGTGTCAATTTGATTCAGTTGAATGCAAAATGCTGTAAACATTAACAGAGCATCGGCGAAGCATTTACAATAAAATGTAGGGAGTACATACAAGAGTTATTGTACCTGCACCTTCTTATACTCTTGCAGAGGAGCCAAGCCATATGTGCTTGGCACCCTTAAATAACAGGAAAGGCTGGCATGTGAGGAAGTGCTAGGATGAGTGGTGAATTCCGTGAAAAGCAGAGGATGGAGGTATGTGCGTGCTTAGATGAGCAGAAAACTCTTTGTGGGTGATAGAGAATTTGGTCTGGAGCCCAGAACTGATTCTGTAGAATCTAGCATTCAAATCTCCTCTCCCTAACCACAGCCTCCAAATGTACCTGCCCAGGTATTAGAAGAGCCAGGAGTTGTGCTGGAATCCGGAATTTCTTTTGCTGTGACAGGTGGTTTCCAACACCACCTTCTTATGGATCTCTGAATCCCTCCCAGGACTCAGACTTCCCCTGTGGATACAGAAAATCTTTAGTACTGCACCCAACAAGCTGCATCAGTTGCTTTGCCATGTGATGGTTTTCTGGGGGTCAGAACTCAAAAGGGGGGGTGGGGGGAATTGAGTTACCAGGATGTCAATTCTCTTCAGTTGGGGAATTTTCCAGAACTAAAGGAAAACTATATATTAAAAAAAAGAAGAAGAAGAACTTCATTTTTTTAACTTGAAAATGTAACTAGTGAGAAGGATTTGGCCAATGTACCAAAGCACAAATATCTTCTCTACCTTTGTGCTATTCAAACTCTAGAGAAAACAAGTAATTTTAAACCATTCTTAGAAATAGAATGGCATAGGGGTCCCTGTAATCCAGTATCTTCTCGTCACTTCCCTCCATCATCCTTGATGGAGATGGAGAATGTAAGCTACCTACAGATGAAAATATCTAATGACTTTAGAAGCCCCAGGTTAAGATGTCTTCTCCAATAATCTCTTCTTTCTTCCACATATTTAAAAAGTACCCTCACTCCATTAGACTACCTTTTTGAATCCCAAGAACCTATAAACAGTCTAATTCAGCTCATCCCAAAGTGTTTTCCTGACATGCTCCGAATCTATCTGAGGTTAGCAACACACCTCTGACTGAAAAATCCAGCATGCTGGTTTCTCCCACATAGCATTCATCCACCTCTCCTGAGCATTATCTGATCATCCTTTCTTAGGGAGAGTGTATGATCTGACTGCCCTCGTAGAATATCAGCTCCTCAAAGACAAACTCCTCCTTGAAGTCATCTTTTTTTGTCCTCCAGCACCAAGCACAATGCCTGGCATGCTAGAGGTGCTCCATAAATCTGTGTTGAATTAAACACCTGAGAACACTGTTGGGCAAATATCATCATAGCAAAACCAAAGGCAAGATTCGGGTTCTGGAAAGGAGTTTGGGTCAGGCACCAGGCAGGCCCAGATGTGCTGGGGGTCTTGCTAACTTTGAATTATCTGTCTTCTTGATCAGTAACCCAACCTTAGGATTCAGTCAAGATGAACTAAACCGTCAGCAAGCCAACAGTAGACTGTGATTGGCTTCCTAATCCCTAGAACACAGCACTGTATTTGGCCCTTTGCAGAGGGGCTGAGCAACATTTACTGAACAGAATTGAAAAAAAAATTTTTTTTAAATTCACTCACATCCTTCAGAGGCATTAAAGCAAAGGACAATAACTTGTATTCAAGAACGGGTGGACCTTTACCACACCTAGATGTCCTATAACCTTTTCTGAAACGCAGAAAGTCAGTCTGAACAAGCCAGAGCTCTGTGCTCAAAGGCCTTTTTACAAACAACCTTGATGCACAACCATGAATCCTGTGGACACACTGTATAAGTACACAAAAGTACAGAGCCAAATACAGTTCAACTTCTCATCCTCCACTTTCACTACTAGCTCTGATCTAGACTTGGTTTCTGAAAGACTCGGTGCCAAAGAGGAGCTCTAACAGTGAAGATTCGTGGTCTCCTAAATAGGAAAGCTAGATTTGCTGGATGCCTCTCTTTTAGGGCACTGTGTGCAAGGAGTCTTTACCTGAAGGCCATCACCATGCTTCAAAAGGCCCATGAACTCTCTGAAATTACTTTATGTGTGCATGTATTTTCCTGGGGAGGGCCATGTCTTGCCCGAGTTTCTCAAAGGGATTCATGACCTATAAAAAAAGTTAAAAATCAGTGATTAAGGAGCTTATGTATTTTAAGTTTGGACAAAATCATTCACCGGACAACAGGCTCAAAAACATTCTACATTAGAAGGCAGCATGGGATAAAGAAAGAGCATAGAATTTAGAGACAGACTCATTTGAGGTTGAGTTCGAACTCTGCCATTTACCAGCTGCCTGACGTGCACAAGTTACTTAAACCAACTGAGCTCCTATGTAATGGGATCACTAATACCCACTTTCCAAAAATCAGTGACATACAGGAAGTACTAAATAAATATTAGTTCCTTCCTCTCTTCGTCAGCTGTCTTTCTTCCTCCCTCTTGTCTTTCTTTCTTCCTTTTTTTCTTTTCCCTTCTTTCTTCTTCCTTCCTACCATCCTCTCCCCTCCCTCCTTTTCAACAGCCAGCACCAATACTTTGAACAAATACCACTTTTCCAAAGTACAGATCTGTCATCTGATACAAATAACAAGTAGACATGCCAATGGATGGCCTGACCACTATTATCCTTTTGTTGAAAAATGAAGAACGCAGGAATGGGTTTTTGCAACATGACCAATATTGAGTGGTGAGACTCTTCCTTCTACTGTTCTTTGTTACTTTATATAAACCAAACCCAATAACCTACAAATTACATGTAGATTATAATCCCTAGAGGCAAGCAGTGAAAAGTGGCCCAAGAAGATAGAAGGAATGAGAAGAGCTTATTGCAAATTCTGAAAATGTGAGCACCAAAATCCCATGTTTTCACAAAGATGCTGTACAAGAAATTCTAATAATATTGGTTATTATATCCCAGAGCTGTGGTCTACGGGTGCCTTCGAAACCCACTCTGCCTAACAGTTACTCAGAATACCTCTCGTAGTCCTCAGGGAGAGTTTGGCCTTACCGATGCTTTAAATTTGCACTATGTGAGTCATGTAAGGAAGACTCTCCTCTGTCCCTTCCATCTGTGGAGAGAAGAGGAAAGAACAGAACAGGGGATGTGAGCTGGGGTAACCAAGGGTAGTGGTTGGGGCAGAGGAATGGTAAGATTTCACAGCTTGCCAAAGATTATACAAGTCCAAGGATTGACTTTTTTGGCATCAGTTTTACCAGAGTGGAAAGTTCCCAATTTTCTCTACTTGGTCCTTTCTCTCAGAGGAAAAGCATGGTTCTGTTCAACTCGAGTAAATGCATCTTCCTTTCCTAAATTTCATGTGCTGGATTCAATACTAATTTACATCCACATTTGTGCCAGAGATCTTAAAAATCTGCTGTTGTTTCCTTCCCAAGCTGTGGGGGGCGGGGGTGGGGGGGAGGATGCGGAGGAGTGGAGTTGAGCACAAGGGAAAGGAGGGAATGTGGCTGGAAAAGTAAGGAGGGAAAAGAAAGCAAAACTTCACCTGGTAAGCATTTTCCATACTTAATAATTTGATTTTGAAGGCTAGTCATATCAAAGAGCAAAATATTCAATATTGTTAATTCAGTTTTGCAAAATATATTCTTAATTTAAAAATGATTTTGCTCCGGGTGGTAGTGCAGTAATAAAGCAGTTATTGACCAGATCTTATTGATTGTAGAGTCTGCGGGCAAAGAGCACTGACCTTGCTCACACTCTTATTGCTTCCTCCCTCCCTGGCCTTCTTCATCTATGCTCGCTCAATAATATATTATTAATATATATTTTTAGCAAAAACTGTATGTTACAAGGTTAAGGGCTTCTTAGTGATTTTTTTCAAGCTACTCTCTGCCTTTGGGGTGTTAGGGGAAGAATAAACTCCATAACCGAGTGCCTAGATATAAATGGCTTTCCATGGAAATACTTTACCCACCACTGGGAAGCACGTTGTCACCATCCACTTTTCTCCGTCACATAGGACAGAAAGAAAAAACTCCCTGAGGCAAAGGTATTGTAGCAGTTCGGGCAACCATGGGCCTATAGTGGGGAAACTATACCATGACTGTAAAGACCAAATTCAGAACATGCATGCATCCTTTCCAGGAAAACAGCTCCGAACCCAAAGAAGGGAGATCTGTGGTCATATCAAACTCAGTGACCAGTGGGGACCAAATCTTTCTGCTCCTTTTAATAGCTCTTCCATGAAGCTTTCCCCAACATCCTTGTAACCAGCTTCCTTATAGTACAACCAGATATGATAACGTGGTGACTGCTTACTTTAGCATCTGCACATAAACTCTCCTACATATCTGCCTAGTTTTTTTTTCCAGGTTCATCTTATTTCTCTAATAAATGTATACATCTTTCGAAGGGAAACACCATGCCATAAGCTCCTGCAATATTCCTTCTAGGACCTGTCATGTGCCAGGTTCGTTGTAAGCACATAGTCAATAACTATCAAATAGGAATGTAAATGATGCACAGCTCTGCATTAAACTTCCTTTCAAAGCAAGAACAGAGTATGATAGTGCAGTTTGCTCCTGCCCTTTACCCTGGGAGCCCCTCCAACCATGTGGTTTGCCTACCTCCACATGTGCACCAGGTGAAAGATGGAAAAGCCAAGTACCATTGAGTTTGATGAATACTGCAGGAAACTATCTTGCGCTGTCGCATCATGAGGTAGAATGTTTGGGCAATTTGCTTTCATGTCATGTATGAAGAAAGAGGAAAGAACAGTGATCACACCTCACGAACGCTGAATTCAGAGAGGCTAGCAAATCCCCAAGCTCATGGAGAGATTAGGACAGAAAATGAATGCACATGATGGTCACCTGCCACTTCTGATCCCACCCACATCTTACATTGCACTCATGAATGTGGTACTTCCTCAGACAGCAGAAGAGACAGGTTAAAAAAAAAAAGACTGGGTTTCTCTGATTCCCTTGGCATGGTCTACCCCCATCCCTGGGGTCCTGCTTCTATGAAGAAGTCTATATAAAAAAATCCAATATTCATAAAGGATAGAAAAGATGGAACAGCATCCAGATCTAGTTTCAAATACCCACCGAAAGGGGACAAAGAAGAGGACACCAGTGATGCAACAATGGCACACCACGGCCTCATACAAACAATCCGGGTGAGCAAGGAGGAATGCTGGGCTCTACCTACCAGTTGTGTGGTCACTGCAAGCTACACATCCTGTAGCACCCAGCAGGCATCGGCTGCTCACTCAAGGAGTTTAATAGTAAAGAATGCATGAAAGTACTCTTTACAAAGATGTGGGAAGGACAAGGGAACCAACAAGGAACAGCAAAAAGGCTTCTGGCAGCAGGAAGCCTTTAACATTGCCAGTTTTGAATGGGGCAGGACAGACTAAAAGGCCTGCAGGGTAACGGCGGCCAGTGCAGGGTGTGGAAAAAAGGTTGCTGCAGAGGACTATGGGCACCTCCAACCCAACGCTAGCAGGGAACCCCAGTTCTGTCTCCTGGAGCCTTCTAATCTCCCGTCAGAGCCGGAGGACAAGAGACGCTGGATAATGGGGTCTCTCAAGGTCAGCCGACCAGGGCAAAGGGTAAGGCAAAAGCAGGATGGAGAATGATCTGGAAGGGCAGACCAAGGCAGAGTCCCATCTTTGTGCCTCATTTTCTCCTTTGTCACACAGGAGTAGTTACATAACCGTACCTACCACACAGGGTCCTCTTAAGGACTGCATGTAATTATAGCTGCGAATGCACTTTGCTAAACTTTCCAACCTGCCGCAGATGCTGCCTTGCTGAGGCACCCCCTCTGCTCTCTGTGGAGTCCTCTCCCCGTGCCCACACCCAGGCCAAGGGCCCCCCTTCCCTCCCAACCAGAGCCAGAATGATGTGAACAGAGCTGCACAGGGCTCTGCAGGTGGCAGGGGGAGGGGGGAGCTGCACACGCAAGGAAATAATAGAGACTGGATTGTTTATGCTTGTGGGAAAGGGCGCATGAATATGGATAAAACCCTGTGCGCATTTTGCTAATTACCCAGCATCAGTGTTAAAGGAGGAAAGAGCCCACTGCAGATTTTCAAGCCAATTCTATCCCGCCAAGCCCACCCCCACCTATGTACACACAGATCACCGCTGCCACTACCACCACCACCATTTTCTCTCTCTCTCATATACATAACTGACAATGCTCCCCTCAGTATGAACCACATGAACCCATTTGAGTTAAATCCGAACTGATAGAAGATTCCAACTCTGTATCATGCCAGAAGGCTCAAGGAAGAAAGTCCTATTCTGTGATCCTAGTTGGCAGGAGCTTATTTCCTACAATATCCAGAGTCAGAACAACCTGATAGTTCCACAGGCAAAGACGTGAGGTGAATCAAGGAGGGAAGGGAGGTGGAGAGACAAAGAATTACATTTAGGTGGAGACCATTTCCATGGGATGCCAAAATTATGGTCGAAAGAAAAAAAAAAACATCCCAGTCTCTGGCTCCCAGTTTCAATTAAGACCTCTTTCCTTTCTCTGTTAAGGAAAGAAAAGATGATGAGCTCAGCCTTTGTTTCCTGGTGGCTCCTGGGCTTTTCTTAGACAGCCAGCCCCAGGAAGATGTCTGTCCACTCATCCTTGAAAATCAGCAGGGATGGGGAAGTTGGCAAAAGTGCTCAGGGAAAGGGCTTGTTCAGGATGGAGACTTCGAGGGAGGGACTCAAACCAGCTGGTTTTTGGTCCTGAAGTCCATCACCAAAGGCTGCCTGGGGACATGCTCCCTTTGTCTCAAGATCAACCAAGCTAAAGGGTGATCAATAAGCACCGCCCTGAGCTACATGCTTCAGGGCAGTAACAAAGATATAGCTTTTTTATATCATTCCTTACATTTGTTCTCCTCTGCAAGAAAGGCAGCAGCAGGTGCACTAGAAAGACACCGGCCTGCAAGTCTGGAGACCTGGATTCTTATACCAGCTCTGTGTCGTGTAATCGCGTGGCTATGAGTACGGCATTTAGTCCTTCCAGGCCTTGTCCCACAGCTCTCTTCAACCGAAAAATTAAGAAGCTTGGCCTAGAAGAATTCACAAGTCCAAACTTTAAAAACTCTGATTAATAATGCCAGTAGCTAACATAGGTTAAGCTCCTCCTAAGTGCCAGCCACTATTTCACATATCTTAGCTCAGTATTTTTCAACGACCTTGTGTTATATCCTCATTTCATAGATATGAAAACTGAGACCCAGTCATTCCTGAGTTGGTGGGGATTTGAACACTACGATAGCATACTGAAAAGCGTGGACTTTCCATCACTATGTCATTCTATCTAGACTCAAGAATTTGTAGCCCGGTGTTTCTTCCACTATACCATAGAGCTTCTGTCAATGTAGGAATTCCTACATCTCTAGATCAGTCTCAGAAGAACCAGAAAGAGGCAATCAGAACCCAAAATTTCCAAACAAATTCTGATGGATACTCCATCTTCAGTGGGGTGATACAGGCAAAATGGGACTTCTGGGAAAAAGCTGGTCTCCAGTTCAGGCATACATATTCTATACAATTAAATGTTCAATAAATATGGCATATACATCGTGCACAGCAGATGTTCAATAAAGGCTTAGCATAATGCTGAGTATAAAGTAAGTGCTTCACAGAATCCTGGCACCCAGATTAGGAAACATGACAGAGATCATAAGTCTGAATGGATGGAAAAGTTAACCAAAAAGCATCAAAAAATAAAATAAAACAACAAAATTAAGAATACAAAGACATTATATTACCAATGCGGGTAGCTTCAACACAGGTAGTATCCCTCCCACATCTTTTCCTCCCCCACCACAGCCACATCCAAAGATATCCATGCAAAGCCCCCATACTGCCTCCGTGTGCCAGAAGGGAAAAGCATCTTCTAAAAGCCAAGTCTCCCTGGGCCTAGACTTACTGCTATATTTCTGCCTTGGACTTTGCATGTAACTTTTTAGCAGGGGAGGCGGGAGCTGATTGGATTATAGGAATACAAATGGATTAATTTGGGGTGGATTAGATACATCACAAAACATAAGTTTGACTTGCATTAACATAAAAATGTCATAAAAATGTAGATGCTGAGGCAGAGCTTATTTGTGATGCTGCTAATGCATTGTTACTCCAGTAAAAGATGTACACAATATTTACGCTGTATCTGACCACATAAAACATGTCGTATACATATGCAATTTTTCATTATGTAGAGGGAAAAGAGCCAGAGGGCCCTTCAGAATTCCAGTTCTTGAGCTTCTGACTTTCCCTTCTTTTTTTAAATCTTTTTTTCTTTATTTGCAAGAAACAAATACAGTTTTAAACCATCATTACTGTATTTTGAACAGTTAATATTTCATATCGTGACATCTCTATTCAGAGGTAACAGGTTTAGTTGATTACTATTTGTTTATAGAGCCGAAGAAACCTGCAATCACAGGGAACATAGAAGGATTGCAATTAGATCTATTGGCTGAGAGCTGCACCTTGCTGACCCACGGTTAAGTGGTTAGCGCTATCAGAGAGAAAATGCCTACTGGCAGCTGGCACATCTGCACATAATAATACGGGCAAAACTGACACGGCCACTAAAGGCTGCTGCTCTCCTCTTTACCCAGAAGCTGAAAACAGATCATGCTTTTTAATAGTGCATCAACACATTTCTTCTGAATTAGCATAATCATGTGAGTTATGGGAGGAAGTGGGTATGTCTTGGCTAAGCTGCTATGTACTCTTCAAATTATCCAAATAAAAAGGGATTTTTCCCCCATAAACCTGAGTCTATATTCGACTTCTACTTTATTAAAAAGTAAAAGGACAGGGAGAGAGCAATACGAGAGACAAAGAGTTACTCTAAGTTTCCTTAACAAGGCATATAATGTCCCACATGTGACAGCTTGGACACACACACGTCATCTGAAGATGCATGGGGGGCAGGGGATTCTGGGGAAGAGTGGTTAACATAAAAACATGAACAGGATTCTATCAAAGCAGAAATGATGATGATAATGATGATAATGATACCTGGTTTGAAGTACGAGCTCATTATGTGCCTGGCACCGCATAAAGACTTTAGAGGCTCGGGGCGCGTGGGTGGCTCAGCGGTTGAGCATCTGCCTTCGGCTTGGGCCATGATCCTGGGGTCCCAGGATCGAGTCCCACATTGGGCTCCCTGCAAGGAGTCTGCTTCTCCCTCTGCCTATGTCTCTACCTATTTCTCTGCGTCTCTCATGAATAAATAAATAAAATACTTTTTAAAAGAAAGACTTTAGAGGCTCTACCAACCCTTCAGGCCAACAATTCTATACCCAGGCATCCCAGCTCATTTTGCTCCACCAATTGTTTTATAGATCCCAAAACAAACAAGGCTGAGGGACTCAACTGGTGATACTCTCTCAAGCATAGTAAGATGACCACCAGAGTAAGCTGACCAAATTCCCAAGCTTCTCTAGGAAAGAAAGGTTCACAGGGGTGCTGATGGCCTCCATTCCCCACTAGAGGCATGCAGTTCCCAGGAATCACAGCTTCTCCTCCTGCAGCCAACTTTCTTGAGATTCAGGCTACATCAGCATATACAGCACCATTCTGAATATTTGAAAAAAGGCACTCACTCTTAACAGTCTAATTGGGGCAAGGCAGCTCAATTAGGAAAAAAAACACTATAAGTAAAATGAAAAGACAAATGAAGATTTAGGAGAAAATACTTTTAAAACATAAGGAGTGTGTGTATGTGAGAGAGAGTGGTTGAATAAACTCATACACACAGTCTAAGTGGAACTAGTGGAACTAGTAAAAACAAGCAAGCAAAAAAGGAAGATCTATATGAACCCATTTGGGGTGGTTTCCAACATGTATTGTTAAGTGAAAGACATTCTGTACGATATTTTACAAAAAGAAAAAGAAGGAAAGAAAGAAAGTATACAGGAATCTTCTTTTTCTCCCCCCCACCCCCAAAAAAAGAAACATAAGAAAGATAAATCAGATCACAATGAAATCGGCAACCCACGATTTCCCACTAAAAGGAATCAAGGACCTCCTTGGAGAAATGGATGATTACACGGTGGGGACAAAGAAGATACAAGATGACCCTGGAATATCCTCTTACTCCACAAAGTAAGGAAGTGCTTTAACAAATAATGGTGGCGGGACCAAAAAACACAGGAGTGGCAGCCTTGGTGGCTCAGCGGTTTAGCACCGCCTGCAGCCCAGGACATGATCCTGGAGACCTGGGATCAAGTCCCACATCGGGCTCCCTACATGGAGCCTGCTTCTCCCTCTGCCTGTGTCTCTGCCTCTCTCTCTCTCTCTCTCTCTCTCTCTGTCTCTCATGAATAAATAAATAAAATCTTAAAAAAAAAAACACAGGAGTAGCCTAGAGGAGCTCCCCACTGACCAATGTCTGATAATTTCAGCATCAAGTTTAAAAATAACAGATTATCAACCCACTATAAGAAAGAATGAATCTGGGCAGTCTGGGTGGCTCAGCGGTTTAGTGCCTACCTTCAGCCCAGGGTGTGATCCTGGACTCCCAGTATCGAGTCCTGCGTCGGGCTCCCTGCATGGAGCCTGCTTCTCCCTCTGCCTGTGTCTTTGCCTCTCTCTCTCTCTGTGTGTGTGTGTGTGTGTGTGTGTGTGTGTGTGTGTCTCATGAATAAATAAATGAAGTCTTTAAAAAAATTTTAAAAAAGAAAGAATAAATCTATGAATCCACACTGATTATAAATAGATGATAAATAAGTAAGGGGAAATAGTGGGCTCTTTCTTAAAATAAAATGGTGACTGGTAAATATGGAGAAAGTGGTAGATTGGAAAACCATCATATTCAACTAGCAGTGAGCAAGAACAATCAATGGACATTAAATCCTGAGGTTGAGATTCCATGAGTTACAAGATATTTACATACTTAGAATGTGTTCCCACAGATGGTTTATTAGTTACAAGGGTAAAAACAGTAGCCATACAGTGGAGAAACCAGATTACCTTGATCAGGTTATCAAAATTAACATCGACAATAAGGGTCAGACAGACATCGTATGTCTCCAAATATGTTACACTGAGAAGGACATAACATCATCTACATAGGAATCTGGCCAAGAATGCATAACCTGAATCCAATCATAAGGAAATATCAGATAAACCCAGTGAGAAATGGTCTATAAAATAACTGGTCTGTATTCTTCAAAACTGTCAGTGTAACAAAAGACAAAGAAAGGTCAAAGTACTATTTAATTAAAGGAGGAGAAAAAGAGCGGAGGGTACCTGGGTGGCTCAGTTGGGTGAGCACTGGACTTTTGGTTTCCACTTAGGTCATGATCTTGGGGTCGTGTCAGGCCCCATGGTCTGTGTGGAATCTGCTTGAGATTCTCTCCCTCTCCCACTGCCACCCCCCACCCCACCAAGCACACATGCACACTTGCACTCTCTCTCTTTCTAATAAATAAAGAAAAGAAATCTTTAAAAGAGAGAGGGAAAAAAAGAGAGATGTGGGAACTAAATTCAATTCAAAAGCCTGGAATGGATCCTGTGCTTAAGGTAAATATAATGCTATAAAGAATGCCATTGATAAAATTGACAAAGTTAGAATATGGACTACAGATTAGATAAAGGCATTATTTTACTATTAAATTTCCTATTATTTGATCACTTTATTCTGGTTACATAAAGAAATGTCTTTGTTCTTAAGGAATATACATTGAAATATTAACACACCTCCTCTCAAACGATTCAGAAAGCACTACAATAGATACAAAATGCATGTGCCAAAATGTTAAAAACTGGTGAATCTTGATAAAAGCATATGAGTGTATTATTCTCACAACTTTTCTCTAAATTGGAAATTATTTTAAAAATAAAATATGGAAGTGAAGAAGAAGAGCATCCTCTATAGTCCCATGCCAGCATTTAGCACTGCTGAATTTCATACCACACATCCCTTCAGCCAGGAGCCCTTACCTAAAGCAAACCTGGTACAACCATACAGAGCAGCCTTGGTGAGGGGTCCCTTCATCTTTCTAATAGACCTCTCATTTGGGCTTTTCTGAAGGTCTCTGTCTCTGCAGTCAAATGACCCCTGAACAGTTATTCCTCAACCTAGCAGACACAGGGAGCAGCATGCTATAGCCAGATTCCATCTTCTCCTGCAAGGCCTTGATCTCATGGTTGTACATTTCTCCTCTACTCTGGAACTTTTGACGTCTTGTTCATCCGTAAGTCCCATCTTCCCATGGGAAGATGCTCAATAAATGTTTCAGTTCTGAGTGGAGCTGGAGTGTGTTGACTGTAGGGATTTATACTGTCATCAATCTTAACAAGTCAAGGGTGCACACTCCCACAGAAGCCGTCTCAGTTATGCCTGTGCTAGCACTCTCTCTCCAGACATGTGCCAGCAGAATGCTGGAGTGACAAGCATCAACGTTATGTCTCCACCTTATGGCTTAGACTTACTTTGGTGGATTTTATACTAAGCTTGGGGATGGAGAACAGGTAGAGAAGAACTTTAGCCCCACTCTAACTATTTACTCTAAACATAGATAGCAAGCACCTCAGTAAAATGGTTTAAGCTTTCTAGGAGTTAGAGAAGTAGGTTAGCATCTTTGCAGATCCCTCCAGCCAAAGAATTATTGTTCCATAATTAAAAGGTAAGAGGGCTCCAGTTCCCACAGACTATCAGAAATTCCTGAGTTCCAATTCTAAGGATGAAGAACGTGTGAGTCTTCTGGATTCTCACTCTGATCCAGCCTAACCTATGCAGGTAAGAGCCAGGTCTAGAAAACCACCATACCTACAACTGCTCTCTTTGACCCTGAGGAGCCAGGCCTCACGGAAGAAGTAGAAAAAAACTCAGTAACAGACCACAGAGTAAGCTCCAACTCAGGCCTTTCCTTGGAATTCCTTCCCAAGTTCTTAGACCTGAGAGCTGTGCAGGAGTTAATGAAAACAGTGAACAGTTGGAGGGAAGGAATGGCTCTTGGAGAAAAATCTAGAACTGAAAAGACCAGAAGTTAACATTGGTCTATTCTATTTCAACAAGGACGTCATTATAAATTTGACTAGACCAAAGGCATCTAACTCTATCGCATACCCAGAGACAAGAGGTAAGCAAGTCTTACGTCAAAATTTCTTAGGTAAAGCCTAAAATATGGTTTTTCTATCACTATTTCAATCATTTTGAAGTTACACAGGAGTTAACTTGTGCAAGAAGATAAATGAGCTTTCCAAGACAGTTTTATAATCTATCTACATGGATGACATGTTTTCCAAAGCCTAGAACCCAGGAAGTATAAATCCAAATGAGGAGGACACTACAGTGGTCTTGAAAAGTTGAGTTATTCAGAGAGCTCTGTCGAAACACCTGCTTCCTATTGGGATAGTTTTAGGGGAAATTCTTAATTGGATGGAGAAAAAAATATGTCCATGGAGCCTTTAATAGAGCTAAAACCTCCTTGGAATACCTCTGCCACCAACTCTGGCTTGTCACCTGAGGGGGAGAAAAGCCTCCATAGAATAAAGGAATGAATAGACCCTAACAGTGATTCTAATGAAAAACTAATTAGGAATATAGCAAGGAGATTATTAATTCCTGCCAGAATCAAAATTACAGACCTTATCATATTGGAAACATGAGCAGTAGAAAAGAAGAACTCTCAGACCACGCTTTGAAAACTGCCATCTGGAAGGGAGGACATGATGAATTTGAATGCCCTGAAGGGAACTGGAGTCAGGGGCAAATCAGAAGGTTTAATGCTCAAGAAATATCTTGCCTGGCCTTTGGAAAGGTCATAGGACTGAGAGGTCACCACACTGTGTGTGTGTGATTCAGAATCAGAGTGGACAATGGGGGCAGAACTGAAGCCAGCTCTAGGCAACTGCTGGCTCAATGCAGAGTGCTGAGGAGAAATGGAACGTCTATAGAGGGCAAATGGGAGAGGAACCCCACTGAAAGGAAAAGGATACATTCTTCTACAGGGCCTCAGGAAAAGCGTGCCTTTAACACTGTCCTAATGTTTTCCCAGAGTTGAACTGAATAGGTTTTAGGGATTTTTTTTTTAACTATAAGGAAATTTTACAATTATATGCCAAATGAGACCTGAAATAAATTTTATGGATTTTATTTCCAAGATGGTAAAAACTTGAGCTGATTTCATTTAGTCCTTAGCGGAAGGACATGAACAAGAGAACTTCTATTTTGCAGCTGGGCAGGATAAGTTCTAAAACAAAACTGAAGAGCCATCTTCATTAGCCACTGAGAGCCAGCCCTCTCTGAAGATGGACTGGACACTGAGGAACCTTACATTGGTGTTAGGTTCAGGCCTCTGTGAGGCAGCTCTAATCTCTACCCTGTCCTTGCATGCCTTGGAAAATGTATCTCTATTTCTTCAGATCATTTGTAGTCTCCTCTCTTTCCTTGCCCCCCATCAAGAGCTGGACAATGTTGTAATTTTCTGTTACTAAAATTTTTATTTCTCTAAAGTGGTCATAAATGCTGGCTTGATGACAATCCAGAAATACTCTATATACTAAACACAAAAACTCGCTATGAAAATTGCTTGGTTTATTTTTGTTTATGTTATTGAGTTCTTGCAAATGACACAGCTGAATGTTTATCCTACCATAAGGAAATGCATTTTGGTATTTGTATTTTTGTTTTTTGTGGTTTTTTTAAGGTTTGCTTTAAAAGATAAGAGCAATAAAGAGGGAACTTAAACATGTACACACCCATATCACACACACAAACACACGCTCACACATAATTCTAAATTTAGGGAAAAGTTATTCTATAACCTTCCAAATTTTATTTTCTTCTCTTCCATCAAGATTAAAATACCTAATTCAGCAATATTACAACACAAATTGAGGTAGACTAGATCTTCACCATTTTCTCTATACAGCACCCATACCTTTTCCTAGAATGGCTACAGAAGGCCCAAGAGCCTTTATCTCACCCTCATAAAGAGTTCTTGAAAACTCTTGGCTGTAGACGTAGGCTGTCCTGACCAGAATGGATAGAGACAAAGAGGTCCAGTGAGGAGCAAAATAAAGGGACAACAAGATGAGGACAGCCCTTGTTAATGCTATTAAGTTATATAAGACGTCCAAAATTACAGTGGCAATAGGCAATTTATTTAACAAGATTTCAGGGAGACTACTGTGAAGTGGCAATTAAATCTAGATGAATGAGTAAAGCAAACAATGGAGAAATAGGATATGAGACATATGCATGTAAGGTCTCTTATTTTGCAATCACATATAAAAAATGAGTTGGACTAATCATCTGAATTACACACTTCTTGGCCACTCTTGGAAGGCCTGCCTGCCCCAGACCTCAACTGAACCATTGTTAGGCCCTCACTTCCTCTTCACCTTGACAGGACAATGAAATGAGTGAGTACCACACCATCATTTCACTATGCTCTCTTACAACTTCATAGGGTGAACAGGTGCTACATCAGGTTGTGTTTTTCTAAAAGATGTTCATTAGTTTCTAGCCCTCCAAACCTCACAACACTGAATGTTGTTTAAAAAATGGCTGCTGGGCTTCCAAAAGTTGACAAACCCATGGGAAAAAATCTCAGCTGGATGTTTCTTCCTGGAGAGCAACATGCAACCAGGGCGTGGAGGTCCCTTTTGAACATCTGAGTAATAAGAATGTATAATATGAAAACAGACTTGTAAGAAAAAAATCTTATTGACCACAGATCTCAAAGAAAAAAAATCAGCAACTGATGGCCCCATGCACCCTATGAATAGTTTCTATTCTTGTGATCCCTAAGATTTTGGGTCACATGCTATTTTGGCAATATAAATCCAATGAGGCCATAACTACTAAACAGTGTAATGCAGATTACAAAAAGCATGGGCTTCGGGTAGAACTGGGTTCAAATCCTGATTCCTCCTTTTACTGATGACTGTGGGGATTACCTCTCTTTTGTTCCCATTTCCAAAGTAGAGATAAGAGTAACTAAATCACAAAGGATTAAGTGAAACCATATGTGCAGTAGGTACTCAATAAGCATCTTCTCCTTATATGAGGTCAATAGAGCTTATCTCTAGGAAGATCCTATGATCCTGCAAACAACACAGATGCATATATTTGTGTCAACACTAGTCGACTAAGAAAAAGGATCCCGGATCCTTCCACAAAATGGAAGTGAGGCACAAACTAGAATTAAGACACAGACATTGAATCCTTTCCAATCATGAGACTGTGTCAACTTTCTCAAATTAAATTTGTGCTCAGTACTCTATATTTGACACTGAGACAGGATATGGAATGATACATCATTGGTTAGTTTGTTTCTCTGAAATATTTTTCTAATTCTATAGAAGTTTAAAATAAGATCAGGGGAATCTCCTGTTTAAAGTAGTGAACTTATACAAAATGCTAGTTCAGCACCCTAATTTTCTCCTATACAACGATCTGGTAGCTTACCCAAGAGTAGATTGCCTTGAAAAAGTAAAACTGTCACTATTTGCAGGTGACATGATATTACATATAGAAAACCCTAAAGACTCCACCAAAAAAGTTACTTGAATA
This sequence comes from Canis lupus familiaris, assembly GCF_011100685.1. Classification (NCBI taxonomy): domain Eukaryota; kingdom Metazoa; phylum Chordata; class Mammalia; order Carnivora; family Canidae; genus Canis; species Canis lupus. The sequence goes on from NC_049231.1 coordinate 61,578,283, forward strand.
AACGAATTCAAATAGTCAAGCTGCAGGATAGAAAATCAACATACAAAAATCTATTGGGTTTATATACACTAACAATGAACTAGGAGAAAGAGAAATTTAAAAAGAAATATGATTTATGGGATCCCTGGGTGGCGCAGCGGTTTAGCGCCTGCCTTTGGCCCAGGGCGTGATCCTGGAGACCCGGGATCGAATCCCACGTCGGGCTCCCAGTGCATGGAGCCTGCTTCTCCCTCTGCCTATGTCTCTGCCTCTCTCTCTCTCTCTGTGTGACTATCATAAATAAATAAAAATTAAAAAAAAAAAAGAAATATGATTTATAATTATATCAAAAAGAATAAAATACCTAACGAGGCACCTGAGTGGCTCACTCAGTCGGTTAAGCAGCCAACTCTTGATTTCTGTTCAGGTCATGATCTCAAGGTCCTGGGATTGAGCCCCACGTCAGGCTCTGTGCTCAGCAGAGAATCTGCTTGAAAATCCTTCCACTGTCTCCCCACCACTCCATGGTCGGTCTCTCTCTCTCTCTCTCTTTCTCTCAAATATATAAATCTTAAAAAAAAAAAAAAAGAATAAAAAACCTAGGAATAAATTTAACAGCAAGGAGGTTAAGGACCTGTACTCTGAAAATCATACGACGGGATCCCTGGGTGGCGCAGTGGTTTGGCGCCTGCCTTTGGCCCAGGGCACGATCCTGGAGACCCGGGATCGAATCCCACATCGGGCTCCCGGTGCATGGAGCCTGCTTCTCCCTCTGCCTGTGTCTCTGCCTCTCTCTCTCTCTCTCTGTGACTATCATAAATAAATAAAAATTTAAAAAAAAAAAGTCTTAAAAAAAAGAAAATCATACGACATTAATGAAAGAAATTCAAGATAACACAAATGGGAAAATACACCATGCTCATGGACTGGAACCAATATCATTAAGATGTCTATACTACCAAAAGCAATCTATAGTTCCAGTGCAATCTCTATCAAAATAACACAACTAGAACAAGCAACCCTAAAATTTGTATGAAACCACAGAGGATCCCCAATAGCCAAAGCAATCTTGAGAACTGAGAATAAAGCTATAGGTATCACAATCCCAGATTTCAAACTATATTGCAAAGCTATAGTAATTAAAACAGTACAGTAGCAACACAAAAACAGAAACGTAGATCAGTGGAACAAACTAAAGATACCCAGAAATAAACACACACTTTTAAAGTCAATTAATTTACAATTAAAGTCTACATGCAAAAGAATGAAACTAGACCACTTTCTTACACCATACACAGAATGAATTAAAGACTTAAGTGTAAGACCTGAAACCATAAAACCCCTAAAAGACAATACAGGCAATAAACTCTTTGATAATGACCTTAGCAATTTCTGCATCTGTCTCCCCAGGCAAGGGAAACAAAAGCAAAAATAAAAAATTGGGACTACATCACACTAAAAAGCTTTTTGCACAGCAAAGGAAACCATAGACAAAACAAAAAGGCAATCTACTGAACAGAAGCGATTTCAACTGATACATTCAATAAGAGGTTAATATCCAAAATGCATAAAGAACTCATACAACTCAACACCAAAAATCATCATCATCATCATCATCATCATCATCATCATCATCATCTGATTAAAAGGGACAGAGAAACTGAACAGACATTTCTCCAAAGAAGACATCTAGATGGCACAAGAAAAGATACTCTAAGTCCTAAACATCAGGGAAATGCAAATCAAAACCACAGTGAAATACACCTCACACCAGTCAGAATGGCTAGCATTAAAAATATAAGATAAAATATCTTGGTGAGGATGGGGTAAAAAAGGAACCCTGGTGCACTGTTGGTGGGAATGTAAATTAGTGTAGCCACTATGGAAAATAGTGTGGAGGTTTCTCAGAAAAACTAAAAATAGAAGTAACATATGATCCAGCAATTCTACTTCTGGGTATGTACCTAAAGAAAACAAAAACACTAATTCAAAAGATCTATGTACATGCTTATTATAGTATTATCTACCATAACCAATATATGGAAAGAACATAAGTATCCATCAGCAGATGAATGGATATGTGGCATATGTACACAATGGAATATTACTCCATCATTAAGAAGAATGAAATCCTGCCATTCGCAACAATATGGATGGACCAAGAGGGTATCATGTTAAGTGAAATAAGTCAGAGAAAAACAAGTACCATATGATTTCACCTATATGTGGAATCTAAAGAACAAAACAAACAAAACTAATAGGTACAGAGAACAGATTGATGGTTGCCATAAAAGAGGAGGGTTAGGGGTAGGGCAAAAGAGGTGAAGGGGATTAAGAAGTACAAATTTCCCATTATAAGATAAATTAGTCACCAGATAAAAAGTACAGCATAGAGGATACAGTCAATATTGTAATAGCTTTGTATGGTGACAGATGGTAGCTACATTTGTAGTAATAAGCATTTTGTGATGTACGTAACTGCTGAATCACTATGTTGTACACCTGAAATTAATTATATATCAACTATACTTCCACATTTTTTTATTTGTTTATGATAGTCACAGAGAGAGAGAGAGAGAGAGAGAGAGAGAGAGGCAGAGACACAGGCAGAGGGAGAAGCAGGCTCCATGCACCGGGAGCCCGATGTGGGATTCGATCCCGGGTCTCCAGGATCGCGCCCTGGGCCAAAGGCAGGTGCCAAACCGCTGCGCCACCCAGGGATCCCTACTTCCACATTTTAAAAAGAGGTAAAATACCTTTGTGACAATTTCCGAACTGACACCTGTGGTTTCAAATTGTGTTCAGTGGAGCCAGGAGGCTCTGCAATGTTGGGGTGGGGGTAGCTGAGATGACAAGAGATCCTTCCACTCCAACCTAAGCACTCTCAGATGCTGAGATCACCAAAAGTGCCCTGCCTATGGTAACTAGTTGTGCCCTTGGTAAAAGTGTTTAACCAATCCAGGCCTATGTTTCCTCATCTGTAAAGTGAGGAGGGTGGTCTACCATCTGTAAGGTCTCACTCAGCCCAAATTTCTTCTAGCTACACATTTTTTTAAAACAAACTCAATCTTACCTTCTTCTCTCAGTAACACAGTTTTGAATCAATAAATGAATCCAGAAAATGATAATCCTTCTGAACTTCCAAAGCACTTGGATTGTAAGAAGCAATTTTCTCCTGGTTGATGAAAGAGCTGAAAATACACTACTAATGTGTGCACCAGACACTGGACTGGGAACTTTACCGATAGCCCCTCATTATGTCTGAGCACCTAGAGCCAGAGAGGTAGGAGACCAACATGGGATAAGGGCTATCAGTGACATGCACTAGGCTAAGTGTGTGACATATACTACCATGTGAGGAGTTCATCAGCCTCCAGTGTTTCTGGATGCCCTAAATGCCAAGTATGAAGCACAGACACAATTCAAATGTGGGTCTGACAGTCTCTGAAGCCCACAGTCTTCCCTGGACTGCTTGCAGTTGAGTCAGAGCAGCTGGACTGTTGTGAAAGCTTTGCAGCAATAACATAACATGGAGTAGAAATATACCCTCTCTGGGCCTCAACACTCTTCACCAAAATAAAAAATAAAAAAGTCCCCAAGTTAAGCCTCAAAGTTCTCCAAGGTTCTAAAATTCACTGATTCTCTGGTCAACTCGACAATCACAAAAAGTAAATGTATTAAGTATCTGTGAAGCCAGGTTCATCCCTATGTATAATTGGATTTCATTGCTCTCTGAATCTTTTTCCTCCTCCAATTCTTCCCCCTTGTTCACCTCCCTCCCAAAAAACAGTGTCCTAAGATTCAGGTAATTGTTTGGATTTGAACAATTCAAATGAACAAAATATATATTCCATGGTAATATACCTCACCACCAAAAAGCAAGATAATCAGTTGATGAGAGCTTCAAAATCAAGTGTCTTCTTATTTCTCTTCTCACAGCTAATCAACTAGGGCTCCAGGGACAGTTATTTGTTGATCTTTGAGTGCTAGGTGGTGTCCTCTATGGCCCTTTCAATTCAGATATCAACCAAAAGACCTAGAAGTTATTGTATTTCTGGGACTTTTCTTTGTTTAAAAAAAAAAAAAAAGAAGAAGTGCAAGAAGATATTCAACGGAATAAAAGAGAAGCATTGACGTTTCCATTGGTAATCTGGTCCGTGTGTTCGCTGCTACTGAGCATTTTCAGAAGGCCTGACTGTCTGGGTTAATTGTTTAATGCTTTTAGTTAGAATTAAACTTTGCACCTGCTCTGACAGTGATAAATTAAATGTGCTCCTTTTCCAATACTGTTGCCCTCTTTAAGTAGAGACCAAGAAGTGTATCTCCCTTCTTCCCCTGCATTTGAGGAATCTCTGCTACACTGGAGTGTAAACCAGCATAATTTGTCACCAGAGCTAGCGCCAATTAAATTGATTGCGTTGGACTGAACTCTGGGACCCCTAATGCAAGCACTAAGGGAAAAATGGGCTCTTTTCTGCCCATTCCCCCATGTGGCACTTAGGCATAGCTCAACAGTGGAAGGCTTTCAAGGTTCAAAAGGGTTTTATTTTCAAAAGAAATGGGCATTGATCAGCTGCATTTAAAGGCAAAGATAATTCCAGAGCTTGAAGGCTGGATTTGTGTTTAAGGTCTAAATCTCTTTCTTTAACCTTGGGGGGCCAGTATAACATAAAAGCAACAAAGAGATTAAGATTACAAAGGGTTTGCAAGTGTAAATGATGCAGTGGTATTCTCCAAACATAACACAGTCCCCATTCACAAGCCCAGGCACAGGCCAGCATTTGATCTGTTGGTTTTACACCTGTAAAAACAACTTGCACTTATTTGTCACTCAGCAAACGGTTTCAGGCAAGAGGAGAAGAGAAAGGCAAGTGGAAGAGGAGTGAACTTGCTTATACTGCAGAGCTCAAACATGCCTTCCCCAAACCGACTGAAAAGTAAAAACACTAGAGATCAGCATGTCAGAGGTCATCAGAAGTGCCCCACTGCACAGGAATATGAGGAACAGGGTATTCTGTTCCAACCCTTGGTCATTTCCTTCATTATCCCAGCCTCTGGTGCTTGGGTTGGTTATGTCACATCCTACCAAAGCAGGTGGTAAATAAACTTGGCTGTAAACACCAGTCCCTTCTTCTTCCTTTATATTTGGGCTACTGATTATATGCTCCTTAATCTTGCCTTTTAGCCCAATTCCCCACAGTCTGTCCTGTACCATAGCATTATCTGAGTAAGCTCAGACGTGAATCAAATCTACAAAGTTAAGAGACTCAGACTCCAAAGTAGTTGATTCTATCATGGCGTTTGGTGAAACCAATAGCAAATGTACCCCCATTCCCTTAAGCCCAGATCTCCTTCTTCATCTGCTCTCCCTCTCCTTCAGCAACAGCCATCCTCTCCTATTAACTCTATCCCCCCATTCTTCTTCTCACAAACTGAAGCCTTGCTGGCAACATAGAGCCTTCATTGCTAAAGCATGTGGTGCCAATGGTATTTTGCTACTTCAGAGAAAGGGGAAAAGAATCAACATTTATTGAGACTTTCAAGGCCATCTCAAATGTCTGGACACCCAGCAGAAGTTAATGATTTGATACAAAACCACGTGATTAAAATTTCAGTGGGTTGATCAAAATTTCAACTAGAAATTCTCATTTAAAACAAGCCAAGAAACAAGAGTTCACCACTCATTTAGGAGAAAGACCACGCACCAGTAAAAAAGAAAGTGGAAAGGGGGCAGCTCTCTAGCTCCCTAACTTCTGGAGCAATTCAGCTCTGGCCCCCAACTTGCATGCTCCACCCAGAAAACAAAAACCGTATGGTGTAGTGAAGTCTTACCATCATTAAGCATGACTTTTGAGGGTCTTATTTCTTTCCTGAGAATTTTATCAAAGTGGTTTTTTTTTTTTATAATCCTACACCATAATCTCCCCAATAAGAATCCCAAGAGCTAAAGGATCCTATCTTGTTACATTTCCGAGGATGTTCAGCCACACCAAAGTCACACTGGGACTCTGCTCTAGTTTTCTACATTGTGCAACAAATTAGAGAGAGCACAGCAGTTCCAGACAATACTCGTTTCTAGTCTCATGGTTTCTCTGCACCAGAAAATCTGGGTGCAGGTTAACTGAATCCTCTGCTCATGGTCTTACCAGACTGTAATCAAGATGTCAGCTGGGCTACAATCTTACCTGAGGCTCAAGGTCATCTTCCAAGCTCAATGGTTGTTGACAGAATTCAGTCACCAGTCACCTCATCCCCATTTTCTTACTAGCTGTGGGTCACAGACCACTCTCAGGTCCTAGAGAACACCCTCAAATACTTGCCATGTTCCCTCCCCACAGCCAATACATAGCATTATCATTTCTCCTTGAAAACCAGCATACACACACACAAATAAAAGGTATCCAACTTTTTTCAAGAATGTATTTGTTTAGGTCCAGCCCACCCAGGATAATCTGCCTTTTGATTAGGTAAAATTCAACTGGTTAGGAACCTGGATTTATCTGTAAACATCTTCCCCTCTGCCATATAATGTCATATAGTCTAATTATGATGGTGCTATCCTTTTATATTCACAGATCTTACCCATGCTCAAGAAGAGAGAATATATATGGCATCTATACCAGGGGTAAGAGATCTTGTGGTCATTATAGACCTGACTACCACAGACCTGCTTACAGAAAGATACCCCAGGTTTACCCACTCCTTGAACTAGCTGTTCTTCAAAGCCTTGTATTGGAAATGCCATGTACCTCTTTCTAAAAAAACTTTAAAAAAAAAAAAAAACCCTCCCCTGACAAGTTCTTAGGCAAATTCATTGGTTTTTATATTCCCAACTTTCATTTGCTTAGGAAGCCACAAGGAAGCCACTGGCATTGCAATGTTGTGGGTGATGGGCATCTAAGAGCCACAGAGCCCCCTAGAGGAAGATCTTAATAGGCCTCTATAAGTGGTCTGATGTGATTTTCTAAAAGGACATTATTACACAGACCCCGCCTCTTGTAGGTACCTGTAAATGGGAATATGCCAAAAGATGCTTTATCAACATATGAAATAAGGGCAAATAACAGACTTTCTCTTATAAATCATGTCAGTAGAATTTTCAAGAAAGAGAGTGAGGAAGGGAGGGAAAGAGGAGGGGAGGGTGGAGGGAAAGTACCAAAGGAAGGGAGAAAGAAGGGAAGGAGGAAGGAAGAGTTTGCTGTGTTCCAGTTTACCACATTTTTATTGAACTATAAGGGGAAATATTGGATGTATCCATTAACAATGAGAAAGAAGCACATCCCACTGACCTGAAGGAATGCTGATCCTAATGTTGTCACACCAGCCTTCAAAATATTGCTTTCAACCCTATTCAAGGACTACCTATAACATCCCATGCCCTATCACATCAAGCCAAAATGCCATAGCAGTTTTGTCTCAGTCTGACACTCAAGCCCATAACCTGGCCCTACTATCTAACAAACTATATTTCCCAAAACTTTTCACCACAATTCCTCTAACATTCTACTGTCCCACAAAACACTCATTCTTTTTGCCATAGTCAGCCTACCATACTGTTACTTGCCCTTCTTCCCTACCAACACCATTACATTAATTCTCATTTTATTCACCATCTACCATGTACCTGGTACTGAAGTACCAGCCCATGTACCTTCAGGGGCTGAAGGCCCAGATTCATTCACACCTTTTCCAAAAAAACTTCAGAAACTGATTTGAACTCTTATCTTCCTCCTCTAACTTCCAATTTTAAAGACTGAATTCAATTTAGCTTTAACTGGATATCTTCTTTAGTTCACTGTAACACATATCTTGTTTTCTGAGATGGTTCCTTGTGCATTCTAGAACAGGGTTTTTAAATCTATGAGGCATTATCTTTTAGTAAAATATGAAATCAATTTAGTAGGTTGCAACCAGAATTTTTTTATTGAAATGGTTGGACAAGACAAAACAGAAAGGGAGAGATCAGTATACAGATAACAAAGGTACCTGGTTTTGTGAAAATTTTTCTTTTGATATGTAATTTGGTGTGTGTATTTATGAATTGGAACCTAAGTGTGTGGTATTATGTGATGAAATAAAATGTATTGATCATTGTGAGTTATTATTAAAAGACAGTTTTTAAAGCACTAGAATGCATTTAGAGAAGCATAACATAAACGGATAAGTTCCTGCAAAAATCAGAACAGGCCAAAAAGATGTCAAATCAGACAACCTAAAGCTCGAAACAAATAAACTGACTCTGCACTCATGGAAGCAGATCTAGCATCCTCACAGTTTTCCTGATAAGGGTAATAAGAAGTAATATTTATATATAATTTTATCATTTGCTAAAGGTTTCACATTATGTCACCAGCCTTCCATAAGGAAAACCAAGCAGGCTTTATGATTCCCATTTTTTAAAAAATATGAGCCTTGAGAGGTTAGGTGGGCTTGTCCAAGGCTGTATAGCAAATCATCGTTAGAAAATGAACTCAAGGGCAGCCCCGGTGGCCCAGCAGTTTAGCGCCACCTCCAGCCCAAGGCATGATCCTGGAGACCCGTGATCGAGTCCCACGTTGGGCTCCCTGCATGGAGCCTGCTTCTCCCTCTGCCTGTGTCTCTGTCTCTCTCTCTCCCTATGTCTCTCATGAATAAATAAATAAAATCTTAAAAAAAAAAAAAGAAAATGAACTCAAATCTTCTGACACAAACCCCACATTCTTTCCTCCACCTGCTTGGAAAATTAGAGACTGATTCTTCAGAATCCTTCCCATCATTAAGGCACTGCGGCAAATTCTTACTCTCCAGAAAGGCATCCCTGACAGTTCCCATGACCTAACCCACAACTTCTAACACTGTCCAGCATGGTTCTCTGGATAGCAGTTGCTGCAGATGGATAATCCCATTACATGACCCTCAAAGCTAGGGGGGCCAGGACTTATTTCTCTTGCTAAATTCTCACTTCATGCTTTATCTATGTATGGTCTCAGCCTCTCACACCAGCTCGGTATTTAGGAGAAGAAAATAAACTTGGTGTGGAACCAGAAATGGTCAGAGCAACAGGCAGAGCAAAGAACCAGCCCATTGTCATGTCCCATCCTGTTATTTCAAAGCAACAGGCATTCAGTGGGCACCTATACAAGGCAAGCAGAGTAGAGTGCTATAGAGCTTACAGCTCAGGGGTACAGATGGACAGACAGCCAGAAACTGAAATGCACAGCAGAAAGCAATGAAGGCTAACTCAAGGCACTGACCTGACTGTGGAGATGGGAGAGGGAGCAAGGGAGGATAAGAGATGGCTTCAATGTGAAAGCAGCATCAGAGCTGAGCCTTGGAAGTCAGCAAGACGTCACCAGCAGAGGTCTTTGGGACTTGTCATTAGCTCCATTTGTAAGACTCATTTCAGATTCTCTGGAGCAGTAGGATCGAGAGCGACAGTGATTAAAACAGAAGGTCACAAGCAGTCCAGAAGGACCCCATCACCACCACCACTGGCTGGGCTTTAAGGCATCTGCCAATGTCTAGGCTGCAGGGGGGCCGATCAGCCAGCCATAGGTCAAACATTTATCCCCGAAGCGGGCTACCAAGTCATCCTGGTGGTCAGCCTGAGGGGCAATGAGGAAGAGGCACCTCTGGCTCCAGGGAGCCTATAAAACCAATTGTCATCGGATTGCTCTTTTCCATACAGTAGACCGTATCAACCAGGCACCCTAATCTGCGACTGTCCCAAATAGGAATGAGCGGATCAGCCTTTCAAAGCCTCTGAGACCAGGAAGAAGTCATGCGAAGCCAGAGCCCAGAGCCAGGTTGGAGGCACCCTAGAGAAAAGCCTGTTTTTACAGTGCTGGGTTGGTGGGAAAGAGGTCTCTCTTCCTCCTGCCCTCCATTTGGCAGCTTCTCTGGATGCAAGACAAAATACTTTTACATTTCTCAAGTGGCTCAGGAAACCCCTGAGAGTCAGAGAGAAGAATCTATCCACTGATCCGTAGTCCACATGTACCCACCATATGGGGCCTTCAGGCTCTTTTGTTCACCTATGAGTGTAGGGCAAAAGAGCGATCCAAATCCTTTTTTCTCTGAGAAAGGCCAGCATGACAGCAAATATTTCCCTCGAAAGGGTCTGCAAAGGTAAAGGCCATGGTGACAGAGACCTCAGCCTCCCCCAAAGTCCCCTGATCAGTGTTTTGAAGGTAAAACCTGTTCAGTTGAGGATTATTCCGTGCCAAGTTGCCAAGTGCCAGCTGAGGGGATTTCCACACCTCACTTCCAACACAGCAGGAGAATATAAGTAGCAGGATATAGGCATGTCTGTCTTTTACATTCTGAAAGGCTGGGCTGAATTCGTGCAGGTCCCATCAGTCATTACCACTGACTCACTTTGGGCTCTTTATGGCCAAGGATTTAAGATTTCCAAGGTGCTTATGAGTGTGAGTTACAGCTCCTTCCCACACAGATCTCCCTCTCTCTCTCCAGGGAGGGCGAATGCATTATGCCCATAAGACAGACAAGAAGACTAACAACAGAGAGGAATCAAATGATCCGGTCCAGAACCAATAAGGGAAAAAGAATTCAAATTCTGAATTCACCCTTCCTTTCCTTTAATCTGAGCTCCAGTTTCCGGGAGCCAGTTTTACAAAACACATTAAGATCTGAATTTGTATTGTAGGATAGTGTGCATTCCCAAGAGGCTTTTTGGAAGAACTGTGTATAAATCTTCCTAATGCAGACTTCTTTAAAAAAAAAATAAGATCTTTTGTTTTCTCCCTTATATAAAAGTAATAAATCTTCATTGAAAAAATTTTTGAAAATATAGAAAAGAAGAAAATAAAGATCACTCAATAATCCAATACCCAGAGACAACAATTGTTAACATCCTGGTATCCTCTTTTTGTATGCATGAATTTACTTTTTTCAAACTAAGGTTATACTCCTATATACCTGAGTAGTCTGCTGTTTGTACACATAGCATTCCACTGTGCATATTTCCGCATGTTGATAGTTATTTGCTATAACATCATTTTAAATAACTGTGAGATAATGCATTATAGGGATGTGCCATAATTTCTTTTACCAATCTCCTTTTTGGACATTTGAGTTGCTTCCAAATATTCTCAAACATAAAGAAGAAGGCTGTGGTGAAAATACAGCTATATTAAGGAAGGTTTAGACAATATGGTAAAACCCCCGGGCCAGACTTCAACCCTACTCAGTAATTTCTTTTTCCTTTTATGGAAATGGTGCCCAAGTGAAGCTTGGTATATCATTCCCTGGATCCTTTTATGAACAGGATATATGGGCAGCACACCACAATGGCACAGATGGCATTGGAAGGGGAAAGAGCACTAGACTAAAAGGTGAGAGACCTGATTCTATCACCAGTTTGTAATTTACTGTGTGACCTTAAGTCACCTACCTCATTGAACACTCGCCCCACCCATTAAATAAGGGATTGAACCAGATGATGTTAATATTCCTTCTAGTCCTAACCCTGGTCTGACAATACTTAGGGAGACAACACTCAAACCCAACACAGTGAACTGTACAGCACCATCTATTACCAAGGGTAGATGGTGTAAATCAGAAGCGCCGTTCTCAGCTGTGCTGGAAAACAACTGTACACTACATGCAAATTGTTCCCATAATCATTTATGGTTTGAAAATAACTTATTTTGTTTTCGTAACTGAGAAGAGATTTGAGATTCACCCCATGATAAGGGCACTGTCACTTCCTTTCTGACGTGGGAGAGACGTTAGGGGATTCAGAGTTCGTGTACCTAGAAATGCAGAGAACTCTGTCTACATTATTGCATGCACCCCTTAGGACTGAGTCCTCATGGTTTTCAAAGTGCGATGAGAAGATGCTACTGCTCCTCCTCATTCCCTTCTCACTAACTCCCCAAGGGAAAGCAGACTAATTGCATCCATATGAGAGATGAGGAGTCTGAAACAAAAGCACTCCTTGATACAGTACAAGAGCTTCTCATGGTTCGGGGCCCTGATCCCAGGCCTGCCCACACCAGTCTGACATCAACTATTTGCTGTCTGACCCGGGTGTGCCTGTGGCAACGACCTGCACATCATGAGTGCGTGGCAGTGAGATCCACCAGGCAACATGACCCCTGTCACCTTGCCAAGAATGGGCATTCTCAGCAGGGCTGCGGTGTAGAGTGGAACCCAGGGAACGCAGGATATAAATGAACAGAGAGGAGGAAAGGAGAAAAATTCCCTATGGGGTAAGGCCAAAACCTGAAGGCTCTGTACCCCTGCCTCACAGGCCCAGCCCTGGCTTTCAGGAGCGGTCACTGGATCTGCCCTTTCTTGGGTGCGGAACCTGGAGCCAAAATGCCTGCATGGTGCACATTCAAACTTGTCTCTGCTCACGGCACCATGTCCATTCAGGTGAGCAAAAGCATGCCCTGTTTTGAACCGGGGTGGGGAGCTGTCATCATAAAGCTCTCCAGGGGGCTGGTGTGTGCATAAGGGGCTGGCTCCCACCCTGTCTTTGAAATATGTAGGGTATGTCGAGGTGGACACAGCTCATCTTAATTCCTATGTCAGTAAACTATTCCTGAAGGGTTCAGCCTCTAGTGAATCATCCCCTCTAAGCCAGGGAGTATAAACCATATTTTATCTCTAGCTGAGAATGCAGAGCAAACTAAAGAGAGCCAGCAATAACAACCAAGAGAAAGAAAAAAGCCTCTAGTGCGGGACGACACAGACGGATTCAAACACTCCAAAATTACCACCAGGGCCATGTTCCCAAAGGGACCACAGCTTAAGAAGGAGAAAAATTCAGTCAGCCCCAAAGCAGCCATGAATATATACATATATACAAGACTTTGTATATATATATATATATATATAACAAGACTTTCCTGCCCAGGCACTGCCCCTACATTCAAAGCCCAGCTCAGGTTGAGCAGCCCACAAAACCTGAGATCCTGTGAGGCTACACTCCTCCTCCTCTTCCTTCTCGAAGTCTCCACCCCATCAGAGGCACAATTTTCCCAAATCACAAGAAATCAAAAGTTGCCTGGCTCCAGAAGTTACCTAATCATTCTAGAAGGACCTGGATATTTGAGAGAGTAACTTAGGCTGGTCAGCCAAAGATTAAGAGTTGAAACTACAAGGAAAAGTTTGATCAGTCCCAATTTTCTACTCACAGACCCAGGATTGTGGAGAGCCAACATAGACAGGAGTGCAGAAGACTGGGCTCTTGCTAAAGTTCCATAGGGAACTTGTAGGATCATGGGCAGCCACAAGGCTCAGCATGGCTCAACCCTCTCGCCTCCCAATCTGGGGATTAGAATACCTGCCCAGCCCACTTGGCCAGGTTCTGATGAGGCTGCATGTGAGCACCTCCAGTTTAGCCAGCACTGAAGGTCCCCCTGCGTGATGTTCCTGGGAGTACAAATGTGGGTACAGTAGGGTCCTTAACTGATAAGTCAGTACAGCTTACAGATGTGTGAGCCAAGTTCCATGTTAAAAAAAATGAATTTTTTAAAAAAGATAAAACGCATGTATAAGGAACAGACATCTTGAAGAAGACAATCAAGACTGTAAGAACAAGACCTGGACAGCTCTAGATGCAACATGGAAGGCATTTCAGCTGGAATGAAAAGTAACTGCAGAAATACACAGTGTCTGTAAAAATACTTTGGAAAACACAAACCTAATTTCCCAATGATACCGCCTAGTCCTACAATGCCTCACGATATCAAACCTCTACTACATGTCTCCTATTCTGGCCCTCACAATTCCCTGCAGGAAGTGCTGCCCACTGAGCTTGTCAGGACATCAGCATCCCCCTAGCACTAGCCCCATGTAAAGCAGAACAGCACAATGGTCAACAGCTCATTCTCTGGTCACTTGCCCAGTGCCTCCCTTCCTAGACCTGCGACAGAGGCGAGTTATTACCTCTCAGAGCCTCAGTCTTTGAACCTGCAAAATAAGTATGATAACTGCACTGACTCACAGGGTTATTCTGATAGTTAAATAATACAAAGAATTAAATGTGAACTCAGTGTTCAGCGCATAGTGAACAATGGCTCAACAATCACTGGAGATAATTAGGGCACTTAATTAAAGTATAAGACCTGCTAGTTGTGTGATCTTGGGCAATTCTGGATGATCCTGTGACCTTGGTCTTTCTGAGCTTCGGTTTTCCGGTCTGTAGAACAACTTTTTGGAGAAGGTCAGCTCTAAACTTCTCTTCAACCCTAACATTCTATGGTTCTAACGACACCAGAGTCTGTGCTAGAACATCACAAAAATTGCCTTTCTACAAAATCCTTCTGAACACCCTCGACAGCCAAGCACTGTTGTAGAAACAGAGAAACTCCCTTGAGGAGCTCTGAGTTTAAAGAGGTGAGCAGACATGTGAAAAGATCCAAAAGCCCAATGGGATGAGAGCTATGTAGGGAGGTCACGGATTGAGCTGGCCCCAAGCTCCACTGGTTCATACCTGGAGAACTGATACAATCAGTGCCACCTGGAGCCTGTCAGACATGTAAATTCTCAGGCCCACCTCAGACATGCTGAATCAGAAACTGTGGGAGCGGAATCCAGAAATCTGAGTCTGCACAAATTCTCTAGGTGATCTGGACACACACACACACACTAAAGTTTGAGAAGTGCTGCTCTAGAATAACATACAGGAAGTCTCCGTGGCCGGGAGTCAGCCCTTGTTGTCACTTAGCTTTCATCTTCTCAAAATATGAATATCTAAGCTAGGACAGCATGGGGAGGCTCTCTTCTGGCTCCCTTCTGCCCTGTTTCCTTGTTCTCTGGTCTCCAGAATGAAGAGTTATAACCAATTGGAGGCAGTGGCCAGACATGACCCTGAGGGAGAGTGACCTTTCTGCGTTCCCACCCTTCATCCCTTTGCTGATGGTTCTCACAGCCAGACACTGCCATGTCCCAAAAACCTGACCCAGGAAGAGTTTGCAAAACAGATGAATTTCTGCAGGACCCAAAGAAATGTGAGGCCAGCCCAAGGGAGAGGCCAGGGGAGGAGAGGGGGTTTGTGAGGAGTGAACAGGAGGCCCCATCCCCAAGTGCAGGTGTTAGGTATCTCGCAGTCTCACACCTCAGCAGTACACAGGGTCTGTCAGCCTAGCCTGTACCTCTAACCTCCAATCTGGCTCCTCAAAACCCATCTGAGGAAGGCAGCACAGCCACTTTCCTCCATTTCAGCCTCAGCTGTTCCCTTTGTATGTCACGAGGAGCACCAAAGCTGAACGGTGTGTTTTGTTTATTTAAGATAGGGTAAGGCTTTTTTTTTTCTAACTTAGGAGAATCCTTTCTACACCTGGATAAATGGATAACAGGCTGCAAGCCGTGTCAGGAATGTCAAACAACTGCAAGGATACCAGACCCAGGCAGCATCCTGTGCAGAGCAGCACTAAGAGAGCCTCACAGTGGAGGCACCTTCCTCACCCCAGCTCTCAATCTCTCCTTTAATTCATCGCTCCTTCTGACTCACAACCCTCAGTGCAAGCCAGTGAGCAAGTTTCAGACCCTTTTCTGGGCGCCAGGCAGGTTCCCTGGCTGACAGCCCAACATGATGGGCTCAGGTTCTCACACTACACAGCCAGCTTCACCTTCCTGGCCTCCCAGCACCGCCTGACCTCCAGGCACTACTAAACATGGTACTGTGGAGACCCCGCAGGTCAATTCACTCTTATCTACCCACACCTTTCGTTCCCCTCATCTATAATTCAGAAGAGAGAACAAGTAGGAGGCATAACAAAAGAGTGAATACAGAGATGACAGAGTGGCAGTGAACATGATAGAAAAAGAGAACATCTAGGTCCTCAGAACTCAGACGGTATGACATGACAAAAGAAGTCCAACATGGCTTCATATCCTCTGGCTAACTGGCATGGCCATCACATTTTCTTTTTGCAAAGTTGATGAGCTTATCTTTGGGTTTAGAGACAAATGATCATCAATAGAGAGGAGCAGCTGATATGAGACTCTCCACCACCTGCTGGAAGCTCCCCTTTAGCACTCAGCACTCCTCCATGCTCTGGACAGCTGTCTGATGAGCTGAGCTCAACCCTGGAGATCAGAGACCAGGACTTCAGACTTAGGGCTACATTGTCAGCAGAGGCCATGCTATTAACAACCCATTACTCCAGCCCAATAGACTGTTAAAGCCACTCCTCTATCACCTCTCATCTGATCTCATCCTAATTCTTTTCAAATGTTTCAAGACACTTGAACTAAAAATAAGATGACCATTCAGCCACAGCTCCCAGCAAGGACAAAGTCTCCACAATTAAGAAACTGGATTATTGTTCGCTAACAGTATGCTGTAAATATGAACTATTCATTTCTGAACGAGTTCTCAAACTTGGATGGGTAGGTGGCTATGGAGGTCTGAGAATATTGTGCCATCCTCATGGCAAATATTGTCACCTTGATGTCTTACTTTTTCAAAAGAAAACTTGTCCCTAGGTTTCTTTTCCTTCCTCTCCTTCCTCTTTTTCCCTCTCTTATTCCTTCCCTTTCACTATTCATTCCTTTCTTTATATTCCTTCTTCTTTCTCTTCTTTTTTATACTAAAGAAATCTAAGACTTTTGTTAGGAAGAATGATCATACACACATTCAAGTGGCTCAACTTTTATGCATTCCTTTCTCTTAAAAAAAAAAAAAAGACATTCCTAAGAGAGAAAGGCTAATAAAGTCCTATATCTTTGATGATAGTGATGCAGGAGTACAAACAAATTATAGTGTTCAGAAAGTTTGAGAGACTGAAAAGAAATGCACAACGTGTAACACCAAATTTGCCTGTCAAGGTTTTTTTTTTTATTATTATTACTGCTTGTTTCATTTTATTTTATTCTTAAAGCTGATGTTTGCAGCTATTTGCTTCACCATAGGAAATTCCAGATCCAAGAATACTGATTTACAACTTCAATCATCACCTGACAAATACAGCCCTTGCTAAGTGAGAGCTGATCCATAACAGGTATTTCAAATTTTCATAAGTCACAACATATCAACCTTAAAGTGAAGAGTTTCATTCACAGGAAACAATTTTCCAAAATCAGCAAATATTTTTTTTATAAAGAAAAAAAGTAAAGAATAAAGGGGTAAAAAACCCTCCTTATATAAAGATCACTTCTCACCTGAATATAAGAACTTCTCTATTGGTGAGGTCTTTGGTTTTTATTATTCTTATTGTATCTCTCTCCCACACCCCAGGTTTAACTCTTGCCCTTCCCTACCCAGGTAGCTTTCCAGGAACTATAGATGCGCTGTTTGATAGCCTTAATAAAATACCCAGAGTTAACCCGTAAGCCCCATAGCTCCTGCCAAGGACTGTTGGTTGCTTATTGTCACAAAACATTGCATCTGAGCCACTGTGATGTCCTACTTCAAGTTTTCATGGAACAGGAGGCCATTTTAGTATTGAATTACTGCCTTAGATCTATTGCATATATGCCCCCCTCAAATTGCTGCTGCTGACAAAACTATTAATCCCTAGTCTGATACAGAAGTACAAATATAGAAGTATCACCCTTTCAATAAATGTTCTTTTTTTCTCTATCTTCTATTACTTTTCTAAAAAGCACAATAAGGAATAATATTTTTACTTCTTTCAAAAAATTCAATTGTACCTGGAAAATTTATGCAGTTACCAGTGAAACCAAAATATCTAGATAATTTCTAATTTCCTTTAAAAAAAAAAAAGTAAGAATTTGGACAATAAAAAATTTCAAAGTCATTCATTTTGAATGTAATTAATTCATTTTCATACATTTTTCAAAAGATTATTTTGCTTGTTTGAAACAAACTTATTCTATAAAAGTGATGCCTTATAGTATTACTAGGATAGCTCACTAATTTATTTTATGAGAACTTAAATAACACACTTGGGAAATTTTCACGTTAGGGTGGTTAACTTCCAATTTGTTTAGAAAAGCAAATAGTTCTTCAAATAAAAATATATCAAAATCCTGGGCACCTGGGTACCTCAGTTGGTTAAGTCTCCCTTTGGTCAGGTCATGATCCCAGGGTCCTGGGATGGAGCCCTGCATCAAGGTGACATCATTGGGCTCCCTGCTCAGCTTCTCTCTGTCTCTCTCTCTCTGCCTCTTCCCTCCACTTGTGCTCTCTCTTGCTCTCTCAAATAAATAAATAAATAAATAAATAAATAAATAAATAAAATCTTCATTAAAAAAAGGTATCGAAATCCTAATATGCAATAAGAAAGCATGAGGTGCTTCTGTGCCCTCAAATTAGTTTGGGGAGAAAAAAAAAAAAATCACTATGCAAAATATTATATGTTAAAGAGCAGCACCTAATGGTAGAATCAGGTATTGCAGGCTAGCTCTCTTAGGCATTGGAAATCTGCCTGGTAAAGGAAGCCTGAAGGCTAAGTTCTAGGCAACCTACTAAAGGGGAGAAGATATTTGCAAATCATATAACCAATAAGTGGTGAATTTCCAAAATATATAAAGAACTCATATAATACCGAATGGGCAGAGAATCTAAACAGGCACTTTTATAAAGAAGACATGGATGGCCAACAGACACAAGATGCTCAACATCAGTGATCATCAGGGAAATGCAGATGCAAAGGTGAATTACCAGCTTACACTTGTTAGAATGACTATTATCAAAAAAACAAGAAATAAGTGTTGGCAAGGATGTGGAAAAAAGGGAACCCTTATACACTGTTGATGGGAATGTAAACCAGTGCACCCACTATGGAAAACAGTATGAAACTTCGTCAAAATACTAAAAACAGAATTACCATATGATACAGCAATTCCATTTCTGGGTATTTATCCAAAGAAAACAAAAACCTGGGGCACCTGGGTGGCTCAGTCGGTTAAGCGGTCAACTCTTGATTTCCGCTCAGGTTATGATCTCATGACCTGGGATAGAGTCCTGAGTCAGGCTCCACACTCAGTGGGGATCTACTTGAGGATTCTCTTTTCCTATCCCTCTGCCCCACCCCTGTTCCCTCTCTCTAAATAAATAAATAGTTTTTAAAAATAGAAAACAAAACCACTAATTAGAAAAGATATATGCACCCCTATGTTCACTGCAGCATTACTCACGATAGCCAAGATGTGGAAACAACCTAAGTGCCTATCAACAGATGAGTGAATAAGAAGATGTGGCATATATACACAGTGGAATATAATTTAGCCATAAAAAAGAATCGAATCTTCTCATTTGCAACAACATGAATGGATTGAAAAGTATTACACTAAGTGAAATAAGTCAGAGAAAGACAAATACCATACAATTTCACTCGTGTGTGAAATTTCAAAAACCTAACAAAACAAAACTAATAGATAGGGTGGTTGCCAGAAGTAGGGGGGTTGGGAGGTAGATGAAATAAGTGATGGGGGTCAAAAGGTATAAACTTCCAGTTATAAAATAGATAAAGCATGGAGATACAATGTACAGCACGGTGACTACAGTTAATCATACCCTATGGCAAATCTGAAAGTTGCTAAGAGAGTAAATCTTAAAAGTTCTCATCACAAGAAAAAAATGTGTAACTTAGGTGACAAGATGATAAACTTACTGTGGTGATCCTTTATTAGTATATACAAATATCAAATCATTATGTTGTACATCCAAAACTAATATAATGCTATATGTCAATTATACCTCAATGAAGAACAAGAGGAGGAAAGAGAGGAAGGGGGGGCTAAGTTCTGAGTGCTCTGAATACAAAAAAAGGGCATTTCCCAAAGTAAAATGTATTCCTGGGTCTAGAGGAGGTAGAGATAAAGGAAGTGATAATGGGAAAGTGCTGCCAAATGTTCTTGTAATTCTAAAATAATTGCAAAAGCATACCCAATATATCTCAAGGAGCCCATAGACCTGGACACCATGTTAACACTGTCTTCATATAGCATTCTCAACTCATCACTGGGTGACTTTTTTATGGATATCCAAGTAAAATTTTATGGAATCATTTGGAATTTGATATAAAGCCAATTTCACTAAACAGCAATGATTTTGTAAAGTAAAAGATATTGATATCATCAATTACTCATGAAAATAGAGATAGGACAAGGACAATGCAAAATTACACATAATCTATTTTATTTCTATTTGGCTTTGAAACGCAAAGGCACAATTTCACTGCACGTAGAAACTGCCAACCCCACAAAACTCAATGATAAAAATCATTAAGATCATGTAGACTCATAAAAATTATTTGGCTGCATTTTTAAGGGACTTCATTAACCCTTACTAACACACATAGTCTACACAAACCATTTTAAATGGTTTTAAATAATTTAAATAATATAGACTTTAATGAACAATATAACAGTTAAAATGTTAAGAATCATTTGTAATATAGAGCTATTCAGATATGCTCCCACCTGCCTCCAAGCCCAGCCTCTCTTAGCAATTCGTTTATGTGCTAGTAACCAACTAAAGAAGCAAAGAAAGGAGAACTCTGACTTCCATAAGTAAGCAATGATTAAGCACCAGCAGATCATAAAGATCTGAATGCTGTGGCCCTATAAATTCAATGCAATCCAACCAGAAATTAAACTTTTTCACTTTTAAAAGAGAGTTTCATTTTCTCCTAGATTGTAATGTTTAATTCAGAGCACTCTGAATCTAGGTAAGGGCTCCATTTTGTGCATATCCAAATGAAAGATGTGCATCTAAATGGGTGGTTACATGTTAGTTATCTATTGCTAGATAACCAATTACAATAAATAGGAGCTTAAAACACATTTTTTTTTAAAGCCCATTTATGGGACACCTGGGTGGCTCAGTGGTTGTGATCCTGGAGTTCTGGGATCGAGTCCCACATAGGGCTCCCTGCATGAAGCCTGCTTCTCCCTCTGCCTGTGTCTCTGCCTCTCTGTGTGTATCTCATGAATAAATAAATAAAATCTTTAAAAATAAATAGATAGATAAATAAATAAATAAATAAATAAATAAATAAATAAATAAGCAAGCAAGCACATTTATTATCTTAAAGTTTCTGTGCATCAGGAGTTCAGGCTTGGCTTCACTGGGTCCTCTATAAGGCTACAATCAAGTATTGTTGGGGTTGGGGTCTTATTTGAAGCTTGACTGGAGAAGGATCTATTTCCAAGCTCATGTGGTTGTCAGCAACAAACATTCAGTTCCTTGCAGGCTGTTGGACTGAAAGCCTCAGTTTCTTGTGGGAAGTTATCTGGATGTCACCTCCAATATCTTGCCAAGTATCCCTCTTCATAGGCAACTCATAAGATAGCAGTTTGCTTCTTCAAAGCCAGCAAGGGAGAATAGCTCTTAGCAAGGCTGGTTATTATAATCCTACGTAAGGGAATCACATACCTGTAATCACACACATTGTTTCATCTTTGCTGCATTCTATCCATAGAAGCAAGTCACAGATTACTTCTACTCTCAAGGGGAGAGGATTACACAAGGGTGTGAACGCCAGGAGGAGAGGATCATGGGGATGACCTTAGAATCTGCCCACCACATGTTACTAGAAAGCTAACTCCAATTAATTGGTGGCAGTATTTGAAGTGTGAGATTAGCAAAGATTCTGAGCCTCATCTCCACTCATTCACTCAGTAACATGTTTTTAAACATGTATTATATCTTCAATAAATGAAGGAGATATAGTAGTCAAATAGTAGGGAACAAAACGGATACAGACCTAATCCTCATGGAGTTTACATTCTAGTCAGTGGACACAGAACATAAACAAGTATGTAATATCAGAAAGTCCACGAACGGTTACAGAGAAATATCATATCTTAGAGTTGAAGATTTTAAGATCTATTTACTTCATGACCTCACTATAGAGAAAGTGGTGGTATGATTAGAATGGTCAAGTAAGATAGCAGCAATCTCCCTGGCCCCACTGCTTTCATTCATGAGTTCTGTGACCTTAGGTGAATCAGCTCCCCAATCTGAGCCTTATTTTTGCAATGATAAATGGGGAAAAAGTAGGAATAAGTTGTATCAATTGTCCTAATTTTTTTTAAGATTTTTATTTATTTGAAAGAGAGAGCAGGAGCAGGAGAGAGAGGGAGAAGCAGACTCCCCACTGCGCAGGGAGCTCAACATGCAGCTTGATCCCAACACCCTGAGATCATGACCTGAGCAGAAGGCAGATGCTTACCTGACTGAGCCATCCAGGCACCCTGCCCTTTCTATTTTTAATCTTCTGTGCCTTTTATGAGTAGATTTTATATAAAAACAAGAGCCAATCTGCTAAATATTCTTAGTTTCTAAAATATTTTAATTAAATTTTTAAAAAATTCTTATACATTCCTCTTATATTTAAAACATTAAATGAAAAAAAATAAAACATTAAATGATGATCCACAATAACTTACATAAAAGTTTTCTTTAATCCCCCCTCAGGTGAGTCAAATTTACCATCGTTAGCCAATAACAAGTTAGTTATTGATTTATCAAGGCAAATTTCTGTTGTTAGTTTTACAACTTCCCCTCATGGGTGATAATACTGACCTCTCCTAATTTTGCCAATCTCTTGCTCTTTTACAAACAGCAACCAATGACTCAGGGAGAAAAATGGGTCACAATAAATGTCTGCCATGTATGTGAGGAAGGGGTATGATCTCATGTGGTATGTATTTATCTTTCCTGTTCTAGAAGCTTCTTTTAGATCCTAACAGACTACTTAGATAGAAGAATGACCAAAAGCAAATCCATGCAGAAAACTTAGCTGAGAAACTTATACTTGCAAATATGCATCTACACTACCTGAACTAGGATAAACAGAATTCATCTTACATTATCACTATCACAAAAGTAAACTGTATAAAGTTGTAAAATATTCATACCAGGCTATCAACGTGATCAGGATTCTAATGCTAACCTTCCTATCCGTAACTATAGTTATTCAACAAACATCTTTCCTCAACACTCTTTTATCTTTTATCTATGTCCTGCATAATTTGATCCCCTATGTGAGTTTATGCTAACAACCATACCATCATAAACCTGATAATCCACTAATTTTGCAGACAAGATTTGATAAGGAATCATTCCAAAGAAGCATGTCTGTTCACCTTCCCTTAGAAAATCTTTACAAATAGCAATACTGTTCAAATCAGAAAACATTAGACCTCCTGGCTATTTAAAAAAGAAAAGAAAAAAAAACGAGCAGAAGCTCTTAAAGTCTTCAACACAATCAGAATGCAATGTATTTTGAGGGGAAGGGGAACACTTTTTTTCCAATGGAACAGATTTTATTTAAAATTATATTGTTTTGATTGGCTGAGTCTTAAAATAGGAACCATTCCATTTACGTACATGTTAAATCAGATCTTTTATCCATTCTTTAGATGAGATTTTGCTTCTTACCTTTTTCTTTGTTTTCATTAAACATCTGTCAGTTTTTCAACCTCATATCTCAGCAGGGATGAAAAATTTCACAACATGTTACATCAGGCCAGTACTAATATATAAATAAGTTTTAGGTAGTCTAGTAATACAAAGCTCAGTAGGAACCAGACTCTCAGGTATAAAATAAGAATAAAATGTATTTTAAAAAATAATATGTCAACTTCTCATACACAAAAAGAGTCTTAAGAATCTGTAGCTACAGGCATTTTGCCATAATCATTCCTTTATTTAAAAATTCTTGTTTGAAGCTTCCTCTGGGCTAGATCACAGAGTTGGGATGGAAGATACAGCTGACTCCATCCCTGCCTTCAAGAAACTCACAATCTAATATGACTGTTTCTAACATAACAAATTTTCAAATTATACTTCTCGTTACCTAATAAATGTGTCTCCAAAAGTCATATTAAAACTTATCTTTGATAAACTGAATCATTTTGAATAGGACATTAGACAATTCTGTGGTAAGGTGAATCTTGTAGTAACACAAATAACATTTCTAATTTGCTAGATTTTTACATCTTGAGTTTTCTAAGCTGTATGTAATTTAGTTACTTAGTCATATAGCTATGATATTTTGGAAAGGATATTTAACTTACAGGGAATAAATGGAGATTTAAGTACAGGGTATGATCCTAAGCATATCATGGTTAGCCTCAGTTTCCTCACCTGTAAAATAGGGTATCATCTCACTGGCTTGATGGGGAAACAAGGTGTAAAATGGTATGTGTGACTACCAATCTCCAATATCAGGCTCCCCACAATCCTTGCTTCTTAATATCTACACCCTTGTGGAGTCTCTTCCCACAGTGAAACAGAATGCAGTGGTATATGACTTCCAAGGTTAGGTCATAATGGGCATTGCAATATTCACCATCTTCTCTTACATCACTCATTCTGGAAAGATCAGCTGCCATATCATCAAAACACTCAAACACTCCAGTGGAGAAACCCATCTGGGAAGTGATTGAGGCCTCTCCAGAAACCTGTAAGGAAGCCATCTTAGAAGTGGATCCCTCCAGCCTTGGGCAAACCTTCAGATGATGGAAACCCTAGCTGACACCTAACTCCAACTTCATGAAAGACCTTGAGTCAAAACCGCCCAGCTAAACCACTTCTAAATTTCAGATTGACAGAAACTGTAAGCGTTGATATTAACTTATTATTGTTTAAGGCCACTGCATTTTGAGGTAACGTATTATGCTATAACAGTTAACAATAAAAACTATGAAAGTTATGTGTAAATAAAAAGTAGAAAAATAAGTTGGAAAGAGCATCCTCTTTCAATTGTTCATTCAACACCATCCACAGACAGAGCTCTTTGTGCCCAGTTCAGTGCTGGGTCCAGTTAGAATGGAGTGTAAAATACATACCCTGTCCTCCTAGGGCTTACAACACAGCCAGGAAGATAAACTAAACAAATAATCACAATAAAGTATGAAATTGCCGTGTTAAGGAAGTGCAGGATACTTCTGGACCCTGTTCTAAAGGCAGCTAATCTATTCCAAGGGGTCAGTGAAGGCATCCTGAAAATGAAGCTAGGAGGCTGCCAAGATCAACAGGAGAGAGACAAAAAGATGCCTTGTTCCTGCAATCAGCAAATTTGGAACAGATGAGCTTGCCATTGAAAAACTCAGAACTGCCAATACCAATTTCCATTCATTCTTTTAGCCAAAATTTATTGAGTGCCTGCTATGTGGCAGGGACTGTTCTAGGCTCTAGAAGTCCATCAGTGAACAAGAGAGATCAAATTTCTGTCCTCATCATGTTCTTGAAGGAAGTAAGAGCTACACTTAGAGTAGTGATGGACTAATAATGATTTGAATCCAGACTACCTGCTCAAATCCAAACTCCACCTCTCACTGATTCTGTGACCTTGGACAAAATTTTTATACTTTCTGTGCCTCAGTTTCCTCCACTGTAATAACAGCACCTATCTCCTGGATTACAAGAAAATGAATGAGTTAATACGCATCAAACCCTTACAACGATGTCTAGCACATAGTAAAAGCTCAATATATTTCAGCTATTTTTGGTTTCCTTGTGATCATACTTACAAAGCTCAGGACTTCACCATTCTTCACTCACTTTCTCCTGTTCTCAGTTGAAGAAAAGGCGCAAGGTTAAATTTAAAATACATGAGATCCTTACAAAGTAGGTCATTTCTGTTTCAGCATAAGGTTGACATCCTGAGTAATTTATTGCCTGAATAATTCTGAAACACAGAAATGCAAATGTACAAGAGTTCTAACCATGTTGCAGATGGAACAATGCTGCTTATCCAAGAATTCGTTTCATCTGTTAAACAACCCCTAAAACAGGCTCTTTCTGTACAATGCTAAAACAACCTGTTGAGAAATACAAAATTTAGTATGGTATAGTCCCAAAGAAACTGCTTTTAGATTTAAATACAACCTGTAAGAATAGTTTTGCATTTGATCAAATATTGAGAGTGAATACAGACTAATAATAATGTTAGCTTTGAGAACAATAAACTCCAATTTCTTCCTTGTTTCCTTTATCTTGTTCATTTCTCTCCAGACTAGTTTTGAATGGAAAAAGATGCCCAAGAGCAAATGGTTCCCTCAAAACTGTTTCATCGCTGGATATCTTACTAACAATTATTTCATGTGTTTCAGGCCCCAGAGAGTAGCTGGAGCTGGAGCGCTTCGGTGAAGAGCAGACGATCACAAAATCGTAGACACTAAAGATGGAAAAGACCTTTGAGGTCATTTTGTCCACTCTTGTCAACTCAGTCCTGTTCCCTACAGCATATTCTCAGGGGCTTTCAACAGCCAACTTGTAAATGATTCCAGCACCACTGGCCCTGCCACTGTCCCCCTGGAGAGACCACTCCACTATCTAATAGACCTTTCTGTTAGGTAATTTTTTTCTTGATATTCAGCCCAATTTTACCTTCTCTTAGCTTCATCCCATTATTCATTGACATACTCCATTGGACTAGGCTAAGTATCCCTTCCCTTCTTTCAGTGTAGATTCCCTGTCAGATTAATTATGGCATAGCCACATCACAAGGTCCAGCACAGTAGCATTTAGGCAGACAGATCTGGGCGTGAATGCCTCATCTAGAAATTTACAGAAATGAAGCCACTGACTGCAAGGAGATCTTTGCTTTGTTTTTCATTATATACTTCCACAGCTTGCTCAGGGTTGGTATGTTAAGGGCAGCAATGTTTGATACTTTCAGTTTTCCCTAAAATCCTTCTCTTTCTCTCAGTCCCTTTTTCTGGCTCCAGGATGACCAGATGGAGCCTCAAGAATGCTTCCCTTCAGATGTCAGTATACTAAGCCACAGTCTTTTACACCTCAATAATGGATACCAATATCCACTCCAGCCTTTGCCATGGACAGAACAGCCCTACTTTAACTCCCTAGATTGTCTTGGATTTATGAAACCAAGGAGGGGTTCGTTTCAACCAGGTTTTATTCATATTTGCAACTTAAGATGCCAGGTTTGTGTGCTGCTTTGGAGAAAAGCAGTTAACTCTGTGTGTGTGTG
This sequence comes from Canis lupus familiaris, assembly GCF_011100685.1. Lineage (NCBI taxonomy): Eukaryota > Metazoa > Chordata > Mammalia > Carnivora > Canidae > Canis > Canis lupus. Next base: position 61,605,129 of record NC_049231.1, read on the forward strand.
CATGTGCGAACATGTGTGTACGTATGTCTTTATAAAATCACTCCATGGATTATGAATTTTGTAATTGTTTTTTTCATCCTGAAAAGTAGTAACTGTTGAATATTTTCTGCCACATGCTAGCTCCTAAAAGAAATTTTGCCACATCCTAAAAGAAAACATTCTCTATTACATTTCAATGCAGAATATGTAGGTATTTACACATATGGAGATATATATATATATATATATATATATATATATATATATATATAAAACTAAAAAAAAATTTCAGGAAACAATATCCTTACCTCACATGCAATGCAATCTATTTGCTATTCTAATCTTTTTCAATTATTTAAAAATGATGGCCTCAACCCATTAAATTGATTTTATAACCCACCAAAAGGTCAACCCCAAAATTTTAAAAACCCTAATGCAGAGGCCCCACCTTCATCTCTGACCCTGTAAAGTAGCTGGTATCCAGGGACTGCTCTGGTCTTTGTACCCATTCTCACTATGTACTTTCTCACTTTGTACACATTCTCACTTTGTACACATTCTCACTATGATCAGTGCCCAGAACCTCAGGAAGCCTTATTTCACTTGGAAACCAGTAACCCTGTTTGGTTGGTTGGTTGATTTTGTTTTAAGTAATCTCCACACCCAAAACAGGGCTCAAACCCAAGACCCTGAGATCAAAAGTCACATTCTCTACTGAGCTAGCCAGGGACCCCAGAAACCAGTAAACTTTTATCAATTGCCATAGGCAGGTTCTGATTCCCTGACCTTGGCTCCCAGAACCAAAGGAGATTAAGAAGTCAACATCACGAAGAATGCCAAGCTGAATCACCGTACCAACTTTCTCCCAAGAAACTCAAAGCCCAAATACACTATGGATCAGGAGTGGTGGCAGCAAATTCAGGGATACAGACAAAAGTCCTTTTGAGATGGATTTTATAACCAAGCTCCAAGATAAAAGCTCCATGGAGTGGTCATGATTTTACCATTTAGTAAAACCTGCCAATAGCAGTATCAACAGACATGCAAAGACACATCTGAAAAAGAACTTTCAGCTAAACAATATCTATGATATAATGATTGAGGTACTCATGGCCCCTTTTTAAATCTTTTCTTCTCAGGACTTTCCCATCCCCTTAAAGTTTATTTATTTCAACTATATAATATGTGAGAACTCAGGGAAATTAAAAGCTTTAAACACATTTCTCATAAACTTTCTTTTTGGTTTTGTAATTTGTTTCATTTACTGGTTCTCCTAAAACGAGGTGAATAATAATTCCCCTATAGAATGATGATTCCCCTTTTCTAAAAGGAAAAGACATGTTCAGTCCCTTATAGCTGCATGGAGTGGAAGGTGCGCATTTCTGTCTCAGACCATCTAAGGATAACCCTGGATCTGGAAGCTGGAGCTCCCTCACCACTGGCAGACAGGTCAATCCCTTTTCACAGCTCTCTGATTTACAGAGGCCAGTGTTACATGGTGGCTTCAACTAAGTAATGAGAATAAAATTAGTCCTATTTTGCAGCTGAAGAAGCCAAAGCTCAGAAAGGCTGAGCTCAAGGCCACAAAACATGGAGGAAGGGAATCTAACCCAGTGCTCTGCATCCAAAGGCCATTCTCCTTTCTCTTCAAAAAGACTCTTTCCTCTAATGCACATGAGTTTGCAAGTTTTAAAATGTGGTAATTCTTATACCTCATATGAAGATTCATCACTTGAACATTTTTTTCTACACAAACACACTTCAAAAACCAAAACTGAAGTCAAGGTTAAAAGGTAATTCGATTAATAGATTTTCATTTTAACCCCAAAATGTATGTTATGTACCTAATGAACTACATGAAGAATACTTGAGAGGAGGCAAGACTCACTTTCTTAAAAACAGCCAAAAATATTTACTTTTCAAAAAATGGATAAGGAATTGACTATATGAAAAAGGGATTCTGGGACGCCCTGGGTGGCTCAGTGGTTGAGCGTCTGCCTTCAGGTTAGGGCATGATCCTGGGGTCCCAGGATCAAGTCCCACATCAGTCTCCCCACAGGGAGCCTGCTTCTCCCTCTGCCTATGTCTCTGTCTCTCTCTTTGTGTGTCTCATGAATAAATCAAATAAAATCTTTTTAAAAATAAAAAGGAATTCTTTGAGAAAGCAAAAACCATCATGTATTTAAAAACATTTATTTGATTTTATTTTTAAATAATTGCCATGCCCTTTAAGACACATTAATAATGCAAAGTGATGCTTACCAATATCTTTGCTCTATCAACTACATAAGAAAATAACAAGAAGCTCATCCAAATTTAAAATTAGGCTATTAGCACTGGTCTCAACATTGTAATAATTAACAGGGCAATTAGGATGGACATAGTTCTCTACCCCCTAGAAGTTTATGATCACAGCCAGAGTCTCTGCATTAACATTGGGAGGCATAACCCCTTGCAGATAGTAAGTGCTCCCTCTGGGCATGAAGTAGTCCTCCCTTCCTTCCAAAAAGAAGCCAAAAGACCTGTGTCTTTCACCTCTGTAAGGCTGCATAAGAGAAACTTCAGTCCAACCTTGATCCTTCTGCTACTACTAACATGTAAATATGTTTATACACTCAAAAAGCTTCCTTAATCATTTCAGCTTCAATGAAAACCTAGAAGAAGAAACAAACTAAGAATATAGAGTGAAGAAGAAAATGAATAGCCAATGAAATCGGAGATGCAATGCATTTATCAGACGTCCCACATGAGAGATTTGGAAGGAATGAAATTCTAGCACAGTCCACACATTCTCTAGCCAAAGATCCTGACTTGAGATTTTTACTATTCCAGGCCTCTCAATCATTTAAAAATTATGTTGACCTCCCTCTTTGAATCTTTTAAGCCTTAGGATATATGTGGGGTAATAAAAAATGTTAATGGATTGGGAGCTTGGTTCTTGTGAAGTAAGATGGTTAACTTCAAGTTAACCTGTCTAGACATGTGAATAAAGTCTTTTAAAAGTAGAAGGCCCGCTAGGGCCAAGATGGGTTTTTCCAGAGCCGTCCTGTAGCTGAACAATTTTCCATGAGCTCAACTCACTTCACAGAACAACTTTAAAAATAAGAAAGAAATAATAAAACTCACCATATGGAAATCTCTGTAGTCTCTCAATTTTCTGCTTCTTCTCTTCTTTGCATCACAGCTTTCCATAGCTAATATGCAAAATATCTGATTATCTGAATCAGCCCAACCTACAAAAGCTAGATTCCCAGGTCACTTTTCTACCTTGACCTACCAAGCCTATAAATGTGTAAACCCACAGGGTTGGTATTACCAGGAGGGCAAGTCAGGACAGCACAATATGCACCACAGGCATCAACAGCTTGACACTAGCAATCAGTACTGTCCTTCACAGAACAACAGGCTCCAACCTTAGGACCCATGCTTTGAGGTCCAGCTCTGTACTTCCCCCACTTATTCTTCCGCATAGTTATCCTGGACCACATAACAACCTGCCCAAATAGCCCTAACTTGTTTCCAGAGTCCTTCATCTCCTGAAGGCAAATTATGTCACCAATGTGCACACTGCTCGGCCTAAGGGGATGGGATATTTGCGGAGGGGGTGGATGTGTGTGGTATGTGGACGTGGAACATGGGAGTGAGGGCTAGGATATCTACCCACAAATGCATGAGTCCCCTCTCAGTGAGGGGGCAGCACTGGAGAATGGGAACAAAAGCCCTACAACTCCCAGAACCCCTACACAAGGACTTGCACCATTGACCCTCAAGACCCCACCCCATGCCAAGGGAATCTGGGAGATACTGTAAGACAGTCATTAAGAAAACACCTTGGAAATGGACAGAAATAAGTGATTAATACCCATGACCTCGGGCCTTAAAATGTATGAGCTGGTATGAAATGGGAAAGAGGATAAAAATAGTAAAGCCAGGAGGGAAAACTATATGTCTAAGAACAAACAAAATTTAAAAAGAAAAAAAAATTAGTGTATTACTTCATATTATAGTCATTTATGTGTACTTAGAAACATCACAATCATGATTTCATATATTTAACATACATATGTATATATAATAAAATATAAAAACTATAAGTCCTACCTAAGGGGACCAGGATCCTGTATGGACTGGATCCCTGGAGAACAGGGGATTAGGGGCAGCAGGAGGCCCAAGGAAGGGCATCACCCATGCCAGAAGCCCACTCTAGCCACAGGGTCTGGAGCTTCTGAAGTCCCCATGAAAGTGCCCAGGAAAGGGAAAGAATCAGCCGAAACATCAGCCAGGCCCAGAAATTCATCTTAACAGTGGAGTTCCCACCAGGATTTAACCATGTTCTGCCTCCTTCTCCCTACCCCTGTGCTAACCCTGGAGGAGTCAATTACAGCAGCCAGCCAGAGGGCAGAGAAACTTACCGAGAGAGAAAATGGGTCTAGGAATCCCCCCAACTTTCCACCCCACCACAAATATACAACCCACAAATGGCCCTCACCCCACAAAAAGAGATGTGACCTTGCTTCAAAACAGGACTCCAGATTATTATGTAAGACCAGTATTTTTTTTTTAAGATTTTATTTATTCATGAGAGACACAGAAAGGCCGAGACACAGGCAGTGGGAGAAGCAGGCTCCCTGCAGGAAGCCCGATGCAGGACTTGATCCCACGTCCCTGGAAGGACAACCTGAGCCAAAGGCAGAGATGCTCAACCACTGAGCCACCCAGGTGCCCAAACACTGGGTATTCAAATGACAGCAAGAGGACAGGTTCTCCAAAGAAACAGAACCAAGAGGATATGTGTGTGTGTGTGTGTGTGTGTGTGTGTGTACACATGTATGTGCATATCTTTATCTATATATACAGATATAGACATAGATAAATATACAGAGACAGATTTATTTTAAGGAATCATGGAGGTTGGCAAGTACAAAATCTGAAGGGTAGGCCATCAGGTTGAAGAACTAGAGAAGAGCTCCTGTTACAGCTCAAGTCCAAAGATAGTCCGCTAACTAAATTCCTTCTTCCCCACGAAAGAGCAGTCTTTTTTCTCTTAAGGCCTTTGATTGATTGGATGAGGCCCAACCACACTATAGAGATAATCTGCTTTACTCTGTCTTCTCATGTAAATGTTAATCTCATCTAAAAAAATACTCAGAGAGGGACACCTGGGTGGCTCAGCAGTTAAGAGTCTACCTTCAGTTCAGGGCAGGCAGGATCCTGGAGTCCCAGGATCCAGTCCCACATCTGGCTCCCCACAGGGAGCTTGCTTTTCCCTCTGCCTATGTCTCTGCCTCTCTCTGTCTCTCATGAATAAATAAATAAAATCCTTTAAAAATAAAATTAAATTAAAATTAAAAAATGAAAATACTCAGAAATTTGTGGCCTAGCCAAGTTGCTACATGAAATTAATCATCATGGAGAAAAATGTTTCATGTTAATGTTGATCATATTTCAGAAAACAGGCCTGCCTGTTTGATGTACACCTTTTAAACACACACACACATATAATTCACTGTGTTTTATGTGCTTAAAATAGTAAATTACACAGATACAGGTTTTGTTTTCATATTTTGTTACTTAACATTAGACAATTAAGTAGTATTTCTACACTAGCAGAAATTAGAATTAGAACATACCTTGTCTTCCCAAAAAGATCATAAGTTTTGTGTAGGGGAAAAAAGTTCCATCTTCTGTGCCTTTGCAGTATCACCTGGGTAACACCACATACGTAGTCTATGTTCAAAGTGTATCTGCTTGCTGCTTAGCCCTCCTTTCTGTAATGGGAATGCCAAGCCTCTATCTAAATCATATACCTGAATTTTTAAGCAATCAAGTTGACACACACGGAGACCCTGGATAGAGAATTTCCCCTTCACTCTGTTTGGAGGCAAAGTCAGGAGTGGAGGAAAGGGGGGAGGGGAGGGCAAGACCGAAAGAGGAGGTATCTATCACATTAACCACTGGGTCTACCCCAGAGTTCTTCTCAAGCACAGTCATGGCAGCTTTATTCATTGATTCACAAACACCTACTAAGCACCTACCATATGGCAATGCCTATCTCTTAAAAGTTATCATCCTTATTCTAAGCAATGCAAAATATATTTAATCCCCTAGAGTCAGGGAATATGGATGGGGGGGGCTGTGGGGTCCCCTCCGGGACACACTCATTTCTCCCCAGGTGAGGGTCAGAGAGAACAGTAGATCAGAAATGATATCATCTGGCTTCCAGTTTCAGCTGTGCCACTGTCTTACTCCGTGATGTCAAATCAGTCATGCTTTTTCCTTCCTCTACTAAACAGGGTGGCCAGTATGACTTAACTATGCATGTACTTGTTACAAAGATCAGTGAAATTAATGCACGTGAACGTGCTTTTTAAAAAAAACAAAAGTGAATACAAATATAAGGTATTTCTAGACTCTGCCTTAGAGATTTTTCCTACTGGCCTCCTTTTAGAAGAAGCCAACAGAGCTAATTGGCAAAAATGTAAGGCAACTGCCACATAGGGTGAGACTGTACCTTTTCATCTGCTTAATACCCCCACCATGGCCCCTCAAGGGGAAGATGCTAGTAAGCTGGCTTTACAGCTGCCTGCTCCCAAATAAGCCATCAGCCTTTGGTACCCATCTCATATTCAACCACTGGAATGTCATGCCTTTGGGGTAAACTGTCCACCAAAGAATCAGCACATTAAGTTATTATTTACAGGCTTTTCTAAGCTAAGTTTATGGATCCCCATTCTAACACCACAGCCAGAATAAAGGGTATAGTCGGAAGACAGCGGAAAGAGGGATCAGGAAAGATTAGTAGAAAACCTTATTTTACTGACTGAGAAACTGAGGCTCAAAGGAATGAAGACAACCACCCGATATGACACAGCTAATCAGCAACAGGACTGCGGCAAGCTCTGATAGCCAAGCCATTCTCTTTGGTACTGGGTGAACTCCTTGCTGACAAGTTCCCTGAGCCAGAAGAATTAGGAAAAAGACTTCATTACGAGAAATCTACTAAACCAATGAGCTCTATGTAACACTTTGCCAAATTCTGGGTACACAACAGACATTTGTAAGTGCTTTTTGATTAATTATTAATAAAACTTTATTGCAGGGCACTAGTGTTATTTTTCCAATGCTTTCACACTTATAATCTCATTTTTATCTGCAGAGCTGATAGTGCTGGTGTCGTCCAAATCAAGAACAGGAAACTAAGGCTCGGAAGGGTTACACGCTGTTCCAAAGTAGGCACAGAGTCTCCCTGGAAGCCAGGTGTCCTGACTCGCTGCCAGTGGTCTGCCACGGCCTGGACTCAGCACCACCACAGGAGCCAGAAGAGTTAATGCGGGTGCTGCCGCCACCACAGCAGCAGCGGCAACAGCAGCAGATGGCTCCTTGCCAGCCCGTGGAAGCCACTCCGAATTCTCAGGAACTTTTCTCCACCCTCCTGGCGAGGGAGGGGGCAGGCAAACCCTGGCTTTTATGAGCTCAGCTTATATGGGGGAAACCCTGGGCTTGCCAACATGTCCAGTGCTCCCACACAGCCCAGCCTCTACCTTCAGGATCCTGGGGATCCACCTTCTGAGGTCCAGTTCTAGTGTGACGCACAGTAATTTCTTGTTGGGTCATCTAAAGTCTTTTGATGAAATTAATGCCTTTTTCAGGGTGCACATTCATGCGTACACACACACACACACACACACACACACACACACACTTTTTACCTATTTTGAAATTAATTATTTACATATGACTTTTTTTTCCCACTTAACTCCTAGACACCAGTGTCAGAACCTTTCACCTTGTCTTTATTTTTGCACGTATAGTACCCATCCTGAGTAACACGGAAATTTGACAAGTATTTGTTAAAATGAAATTAGGGTGACTGCAATACCCCTTAGGAGGTTTAAACATTAAACTGTGAACTCTTCAATCGACTTTGCTAGTCCTGGGTCTTTTGTGAGACAGGTGCTCTGGGACAGCAGGGGCCCCAGTCTCCTGAGGGTATGAAACAACAAGAGAAAGGAGGCTCTGGCTGAGAACAAATCCCAGAACAGACAAGGAAGTCCCAACAACAGAATCTCAGATACCAGAACTGAGCTGCATTTTATTGCAGGTCCCTTCAAGTCCATTTGAAGAGCAAACATGTTCAAATATTAGGATTCAAGACAGAGAAGTTGCAAAACCTATATCAACCAAGCTTATGGGAGACAATTGAGGCAATGAGTGCTAGGGTGGCTCCTACAATGTGTGCCCAGGTCTCACCAACCCTTCCAACAAGTGTGGGTTCAAGGAATAGATCTGGCTGTTACCCAAGACAGAAATGACTGGTATTGCCTAGATGAACTGTTCATGGCTTCTCCAGGGATAACTGGGGGTGCTTGTTTTCCTTCCTACCTCCAGGTCAGCTTTCCCAAAAGGAGTGTAAGAATGTGCCTCTACTGAGTTGAGGCTCAGTGTTCATCCATTGGGACATCAGCTCCATGGAGTCTAATAGCATTACTCAATAATGAATGAGAAAGTGGAAGAAGGAATTTCTTTATGCAACATACAGAAATAAGACTGAGCTGTGAATAAATCAAAACCATCTAGAGTTTGTTTTAGAAACACAGGAGACATTTTTGAGAAAGGGGAATACAGGGTTGTTGTTCTTACCTCTATGGCTTGTGGCATTTTTGGATTCTGTTTTTATTCATTTGTTTATTGAGTATTAAGTAGTCAAGGGTTTACTGGGTGCCCAACACTGCTCCTATATCATCTTACTAAAATTTCCCATTAGATCTATGCGTTAGGTATTATCATGTCCACTTCCTAGATAGGGACATTGAAATAGACAAATTCACGAATCCAAGATCACATACTTAATAACCGGCACAGCCATACTCAGACCTAGATGAATCGGAAACTCTTGCACTTTACAGTATTCGAGGCCACTGCTTTGTCCCATAATCTACCTCCTCTGCTTCGGTGAGACCTTTCTGAGGACTAACCAGGTACTGAACATTGTGTTGGTTCATGTGGGAGTAACAAAAGAAGTAGAAATCCTGGCCCCTAGCCTCAAGGGCATCAACAATAATGAAGAAAGAAATACTCAACAAATGCTACTTACATTTATTATGGCTCTAGCTCAAGACTAAGGGGTCTACCTTGATCTGAGCCATGAAGATAAGTCAAATGCACTGGGCCCCATTTAAGATGAAGACCAAATGGGCCGCCTGGAAGCACCTGGAAGTTACTCAGTGTACACAAAATTACCATCCAGGGCTAAATGTTTTGATTTTGACTTTTTTTCCTGCAGAACTTTAAAATCAAAAAATAAAAAATAAATAAATAGATAAAATACAGGAATTAGGAGAGCCTTCTTCTATTTGTTGGGAAATCAAAGCACATAAGAAGTAAACTTAAGCTAGGTTAATTTTTCCTCTATAGGCTATTAATATCATGATCTTAGAATAAAATTGGAAAAAATAAAGCTCACACATTAAAAAAAAAATACAGTTAAGGAACTTACACCAACAATGAATCTGTGAATGTAATAGAACCTAAATCATGGCACAACACCAGGCATTTTAAATTCAACAACTATTTGTTGACTGCTTTGCCATGAAGCCCACACTTACAAAGTCCAAATGCTTTATAATGGGCTATCAGACCCCTAAAGGTCTGGTTGCAATCTAACCTCCAGCCCTCCAGCCTTACTTGTACACAGCCTGTGGCCATGGGCTACTTTATCTCATGCTCTTGTAGGCTGTTGTACCTTCAGGCATGCTGCTCCTTCTGCCTAAGCTGATCTCCCTTATTCACCATCTAGTGATTCACCCTTCTAAGCATTCTGTGTTACCCTCTCACTGATGTTTCCCCCCACTCTCACAGGAACTGTCCTACATCTGCCCCACAATACTTGGTGCATAACCAAAGTAGCAAGGAGCTCTGGATTGAGCCCAGGCTGAGCCCATGACTGGGAATCAGGTATGTTTGGGGATATCTAGTGAACAGGTGGGGCAAGAGCATCTTGGGTTAGAATTTCTCCTAAAGGAAGACAGAATCAGGCCAAGCAGCCTTCATCATTGGGGCAGGAGTCAACAATCAAGGTAGGATGGATATGTCAACCCCAGCCCCTGATGGACTGGCGTCTGTACCTCAAGGAAAAGATGGAGTAAAACCTAAAAGCTCTATTTCCTCCTAAACCTCAGTAAGATGTTGGGAGACAATTGCCTTGGGTTCCTCTATCAATGTGCTGAGTGGTATCCACACCACAGGCTACAGTTGAAGCTGCTTCTGTGGCCAAAGAAGGCAGGGGTGAGGAGAATATCCATAGAGGGATAGCATCCAGCTACCAGAGGTCAGAGCCCACCTAGTGGAACCTAGTGGCCAATGCAGAACCAAAAGAAAGTGAGAAAATAATGAGTAGATAACCCATTAGATGACCCAACTTAGGTACCAGCACATAGGAGACAGTGGAGGTGCCTCAGGAACACCAGGAAGGGGGCTTTTCACAAAGCTGAGGTAAGAACAGAAAATGGTGACATATAAGATAAATAGGCTCAGCATTTATCAACTTATTTTGGCATGAATGGGTGTCTATCTTCCACCCTGCCTCTTCTAGGCAGAAAAGTCACAGAGGTCAAGAATGGAGGGAGTCTGCCTAAGTCCTTCATATCCCCCCAAGAGAAACTTGCACATCTGACCCACACTGCCTAGTATTCAAGACAGGGAGGGAGGGAAGAAGGGAAGGCTGGATGGATAGATAGATGGATGAATGAATAAATGAATGAATGAATGAATGAATGAATGGTTAGAGACACTGTTAAGGGCACTGAGCTTACCTCAGGAAAAGTGAATGCCATCAACACCAGCACAGAGATGGGAATGAGGAGAAAATACCAGTCTGATGCAAAGGTGAATACCAGGAAGTGGTGAGAAATTCAGAGAAGGAGGGTAGGGCCTGTTGATGGAGAGCCTTGAAAACTAGAAGCAAAGGGCTTTAGTCCTCTGCTGGAGTAACAGGACACTCCAAGGTATTCAGAGCCAAAGCTTCTATGTCCATATACCAACCAGTTTTGTGGTCAGTAGGAAAAAAAAAAAATGCTAACTTTGGTCAAACACTTGGTCTTAAGTTCTCTGTGATGTTAAATGACCAGCTGAAAAATCTGTTCTTGACTAGTTAATTCACTTAGTTTTCAGATTTTCAGGTTTGGTTTGATGGAATATTTTGAGGACAAGGTACAAGTTTGTTTCTTGTTGATTTAGTTGTACAGATATCAGGTTAAGGCTGTTTTATAGACCAGAACACTGAAGATCAGAGAAATGAAAGGAGCTTTCAGTCAGGCTTGGCAACAAAGAGACTCCCGCATACCCTGGACCAAGAGTCTTCACAACTCTGCTCCCTTCATGTGCGCACTTGAGTGAGTAGCCTGTCTCCAGCTAGACTGTGTAGCTCACACCACCTCCTCTAACTGAATTACTCTGTTTCTAGCTTCACTCTTCACAAGCCCCCAGGTATTGAAGTCCACAGTGAGACATTAATTAAGATTTCTCAGAATTACCACATTTCCTTAGAATCTGCTTTGAACTCCAAAAGATTCCTCTGCAATCTGCTTTATTCTGTTCCTTCTTTGGTTTGAGCAAAATCAGGTAGGGCTGAAGAAGAAAGAGGAGGTATGGGCAGGGGATAGGAGAGGAAGACATTTTGTTTCATTTTGAGTTGAACAGCCCACTTAATCTCAGTTTCCCTTTCCTGGGAGGGAGCTGATTTAAAGATGCTTACTCGGAGATTTTACTTCTAAATTCCTTTAAATATCTTTGAAAATTGGGGGTGCCTGGGTGGGTCAGTCTGTTAAACACCTGCCTTCAGCTCAGGTCATGATCTCGGGGTCCTGGGATCAAGCTCTGAGTCAGGCTCCCTGCCCAGTAGAGAGTATCCTTCTCCTCCTTCTCCCTCTCCCTCCCTCTCTCCTTGCTCACATGCTCCCTCTCTCTCTCTCTCTCTCAAATAAATAAAATCTTAAAAAAAAATCTCTGAAAATCAATTAAAATGGCAGAGAAAAAGGAAAAAAGGGATGGAAGGAAGAAAGAATAAAAGTCCCATAGTTTTAGGGACTCTTTTTGCCCCTCTGGAGATGGCTCCCAAATAATTCATGACCACTGAGAACATCTGCCCCACCTGTTACACACGCCCTTCAAATTGGCTTAGAATTTATTACATTTTCAACTAATAAAATTCTCCTTATTCATAGAACATGCTCTCCAGGTAGAACACGCATGGCCTGATCTCCACTTTGAAACTTGCTCATTGTAGGTAGGTGTGCCATTATGAGCTGATTTTATTTTATAGATGATTTCCTTTTTCCAAAACAGATGTTCCCAATATCTTGTTTCCAAGACAAAGTGCCAAAGGTCCAGTCCTCAAAGACTGGGAGCCAGTGAGAACATGCACAGTGAAAAAGGTATATACAAAAAAAAAAAAAAAGAAAAGAAAAAGAAAAAGGTATATACACCTAAATGCAAATCCTGGACAGAATTTTTAAAGTACTTCAATTATTATGATAATGACTTGATAGTCATATTTCTAGAGCAGGAAAAATAAAGATTTTTAGATACTTTTATGGTCATGTGTTATTATACTAGTGAGAAATGGCCTTTCTATCCAAGTATCTGTACCTGATTATAGTAATGACAATAATAATAATGTTATATTTTTATAGGCCTCAAATTCTAAAGGCCCTTAAGCGCTTCATATCATCATCATTATTATTGCAACTCACAGTTAATTATACACAGACTGTCTGGGCATGCAAGTAAGAACTCTTGTCTATGATCTGACTCATTCATAATGGTAAGGTCAGTGGTTCAAATCCTGAGAAGGATGCTAGTAGGCAAAGGTGATTACTGCTTCACAAATGCTTCACATCAGCAGGAATGGAGCTAGTGGTCTCATAGGGAGGGGAATGTTGCAGTATCGATGTCGCTGCCATAGCTTGGGCCTAGAGATGAATCCTCAGTGGAACCGGCCTAAGCTGGTTGGTGTACATTTGGTTTGGACTCTGAGACTGTCCCAATTTCAAATACTTTTCTCTTTTGATAGCATATTAGCTTGGTAAGGCTACCATAACAAAACATCATAGATTTGGTGCTTTAATAACAGAAGTTTATTTCTTCATAGTTCTAAAAGCTGGATGTCCAAGACTAAGGTGTTGGCAGAGCTGGTTTCTTCTGAGGCCTTTTCCGTGTCTTTGCATGATCTATCTTCCCTCTATACATGTCTATGTCCTAATCTCCTCTTCTTATAAGGACACCAGCCCTATTAGATTACAGCCTACCCTAATGACCTTGTTCTAACTTAGTTCACCTCTTTAAAGACCCTATTTCCAAATGCAGTTACATTCTTAGGTACTAAGGGTTAGGACTTCAACATCTGAATCTCATGGGGGATACAATTCCGCCCTTAGCAGATGGTATCCCAATCCTGGGTGACTCCAGAAACTAACACTATTGTGCACCCCATCCCCCAAACACATCACCCTTTTACTCATAGCACTTACCACTATCTCAAACCACCTTGTTCATTTATTCATGTACTTTGCACAGTCTGTCTCTGCCACTAGACTTTAAATTCCAAGGCAGAGAAAGCTTATTGGTGTTTATAGTTGTATTCCAGGACTGAGGTTAGAACTTCATGCAGAGTAGGGTTCAAAATATGTTTGCAGGCTTTAAGGGGCAACAAGAAGAGAAATGATAAAAAGGGCTAGTTTCCAAGATCTATAAAGAACTTCTTAAACTCAACAGCAAAGAAACAAACAATCCAATCATGAAATGGGCAAAAGACATGAAGAGAAATCTCACAGAGGAAGACATAGACATGGCCAACATGCATATGAGAAAATGCTCTGCATCACTTGCCATCAGGGAAATACAAATCAAAACCACAATGAGATACCACCTCACACCGGTGAGAATGGGGCAAAATTAACAAGGTAGGAAACAACAAATGTTGGAGGGGATGCGGAGAAAAGGGAACCCTCTTACACTGTTGGTGGGAATGTGAACTGGTGCAGCCACTCTGGAAAACTGTGTGGAGGTTCCTCAAAGAGTTAAAAATAGACCTGCCCTACGACCCAGCAATTGCACTATTGGGGATTTACCCCAAAGATACAGATGCAGTGAAATGCCGGGATACCTGCACCCCGATGTTTATAGCAGCAATGGCCACGATAGCCAAACTGTGGAAGGAGCCTCGGTGTCCAACGAAAGATGAATGGATAAAGAAGATGTGGTTTATGTATACAATGGAATATTACTCAGCTATTAGAAATGACAAATACCCACCATTTGCTTCAACGTGGATGGAACTGGAGGGTATTATGCTGAGTGAAGTAAGTCAGTCGGAGAAGGACAAACATTGTATGTTCTCATTCATTTGGGGAATATAAATAATAGTGAAAGGGAATATAAGGGAAGGGAGAAGAAATGTGTGGGAAATATCAGAAAGGGAGACAGAACGTAAAGACTGCTAACTCTGGGAAACAAACTAGGGGTGGTGGAAGGGGAGGAGGGCGGGGGGTGGGAGTGAATGGGTGACGGGCACTGGGGGTTATTCTGTATGTTAGTAAATTGAACACCAATAAAAAATTACAAAAAAAATAAAAATTAAAAAAAAAAAAAAGTGGACATAGTCTACCTAAGGAAAGGTTAGCCAGCTGTTTTTCCAATAGTTTTCCAGAATGGCCTTTGTTCCCAACCAACCAACCGAGACCAAGTCATGAAGGATTAGAAACCAGGCTTTGTCAGCACCCGAAAGATAAATCAGAGGAGGACCCACATTATACCAAGTTTACCAGGCTGATATACTAAAAAGATGCCATTTTAGTAATTCACTCTGAGCAGTAACTGTCCCAAGGACTGGATACTTAAAGAACAATGTGACCAACACATCCTTCACATATAGATAGGCCTATAAAGGAAGACAAACATGATCACAAGGTGATATAGTGTACATGGACTCCAAGAAGGCAGTCTGATTAAACTGAATATTTAATCACATCTAGCTAAATATTCTGATCTCCAGTAGGAATGGTGCTGCCAATAGCACTGGAAGACACATATTCCAGTGGCAAATGCTCCTGGTCAGTGCTTGTAGGAGCAATAGTAACATTTGCTTTAAGGATTTTCCTTTTTTAGGTTTCTGAGTGCTGGCCAATCCCCTTTTTCATTGATGCATTCTTGTTAATACATTCAGTCCCTCACAGTCAAGCCTTGGCCTAAGAACCAATCTGCCTGTTGGAGGAGAATTCCCACAAACTTGCCCTGATCTATGTCAAAAACTTAGTTCTCAAAGGGCAATCATTTCCTTCATTCCAATCCCTAGCAAAACCTGAAATACAAAACTATATGTAGTCAGCATTTATTCATTCAAAAATATGTACTGAGCACCTTCCATGTGACAGGTAATGGGGACAGTGATGGACAAGATGAAGATCTCTCTTCTCAAAGTCCTTTCTTTCTGTTTGGGAAAAAAGACAATAAATGAGCAAACAAATAAGCAAGAAAGTATCAGGGAGTGATTCATGCCATGATGAAAATCAAAATAGGGTGATATAAAAAATGACCTCCCTTTTCAACATAGGGGACAAAGAAGTTGAAAACAATGACGAAGAAAACAACGTGGACATGGATCTAGAGGAAGAACATTCCCAGAAGAAGATGTAACAAATATAAAAGCCTCACAGCAAAGCACACTCAGGGGTAATAAGCTTTTTACTAAAAAAAAAAAAAAAAAAAAAAAGCAAAACAACCACAAGATTTTATTTATTTATTTGAGAGAGAGAGAGAGACAGTGAGCATGAGCCAGGGGAGGGGCCAAGGTAGAGGGAGAAGCAGACTCCCCACTGAGTGGAGAGCCCCATGTGGGGCTTGATCCCAGGACCCCCGGGGATCATGACCTGAGCAAAAGGCAGACACTTAACTGACTGAGCCACCTGGGGGCTCCAGTTAAAACAAGCTTAAAGGAGCAGAATGCTGGGTGGGGGAACCACAGCAAAGTGTGCAGGGGAAGCAGGGCACATGAGGAGGCTGGGACAGAGAAGCCAGACCACTCTGGCCTGGTAGCAGGAATGCAGTGGGAAGCTGCTGGAGGGTTTTAATGAGGGGAGATACGTAATTTATGTTAGATGTTAGAAATATCAGTCTGGGTACTGTATGGAGAATGGACAATAGGGGACAAGGACAGAAGCAGAGACCAGTTAGGTGGCCACTGTTGTAGTCTAGGAGAGAAATGATGATGGTACAGACCAGGTAGGAGCAGTGAAAATTAAGAGAAATGGACTGATTCAGTTCTGCTTGGGAGATAGAGCTAACAGGTCTGAGGTATCGATTAGACAAGGGGAGATGCAGAGTTGGTCACTGGAGGGAAGAGTCCAAAATTAAAGAGAGTATTTAAAATTAGAAAAATAAATTCTGGAGTCATCAGCATATATGTCATAATTAGAGCTGTCTGCCTGGACGGAATTATCCAGGAAGAGACTACAAATTGAGAAGAAAACCCTAGTAAAGTCTGAACTTACCATTCAAGAAGGCAGAGCCAGCAAGGATTTCAGGAAGTGGACAATAAATAGGTAGGAGAAGACCAAGGGAATGAGGGGTCATGGAAGCCAAGAGAAGAAAATGTTCAAAGTGAAGGCATGGTTAACTATCTGGAATTATTTATAAGAAATTTAGTAAGATTATGACAGAGATGCATTATTGAGATCAGTAGTAAACTTGAAAAGAGCAGTTTGGGTTTCATAATGAGGCTGGAACCTAACAGCGGTGGGTACAGGAAAAAAAGGTACAGCAGGGAAATATAAACAGTCGTCATAGACAGATTCTTCTTGATTTGCTGGAGAAGAGAACAGAGAAATTGTAAGAAGTAGTAGCCTCAAGGGGCAGATAGGGTTTGAAGAGGTAAATTTCAAGAGTATGTTTCAGGCTGATAAGAACGATCCCATAAAGAGGGAGAAATCATGGTGCAGGTCTTGAGAAGGCCAAAGAGATGTGATCTGAAGCTCAGAGCATAGGATCAGCCTTTGTTAGGAGCAGGGATTCATGACCCAACAGGAGGGAAGGTAGAGCACAGCTGAAGATGCAGGAAAGGAGGCAGAGCAGAGGAGATATGCATATGATTTATTCTATCTTTTCTGGGAATTATGAGACCAAATGCCACTGAAAAAGAGGTAGGAGGCAAAGGACATGGAGGAGGCTTGAGCTGAGAGTAACTAAATGGTTGTGCACTGCAAAAACTGCATCTATGATCTGGGCTCATGAATTTAGAAGGAACCCAGATAGTACCAAATCCATCATCACTAGTGACTATGGTGGCCCAGGAGAAGGAAAGAGAACAATGAGCCGGTACTGTCAGGGAGGGTTTCATGAAGAAGAGGGGGCACTGAATCAATAGGTGGGACTCAGGTCCACACACCAGGCCCTCTGGGTTAGAAGAAGAGTAAGAACAAAGCACAGAAGTGGGATGGACAAAACAGACCAGTTGGGCTACAGGGAAGCGAGGGGAGGTAGAAATGAAAGGAAGGTAAAGATAGCACAGAGGGCCTTACAGCATAGTGGAAGGTTCTGAAGAAAGGATAAAGAGCACGGTTAAAGCAGGATTTCAGAAGATTATCATAACATTGGTATGTATAATATGCTGGAAGGAGCTTTCTGGTCAAAAGGAGTGGTCACCATAAGCTCAAGAGACCAGGATCGACTAATTAGGTTGGTACAAAGAGGATACAGGTGCTTGTCCTTAGGATGACACCTTCATCCATCCACCTCTTCCTTGAAGATTTTTCATGCCTGACGGGGAACATGAGAAGCTGAGAATATTTTCCAAGATTTTGTTCATTTTAAGCTCTTAGATGAGTCAATTCTGATGCCCATTCTCCCTGAGGAAAACAGCCCATCCACTGAATGTTCATAGCCAAACAATGTGGCAACAGTGGTGGTAGCCACTGATAGGCTCAGTGCTTGAAATACACCAGCAGCGTGCAAAGCCTGCATATACACCTTAGTACACTCAGTCCTCAGAACAACCTTTTGAAGCAGATGCTTTTACTTTCCCCATTTACAAACAAGAAAACTGTCACAGCGCAGTTGAATAATTTGCCCAAAGTCACCACGCTAGCAAAGGGGAGGAGCCAGGTTCAAATCCAGGCCAAAGTCTGGGTCATGGAACCACTGCCCACAAAGTCTTGACCAGACAGTAGACTTGTAAAGGGAAACACCACAGATGGGAAAAACCAGAGGCCCAAGCTCAGTGGGAAATGTGGCCCAAATTACTTGTGGCCAAACTGATATGCCCAGCATGTGTATGGGGTGATGACAGCCTGTGGGCCTCTCCCAGGAGGCCAGGTGGAGAATTGTCAGCTGCAGAGACCCAAAGAGAAAAGCAGAGAGAAAAAGGAAGCATCAAACTTAGACCAATAAACAAACCTATTTCCTCATTATAAACCACCTTCTCCCCAGAATAATTCTACAGGAAAGCATCAAGTGCTACCCTGACACCCAGTTTTTGAGAAGAGATTATAATTGACTGATAAGGAATGGAGATTTAATAGGTAGCCCCTGGAGGCTAAAAGACTTAGTATTTTATTTCTTTGTTGTTTTCTGTGATTTTACTTATTTCTTCCATGTTTGGCTCCTGAGCCACCAATGGCTGAAGAAAGTATGAGGATGTCAAGGACACACTGCAGAGCCTTCCCAGAATATGTAACTGATAAATGTACTTATGTACTTGTTACCACTCTGGAGCCAGCAGGCTTGAGAGTAGGTACATAAAGTCAGATCATTCCCAAACACGTTCAGAGACAGAGAAGATGGAATGGAAGAGTTTATTTTGTTTCTCCTAGTAGGTCAGTTTTAGAAACACAAAGTGCTCTGGGGTCGCTTCAAAAATAAAGAAAACAGAATGTATCCGACTGCTGCCCAGACTGGGGAAGCAAATCCCCAAATCGCACAGAACTAGGAAGGATTTGGTTTCATTAAAAGCAGCTACTGGCATTTGGCCCCTGAAGATGAAAGCAAAAGCCCCTTAAACAGGCTCGAACACGAGCTGAATTTCCGGACAAGTCCCTAGGGTGCCAGGATTGTTTCAAAGGAAGGAATGAATGTCCACATCTTCCTAGAGATTTGAAAAAACAGGGCAGTTGCTAATACGTTTATCCCAACCTTATGGAAGAGAACAGAGGATGAAGAACCAACATGTCAGGTGCTGCAGAGACTCTATGATTTAATACTCATAACAACCATATACATGTTACTATTTCCGATTTACTGATGAGAACACTGAGGCCTTGGTGAAGCTTAGTGTCATGCTAAAGTTTGCATAATAAAGAGCAGTCCCAGAAACCCAACAGAAGTTATTCTAACATCAAAGTCTATGTTCTTTCAACCACTTAACAGAAAAATTAGTGTTTCCAAGTCAGTGAGTCACATTCTCACCAGGCCAACCTGTATGTTGTCACAGATCAGGCTCCTTGGCCTTCCATGTTGAGTCCACCAAAATTCACATTCTGCTCTAGCCTAGTCCCCACAGCCAATTATCAATTATGACCCAGGCTCAATGTCTGGTTGAGAATGCTCATTTTCTAATTTGGGTATTCATACCAGCCTTCCTCCAGAAAAGATAGAGTTGGCTATGCAGGCTCTGTAAGACTTCGTAGTTAACAAAAGAGGTCAAAAAAGAAGCTAAGAAAAGTACATGCTCTAATGATACATGCTCTTATGTCTGATAGGTCACAGATCCAAGGTTCTAAGCCTTCTAGCACTGATGTAAAAAAGGGATGAAGGAAGGAAAGAAAGAGTAAAAAAGGGATGAAGGAAGGAAAGAAAGAAGGAAGGATGGAAGAAAAGAAATAAAGGAGGGAGGGAGGAAAAGAAGGAAAAGTAACTTATCAGATATACTAGGTCTACAACATTAAAAAGCAAAAACACCAAATAAAATAACACAATCTGCAATGTCTTTATAATAATAGACTAAAGAAACACTGCATGGAGCTATTTTTTGAATCAGCTCTTATCCTACAGAACATTTCAATAAAAGAAGTTCTACAGGGCATTGGGACAATGCTGTCTCCAAAGCACACTTCTTGGCTCTCTGCTGAGAACAGTCAGTGTCTCAGTTTCAGAAGTCTCCAATCATACCCTTTTCCAGGGGACATCTCATTCCTGCTCTTGGTCACAAGACAATGTGCATGGACTTCTGCAAGCCTACCCCAAAAGAAAAACATTGGCCTGATGGAAATTAGATATCAGCCCCATAGTTTCATGTCCACAGTGATTTTGAGAGTATACCTAAAGACCCAGAGTCACATCCAAGGAGGGGTGAAAAGTACCTTCCTTCCCTTCAGGAGTAGCTCTGGTCCTAAAGTTTCACCTAAAACACTAGTGCCCACCAATACCTAGATTCTAGTTCAAAGGATTCTAGAAATGTGACTTTTTGTCTTAACATTCTTGTAAGAGCTCCTGAATCCCAAGGAGGAATCTAGTTTGTCAGGAGACTTTTCATCTAAGTTTTCAGACCCAGTTTACCTCACACACAACCTTCA
The DNA here is from genome assembly GCF_011100685.1 of Canis lupus familiaris. Taxonomy (NCBI): domain Eukaryota; kingdom Metazoa; phylum Chordata; class Mammalia; order Carnivora; family Canidae; genus Canis; species Canis lupus. The sequence goes on from NC_049231.1 coordinate 61,625,666, forward strand.
TGTCTTGCTCTGAAATTACACACTCTGCTCCCTCTCACTAAACCCTAGCTGGGACAGCAAGGGGACAAAGAGACACCCTTGCTGTCCCTCCCATGGCCTCAGCCTCAACCTCTCCACTGTGTGGGACTAGGCCAGCAAGATGCCAGAGTACGGAGCACTGGCGACGAGGAGTGTCAGCACGCAAGACTCCTTGCACCTGTTGTCAGACAAGGCTTAACAGAACCCTCTCCTGCCTTGGTTCTCCTGCGAACTGTGCACTTCAAGAGGTGAATCCAAGTGCCTTTTCCAGCCTGGGTTTCTGAGTGTCTCCATGCTGAGAGATGAAGGACTTGACATTTGGCTGCCATGCTGTTGTGAGCACGTCTGATTCTGCACAAGGAATGTGGAAATCAGAATGTACCTGTCACAGGTGTCAACCTCTGTCTGACGGGTACAGATCTAGTGAGTGGTCACAACTAGCAGATCCTCGTTGCAAATATCTTCCTTGTGACCTTTCATCTGCAGATGGGCAAGCACCAGCCTTTACATGCTAATGTGTCCCTTTATATTCATTCCATTGGTTTCCTCCCAGCTCTATGGCTGTATGATGGGAATTCATGCGAGACAGAAATGGGGTGAAGTCTATTCTCACTAAGACCACATGAGGTATGCCTGGAAATGGCATTGACTTTCTTTCTCTGGCCAATAGGATACCAGTGGAAAGGTACAACTTATATAATAAATTAACCTGCTAATCCTTAATGTATTTAAGAATATATGATTCAGGGCACCTGCATAATCCAGTTGGTTAACTGTATGCCTTTGGCTCAGGCCATGCATGATCCCGGGGTCCTAGAACTGAGCCCTATATCAGGCTCCCTGCTAAGCAGGAAGCTTGCTTCTCCCTTTCCCTCACCCCCTACCCCCGGCTCATGCTTTCTCTCTATCTCTCTCTCTGAAAGAAAGAAATAAAATCTTAAATAAATAAATCTTTTCATAAAAAGAATATATGATTCAATACCACTTAACATTCTAATTTATTTTATTATTTATGTAGGTGTCCCTGCCTTATTTGGCAAAGGATTACAAATAGCTATTACATTTTGTAGAGCATAGGCAATTCTCCTACTATATTAAGTATTCATAATACACACTGGACATAATCAACTGATTACTTTTTAGGGGGCACAATTTTTCATTAAGCATACCACTATCAGTAATAACACAGTTGTTTAAGTGGCTGGCTACTAAATGGCGTCATGTTCTTTCTTTGATGAGTGGTGGCTAGAAATTTGTTAGTCATATAGATGTTCAGAATTTTCTCAATGAGTTTGTTAGGACAGATTTCAATTATGATTGACTTTATTATAATCTTGGCTCATCAAAACAAACTATATTTACAACCATTAAAATTTTTACTTAAATTTCTAACCAAAAAATGCTGCACATCTGAAACTTTCCAAGTCAAACTTTCAGAGATGAACACAGAATCACAACCAATATCTGCTCACCTAAAGCAGAAACCACTGAAGCCACAAACTGAAAGAAATACCTAAATGGCAATTTTGACAAGCTGCCAGAGACCAAAAGTAAACTAGCAGGAGAGTGAGTCCTGGTGGGATCCCTATGCTTTTGTGGGTTTTATCTCTAGGAACTACAGTAGGTTCTCACAGTAAAGAGCCAAGAAAGATCTCCTCATAGCTCTGGGAGAAGGAAAGTGTAACCACTTGAAACACATCAAGAACATTCTCCATAACAAAGGCCTATTCTCTAGGGAAAAGACTTTGCCTTATCCCTAGAGAACTTTATCCCTTTTAGGGAAAAATTATCAAACACCAGTACTCTCTAGATTTCCTGCCTCACCTAAGTGGGGAAGGAACTAAAAAACATTTGTAGAGGTAATAGCTCAGACACAGGTCCACTAAAAAACTAAGATTTTATCATAAAATTATAAAACACCTTTCCTTCCCAGCATCTTGCCACCACAACAAAAGAACTCCAGTATAATAGTGGATTAGTGCTGAAAGAGCTATAAGGTACAGACTATTTAAGGAGGAGTTCTTAAGGAAGCCCAAAGAAAATGAAAGAGACAAACACAAGGACACCAGAGGAATCTGAAGCTCATGGCACCTCAAGCTATAGCATACATTAAACACAGCCCAACTCCAAATGAGATTGACTTAAAATCTCACACTAGGCCTCTAGCCCAAGTTATTATTACCTAATACATTATGTCCAGCCTTCAATAGAAAATTTTAAGATACACTTAAAAAAAGACAAGGGGAAAAAACAGTCTGAAGAGATAAAACAAGAATCACAACCACACCTAGAAATGACACCCACAAACTGAAAATACCAAAGAATCAAAAATACCTATGACTGGGGCACCTGGGTAGCTCAGTCAGTTGAGTGTCCAACTCTTGGTTTTGGCTCAGGTCATGATCTCAGGGTTCTGGGACTAAGCCCTGGATCAGGCTCCACATTCAGCAGAGAGTCTGCTTAAAATTCTCTCTCTTCTTCTCCCTCTGACTCTCCCCCCATCACTTACACATGTGCTTTCCTTCTCTAAAATAAGTAAATAAATCTTAAAAAAAAATAATATGATTTATATCTTAGGGGCTCCAATGGAAAAAGTAAACACATATAAAAACAGATGGATAAAGTAAACAAAGAGGCAGAATTTTTAAGAGAGAATAAAAAAATAAGTGTTACAAATAAAGTAATGAACAAAAATAAAGAATATCTTTAATGGGCTAATCATAAGACTGGACATGACTGAGAAAAGAATCAGTGAGCTTGAGGATATGTCAACAGAAACCCAAGACTGAAAGACAAAATAAATAAAGAATGATAAAAACAACATCCAAAACCTGTGGACAGTTTTAAGAAACGGAGCATATGCATACTCAAAATATCAGAAAGAGAAAAAAGAGAATCAAACAAGAAACATCTAAAATAATATGAGTCAAGAAGCTGCCAGAATTAATAAACTACAGATCCAGAAACCTCAGCAAACACCAAATGGGATAAATGCCCAAAAAACCCTACATCTAGATCAATCATATTCAAGTTGAAGGAAACCAAAAACAATGGGGAAAAAATATTTTTTAAAAAGCCCTGCCTGGGCAGCCCGGGTGGCTCATAGCGCCACCTTTAGCCCAGGGCCTGATCCTGGAGACCGGGGATGGAGTCCCACGTCAGGTTCCCTGCATGGAGCCTGCTTCTCCCTCTGCCTGTGTCTCTACCTCTCTCTCTCTCTCTCTCTCTGTGTGTGTGTGTGTGTCTCATGAATAAATAAATAAAATCTTTAAAAAAATAAAATGAAATAAAATAAAATAAATAAAAAGCCCTGCCTACAGAGAAACAAGGATAAAAGTTAAAAGAGTTATATCAGACTTCTCATTGTAAGTCATGTAAGAGAAAAAAAAATGGAGCGAAATGTTACAAGTGGTGAAAGAAAACCATCAACTGGAATTATATATCCAATTAAATTTTCCTTCAAAAGTGAAAAAGAGGGACACCTGGGCAGCTCAGTGGTTGAGCATCTATCTGCCTTTGGCTCCGGACATGGTACCGGAGTCCCAGGATCAAGTCCCGCATCAGGCTCCTGCAGGAAGCCTGCTTCTCCTCCCTCTGCCTATGTCTCTGTCTCTCATGAATAAATAAAACATTTTTTTTTTTAAAAGTGAAGAAGAGGGCCATCTGGGTGGCTCAGTTAGTTAAACGTCTACCTTTGGCACAAGTCATGATCCCAGTATCCTGGGATCCACCTCCATCAGGCTCCCTGTTCAGTGGGGAGTCTACTTCTACTTCTCCCCCTCCTCCTGGCTCATACTCTCACATGTGCACTCTCTTTCTTTCTCTCGCTCTCAAATGAATAAAATTTTTTTTAAGTGAAGGAGAAATAAGACTCTCAGACAAATCAAAACTTGAAGTATTCATTACGAGACCTGCCCTATAAGAAATCCCAAGAGAAATTCTTCAAGGAAAAGAAAAATCATATAGTCAGATATATATAAGAGTATAAAAGAAAAAAAGAGTATAAAAGAAGAGCTAAATGAAAGTAAGACCTTTTTTAGTTTTCTTATTCTTAATTGATCTAAAATATAACTGTTTGAGCTAATAATAGTAACAATGAATTGGGTGACTGCAGCATATGGACTAGCGAAATGATGACAGCAATGTCATAAGAGACAGGAGGGAAGAATTGGGAATATTCTGTTATGTAATATCTGCACTACACATGAAGTGGTACAATGTTATCTGAGGTTAATAGTTGTAAGTTGGTATCGTAAGCTCTAGGAAAACAAATTTTAAGTAAAATTGATAAGAGAATGAAATGACTCGTATGTGTATAATCAAAACAAAAAAAAGCAGAAAAAGAGAGGGAAGAAAAACAATAAACATGTGCAACAAACAGAAGTCAGTCCAACTCTATCAATAATTACTTTAAATGTGAATATTCATTTAAGTATACCAATTAAAAAACAGAGATTGTCAAAGATATTTTTAAAAAATCACGTAACTGTAGGTTGTCTACAACAAAACCCACTTGTAACATAAAGACTCAGGCAGGTTAAAAGTAAACACTAATTTTAAAAAAATAGAAAGCTGAAAAGGGAAAGTATATTCATTTCAAACAAAGAAGACCTCAGAACAAGGTAAATTACCAGGAATTAAAAGGATATTACATAGTAATAATGGAGTTAATTCTCTAAGAAGATATAACAAACCTTAGTATGTATGTACCTACAACAGACTGTCAAAATACATGAAGCAAAAACTGATAGAATCACAAGGAGGAAAAGATAAACCCACTCTTATAGTTGGAGACTTCAACACCTCTTTTTCACTTGATAGATTAAGCAACCAGAAAAGAAGGATAGAGTTGACCTGAATAGCACTACAATCAACTTGAACTAATTGACATTCACAGAATATTTGACTCCAAAACATCAGAATACACATTCTTCTCAAGCTCACATGGAACATTCACCAAGACAGACCACTTACTGGACCATAAAATATACCTTCACAAATCTGACAAAACAGAAATCATATAAAATATGTTCTCAGACTACAATAGAGTTAAACTGGAAATCCAAGAAGAAAGCTAGAAAATCCACAAATACTGGGAATTTAAACAACTCACTTCTAAATAACACATGAGTCAAAGAGGAAGTCTCAAGATAAATTAAAACATTTTTGGATCCAAATAAAATGAAAATACAACTTACCAAAATTTGTAGGTTACAGCAAAAGCAATGCTTCCAGGCCAATTTATAGCACAAGATGCACATATTAGAAAAGAATATCAATCTAAAATCAACCATCTTTAAGCTTTCACCTTAAGAGACTGCAGAATGAAGAACAATTTAAGCTTAAAGCAATCAGAGAAGAGAAACAAGGAAAATTAGAGCAGAAATCATTGAATCTGAAAACAAACAAAAAAAAACAATAGGGAAAAATCAATGAAACCAAAAGCTGGTTCTTTAAAAAGACTAATAAAATTAATAAACCTATAGCTAGGTAAAATAAGAAAACAGGAGACAAGACACAAAACACCAATAACAGAAATAAAAAAAGGGGTTATTACTACTAATTCCAGGGCATTAAAAGGAAAATAAAGGCTCACTACGAATAATTCTATGCCAACAAATTTGATAACCTAGATAAACAGAACAATCCTTGAAAGATCTAAGCTAAAAAATCCACACATGGAAAAATCAATAATTGGGATAGCTCAATATTTACTGAACAAATTATTAATATCTTCCAAAAAGAAAGCAGTATGCCCTGATGGTTTCACTGGTGAATTTCACCAAACATCTAAAGAAAAAAATTATACCAATTTTCCACAATCTTCAAAAGAAAACAGAAGCAAAGGGAAGACTTCCTAACTCATTCTGCAAAGTCAGCATTACCCTAATACCAAAACCAGATAAAGACATTACAAGAAGAAAAATTACAGGTCAATATCTCTCATGAATCTCCATGCAAAAATTCTCAACAAAATATTAGCAAATATTCAACAATGTATAAAGATAATACACCGCAACCAGGTGGGATTTATTCCAGGTATGCAAGGCTGGTTCAACATTCAAGAATCAATCAATATAATCCTCCATGTCAAGAGACTGTAAAAGAAAACATACAATCTTATCAATAGATGTAGGAAAAGCATTTGATAAATCCAACAATGAAAGCTCTTAGAAAACTAGGAATAAAGGGGGACTGCCTCAACTTGATAAAGAACATCTACAAAAAAACCTACAGCTGACATCAGACTCAGTGGTGAGAAAGTAAATGCTTTCCCACTAAGATCATAAACAAGCAAGGATGTCCACTCTCATCACTCTGTTCAACATGGTACTGGAAGTCCTAGCTAGTACAAAAAGACAAGGGAAATAAATAAAAGGTACAGATTTAGAAGGAAGAAATTAAACTACCTCTGCTTGCTGGTGACATGATTGCCAGTGAAGAAAATCCTTTAAAAGGTAAAAATAAATCCCTACAACTAATAAATGATTATAGCAAGGTTGTTATACAAGCAATACTAAATAAACTGGAAAAACTCAGTTGCTTTTCTATATAACAGCAATAAACAACTAGGATCTGAAATTTAAAAACAAAACATTTACAATAGCATCAAAAATATGAAATACTTATGCACAAATCAAACAAAATATATACAAATTTTATATGCAGAAAACTACAAAACTCTTATAAAAGAAATCAAAGGAAATTTAAGTTAATGGACAGATATTCTGTGTGCATAGATTAGAATGCCAATTCTTCCCAACTTGATCAATAAATAGATTCAACACAATCCAAATCAGAACCAGAGCAACCTATTTGGTAGGTATTGACAAACTGAATCTAATGTTTATGTAAAAAGCCAAAAGACTTGGAAGACCTAACATAATGCTGAATAACTACAAATTAGAAGATTCACTACCAAGCTATAGTAATTAAGACAATGTGGTATTTGCAGAAGAACAGATACATGGATCAAGAGAACACAACAAAGAGCCCAGAAATTGACCCAAACAAATCTAGTTAACTGATCTTTGAGAAAGGAGCAAAAGTAATTCAATGAAGAAAATACAGTCTTTTCAACAAATGGCACTTGGACAGTTGGATGTCCATATACAAAAGGAAGAAAATAAAAATAATCTAGACACAGCCCTAATACCTTTAACAAAAATCAATTCAAAATGTATCACACAAAAAAAATGTATCATACACTTTAAAATAAAACTCAAAACTATAAAGCTTCTAGAAGAAAACATAAGAGAAAATCTAGGTGATCTTAGGTTTGGTAATGAATTTTTACACAGAATATCAAAAGCACAGTCTGTGAATGAAAATTTGGACTTTATTAAAATTTAAAATTTCTGTCCTGTGAAAGACATCAGTAAGGGAATCAATACACAAGCCACAGACTGGGAGAAAACATTTACAAAACACATACCTGATAAAGGAATGGTATCCAAAATGTAGAAACCTCTTAAAACTCAACAAGAAAAAAAATCCAATTTTACATGCACATAGGATCTGAACAGATACCTCACCAAAGAAATACAGATGGTAAATAAGCGTATGAAAAGATGCTCAACATCATATATCATTAAGGATTACACATTAAAACAACAACAAGATACCACTAAACACCTATCGAAATGACTATAGTCAAAAAACAGACAATGCCATTGCCAGCAAGGACACAGAACAACAGGAACTCTCATTCATTATTGATGAGAACGCAAAATGGTACAGTCACTTTGGGAGATAGTTTGGCAGTTTCTACAAAGCTAAACACAGTCTTACCATACAATCCAGCAATCATGTTCCCAGGTATTTTCCAAACTGATTTGAAAACTTAGGTCCACACCAAAGCCTGTACCCAAATGTTTATAACAGCTGTATTCATTCATTATCCCCCAAAACTGGAAGCAACTAAATCATCCTCAACAGGCGAATAAATAAATTATGGCACACTATGGGTATACAATGGAATATTACTCAGCAATAAAAAGAAATGAACACCAAATCACAAAAGGACATGAATGACACCTGAATGCATTTTGCTAAGTGTAAGAAGCCAGTCTGAAAAAGTTACATACTATAATGACTCCAATTATAGGACATCCCGGAAAAGGCAAACCTATAGGGATGGTAAGATGATCAGCAGTTGCCAGGAGCTCAGAGGAAGAGCACAGGGCTAAAGAGGTGAAGCAGAGAACATACATTTTAGGCCTGTGAATCGCTCTAAGCGATATTGTCATAGTGGATACATGCCATTATGCCTTTGTCAATAAACACTTCCAGCACAAAGGATAAAACTTAATGCATGTAAAAGTTTAAATATCATTTAGGAAGTCAAGTGATCACAAAGATGGAACAGACACTATGACAAAAGAACCTAACTGTATTATAAATGCATGAAACAGTATCACTAAAGGAGGCCAAAGTAAAGGTGCTGACCCCAGGCAACTTTGGAAATGAGTGGAGTTTCTAACATTACAGGCACAAAGGAACTGTCCTCAAGTTGATAAGGTTGTGCTCCACAAGAATACAGGTTAAGAATTCCAGTACAACTCTATATGTATACTGGAAGTGAACAATTAAGTAGACAGTGAACGATGGGAATCGGGTTTCTCACTGCCAGAATGGGAGTTAAATATAAGCCAAAGAAAACTGAAAGGATTCATGTGGTAATGCATTATAGTTGCAGACATCATTAGGAACTTATATTTTATTTGATAAAGATGTTTACATTCAGAAACATAGAAATTCATACATAGGTAGATTAGTATACACACATCTATTTCCTTGTACTGCGAGCCCAGAGAGCCAAGAATCAACAGTGGCACAGTAGCAACAAGCACATCTACCACTCAGATCTTGATTCCCAATACCATTCTCCAAAACAGCGGTCAATTCTATGAATGGGGCAGGAAATATATAGGATGAACCTGGAACATCTTGTAGTGTTAAAAAAGTAAGGAAGTGCTTAGAAGAAAAGAAACGTGAAATGCCACAGGTGTGTCAAAGAAACATAGGAGCTAACTGAAAGAGCTCCCAATGGCCCAAGCTGGAACAATCTGAGCAAAAAATAAATAAAATAGTCTTGTATTATAAACTCAAGTATAGAATAAATGAGTACATAAAAATATAAACAAACTGGAGATAATATATAAATCTCTTATGCCAAAGGACTGCAAATAATTTATAGACACTAACCCCTCAGGCAGTTAAAGCATAGCTTCCCACTTCTTAAGTGTAGGATTCACATAGTGAGTTCCTTCCAAAAAGTGCAGTATGGAAAAGGGTGGAGAGTAACTTTTCAGTGGAGAAACCAGACAAATATTACTTCAACCAGGTGAACAAGGTGATAAATGTTGACAGTATGTACCCTTGATATGATACGATGTGACAAAAATGTCAATTTACTTCTGTGGTGTTCTTCCTAGAAACCCACAGCCTGAATCTAATCGTGAGAAAAACATCAGACAAATTCTTATTGAGGGGCATTCTCCAATAAACCTGACCAGTTCTCCTCAAAACTGTCAAGGTCATCCAAAACGAGAAAGATCTGAGACCCTGCCAGACAAAAGGAGCCTCAGGAGACATGACAACTACATATATGGTGGCATCCTGGATGGGATCCTAGAACAATAAAAATTTTAAAATTAAAAAAAAAAAAACATTACTTTAAAAGTAAGAAAATATGAATAAAGAGACTTCCGTTAACAATGTATCAATACCGGTATACTGGTTCAACTATTACAACAAATGTACCATACTACATATAAGATGTGAATACCAAAAAAACTAGATGTGGGAGATAGAACTTTCTGTACCATCTTCTCAATTTTCCTGTAAATCTAAAACTGTTCTAAAAAATAAAGTCTCTTCTATTTTAAAAATTAAACTTTTCACTTATCATTGTGTACTATTCTATATATGTAATTCTTTGCTTACAATATACTAAAAAATATTTTAATCAAATAAATTATATAACCTATAACTTTTGCCATAAAAGACAAAGGGTCCAGCTTTTGAGAAATTTGAACTTATATTTGCTTGTCACTAGGGTGAGAATCAAGACATCCTTTTTATTTATGCATTTATTAATTTTATACTACATCAATTATGGTACAACATATATTACATTTTTCATCCCAAAATTCATCAGTTCTAAAAAGAAGTTATTACGCTTTGTAGTAATGGCGAGAGGTAAAATTAGACAATGGACAAAACAAATACTAAGGCAACAGACTGCAAGCAGTATCTTAAAATATGCAGGCACAATCAATGAGAAACACTGCGAGCTCAGCTGGCCTTATATGATCTTTCTCCTTCCTGTTTTTGCTAAGTATTTCATGCTACATTTTCTTGGTTAATTCTTCAGCATTTTCTCCAATACAGATCCATATTATTTTATGTCTTATAATTGGTTTTTCCCCCAGGTTCTTCTCCCTTTAACTGTGACCTACTGATCCCAAAGGATGGTGCGTAAAACATAAGAATCTCATTTACCTATGTTGGTAAGACCAGGGTTTACCAATGTCATCGTTTGCTTTTGATATACATGCTGGTTGGCCTCTGAGAAGGTTGACCTGCCTCTCTCTTCCTCCCCCTTCCCCTTGCACCCATCAGTCAACAGCTGCCCCATGGAAATCGGCAGGAAGATCCTTTCTGGCTAACGCTTCTCTGAAGAAAAGGGTAGTGGGATGTCTGTAGCCCGAAATAGGCTTGCGTTAAGTCATGAAACTACCCTGCCTCCTTCCTGTGACAGAATTTATCCTTAGCCTACTGTGGCCTGAGTTTTGATTGAACTCAGAAAGGTGTAAAAGCCAAGTAAGTAGTAGTGAGAATGGCTGAGAAACTTCTGTTATTTTTTGAGGAGCTAAAATGCTGGTAGGGCCTTATTCTGTATTTGTTAAATGGATAAATTTATGAATTTAGAAGGCATTGTAATGTTTCACTGATGTGTAACTTGTATAAATCCCTAGAATAATAGCATTTTCAAGCTTCAGAAAGGACCTGGAGAGAAATCTTGTTGTCTAACCCTTTTATTTTCTAAATGATGAAATTGGCTCAAAGAGGTCAATTAACTTGCTAAAGGTCACACATCTGCTTAAATCTTAAACCACAACGCTTTATTATTACCAGCTTCCAACTTAAATATATGATGTAGTACAACCCATTTGTTTGTATGCAGCCTAGTTAATCCCAAGGTCCTTCATGTCTCTCAAGGTGTTATTTATAACTTCTCTCTCCTTTCTCTCTCTTTCTCTCTCCCCCCATACCTCTTTTGCACTTTGTATGAATATATTTATCTACATGTATTTTTCCTCTTCCTCCCCACTTATCCTCAGGTAATGCAACATGACTTCAGAATTAAAGAATTAATCTTGCTGACCATTACACCCTATCCCCAGGAAGAGGGCATCATAAAACTCCCTATGGTTTAACAAGGATACTGTGTGTCTTCCAAATCAAATCAGCAAGCTTGTGATTTTTTAAATCGGAAATTCTTTTGGATTAGTGCTTAATTGGCAACATTACTAATTCGATTAACAATTAACTTAATCAATACAAAGAAATCCAAACCTGATATTAACCTGGCACAAATCGGAGTTTCAGACGTGGTGCTCCCATACATAAGTGCGTTGTCTTTGCCTCAAACATGAATTATGTGGTTATTACTAATGCAGTCCTCATGCAAGAATTTATTCTTGATCATGACTCACACTTGGGAATACTTATGTGAACTGTCCCCTAATCTGCCTTCAAATGCCTCATGGAAGCATTCCCTATACTTTGGAATGTTCAGAGGAACTATGACAGGATAACCCACCGGTCCAATCAAACCCAGCTATATAACTACATACTCAGTCTAAGTTCTTGGTCCTAGCTCCCAAGAGTAGAGACAGTTTTATAAAGGGTTCCAAAATCCTGTCATGACCAAAATTCTCTATTCACTAGCTTTGTCTAATGAAAAAAAAATTCCTTGTTTTAGCCTTCAAAGGTTACTCTTAAAATGCAAGGCAACACCTGTCACTGTCAGTCAGGAACCTTTTGGCTGTAATTAGCTTATCAACACTGGGTGAAAGGACAGCTGAGTTTTGATAAGAATGAAGATTTCACAGTCTGGAATAGAAAGTAATAGAGTAATTAGGACCTGAATAGCCCCGGATTGGTAGAAGGGTACTATGGAAACCCAATCAGCATTCCAAATAATCAGTTTACAGGCCTGCAGATAAAACACAGGCATGAAGATCATGGATTGCCGGATTGCTGTTAAGAGTCACTGCTCTGTTAATATTAGGTAGAGCAAATTGAGAGATATTTTTCCTGACTTCAAAGAGCTTCTCATCATTGGAAGTATACACCCAGTGGTGGGATGGTCATGGTGAGGGGCTAGAAGAAGTACTGAGGAAAAGGGTAGTCTAATGCAGGTAATAACCCATTTGTGGCCCATGAAATTAATGTAGGGGTCATGATCAGTATTGTTTAATGGAATGGAATGGAATAGAAAGTTTCAAGGTGCATTACACCCAATAACGACATTGTTTAGTGAAACGTTTGTTTCAGTCATCTGTGTATACAAATGTGCCTAAGGGTAACATGGGGATTATGGTAAGAAAAGTAAAACACTGGTTTTGATGACTTTCAGAAACCATAATTTTATTATTCATCTTGCCTCTCCACTTGGTTTTATACCACCTGGTCCAGGGTAGGTGCTCAAAAACTGTTATGCATAATATCAAGCAGAAACAACAGAATCTTGGAATCTTGACAACACTGCATGGTAGGTATTCAATTTTACAGAAGATAAGATTAAATTACCTGTTTATGTTAAATGACCTGTCCAAGGCCACACAGGTGATAAGCTTGTAAGGGCAATATTTGAACCCAGTCAGAACAGGGCTCTACAAGCCCAGATGTAGGGAGTACTCCATGGTACTCTTTAGAAGCTTGATGATAAAACACAAAGATTAAAAGTAGAAATTCATCAAAACTTTTTAGCTAATTAAAAGTCAATTCATGAGGCTCTGATATAAATGGCAATGATTCCAACTTGCCAATTCTCATTATTAAAATAAACAGAACTCTAAATCACACAAGCTAAAGTGGCAGTGCCCGAATGTGGATCCATAGATTGGCTACATTACAATCACTGGAGGAGCTTTATAAAAATACAGATTCTCAACCTTCATTCCTAGAAAATCCGATTGAATAATTATATTGGCAAAAACCCCAAGGCACAGACAAGTTTGGGAACCATGAACCTATTTCCATCCCTAGATAAAAGATCTCACAGTGTTTACCTGGAAGAAATGTTGGAGACCATTTAACCCTTGGATGGCAATAGGTTTCATCTTAAGTGCCAACTGCAAATGATAAATAATACTCCTTGGAGGATCAGTAGAGATAGATTGCAAAGAGCATACAGGCTTGATCAGGAAAAGCCCCAAGATTAATTTACAATGTCTGTTACGGATGAGGAGGTAGGGGAGAGCACTGCTATGATCCAACCCCTTCATTTTCCAGTCCCATAGTGACAAGGGTTTGAAATCTAGGCTTCCTCACTCCTCATCTAGTGCTTTTTTTTTAAGATTTTACTTATTTATTTACAGAGAGAAAGCATGTGAGTATGGTGGGGAGGGAGGGGCAAAGGCAGACAGAGAAAGGATCTCAAGCAGACTTTGCGCTGTGTGTGGAGCCTGACTCAGTATTCGATCCCACGACCCTGAGATCATGACCTGAGCCAAAATCAAGAGTCGGACACTCAACCAACTGAGCCATCCAGGCGCCCTGGTACTTTATTTTTAAAAAAAATTCCATTCTCCTAGTCTGGTGCTTTATTTAAAACAATTTCCACTATCCATTATAAGACATATCAGAAACACTGGTTTCTAGAGTGCCTCCAAGCTAGTATATGGCAGAAAGACAACATTTGCTTTACTTGAAAGATTAAAGCAAATCTTCCCCAATTGTTTCTCCTCATTAATGCCTCAACTACTTTAAAAGGTTGGTAGTATATTTTCTTCCACTATTAGTTATAAACTCTTAAATACTGAGATCCCTCGAGAATTAATAAAAAAAAAAAATCATGCTTAAAAAAAAATCGCCAAGCACCATTTCTTACAGGTTTAAATTTATACTAAAGAATACATGACTAATATAATAGAATACAATATCTTCTCTTGAAAATGGTTTTAATAAAAATATAGAGCATTAAAAAAATGCTGGAAGCCTAAACAGAGAGAAAACACCACTGAGAAAGGGAAAATGTACAAGAGAGGATGCCTGGGGTATCAAGGGACCCAGTTCACTTCAAAACTATGCCTAGAACAGCCTGGTCATAAAATGTGCAACCCTTCAGCTGAGGCCTTAGGCAAACTACTTGACATCAATTTTTCTCATCAGTTAAATACAGGTAGTAACTCCTACTCCTCAAAGCTGTTTCAAGAATTAATCAAGAAAAACTTCATGTTCCAGAAAGGGCTCAGAACATTTCCTGGTATATATAGTTCCACAGTAAGTGTTTATTAATCTACACATTGGACTTGGGCAAAGAACTTCTTATGTACTGAGAAACCCTTACATGAAAATCAAAACTGAGGTCTATTCAACACAGGGTACTATTTGAACTGAGACCCCATGGATCCTCTAAGACTGAAAGTCAAAGCAGGGGTCACAACTCAAGGTACGGCTCACTGTGTTACCTGATGAATGGACATGTGACATCCTTTCCATCTCTATCCACTACTTACTGCCCATCAGTAGTTTCCAGACAGAGGAAGCCCAAACCATGGGAGGCTCCCAGGAAGGTGGCCCATCGACCCAGCTTCTCTAAGCAGTGTTTAGGTGGCACTCAGGAAAACAAGTATTTCTGGCACTGGAAGCTCCATTTGTAGATCAAACGCAACGCTTTCTAGGGAACTAAACATTTTGACTTCTTCCCTTCTCCAGCATGTCTGCCCAATATTTCCAATAGGTACTTTTGAACAACACCTATTCTGAGGTGATATGGTAAATTGCAAAACATTAATTTACTATTAACATAATTACAGGGCTTTTTCTGCTCTCTAGAATTTGTTTAGTGCTTGGGGCCAAATCCCTTTCACTCTCACAATACGTCCTTTGTTTTAAAAAGGAGATACTCTACAGTGTCTGATGGGGGGGGGGTGCCCTTTGAAATTTCCTATTATCACTGTCATAGCTGCCTGTAATCAGAGGCCATGAAATAGACAAAAGGTTTCTTTAAAATGCCTATAGTTTGCTAATAATCAAATGTCTTCCTTTGAGTCTCTCCTCAAAATATATTTTTAAATAATTGCTCAGTCCTAAGCTTTCCCTAATAAGGTTCCATTTAAATAAATTTGGAAATAGTTTCCTTCTTTTAAAGAAAGCCACTCAATTTGGAAATGTCAGATAAAAATACATGTACATTATAAGGCTATCACCTATTTTCAGCTTTGTTTTTCCAGGCTCTCTTTTCCTTTCTTTCTTTCTTTTTTTCTCCTTCTGTTTGCTGTTCCCAGCAGCTTCTGGGAGCTTCCTCACCCAAGAGGACAGGGCTCATCAGATCACAAACAATTTCATCTGTTTTCCTGGCTGTAGCCATTATACGAACAAAACTGGCCCCCATCGCCTGATACAGCCCTTCTGAGTCACCCCAGCTCCCCAAACCCCAGCTGAGGCCACGTGACTGAAATGAAACCAACTTGCCCTTAACTTTGGAAAATTAGCCACTCTCCTCCTTGCTGTGCCATGTCAAAATTAAAGAGTAAACAGAGGTCCCCCCAATCCCCCTGATTGCATTAATCATTCAAATGACGTATTAGCATTCTTCAGACTCTTCTGTTGTGCTTCCAAATTAACACCTCCAGGTTCAAGGGAATAGAAATTAACTGAATTATCTGGCAGCCCCAGATGTCCTAGCATGCTCTTCCTTCTTGCTGATTTAATATGCCTGAAGAACAGTTATGAGGCAGAAACACTGCTAATGGTCAAGAAATAATTTATGACATGTGTAATCGACAGCCTTAGCCCCCTCCCACATTCTGAAGTTGCTGGGATTCCAGGTGAGCTCTGGCTGCCACCACCATTGGCCACGGCCACCTTATCCGCCATCTTTCTCTCCCAGGTCCCCACGAGAGTGCCCGGGTGGCCGGCCCTCTCCACAGCTGGGCGTCAAACTCCCCACTACCAGCTGGGTAGCACCCACCAGCACAGGCAGAGATGGCACGTGGAGTGTGTCCCAGAGCAGGCCGAGCTGGGAAGGGTGTGAGAGCAGAGCCCACAGAGCAGACCAGGGCCTCTGGCGTTTCTCAGCTCTGGCCACTGGCAACCTCCTGTCGAGGCTTGAAAAGGATCAGCGATTCCTCAGAGCTGTGGAAGGCTTTTTAGAACGTTGATGTAATCCTTCACAACAGAAGCCTATTTCCCTTGGGGGTTAATCCTGTCATTTGGGAGTGTCTCCAGGGCATTAAGCCGTAATTGCTTGCATAACTCCAAGAGGCAAACAGGAAGCTGGCGCACACACACATTCACAAGCTTCCTAGAGCAAGCAGGTCCCCGTCCTTGGCATTGCAGCCCTTTCCAAATCAAAGCTCCATCCCCCTACCCATTCTGAGGGGTGGCCCTGAGAGGAAGCAGAAGCCTGAGGGGTCGCCCAGGAACCTCACCCCATCCAGGCTCCCAGCTGCCTGGCTCTCCCGGAGCAGGGAACAGGGGAATGGGGCTAGGGGAGGGTCAATGCAAGACATCACCTGAACACAGAGGCCTCATAATAAGAGGCAGAAATTCAAATGCTTTCTTCATGCCTTGGTGGGAACCGAAACATCAGATGTTTATTAAATGACATAGCGGTGGTGACTACTTTGCACAGCGAGCCCAGAAGTGTATGCTGTCACTTTAAAAAAAATTGAGCCGATGCCAGGCTAGTCATGGTAATGCTCCCATGGCATGATTAGATTCATGCCCAGGGTTGTATTTGCATATGATATTCAGGGCATGATTTTTTTATTGTTCTTAATCAGAGCCGAATGTCAACAAAATAAATGAAGTTGCGAGTTGAAGTGAAATTTTTATCACATCAGGGATGTGCTTTTTCTCCCATTTATCACAGCCCATATTGAGAGAGTGAAATTTTTTGAAAATGTGGTAATCAATGGAAGAGCTCCATATGGCAGGGATCAAAGGTGTTACATAGTGTGTGGTTCTGCTTTATTGCCAGCCAGTACTGTTAATTGGACAACAAGATCAGAGGCAATATTAAAATCCAATTAAATTGATATGAACAGATTGCCAAGTGATGTACACTAATGTATAATTGAGTATCAAGCAAATGCAAGTCCCCATCTTCTGCTTCTACCTCCTGAATAAATGATGGCGCCATAGAGGACAGAAACAAGTTTGCACATTAGCTCCACAGCTCTGGGCTCTCATTTGTTACTTTCAGAGTTGATGACTTTTGGTTTTCCTCCCAGTCTGTCTTAAAGCGACAGACCCTACCCATGCCCCCACCCCCCAAGCCCTCACCCCTCACCCCTCATCCCCCACCTGGGGTGGGTTTTCCACCCTGAAACCATTTTCCCTTTCCCGGACCTGGAAATGAAATCCGCGTTTCCTATGCTTCATTACATGCCTATTATATAGCAGGTCCTAAAGAGCAGCTCATTGATAATATATTGTGCTAGTTGTAAATGATCTGTCCATCCAGAGTGGAACGCTAACACATTTCTGACGCTGCTTCCCAGATATAAATTATAGCAGAATGTTTCTCAACCCAAAAGGAAAGCAAGAGGGCAGAGCCCAGAATGAGCACTGTTGGAATACCTCTTCACACAATGAAGGACCAGAGGAGCAGTTGTAAGAGGGCTGTCCGTGATGTGGATCCCAGCAGTGGATCCCATGGCCAAGCTGGCCGCAGGGGCTGCCAGCAGGAGCTGAAGTGGGCCTCCATTCATTCTACTCCAAACAGGGCAGGGACAGAATCGAGAGGAAGGCAGTCCCTCCCACTCAATTAGAGCAATTAGCTCACAGGCCTTACCAGGGCCAGGCCTGGCTGAATAGGATCCCCCTGCCCCACCATTTGTTATCCGAGCTGAGCTCACACAAATTAATGAGGAGCAGGAATGAGTAAAGCCAAGGGCTGTTGCTGGCAAACACTCTGGGGGCCTCGTCCCTTCCTCCTGTAAGAACAACCCCAGATTACCCCCAACAATAAAACCTGTTAACTTATACAACTTTGCTTAAGAAACAAGCCTGATGGGACGTTGGCAGACTTCCCCGCTGCCAAGCAAGAACTATTGCGGCCAGCCTTGAGCTTCTCAGGATTTAAGCCCACGATGGAATTGTAAACGAGGGAGCAGACTGTTTATTCCAGCAGCCAGATTGTCTCTGGCCATAAAGTTCTGTGTTTGGAAAGTTTTTTTCTCCCCGGTATATTATCCCCCAAAAAATGAGAAAAAAGGATCGGGGAGGGGATATTGAGCAAAGGTCATGTTTTGTTATCATTTATTCAAGCTGCTCAAAGAAAAGCATCGACTTTCCTGGCTTTGAATGGGCTTGCTAATACATAAAACCATTTCAGCATCTCAGAAAGAGAGAAGCCACGAGGAAGCCAAGTGGAGCTGGGGTTGAGGGGGAGAAGCCAGCAGGAGTATTTAGAAGAAAGTATAAGTAACAGGGTTATAACTAGTTTGGAATTTGAGTTGCAAAATTAGGTACATTTCAAATTTTGACCCAATATTTATGTCTCTTTACAAACAGATACACACTTTTAAGAGATTAGATTTATTTGTGGGCCTTAAAAAAATTGAGATGATATCTATGCTCATAAACCAATTTGAATTTTCTTTTTTGGCTTAGAACCGTCCAAACAAGTGGTGGATTCCTGGTCAGCAGGTACTTACTAAGCAACTGTTGAATCAAAATGATGTTTTGTTTTCTTTTTCCCTCCTGACTTAGGTCCAAATAGCCTCAATCTGCAGTACATCGAGAAAGTAGAGCAAAGAGAAACTCAGAGTGAAATCAGACCTACAAGGCACTCAGCAACACCGTTGAAACATGTGAACCCACCCACATGAACCACAACAGATGAAGCTGGCAAAGGCTGGTCTCCCATTAAACAGGGAAAACGAGACCAGCCATCTCTTGCCTAAAGCAGAATTATGCTTTTCAACAAGGCAGCCAGCTCAGGGCTGTGATTCCTCTCTGCTATTATCGTGACAAGAGTTTCCCCACAAATAACAGCAGACAGGCTCCCTGGCACAGGGTATCCAAAGGTCTCTTTGAACCAGAATGAGAAAGCTTCTAGAAGCTACTGTTTGACTTGAGTCATTTCTTGGTGCCTACTTGCCCTTACCATGACTACCACGTTGCCCTAAAAGCAGTTCCAAGAATGGAGAACACGAAACAAAAATAAGGCCCTAAAATATATGAAGGAACTTACTAGAACTTAATGATATTTTAGCAAAATTACACAGTAACTTACAAAACTCAAAAGCCAAGTAGTTTATCTTGAAACAATATCAGCCTCACTTGGGAACAGTGGCCCAATATTTCTGGGCCTGTTCTGACAATCTACATGCGGGAAACCAGAAACTGACGCTTTAGGTGATGTCAGCGACAACAGCTCCTGCTCCCGGCACTGCTCGTGGTGCCAAGCACCATGCCATGCTCTGCATGGCCCTTCCGCTTTCGCTCATCACCACAACCTGCAAGGTGCCAAACACTGCCCTCATTTTTCAGGAGAAGAAACTGACTCTCAGACAAGTAAAGTCACTTCCCTGAGGTTTCACAGGAGAAAAACAAAACTGGAATTTAAACCCAGACCTACCCGACTTTCATCTAAATTTTATTTTCTTATTTCTAGTCTCCACAATCCAGCCTCCCAGCGTTGCTCCAGAAGACTAACCATTCTAAAGTCATCCTTAAACTGCACACTCACCCACCACCACAGTGGATTCAAGATGCTTCAAGAAATGAGTTAGCTATTCCTGAGAAGATTAAGGCAGGTTGTGAGGTGGTTCTGAAGACAAGACATCAGGAATCTAGGGGCCTGGGTGTCAGGATTTCTGCTAGCAAATTCTGTAGCTTCAGCTCCATCACTACCTCTCTCTCCTTATGTCCTTCTATTTCCTTTAGGAGCAGTAGCACCAGCAAGCTGTCTGTCTCTCTTAAATGTGGATTAGCTATAAACACTAAAACCATTTTAAACTCTTCAGGAAAAAGTCCACCCGCATCACCAGTATTACCATATCATCACGTTGTAGTCATAAGGGCTGCTCTCACTTATTCTGATCCTCTTTCCAGGCAACACGACAGGATCTGATCTAGGGAGGGCCATGTGTCTTGCCTTTGCCACTGCAGAAGGTGGTTACGTGTCTCTTCTGAGTAGAGGGTTTAAGAGCAGCACAACCTGCCTTATCCTTTCCTCCTTACAACGGGGATATGGGAATACGTGTTGAAATGAAGCCTCCATCGGCTTAAATCCCAGAGCAACTGGACGAGCTGAGCCTCCCTGCCGACCCATGATGGATGCGTAGCATGCGTGTGAAGTCACAGAGATGTACAGGCTAGTCCGTGACTGCAGCATAACCTAGTGCACCTGACGGATACAAACTGCAGAGAAGACCTGTTTCTGGAGAGTACCAAGAGGGGAAACAGGACAGAAAGTAAAGAAACTGAAGAAAACCCATTCGTTTAAATAATACTTATTAAGCACTTATTTTTGTGACAGAGTATGCTGATGTGAGAGATATACTTTTCTTCCTGAATTCAGAAATTCAAAAGAGCATCTTCTATTAGAAAAACACACAGTGTTCAAGGAGCTGATTTGAAATAGGAAGAATATTTGCCTTTGACAGACACTTTTAACTACAAAAATCAATTTGTAGTCCAGGGAAAAGAATCCCCCTCCCCAAAGTCATCTACAAATCTACCTTTCAAGCAAATCTGGTTAGATGTTTTCATTCTCTTTAATTCTCTGTACTCATTTGTAAAAGTATGGCTAACTACACCTAAAAGAGGGAAAGCCTTAATCTAAATATATTCCAAACATTCCAAGATGGTGACTGCCATTTCTACAGACTTCTGCTAAGGGCTAATATGAAAGACCAGGATTAAAAAAAAAAAATAGAACCTCCACCCCAATAAGGAATCGATCTTTACTACCACTTACAGCCAAATAAGTAAATAAATCAACAAACTTGTGGCATCTGCATTTAATAAGGCTTATATAAACTTCAGTTTTGTTTGTGAGAAAACAATTGTCCATTGTAATAAGCTCACCCGACGGCATTACTATTCTCTTTTTCATCTCCTAGGGGCTTACTTCCCAGTGCCAGTACGGTTTCACATTTCTAGGCAGTGGCACTTCATCATAAATAACCTAACAGCATATAGCATAAAATCTTAGGAAAAACTTTTTTTAGGAGACTTGGCAAGAAAAATATTATGTGAGAAAATGTCAAATTTCATAATCCCATGACTATTTTTTCAAATCTTTTCAATTTTTATACTTGTTTATGAAACTGGAGTTTACCATAAGTAAGCTTCTCCATATATTAGACAGCAGTAATTCATGTCTATAAATATAAATACTTATTTATATGTGTGCATACATATACACACACGTGCACATGCATGCACACACACACACACACACACACACACACACACACAAGCCAAGTTGAAGAGCTATGGGTGTTGAAGGCAAGCCTCCCTCAGAACTAAGTTAGATATTGTGGAATGGTCAGAAGCAGTACTGTGCTAGGAACAGCCCCAGCTCAGCTGCTCCCAATCTTTGTCCTTCAGGCAAACCCTTCACCTCTCTGGACTTTTGCCATTTCACCTACAGAACAAGGAAATCAGGCCAGATGCTCTTGAATGTCCCTTCTTGCTCCTCCGTCCATGGATCTACTACCAAAGCTGCTTCCAGTTTGCAAATGTTATTGGGTAAATTAAAAGTCTGTGTACTTAGAATTCCAACTGGGTAAAAATATGTCAGCCAACAGCAAAAAAGGAAAACTCAAACATGAGAAAAGTTATGATACCAGAATGGTGAGATTGCTGGAGATTTTTCTTCTTTTTTTTTCTTTTTCCAAATTCACTTAATATTACCACTACATTATTTCTATAATTTTATAAATCAAAGAAAAATAAATATAACAATCTGTGAGAGGGGCAGTGTTTATAATTACCCTCAGAGAGCATCAATACATGAACATAATAAACCCCTTATTCGTGTTTATAGGCATATAACATTTACTGCACTCAAATCCATGATTATCAATTCCAACCTTTCCACAACAAAAATCTCTCAAGCAACATCATTTATTTGTCTAAAGATGTCAAATAAACTAGTTTGGCAAAGATTTTCATTTTTCAGTTGTCTGCCTTAGCATCATGCCTACTATAATACATGTCTAATGTCACCCCCCATCTCACCTTGTCCACCTATGCACACATGCTTGTAGACATGACAAAGTTGGCATTCTCAGGTTAATACTTATGCCAAAGGTCATAAAAGTCATGTTAAGCAGAAGCGCCCAGGGAATTCGGGTCTCTCTCTATTACCATATTCTCTCCCACTGTCCAAGTTTTGACAACATAATGTGATTACATAATAACTGAGGCAGGAAGAAAATTAGACACCATACAGGAAACCCAGGTGAGGCCCCCACGGAGTTATCTGAGTTAGTTATTCTGCTGCATGTGAAGTCAGGCAAGAAACAAAATTACAAGCCTTTTGGAGCCCTGAAAATTCCTACTCACTTCCCACTCCACTCCCACCCAACCAAAAACAATCTCTTCCATGGCAGAAATTTTGCCACTTAGAAAATGGTATTTTCTCCAAAACATACACTGATGGTAACAATGAATTACTTTAATCAGCACAACCCTTGGTGGTCCAAAGAATCAAAAATCAGCCACCTTCTGCTCAGTGCATTCTCATTGTCTTAGAATAACGCCAAAAAGTACCTTTTGGAGTCCCTGGCTATAAGGACCTCATTTCTGAATAGAACCATCCTAAACTATTAGCACCCAAAACGCCTACCGTCCATAAAGAGAAATTAAGGTTTTAAAATATCTTTCTTTCAGAATATCTGACTAGCTTTCCCATGATTTCCACATCCTACAAACCTAGGAGCTCACCAGAAAAGCAGGCTCTACCAGTGGCTCTAAAGCCCTTACCTGCAAGATTTCAAATCTGATTGCTGCCAACACTTCTGTTGAAGTTCACAAAGAAAGAAAATGCAACTGACACAGACCCCCTTCCCCACCGTGAGAATGAATTGAGCGTTGATATGCCTCCTCCTACCTCGACAAAATAAAACTGCACAGAGCAGGAAGCCAAGAGGAGTCCTTGGCAACAACCAAAAGAATGAGACAACGGTTTCAGCAGCATTCCCCCTTGCTCATAAGCTTCAATTTTCCATTTCATTATTATTTTGAAGGTGGTTCTTGTCTTCTGCTCCGAGTGATCCAGCTAATACATAAACAGGTATTTTTTGTATCTGGTTTCTTAATATTTTAAACCAGTCCTTGTCCATCAAGATTGGAAGATCCCTCTACCGAAGGGGAGGCAGTAGGTACAGTAAGAATTGCTGGAGAGTTTCTGAGACCATGCACTGAAATGTTCAATGTACCACAGCAGGTAACCACCTAGACTCTGGAGCCAAGGCATATGGGTTCTAATCTCCACTCCACCACCTTGCAGCTGTAATATAAGGCAACTGAGTTCATCTTTCTATGCCTCTGTTTCCTCATCTGCATAACAGGGATAATAACTGTGCCTTCCTCATTGAGTCACTTCGAAGACTAAATGAATACTTACAGCAGTACCTGGTACACGGTGACTGCTACATATTAGCTATTATTATCACCAGTCCAGCCATTGGACATCTTTGGATAAGTAATCACTTTCCCTCCTCAAATCTCAGTGTTTAAAATGAAATTAATCATATACTTATCTACCCAACTTACCTCAAAGGGTTGTTGAAAAAAATCAAATCACCCAATTGATGTGAAAAGTTCTTTGGGATAAAAAAAAAAAAAAAAAAAAAAAAACACCTCACAGTCATATCTGTAAATATATTACTTTTTAATATAATAATAATATACCTCAATCAATTAAAACAAAGTCCTTTGTGCTAGAGGAATTAAAAAGAAATCCTGAATCAGCCAGAACTCCACCATGAGCCAAGTTGAGGGGATGACTTGGAAGGGAATGTGCCAACCTGGTTTTTACTTCTAAAAGTGTATTTGAACCACTCTCTCTTGAATGAGCCTTGAGGATTTATTCAAAGCCCAATCACTGGGGCTCTAAGGCAAATCATCTGTGTTTGCTCTGAGTAGCAAGACAATATGCTTTCTGATCAATTCTACCTTACTACAAGAGTACTCTGAAATCAGAAACATTTTAGTCACTTAGTAATTGCTTGGCAACTTCTGACCCAAATAACCACGCAGGGTGGGGGGTGGGGGCGGCGGTGGTGGTGGCAGATGCTGTTGTCACAACTGCCCAATCCGAAAAGCCACCCAGGCCAAATGATGATTTAGAGTTTGGACCTCACAAAGGCAAGGTACCAGCTCTCCCCAAATGTTTGCTGAACTGAACTTTTGGATTGAAATGACCAGTTGTACTGATGCCAGGTAAACGTGGCTGGAAGCAACCAGATGCCAAATGAGTGAACTCCACTGACTACTAGTCATTCTTTTCTCTATCATCCCCATTCCTTGCTAACACGCATCCTCGACAGTATATACCTTCCCCATACTGCTCCCCCTTTTCTTTTCCCCCTACAGTGCTGTATCCTGGGCTATCAGCCTCGTTTCTACTTATAGGAAGAGCCCACATACCATTTTCAGTAATTGGAATTTTTCCTTCCAAAAAACTTATCCTTCTCTCTCTCTTTTCTTTGACTCACCATGCATGCGCGCAAAGACAGCTTCACTATTACACATTTATGGAAATAATAATAACTGATACTCACTTTACTCTGACCTAGGCACTGACCCCAGTACTTTACATAAATTATCCCACATTAAAAAAATAAATAAATTATCCCACATAATCCCAGAACAAGTCTGAGGTGAAGAATATTATTATCCCCTTTTATATATGAATGGGCTAAGGCACAGAGATGGCAAATATTGTGAGAAGGCCATACGACATTCAAGCGGGAAATCTAGACACTGGCAGAACCAAGAGATGAGTCGACAAAGTCTGATTCACAGAACCCCACATTTTAGCAAAGTGCAGAGTACTACAATATGCAAACACGGGGATGTGTGTCTTCACAATTGTAAAACCTGAAGTAATTTCATTTCACACTGGCCTTCCTAGGGATGGTGACTCACATAGACTTGTCTCAGATCTTTTCAAGGAACACAAGAAAGGACCACTTTAAGGCTCTTTGAGATACAGCATGAGCTTTTAGCTTGATCCCATGGATCCATTTTTTACACACATAAGTCTGTGTGACTATATGAATATTCCTTCCTCCTGTGTACAAACTTTCAGAAACATAATTACACCTTCTGAGTGGAATGCCATATCATTTGTCAATCAAAATGTAGTCAATAGATGGTCAAGAATTTATTGTGCCTGCTCCTGGAAATAGAATGGTGAAGACAGCAGCTATGGACCCTGCCCGGATAGAGATTTTTACAGTCTAGTAGAGAAGACAGACATTGAAGGAATGAATGTAAATAATTTAGGGAACAATGACAAGAAAGCAAAGTGCTCTAAAGAAAAATACAGGGTGCTTTTGGGAAAATGGAGGGAAGGGGAGAGGTAGCTAATTTCCTTTAAGCCCATGACATCCTTCTTGGAATTTGAACTGAATGCTTTCAAAATTGCCCCAAATCCTGAAATCACTTAATAAATATTTCTGAATTAATATCCTAGACAAGGGAAATGAGGTAATGCTTGTAAACCAGAGAAACACGTGGCAGTTTTTTTATACTCCCAGTGTTGGGAGAAAGTTGAAATGAGCTTGAACAGAGAATGACAAGAAATACAGGGCACCCTTTGCTGTGGTTACAGCACTAGCCACACTAGCCGGATTGTTTGGGGCCTCACTTTCATGAGGCTTAATACAATCAGGAAGGGCTTAGATGTCCAGCCACGATAAATACCCCATCAGGAGTCTGATCAAGGAGACAACCAAAACCCAACCAGCCCAGGCTCTCTTGCAGTGCCCAGACACACATGTGGGCAGTTCCATCGGCCAAAAATGCTGCTCCCCTCTGGGGGCTCCCCAGTCCCCACCAATCAACACATTCTTAAAGTAGCCTGGGGCTGCTGAAGCTCATAATCAGACCTGGGTTGGATTGCAAACATCTCTATAATGCCAGTGCTAGCTAACATGATTAGGCACAGAGCATTAGCCAAATAAAAGGGATGAGAGACAAGGAGCCAGAAAGACTGAGAGATAGAGAGAAGTAAAGGAGTATGTAGTTTTCACAAGGGGAAAAAGGAAGTGGGAAAAGGCCCTGTAACTGCCCTGAAGAGAGGAAATTAAAAGTCAAAGGAGCACCAGAATTCAAATCATTTATTGCTTATCCACCTGGCCAGTCAGGTAGTTAACCAATATTGAGGACCTGCCATATGCCAGTTCTCTGCACTGAAGATGCTGCAGTGAACAAATAGGTATGACCCCTGCCTTCGTGAAGCTCATAGCCTACCAGAAGGCAGACTCAAAACAAATGCCTTTACAGCCCAACATTTAAGGTACCCACCAAGACTGTACATACTCCCATAGCAGATATTTTGGAGGAGGGAATGAATAAATGAATGAATGAATGAAAATAAACAAATGACTATCCTACTGTGGTGGTGAATTCCATGGTGGTATCAACTTGGCTAGGCTATGGTGCCCAGCTGCTAGATGTTGCTGTGAAAGTAATTTTTAGATGTAATTAATATTTATGGTCACTGAACTTTAAGTAAAGCAGATTACCCTCCATAGTGTGGGTAGGCCCAATCAGTTACAGGCCTTAACAGCAAAGACCAAAGTTTCCAAAGGAAAAAAAAAAAATCTACCTCAAGACTGGAACATAGAAATTCTACCTGAGGGGCAGCCCCAGTGGTTCAGCGGTTTAGCACCACCTTCAGCCCAGGGTCTGATCCTGGAGATCAGGGATCCAGTCCCACATCGGGCTCCCTGCATGGAGCCTGCTTCTCCCTCTGCCTGTGTCTCTGCCTCTGTGTGTATGTGTGTGTGTCTCTAATGAATAAATAAAATCTTAAAAAAAAAATTCTACCTGAATTTCCCACCTGCTGACCACAAATTTTAGACTTTAGACTCCCCACAACCATGTAAGCCAATTCCTTAAAATCTCTAAGGACAGATATAGATATACAGATAGAATATAACTCAATAGGATATATAATAGGAGATAGATAGATAGATATCCTATCGGTTCTATTTCTCTGGGGAACCATGTCTAATACATCCGTTATATATGCACATTAATTGTAAGGCAGGCCTTAATTCCAGGAATGTTAAAATCTGAAAAGTTTTATTTCTAAGAATTGAGGCAATAAGATCATTGTTCTTCACTAAACGATAGCCAGCATATTGAGGACTGCAAAGAAGAAACAGAATGCTATAGCAGTGAGCACAGAGACCTCCATCCCTACCCCCCCACACCCAGGAATCTGGGAGTGCCAGAGTGCTGAGTGGGCAAAGACAGCAAGCATAGGCATCACCAGCTAGAAGACAAGATGAACTCAAGCAGCAGAGCAGAAAGGAATTCTGATAAAGTACCAGGAAACCTGAATGTGCTGCCCACAAACTCACCCCCACCACTCAAGGCCATGTCCAACTCCCACTACCCAAAGCCCAATACCCTAAATGAGCCCCACCAGTCTCTTCTCCAGGTCCTGGGAGACTTCACCCATGGGCTCAGGCCTCCAGCTTTCCCATCCTGAGAAGGAAAGCCAAAAGCAGCGAGCCCCCACCCTACTTGCACAATCCCAAAAGGGTTAATTCCTTACTCCCCACCCACACACACACACACACACACACACACACACATTGTAAGTAGTGGCAATCTTTCCTAATCATTTCCATTTCTATTCCTCTTTAATTCTCCCGTTCCCCTCTTTGTTTTCATGACCTGTGGGAACCTGAACTCCAGCTGGAGGTAGAGTCTGCCTTTATACTTAAAGCAGATATTTAAGCAATTATCCTGTCACTGGGCCTTGCCTTGCCTCCTCCATATGGGTCGCTCCCAAGCAAGGCATTTGGTTTCTCCTTTGTTCCTGGTGCATGGAGTAAAATTATTCCAGAAAGCCCTTGCCCTTGAGCAACAGGGGTGGGAAGATGGGGGTAAATTCGGCTGGGGACCCTCAATGTCAAAAAGGAGGCAGGGAATGGCGACTTGGACAGCTGTCAGCCTCTCTGGCTCTGCCCCAACCCATGCTGAACATGCTTTCTCCACCTAGCAGCAGAGCGGGTAAGAAGGCTCATGTCCGCTCCCAGACACGGAAGCTCAGGTGATGGGAAAGGACAGGGCTGTGCCAGTGCAGTGAACTCTGCCTGCTGCCCTGGGCTGCAGGTGCACACGCTTCCCTAGGTCCCTGCTGGCCCTGCATAGGAGCCAGTGATCAGACGGCCAAGAGACACAAGTAGAGTCGTGTCCAGTTTGCTGTGACCGGAAGGGACCACTGCAGAACACAGGGGTATCCAAAGAGAACCTTCAATATTATCTTCCTGGGGCTGTTGGAACAAATTACCACTGAGTGACCTAAAACAATGGAAATTTATTCTTTCACAGTTATGGAGACCAGAAGTTCAAAACTGGCAACGCGGGCCAAAGCTCCCTTGGGAGCGACTATGAGAGACCTCCACCCTTTGCTCCTTCCAGCTGCTGGAGGCTAAGGGCATTCTTTGGCTTCTGGTTGCATCTCTCAGATCTCTGCCTCTACAGCTGCACTGCCGTCTCCACCGTATATACATTTATATTGAACCTTTCTCTGCCCTCCTCTTCTAAGGACACTTGTGATGCCATTTAGGGCCCACCTGGATAACCCAGAGAAAACTTCTCATCTTAAAATCCTTAATTTAATCACATCTGTCAAGACTTTGAGACAGAAGGGTAATGTTCATAAGTTCTAGGAATCCTAGGGACTGGTATGGCTGGGACAGGGATCATTATTCACTCTGCTCTCACTTACGTCTACTCTATCTCAGAGTAAAAGAGGGGGCTAAGAGGGAACCCTCTCTCCCATCCTAAATTCCCACGGATTGAGGGGGAACAAGGGTCTTATCAGGTAAGCAGTGGGCCAAGCACCTTCATAGACAGAGAGGCCGGAGAGTAGAGTAGTTGGGTTTTAAACCCCACGGTCAAAAAGACTGTGTAGAATTGAAGGTCATTAAAGGAGGTCTGGGCTAAATTTTATATCCACCACTTGCCAAAAAATGTGGCTTTGAACTAGCTAACCTGGACATGTCTAAACTCCAATTCCTGAATCTATACAATGGGCACAATAATCCCTACTTCAGTGAGGGCTAGAAGGATAATTACTGAGCCTTTACCACGTGCCAGATATCATGGTCAGCACTTTGCAAATATTTTCTACTTGAATCATTAGAGAGATGTATAAGGTCAGTATTGTTATCCCCATTTTGCAAATGAGTAAAGAGAGACTCAGAGAAGTTACATGATATGCCCAAGAAGATCACACAGCATAAAATAACTCCCAGAGCCTTATTCTGTAGCCAAGTTTGACTCCAAAGAAAAGTAACCCTGATTCTCATCCCTGGATGTACACTAGTAACACCAAGGAGTTCTTATCATATGGACATGGCCAGCCCCTCTTGATTACTTGGATCAGTATCTCTGAGGGTAGGGCCTGGGTGTTTGTTAAAAGCCCCTCAGGTGATCAATGCACAGCCAAAGCTGACAACCACTCAGCTAAATAAACCCTTCTCGTCCTCCGGCTAGGTAAGGGCAGGCCTTCCTACACGCCAGAGACCACCCCCAGCCAAAGTACCGGCTCTCTGATTGCCAATTGCGCATCCTCGGTTAGCTCTTCTTGATAGCCCTGATACCTGATGTCAAGAAACAAAGTCCTTCCTTGCTAAGCAAAGAATGTTCTCAGTTATGCATTCATTTATTTACTCACCTAATGAATGCAAACTCCAGGCTGCTTTATTTCTAGCCTCAAGTACCTGGCACCTAGTAGGTCTTCAGCAAAAATCATTATTTCATTCAGGTCAGGCAGTTATAAAGGCTTCTTTGTTATTCACCCTTTAGATATATTTTTGTTCCCATTTTGTCTAATTTCCTTTGCCCCTTCAAGACAGTTCCTAATTCTTTTTGCCCTCATTCCAGGAATCACCCTGTGTGGGCTAACTCCTGCTCTCCCCAAGTCCTGACCTACCACTTATAGTGGTCTAAATGGCCCCCCAAAGATATCTTCATTCTAATCCCTAGAATCTGTAAGTGTTAGCTTACTTGGAAAAGGTGCTTTGTAGATAGAGTTAACTTAAAGATCTTGAGATAAGCACATTATCCTAGGCTACCTGTGTGGCCCCCTAAATGCCACAGCAATTGTCTTTATAAGAAAGATGCAGAAGAGGGGCACCTGGGTGGTCCAATTGATTAAGCATTCAACTCTTGGTTTCAGCTCAGACCATGATCTCAGGGTGATGCAATCAAGCATCTCTGCGCTTAGTGCAGAGTCTGCTTGAGACTCTCTCTCCCTCTGCTGCTCCCTCTTGTGCTCTTTCTCTCTCTCTCTAAAATAAATCAGAAAGAAAGAAAGAAAGAAAGAAAGAAAGAAAGAAGAAAGAGAAAGAAGAAGAAAGAAAGAAAGAAGAGAGAAGAAAAGAAAGAAGAAAGAAAGAAAGAAAAAAAAGAAAGAAAGAAGAAAGAAAGAAAAGAAGCCGGAAGGACGGATGAAGTAAGGATTAAGACCGGAAGCAGGAAGTAATAAGTACTGCCTCCCCTCCCCACTACCACTCCCTCCACTCCCTCCCGCCCTCCCCTCCCTCCTCCGCCCCTTCGCCCTCCCCCCCCCTCCCCTCCCTCCTCCTCCCTCCCCCGCCCTCCCTCCCACCCTCCCTCCCTCCCGCCTCCTCCCCCCCCCTCCCTCCTCCCGCCCGTCCCCCTCCCCTTCCTCCTTCCTTCCTTCCTTCCTTCCTCCTCCTTCCTCTCCCCTTCCTTCCCTTCCTCCCCTCCCTCCTCCCTCCCTCCCTCCCCCCTCCCTCCCTCTCCCTCCCTCCCTCCCTCCCTCCCTCCCTCACCTACCATCCCTCCTGCATTGACAAGGCAGTGCGACCACAGAAGCAGAGATTGAAATTAGCCAAGAAATACCCATGCCACCAGAAGCTGCAAGAGGAAAGGAAGACACTTGTCCCTCAGTGGAAGCATGAGACTGCTGACACTTGATTTTGACCCACTGATAGTTATTTTAGACTTCTGGCCTCCTGAACTGGGAAGAACAGTCTGTTGGTAATTAGTTCTAGCCGCCATAGGAAACCAATACACCGCTTATCCTAAGCTATTCTTTGTGTCCACCTCAGGGCTCTGACCACACCCAATCTAGCACCCAACATTTGGTCCACACCATGCCAGGTTATGGTCTCACACCACCACTCCAGAGAAGCTTTTAATCATCCTGCTCACTCCATGGAGCAAGGGTCTAGGATATCCTCAGTCAGCCAAATGGATACATTGCCAGATACCAAGTTCAGGGTCTACAGGACTAGATCCTGGGTGAAAGAAATAGAATACAAGATTGACTCCAAGGGACCATCAGATCCCTTCCACAGGCAGCCCAGCAAGTCCTTTCATGTGCTGGAGAATGGCAAGAGTGGGGTCAGGCTTGGAAACTGCAGTAAAAAGCTGGACCCCCTCCTCCCCCCACTTCTCCTGTAGCCTCTCTTTTTCATCTCTCCCTGCAAAGGATCATGGGTCTTCCATCACCTTCAGGGACAATCCCTCATATTTCTATAGCACTTAGTGCTTTTGCAAAAAACTTCTACATTCATCACTTCACCCCACCTATGAGGTAGGTGGGAGTGCTACTGTCCTATTTTACATGTAAGGTTTGAAGACTGAACTGAGGTCCAAAAGTTTTGAGAGCTAACCCAACAATCCACCTAACACAACAGCAGATCTTCTAACTCTGAATCCAGTGCTCCACCTCGTTCACTTCATTCTTGCCGATGTGCCTCTGGGGCTCACAAACAGACTGTACCAGTACAGAAGGACTGCCACCTCAGTTATCCTAATCAACAGCTCACCCTCCAGCACACTTCACACGGATTAATTCATGTACTCCTCACCGCTGCCCTCAGACACAGGTACTAGTCATCATCCTCAGATTCTAAATGAGGAAATCAAGGCACAAGGAAATTTAACAATTCATCCCAGGCTTAACTGGAACATCTGGAGGAAGTCAGGATTTGAACCCAGGCAATTTGACCCAAGTCTGTCTCAACCCAAAGGAAGCTCAGAGACTACCCCAAGAACTGTTTTCTCAGAGCCGGAGTTCTGCAAGAGTGTATTAAAAAGCAAGGATGTTCTAAACACTCTTCAAAATAAAGAACCAGAAGCAAAGTGTAACTAAATTAGTCCTTTAGAATGAAAGTGAGAGTGCTTTGAAATTCCTATTGGAAACTCTTTCCACCAGATGTGTCCATTTGTAATGTGGTCATCATTAGGCACACGTGTTTGCTCTGTGTGTGTGTGTGTGTGTGTAAGTGTGCGTGTGTGCATGCACTCGGGTACTAACATAGAATGAGATGAGTGGCAGACCTTCCAGATGGTTCACCAGAAACCTTACATCAGGGCTTTCTCAGTGCCCCTGCTCCATCAAAGGGACTTTGAGTTTGGAGTCTGAGTAAATTAACAACATCCCTGTTCTTTATTTATCTCCATTCTGCCTGTGATAAATAGCCCTGGGGAGTCCTTCCTATTTCTGAGTTGAGAGAAAAATGAAACATCCCTGCCTACATTTCACACCGGTATAGATAGAAGGGTATTTATTTCAAGCTAGCTATACTCTAGCATTATAGTATGTGTTTCAATCTCCCCAAAGTAACAATTGTGCTCATGGTCATCATTCCAAAACCTTACTAGTGACCTTGACCAGGTGGGGCAGGATGCCAGTGCTATGTAGGAAGAACTACGCCTTCACTATAAAACTGACAGTATAATTCACAGGTCTAATGCATACAGCGTACAGATCAAGAATAATGCTGACACTGGCTGAAAGACGGATTTGGGGAGGTCTTCCAGTTGAACCCTTTCATCATATAGGTGTGAAAACTGAGGTCCAGAGATGGGAAATGATCTGTCCAGGATTACACAGCAACAAATAGCTGTGCCTGCTTATATTGGTAGATTAGGAATCTTGAACAAACTTTCATGCAGAGAACAACCCAAAAATCTGGGTAATATATAGAAATTACCTGGTACTGGAGATGTTCCAAAACAGACGAATTACAGAACCAAATCTGAGTGATAAAAAGAAAACCCAGAGAAGTCAGTTTGTCATTTGAAGCTACTTTTCCCCACACCCTAGGGGCTCAGCCAACTCCAGTACAGGTGGTTGAGAGGTGTAAAACTTAAAACCTTTTGGGAAATTGTCTTGTGACAGAAAAAAAAAAATCAAGTTCAGGATCAGCAAGGCAGAAAGGCTAGTGAATTTTGGGTTGAGTCATGAAAAGGATATAACCTTATCATTGGAATAAGGTTGAGTAAAATAATAAACCAGTTCTCACAGGAACCAAAAGCCAAGTTTGAATATCTATCACTGATTAGATTAAGGTGAGCCTGGATTTCTGAGGGCTCCCAGTTTCCAGTAACAAGTAAATTGAATACTCTCTAAAGTAAAATACCTTAGGCTAAGCCTCAAATTATCTTTTTTTTTTCCATATGCAATACCTGGTACTCAATCAAAAATAACCTAGCATACAAAAGGACCCAGATAATAGTTATCCGAGACTTTAAAATAACTATGCTTAATATATCCTAATAATTGAAAGCCAAAATGAAAAATTCAGCCAATCAACTGGAAACTACTTTAAGAATGAAATAAATACACTAAAAATATAATACTAAAACTAAAAGAACTACAGTTACTAAATTTTTTTTAATCAATGGAAGGTCTTAACAACAGACTAAATGCAACTGGAAAGTTAATTAACTAGAAAATACAGTCAGAAGAGAATTCCAAAACAGAACAATGAAAGATAAAAGGATGGAAAATAGAGAAAAGAACATACAAGATATCAAGACTTACATAGGAAGAAAAGGTCTAAGTAATATAACTGTTATCATAGAAGAGAAAATGGAGGAACAGTAATATATAGGAACATTTTCCAAAACTGCTGATACACAATAAAAGCACAAATTTACAAAGCACTCACTATGAATATCAAGCAGGATAAATACCAACTTAATTTTTTTTTAATTTTTTTATCTAGTTATAAAAAAAAAAGCCACTTATCATTAACACAAAAAGAGGGTCTTGGAATTAAAACAGGAAAAATGACAGAAGCAACAACAGAATTCACATCTGACTTCCCATAAGAGCACATTATCATAATGTAACAATATATAATGTAACAATATCCTAAAAGTGCTGAGAATATAACAGCCATTCCAAAATCCTATACCCAGCTAAAGTGTCACTGAAAACTGTCAGTGAAATCAGGCTATTTTTCACACAAATAAAAACTGAGAGAATCTATCAGTAGACCTGAACTAAAGGAAATGTCTATACACAGAAATATGCCATCCCCAGCAGAGCCTTAAAGATGCAGGAAGACATGAAGAGCAACAGGAAGGGCAAAAACATGGATAAGCTAAATGAATAGCTACTCTATAAAATAATAATTTTGTTTTGTAAGATTCAAGATATCTATAAATTAAAAGTATCATGGGAGCATACAAATTGAAAGGGGGAAAATATACAGTATTCTAGGCTCTTTGTTTTGACCAGTGACTGATAAAAGTTCTCATTTATTTTATATTTGTCCTGTCAAATATGTATCTGTAAATTTTTTTAGTATCTGCTATTATCACCAAAAATATAACAAAGTAATAGAAATAGAAAATGACATAATAAAGAATAAACTGAAAAGAAAGCAAAGGAGAGAACATGAATAGGTTAGACAAACATAAAATAAAGAGTACGTATGTATATTTAAACCCAAATATGTCCATAATACATTAAAAGACAGATGGAAAAAATACTCGACAGAGAAATATTACCAGACAGGATAAAAATCTGAAATTCCAAAAATATATGCTGTCTAAAAGTGACACTCATTAAATATAATCATACAAAAAGGTTAAGAAGATGTAAAATACATATATACTATGCAAATATTAATGAAAATAAAGCTGCCACAGCTAAATTAATGTCAAAATAGGATTTTAGGTAAAAATCATTCACTGAAATAAAGAGGGACACTTCATAATGATAAAAGAAATTCACCCGACCAGAATAGCATAGTGTTTTAAATTGATGTATGGGTATTAATATAGCCAGTCACCACTAGGCCAGATTCAAAGTGATGAAAAAAGAATGTCCCTGTCTTCACAGGATGATCTTAAATGATGATAAGGAAAGGAAAAAGGGGGAAAAATGAAAAAGACATGAGGTGAGCCACAGAGATAGAGAAGAGAGAGACAGAGAGGAAAAACTAAAAAGTGATCTGGATATGAAGGGGGAAAATCTGGGAAAAATAAAATAGAAGAGGGAGTAAGGAGGAGGGAAAAAGGAGAGAAAACAACTGGAAGTAAAATGAAAATGTGTTCAGAGGAAAAGTATGGAGTCAACGAGTGTCCACAAATGCATCTCCTTCACAGAAGTTCAGCTTTTTAGCACCTGGGGTCAGACTTTCCTGTGGCATAAAGAGTAACACCTGTTAATAAGCTTCTGGCTTTGTTAATTTCAAAGAGGAACAGTCATGATCATGACCACCTTTCTGGCTTCAAACCTTGCACACAAATATGGTGCTTTCCACACTACGTGATCAAGAACAATCATTCATTCCCTACCTGAAAAATTAGAAGTGAGAGCACAACTAGCTACAACCCACCCCAGCCATACTGCCAGAAGCCCAGTCTTCTTGAGGCCTATCAAAAGTAACCAGAGAAGCTAAACCCAGGATAGGACTCAACTAAATCCTGAACTCAATTTCTAAACCATTTTCCCCAGATGGGAGTTGACTTCCGGGTGAACATGACAGGGAAGACTGGGAGCAAATGTATATCTGTTGTTCTTTATCTGCACTGAATGCTTCGTTGTTTTGCTGAGCTCAAAAGTGGGTCTTTTTTTTCAGGGGGAGAGAGGCAGGGAGAGTTGTCACTCATTAAATAAAGAGCTTTTTCATACAGTTTGGAAAATACTGATGCCCAAGACCTTCAGGTAGAACTCTATTTAAAACACTGACATACCATTCCTAAAAATTAGGTAATCTTGGAGGAATAATTCATTTATTCAACCAATAATGACAATACAGTGATAAGCAAAGCAGCACTGACATTCTAGAGAAGAGAATATAAAAATAATTACAACTTATGATGAGAGATGGGACAAAGAATAACTGGGGAGAGAAGAAAGCCAACTTCAGAAAGGGTGGTCAGGGGAGGTTTCCCTGAGGAGGTGACACCTCAAGGAGGAGTAAAGGATGAGAGAAGCCAACCATATATGGACCAAAGAAAACTTTCAGGAGGAGGAAATGCATGAAAGAGACCTGAGGTGGGAAGGGACTTCTCGGTGTGTTTGAGCACCAGAGTCAAGTCCAAAGTTTGTTGGTACCTGAGGGAAGGTACAGTGGAAGGAGAAGTCAGGGCAGAGAGCATGCAGAGCTTATTGGCCAAGGTCAGAAGTTTGTGTTTTATCCTGCCAGCTATGGAAAGCTTCCAAAATGTTTCAAGTAGAGGAGTGACTTGATCCATTAAACAAATGCAAAAGTCACAGCCCTCAAGGGCAACTGCAGGAGGAACACTGAAACCTGGAAAAGAACTTCCTGGCTAAGACTGGTTGGCACCAGAGCCTGTAACAAGCAAGACATCCCTGCCCCTGGGCTGAGAAAGCCCAGCCTTTACTTGCCTGAAATGGTCTAAGATGGATGAATGTTCCTTAGGGAGGGCAGAGCCTGGACTATGTGACTAAGAGGTTGTTATTGTGGCTTTAATTACACTGTTGGGGTTATTCCCAAACATAATGCTATAACAGTATTTCTGAGCATTGATTCCATTCAAAGGTGGACAGGGAGGTCTTATCAAATAGAAGATACCACAGAGTCAAGCCAGGTAAACTATTTACCTCAACCAAGAGAAGCAAATACAAGCCAAGCCTGAAAAGAGAAACAGGAGATTCTGATGCTGCAGAGATTTTGATCAATGTTTCTCTCCCAATATTTCTCTCGTGTGGTCCATGACTTATCTGCATCACAATCACCTACAGGATTCATTACAAATGCAGATTCCTGGTCTCCCCCAACCCAGACCTACTGAATCAGAATGTGGCTTAGAATTTGAAATGGATCTCCTTTGGCAAATGCATTCCTACCTGTTTAATTATTAGTATAATATAATGTAAGGATAGAAAAACACTACTGGGTCTTCTAAACCCCCCCCCCAAAGCCCTGAGCATCTCTCTTATTTTAATGAGTCTCAATTTTAATTTGCATAAGTATGGATATTTAATAAAAATTTTAATTTGTTTTGTTAAGAAATATAAGTTGCTTTAATATATTTTTGCTGTTTCTTAATAGCTTATTGAGGTATAATTAACATACAATAAACTATGTTTAAAATGACAATGATAAATTCTGACATACACAATCATGACATCATCATCACAATCAAGATAGTGTTTCTTCATGCCCCTTGATAATCCTACTCTCATGCCCCTCTTCCCCTTTACCCCATTCCCAGGCAACCACTGATCTGCTTTCTTTCACTAAAGATTACTTTGCATTTTCTACATTTTTTTAATAAATGTAATCATACATTATGTCCTCTTTATTTGTCTAGCTTCTTTCACTCAGAATAATTATTTTAAGATCCATCCATGTTGGGACACCTGGCTGATTCAGTCAGTAGAGCATCCAACTCTTGATCTCAAGATCGTGAGTTTGAGCCCCAAGCTGGGGGTAGAGAACACTTAAATGAAACTTGAAAAAAAAAAAAAAAAAGATTCATCTATGTTGTACATAAGGTTTATTTTATTCCTGCATAATGATCTATTATATAGATATACTACAATTTGTTCATTGATTCAACTGTTGATGGACACCTGAGTTGTTTAGACTTTTTGGCAACTACAAAAACTGTTATCAACAGTCTTTACATGGGCACATGCTTTCACTTCTCTTCAACAAATACCTAGAAGTAGAATAGATGGGTCATCCCATATATGTACATTTAACTTTTTTTAAAAACTGCAAACTGTTTTCAAAAATCTTTTATCATTTTGCATTCCCACCAGCAGTGTATGAAAGCTCCAGCTGTTACATATACTGCCAAAACTTGATCAGTAATTTTTATTTTAGACATCCTTGTACATGAACAATGGTAACACACTGTGGGTTTTTTTTTCACACTGTGGTTTTAATGTACATTTCCCTTATGACTAACAAGGTGGATCAATAAAAGCATGGATATTATCAGTTATCAATATATCTTCTTTGGCAAAATGTCTACTTAAACCTTTTACCCAAGGGAGAAGGGTTATTTCCTTACAACTGAATGTTGAGATTCTTTACATATTTTGGATACAAACCCTTTATCAAATATGTGATTTACAAATATTTTCTCCCTGTATATAGCTTGTCTTTTTATTCTGTTAATAGTGACTTTTGAAGAGTACATTCTTAATTTTGATTAAATCCAGTTTGTTGAGTTTTTTTCCCCTATCAATCATGCTTCTGAGCAGATCTAACCCCAGGTAGAGAAAACCTCCTATGTTTTCTTCTAGGTCTTCTTTATTAGATTTTATTTTAGGTCTATAACCCATTTTGAGTTAATATTTGTATATGGCATGAAGTGAGAGTTGAAGTTCTTTTTCTTTTATGTAGATAAACAATGGTTCCAGTGCTATTTATTAAAAAGATAATTCTCTTATCACTGCATTGTCTTTGAACTGTTGTCAAAACTCAACTAACAAAAATGTGTGTCTATTTCTCAGCTCTATTCTGTCCCATTGATTTATCCTTATGCTGATACCACACCATCTTGATTATTGTAGCTTTTATTATAATAAATCCTCCAACACTCTCCTTTTTTCAAAGTTCTTTTGAGTATTCTAAGACCTTTGCATTTCCATGCAAACTTTAGAATCAGCTTGCCAATTTCTACCAAAAAAAAAAAAAAAGCCTATTGCAATTTTGATTGAACTTACAGATCATATGGGCAGAACCTTAACAATATTGAATTTTTCAATCCATGAGCACAGTATACCTTTCCAATTATTACATACGCTTTGATTTCTCTTAGCACTGTTTTCTAGCTTTTAGAGTACAGGTCTCATGCAACTTTTATCATATTTGTCCATAATATTTCATACCTTCAATGCTATTGTAAATTGTATTTTTTATTTCAATTTCTGGTTTGTTGCTAGCATATACAAATGTACCTGAATATGTATATTGCTCTTTTACCTTGCAACTTTGTTAAATTCACTGATTAAGTCTAGTAGCTTTTTTGTACATTTCACAAGATTTTCTACATTGGTAATCATGCCATGCACAATATCTGAAGATCTTTTTATATTTTTTCTTTTATTGTTTCTTTTTTTGCCATATTGTACTGCCTACACCCTCCAGTAAAATGACTACAAGAATGGACATTCTTGTCTTGTCTTCCATCCTTGTCTTGACATTCTTATCTTGGAGCCTTCCAAACAAGGCTCAAGAAAATCACTGGAGAAAAGCATCCAATCTGATACCACTGCTTATGATGTCAGCTCTACATTTTCAAAGATATCCATTATTGTTAGGAAGTTTACTTCTATTCTTTGTTTACTGGGTGCTTATATCAGGAATGACGTAGAATTTTGTCAAAATGTTTTGTTTTGTTTTGCATCTATTGAAAGGACATTTAAGGTTTTTGTTTTGTTTTGTTTTGTTTTGTTTTTAATTGCTAAATCGGTTAATTCACTTGTTTAACTTTCCGGAGATAAACACCACTTGGTCATGATATATTATTATTCTTTTATATGTTATTGAATTTGACTGCTAACACTTTAGTAAGAATATTGCATCTATGATCATGAGTACTGGCAATCCATAGTTTTATCTTCTCATAGTGTCTGTCTGAATGTGGTATTACTCCCATTCTGTTTCATCAACTGAGTTGAAGACTATTTTATCCTCTTCAATTTCCTGGAAAATTTTGTGTAGAATTTTTTTTTTCTTTTTTTCTTAAATGTTCAGTAGAATTCTTCACGAAACTCTCTGGCCCTGGAGTGTTCTATGTAGGAAGGTTTTAAACTATAAATTCAATACCTTTTATGTAGAATTATAAGGTTACCTATTTCTTCTTGAATGAGCTTTGGTAGTTTATATCTTTTCTATTTAAATTAAGTTGTAGAAATACTGGCATAAAGCTCCCCTTTATTATCCTCTAAATATCTGCAAAATCCAGAGTGATATTACCACTCTCATTTCTGATGTTGGTAATGTGTGTCTTCTCTTCTTTTTTCCTTATGACTCTTACTAAAGATCTATCCATTTTTATCGATCTTCCTAAAGAGCCAGCTTTGAGTTTCATTGATTTATCTCTATTATTTTTGTTTTCTGTTGATTTCCACTATGATGTCCAATACTCTTGTCTTCTCTTTCCTTTGGGTTTCAAATGTCTTTCTCA
Organism: Canis lupus familiaris; assembly: GCF_011100685.1. Lineage (NCBI taxonomy): Eukaryota > Metazoa > Chordata > Mammalia > Carnivora > Canidae > Canis > Canis lupus. Next base: position 61,666,529 of record NC_049231.1, read on the forward strand.
TTTTAATTTCACAAAGTGGTGGTTGAGGTCATTAGTTTGCAACTTTTTCTAATACAGATATTTAGTGCTATAAATTTTCCATTAAGACTATGTAGCTGTTTCTCACAAATTTTTATTTTTTTATTTTTTCTCAGTTAAAATAATTTTTACCTTTCCTTTTTTATTATTTTTTTGACCCATGACATTTTTAAGTGTGCTATATAATTTTGAAAAACCTGGGAGCTTTCAAAATATCTTTGATATTTAGTTCTAATATACTTCCTTCATAATCAAAGAACACACATTGATTTGAACCCTATCAAATTTATTGAGGCCTGTTTTATGATCCAGAATATGGTCTATCATGGTAAAAAATATTCTGTGTAAACTTGTAAAGAATGTGTATTCTGCTGTTTTTGGGTAGTGTGAACTATAAAATTCAATTAGAACAAGTTGGTTCATAGTGTTGTCCATGTCTCCCATAACCTTGCTGATTTTCTGTCCACTTGTTCCATGAAGAAGAAGGGAGAAGGGTGTTGAAATTTCTGATTAATATTGCATAATCTAGGGGCACCTGGATGGCTCATTGGTTGAGCATCTGCCTTGGGCCCAGGTCCTGGGATCCGATCCCTCATCAGGCTTTCCACAGGGAGCCTGCTTCTCCCTCTGCCTATGTCTCTGCCTCTCTGTGTCTCTCATGAATAAATAAAATCTTAAAAAAAAAAAAAGATTGTGTAATCTCTTTCTTCGTGTAGTTGTCTCAGTTTTTGTTTCTTTAGGATTATAATATCCTATTAAGAAATTGGCACTTTTGCCACTATAAAATGAACCCTTTATCCTAGGCAATATTTTTTGTTCAGAAATCTACTTTGTCTGATATTAAAGTACCCACTCCTGCTTATTTCTTTATTAGTGTCAGCATGTCACCATTTTCCATACTTTTGTGTCTTTGATCTAAAATGGAATTTTTACAGATGATATAGTGTTGGGTCTTGTGTGTGTGTGTTTTTTAATGAAATCTGACAATTTCTGTCTTTTGATTGGGATTTTTGGGCCATTTACATTTACTGTGATTAATGATATGGCTGCATTTTAACCTCTTATATTGCTGTCAGTTTTATCTGTCCCATCTGTTCTCTTTTACTTGTTTCCTACATTATTTTGGATTAACTGAATATTTTTTCACAATTCTATTTCATTTGCTTTTTTGCTTATTAGCTGTAACTATGTTACTTTAGTAATTTTGGAATTTACCTTATTCATCTTTATCATATTCAACCTTTGTGATAATGGTACCACTTCAAAGAGAAGTATCTTACAACTTTGTACTTTCATTTCCCACTTTCGCATTTCTAATGGAAAATTTTATCCATTATTTCTTCAAATATTTTTTTTCTGTCTTGCTTTTCTCTCTTCCCTTTTAAGGACTCCACTGACATATTAGACCACAGGCAGTTCACTGTTGCTCTGTTCTTGTTTTGGCTTTGGTCTTTTTCAGTCTGTCCTTCTCTGCTTTATTGTGAACAGTTTTTATTGTTATGTCTTCAAGTTCACTGATGTTTTCTCCTGCAATGCTGGTTTCTTGAATTTATAAATTTAAAGCAGTTATAACAGTTTTAGTGTCCTAGTCTATAAATTCTATCCTCTGTGTAATTTCTTAGTTTGTTTCCATTGATAGATTTTTCTCTCCACTATGGGTCATATTTTCCTGTTTCTTTGCATGCCTTATAGTTTTTTTTATCAAATTGCTAGACATTACAAATTTTACTTTGTTGAGTACTAGATATTTTTGTATTCCTCTAAACGTTTTCAGTTTTTTTCTGTGGCACAGTTAAGTTGCTTGGAAACAGTTTGATTCTTTAGGTCTTTTTTAAGTTTCATTGGATGGGATCAACATTTAATGTTTGGCTAATGTTTTCCACTACTAGACAAAACCCTTCTGAGTATTCTATTCAATGTCTTGTGGATTATGAGGTTTTCTATTCTGAATGACAGAAACAGGAACTATTTCTGTCACTATATGATCTGCAAAGATGTTTCCTCTAATCCTTGTAGTTGATTCATTCTCTAGCCTTGGGTAGTTTCCTCACATGCATGTACTGATTAGTACCACCCAACTGACAATCTGATGGGACCCTCTACAGATCTCTTTAAAGGTCTCTCAACTTTTCTAGTCTGCCCTACGTACTCTCATCACTTTGCCTTCCCAGACTGCAGCCATGTCTTCTAAACTCACAGAAATTGCTAGGATTTCCTTTCCTGTACCATGGCTTGGAAACTTTCTTCAGACATTAAGCTAGAGTGATCAGATGGCTCACTTCATTTTCCCATATTTCAGGGATACCATCCTTTGTTGCTTTATGCCTAATAACTCAGCCCTTATTTCTTATATTTTGTCCAGTTTCACAGTTTTTTGGGGGGTGGAAGGGTAAACCCCGTCTCTCTTACTCCATCCTGATTGGAAAAGGAAGGCCTGAAAATACCTTTATCACAGCACTTTCTACATTTGTTTATATAACTGACCTTCACAAGATCATACCTTCTTTAAGACTTTATTCACCACTTCACATAAGATATATTCAATTAGCATCTACTGAACTTAATTATTATGATAGATTGTGTCTCAATAATTCCTACTCTAAAAAAAAATAATAATAATAATAATAATAATTCCTACTCTAGTAAGTGTGGGTGAGACAACTCCCTCTTGTTCAATATAAGGTATGAGACTCTGGGATTTCTAGGTTCTGACCACACTTCCATCACTAAAAGTACACTATTTTGGATAAAGTACATAACCTCAATAGTTCTCACATGTGAAATGGAGATAAGTATCCTTGTTAATTTCAAAAGTATGCTGAGAAGAACTTTTTAAGGGATAAAAAAATCAGCCCAACAAAAAAAAGATTATCAAAAGCAATTACAAGAATCTCTCAGGAAACCTAAGAAATGACCATACCTAGCAATACATTTTTGAAGTTACTATGATTCAATAATCATAAACATTACATTCTAGAATTGTAAAATGCTGAAACTGGAAAAGTTCTTTTCACATTTTACAGACAGGAAAACTAAGACCCGGAGAGGGTAAGTGATCCACTCAAGGTCACTCGGACAATCAGTGACAGAGCTGGGATTGAAGCTCTTCCTATTACAACACAATGTCTTTCAGTTCAAACCATCATTTTCTTATTGTTTTCATTGATGATTGTTTTTCGTTCATTCTTTGATTTCACAATCTCAGTGTGGTGCATTCCCATGGATGGAGTGGATTACAATGTCATAAATTTTTTTTAATTGTGAAACCCAAAGGTCACTTGCATAACTGTCATGATAGGCAGTAGGAGGATGATTTACAGATGCAGGAAATACTCAGCTGCAAAGGATTCCTCTGGCAGTTAACAGTATTCATTCTATGCCACATGCTGGAGTCAGAAGCTGCAACACTCTAACAGAAAAAAAATCCAAGACCAACATAGAACTACATTTCACTGTTTAGTGCTCTTGGGATTAAAATACCAGTATGTCTGAAGACAGAACCCTGACCAACCACGTCTAAGGTTTGGCAAACAGGGCAGGGCAGTAACTGAATGGAGGATTAAAGTCCAGAGGGGATGGATGTGAGGTGAAATCTACTGAGCTCCCCCTATTGGACTGGCCCAGAAGGCACAGCCCACAAAAGAAGAAAATCAGAAAACACTGTCCTCCAAAACAACAATGCAGCACAAGTCCATGGGCTTCTCTGGAGCAGGGGTTAAGGGGTAAATGAGAATGGCAGGAAGCCTGTAAGTATCAGGCCCTTATTTTGCTTAAGTAGTGACAAAGAAGCAACATGGTTAGGGGTCCTCTCATTACAGTTTCCTGGAGGACTTCAGCAATGTTCAGAAATCACTTAGAATGAACTCTCCAGTTCTATATTGTTGGTGGAATGCACAGTTGCTCCCTGGCTCCTGGAAATTTCTTGTAAGCAGATCCTCTGTTAGAGAAGCCCAGCAAAGGGTTCACATGGTCATTCATGTTTGGTGTTTTGCTTTTGTTTTTTTAAGATTTATTTGAGAAAGAGAGCGAGAGCGCATAAGCAGGGGGAAGGGCAGAGGGAGAATGGTTCCCTGCTGAGCAAGGAATCCAATGTAGGACTTGGTCCCAGGACCCTGGGATCATGACCTGAACAGAAGGCAGCCACTTAACCCACTGAGCCACCCACCCAGGCACCCCTCATGGTGTGGTCTCTAAGAATGTCCTGCCCCAGGGCACCTGTAAATCAGGCTCCTAGTCAAGCTCCCTGCTCGGTGGGGAGTCCACTTCTCCCTCTCCTACTTGCTCATGCTCTCTCTCTCTCACTATCTCTGTCATTCTCTCTCAAATAGATAAATAAATTCTTTAAAAAAGAAAGAAAAAAGAATGTCCCACCCCTTAATTGTTCGGTACACAACCTCATAACTATATGTTACAGTCCTGCATTTATCTTGAGATACATAGACATCGGAGTTATTTGGTGTTCCACATAATTTACTTACCTACCTAGTTCAAGTATCTAAACAAAAACATTTCTCTCTTTGGCCAGGATTTGGCTTTCTGATATTTGGTTTATAGCAATAAAAAGAGTAAGAGGCCAGCTAAGTAGATCTTTATTCAGAGGCAGGTAAAAATTGTATATTTAAAGGCTGAGGAAAAGAAACCACATAGAAATACAAATGAATATGTATGCATATTTGTGCATCAGTCAGGAGAGTCCAATTATGTCACAATCATTTTTAAAAAAAAACTAAAATTCCAGTGGCATAGAACTACAAAGGTTTATTTCTTGTTCATACCATATGTCAATGGCAGATCACCTGGGGGCTCTCACCCCAATATCCAAGCTCATGGAGTAGCCACGATCTGAAACGCTGCCAGCAAATGCGACAGAAAAAAAAGCAAACCAAGCTACCACAGCTTCCACCTGGAAGTGACACTCATTGACTTTAGTTAACGTTTATTGGCCAAATCAAGTCTGGTGACCATGTCTGCCAATGTCCAGGAAGTGGAATGTTCCCCACAAGGAGAAGAACTGGCAGTTGGTAAATGGTCTTCCATAGCACAGAGGCAAAAGGTTTCAGAGAAGTCAATCTAAGAAGATGTCCTAATATTTGGGGACAAGATATGCTAGGTTATATTACATTATGATTTATTCATCCATTCATTCATTTAACCAGACTATTACTCTTTGCCAAGCACTGGCTAGTGTTACTTCAAAGCCTGTACTATTACCCACTGGCTGTGGGGCCTGCCCAAGTAACCATCCCTTTTTCTCACCAGAATGATCTGGTAAGGGAGCTGGAAGGCCTATGGAATCAGAAGAGAAATGGGTGAAAAGAGAGCAGTGCCTCATCCCGTAGAGGTAAATGAGACCAGACACAAACTTCTGAACAAATAAACTAAAGAACAGCAAAAGAAGAAGAAGAAAGAAGAAAGAAGAAGACGGCTCCAAGTCAAGCTCCCTGCTCGGTGGGAAGTCTACTTCTCCCTCTCCTTGCTCTCTCTCTCACTATCTCTGTCATTCTCTCTCAAATAGAGAAAGAAAAAGAAGAAAGAAGAAAGAAAGAAAAGAAAAAAGAAAGAAAGAAAGAAAGAAGAAAGAAAGAAAGAAAGAAAGAAATAGAAAAGAAAGAAAAGAAAAGAAAGAAAAAGAAAGAAAAGAAAAGAAAAGAAAAGAAAAGAAAAGAAAAGCCAATAAATTAAAGTATAAATTCGAACTTATTAATTAGGACGTAATCCTTACAGAAAGAAGCCACCCTAAATAAAAAAGAAAGAAAGAAAGGAAACCAGCAACAAAAAACGATGAATCATGATGCACAAGGCAAAATAAAATCTGTAAGGGAATAGCAGAGATGGGAAGAATGAGGAGAACCCAGTGAACTAGCAAAGTACATCAGTGAGGGGCATCTGAGAGGAAGGGAGGATGTCAGAGAAGACAGTAAGCCCAAATCAAGGCCTGTCCCCAGACACCAGCCATCAACTGCCCTCAGGTAGGAGTCTATGAACACAGACCCCTGCACTGGGATATGCTCACACACCCTCACCAACAGACCAGTGTGCTTCCCAGCAAGGCTGCAGGCCACTCCATGGCCCAGCTGCCCTCCTGGGACAGCCACCATCTTTCTTTCCCTTTTCCATCTTGAATGGCAATTAGGAGAAGGTTAACTGAGTGTCTTTCTCCCAGGAATCCTCTTCCACTTTTCAAAATCACAGCGTTAGCAAAAGAAAATCCCAGCTTAGGCTAACAGGTAGGAGCGTGGTGCGGCCCTGGGAGCTGCTGTTGGAAGTGGGGAGATTGGGCGAATCTTCCCAGCGGGAGGTTAATACTCATCATTCGGAGTTGCAGCTGAGGCCCATTTGAGTGACAGGCAGCCGGGAGCTGAAAGAGCCGCTCGGATCCCAGAACTGCTGGCATGCGGGCTTGAAAGAGATTTATTTCAGGATAATTAGCTGGGAGTATTAAAGGTGGCCAGGAAGATCCGCAATTACTGTTTAGCAAACAGAAAGGAGACACACACATGCAAAAAAAAAAAAAAAAAAAAAAGCCAAAAATGAAATTAAAAGACCCAAATTTTTCTCCACTTGAAAGCTGTTGAATAATTGAAAAAAAAAAGCTCAAAGCAACTTTACTATATTCAGACACATATGTAGAAGTGTCAGAGGGGGAAGGAAGGGAAGAAAAGAAGGGAGAGAATGGAGTCTTGGGTGACAAGACTGATGGCAAAAATAGTGTATTCGAGACCAGGGTTTTGGGGTGTAGAATTTTATGACAAGTTGTTCCGATATCAAAAGGAACTTTTCATACCTCTTTTCTTTGTTGCTTCCTTTTACCAACACAAAAAGATCTGTGCCAACACTAACATTCCTTGAACTTAAAAAAAAAGATTAAATCAAATCATACTAAAGTACACATAACTGAAACAAGAAAAGTCACATTTCCTAGATATTTGGAAAGAAGGAAGGAAGAAAGAAGAAAGAAGGGAGGAATGCAGGGAAGGAAAGAAGAGGCCCTGAAACTTGATCCTCTGTGCCACGGAAGGAATGAGCAGCTTCACCTGGGGCCAGAGGAGCTTGGTCCTGGCACCTTCCAGAGTCAGAAGGCTGGGTGGGGTATTTCATCCTCCCATTTTTCCACATGTCCACCCTGGCCAGAGACAAGGCTGTCTAAAAATGAAGCCAGAACTTGTTTACCTCCTTTTACCATGCGGTGAACCAAAATAGGATTTTCTAAATAGCCCTCTCAAGGAGAGCCCTGTTCCTGATCGGGGACAGCCAACGTTAAGGAGCATTTTCTTCTCCAAGTCTGGTTACCAACGAAAGCCAAGGAGATAAACGGGGCTGCATGCCTTCATATACTTTCACTTCTGGAGCACTCCAAAGAGGAGCTCAAAAGGTCCCAATCCACTCTCAGAATTCACTCACTAGAGACGCATTCCTTCCTTAGCTTTTAAATGTTCCCTCTCAGGTGTTTTCCCATAAAAAGTCTCCTTGGAGAAAGGATCTTTAAGTTTTTATGAGCTAAGGTCTTAGCCTAGAGTCTTTCAAAAGCCTTCAGAAATAAATGTCAAGCCCCTGGTGGAGGGATCTGAGGAAAGGGGCACCAGACGGGAGGGGTGGGATGAGTGTAAGGAAGGAAGGCAAGGTGGCCTCCCAGGTTCCACCTTCTCAAATCTGGTCAAGTGTGAATACCACACTAACTGCTCAGTAAGGCTGGCAGGCTTACAACGAAAGACTAAGTCTCTGGCCATGTGTGTTTACATCATGCTGAAAAGATCTGTAGAATTTTAAGACACATAAAACAACAGTTTGTATTATTTATGAAAATAAATGGTAAAAGAACAAAAGTATGCACAGCAATGATACGCATAAACGTGTCAGAGGACGAGAGCCTAGGACTTTAGTTCTCACAAGTCTTTATTCTTTAAAACAAGGTAATAATTCCAAAAGGAAATAAAGAAAGGTAAACAGCTTGAGAATTACTATAGAGGGAAGTCTGATTTGCCACACATTCCAGTGTTCCCAGGAAGTGTCATAGAAGGTGTAGGATTCATCAGGGAAGGTTCTGCTCCCACTGGCAAACAGCCTCCATCTCCCATAACTCTCCTGTGTCCACTGCCAGTCCTGACTTAGCCCATGATGTCCTGTAGCCACAGAGAAAAGTTTATTGTTCTTCAGGTCTTACTTTCTTTTTTTTTTTAAGATTTTATTTATTCATTCATTCATTCATTCATTCATTCATTCATTCATCAGAGACAAAGAGGCAGAGGCAGAGGCAGGCTCCATGCAGGGAGCCCGAAATGGGCCTCAATGCCGGGTCTCCAGGATCACACTCTGGGCTGAAGGCGGCGCTAAACTGCTGAGCCACCCAGGCTGCCCCAGGTCTTACTTTCTTCATAAGATCACAGGTTCTAGTGGGGAGAATGGTTTCTTCTGCTGGCTCTGGATTTGCCACTGAATCGCCTTCATATAGCTGGGCTGCAGGCATATGAAGGTAGAAAAGAATTCTGGGAGGAGAGGAGGTTCAGTTTTTCAGGCAATTGGGAATAATTACCCAGTGTTAACATATTCACTGGAGTACTGTTTACAATTTTAAAAAAGGAAACAATCTAAATATTTGGCAATAGAAAATAGTTTACACAAATTAAGGCACATCAATAATATGGAATATTTTTTAGATTATTTATTTGAGAGAGAGAAAGAGAGCACAAGTGAGGGGCAAAGGACAGAGGCAGAGTGAGAGAGGGAATCTCAAGCAGACTCTGTGCAGAGCCAACACAGGGCTCCATTTTACAACCCTGAGATCATGACCTGAACCAAAGTCAAGAATCGAATGCTGAACCAACTGAGCTACCCAGCTGCCCCAGTAATATGGAATATTTTACAGAATATTTAAAAGAATGAGAGTTATGGCTAGTCATCCAAGATGTAGTAAATGAAAAATCCAAGTCCCACCTGAAACACTTTCACACTCAAAAAGAAAGAAAAAGGAACACTTGGAACACTTAAAACTAGGCATACAGTATATATACATTTTTACGTTAATGTTATCAGAGCTAGACCACTATATACAATATCAGTCATTATTCTGACCTATACCTCATCACTCTCTACCCCTCTGTGTATACAAAACAAAACTGTCATACAAAACAAAAATGTCAATGTGGCCCTTCTAGCCTTTGGTTTACCCTGGTTATTATATGATCTAAAAGACACTGGAATTACTATATTATCTTTGAGCATAAGAGTCCCTCCCTGGGTACATGAGACAACTTACCTATCCCATAGGCCCTGTCCTTGCCCAAAGAAAAGGTAAAAAGGTATGGAAGAGGTCCCATCCCATAGAAGCTGTTTCTTATCTTGCAGAATCTCCGTATCTCCCCATCTCAGAGCTTATGACTCTTTCCAATCCCACCATGCACCCAACTCCCAAGTTGCTGGAGGTTTCAGAAAGGGAAGCTGTGGGCAAACAATGTCAGCTTTGACTTCATAATACAAAGTTGGCTCCTTCTGAGAATGGGAGAAGAAAACAGAATAAGAATGGAACACAAATTGATTTCAATAAATTATCCTGCTATGGATAGATGGGCAGATGGAAGCAAAAAAGAACAGGCTAGGATATGATAGAGATCTCAGTCAGGGTTCTCTAGAGAAAAGAACCAAAAGGATAGAGAGAGAAAGACAGAGAGAGAGAGCACAAGCTGAATGTATTAGTTCTACTGCCTTGACTCACGTGATGGTACAGGCAAGTCCAAAATCTGTGGGGTAGGTTGGCAGGGTAAAAGCCCAGGAAAGAGTTGCAGTTTGAATCCAAAGGCATCCTTTGTTCTATTAAGGCCATCAACCTGACTGGATGAGACCTACCTATAGTATGGACAGGGATCTGCTTTACTGGTGGTCTACCAATTTAAATGTTAATCTCATCTAAAAAACACCTTCACAGAACATCCAGAATAATGTTTCACCAAAGATCCGTCCATTTTGGCCCAAGTTGACACATAAAATTAAGCATCACAAATAGATACAGAGGAAGACAGACAGCTATAGAAATACATGATAGAAATAGACAGACAGACAAAGATAGAAGATACAGATACATAGTCTCTGGAGAGAAACACTTTCACAATGGTTATTTTAGGAAGAAGTTGAATATATTTCTTACTTGTTAAAGTGTTTTACAATGAGAATGTACTAATACATTATTTGTGGGTGTGTGTTTACATTTTTTTTTTTTTAAAGAACAAAGATTCTGGAGGGAAGGAAGGGAAAAGAATGCTATTTATGCCTCCAAACTGCTGACAAAGGAACTCTGCTGTCCTCTACTGCTCCTTTGTAGAAGGGGTTAGTGCTGCTGTCACCTCTCAGATGCCAGGCGCGGTATGAGGCACTGGATGTGGAGAAACAAATTTAACAAAGGAAGCCCCAACTCATGGAATTTACATTCACATCATCCCATTTCAACAAGCCTATAACATAAGCACTAATGCCCTGCTTTTGCAGATGAGGAAACACAGGCTAGGTGATACTAAAAAAATGTCTCTAGGTCATACATGTTCCAGACCTTATTTTGTCTATCCTCAAATCTCCAGCTCCTCAGGATAAACACTGGACTCCCTCAGCAAAGGGACTCTGCATCTCTTGGATATTAGCACAACAAGCATGTTGCAGCTTTTACAAAGAGATTTCCATTTCCCTTCAGCAGTAAGATAAACTTTCCATCGCCTGCAGCTCCTGGGCCGTGGCTGGCAGCAGCTATATCACAGGCATGCCAAACGCAAAGAAAGTTCGAAGGACAAACGCAGCCAGAAAGCATCAGAGCTTTCCATCCAGCTTCCAGACTTATTATTTCTTATTATTTCTTGAGAGCGTCCACTGCTCTTTTAAAAACAAGGGGCCTATTTTGTGAGCTGCTCAATGGTCTATTTTAAACTCATGGGCTGTGTTTGTTTACATTCAATCCGAGGCCTTGCCCTTTGCAATAAACCGTCACTGGCATCGTAAAGAAAAGCATCGTGGAGACTGCCATATCACTGTTTACAGCTTTCTCACGTGAAGAAAAGGGGTGGAAATCGAATATTTGCAATTGTCCCAGTTCTGAGAGGGCCCTAGAAAAGAAAGATGGTGCCAAGCCTACAAGTCTACGGATTCCTGGGGCAGGAGTGAGTAGTATATAGGCGCCAGAATGGGAAAGAGTGCCTTCTCACATACCAAAGAGAAGAATAAACATAGTAACTTACTCAACAAACACTTATTGAGCACCAATGATGGTATGCGCCAGGCACTGTTCTAGCTACCTGAATACAACAATGAACACAACAGAGAAGCTGCCCTCAGGAAATGGCATTCTCTTGAGGGGAAGCAGGCAACAAACAATAATTAATAACATATTGTGTTATATATATTATTTTAAATATGATACTAATATGCTAATTATTAATAATAAGAATAAATATGTTGAAGAAACATTCGGTGATACACATACAAACTCAAGACCTTTCCTAAAGAGAAGCCCAGGCCTTAATGTGACATTGGCCAATCATTTAGAAGTTGTGACATCTGAACTCTGAACATTGTTGGTCTGATCTTATCACCACCTTACTCTTCCCTCTTCACCTTAGCCCAAATCTCTGCTCACTGACTGTAGGTTCCAGCATGACCGGGAAGGAAGCCAGATTAATCTGCAACACCCTCCAGCCCCTTCCAGCCTTTTGCCCACAGCAAAGCTGCAGTCTCCACACTGACACCCAGCAGGCCCCCAGTCTTCTGCTCTAAGGCCCTCAGGTAGGGAGAGAAGAGTTTGCTACAAACAAATGTTTATAACTGTACAGGTTTACCTCTAGCAAGTATTTGCTGTTTAAATGTGAAGACCCTCTCCTACAAGGGGAATGCTTAACCCAAAATCCTACCCCTGGTGGAGAAATTTTATACTTTGTGAAACCTGAATAAGCAAGATATTTGTAAGCCAAGAGAACTTCTGGGCACTTTCCTGGGATCATAGAAGTCTCCCACTCTGTCCCTACATCTGCCTCCTGCAGCCTTCACTTGTCTAATGTCAGAGGCAAGTCGTGTTTTCCAAGGACCAGCAGTCACTATATGACACAGGAGCAGGGAGGAAGAGAGGAAGCAAGAGAGACAGACAGATATCAGAGAATCTGCACATGTGAGCAAGACATTTGTTAAGAAGGTCTTTGAACCCCTCAGGGAGAAGAAGTCCATCACAGATCTGATCTCATGGTCTATGCAAAGGGACCCCCATACTGCAGTGATGTTTTTGACAAGACCTGTGATTGATTTGCCGGTTCACTAATGAATGGACCTGGAATTGCACATTGCTTTGGCTCTAGAGAAAGCATATGATTACAGCATGCACAGTGGCAAATGCTATAATTAAAGATGCAAAACAGGGTTCATTACACACCCATTTTCAGTGCTTGGAACTTTCTGAAACAGTTTCCTTTTCAGAAGCACCATCTGCAGGTGATAAGCCTCAGGAGACCTTCTTTCACCCAGAACATACAAAAAAAAAAAAAATTAAGGTAGAATTGGGGTAGAGGAAGGGAGCTTATAAATCTTTAGAATGAAAACAAACAAAAAAGCTAACACAAAGGAACCTACCTTTTCCAGGGAAAAAGTGAAAGAAGGATGCACACATCTCTCAGAATAGGGACCCAACCAGCTGGATCTCAAGAGTTGGGACAAATGCTGGCTCTCATTCAGAAGGCCCCACTTGGAAATTGTATCACAGCTCTGAAAGATCGCATCTCAACAGTAGATCACTGTAAGATACGGTTTGTCCTGATACTGAGTTCACAGTGGTTTCTACCAAGCCATTTAAAAATGAATAAAATAACTATAACCACAACAAAGGCAAAAAGAGCCATCATGAATGTATAGCACATCTTCCCCACCAAAGGCACCAAATAAATAGCCTGGGTGTACCTGACATCTCTGACTTGGAGGAGGCAGAGGAAACGGTCCTTATTTTCCAGGTAGGGAAAGGAAGGTAATGAGGCACAGAGAGGTTAGGTGAGCTGCATAAGGAGAAGGAGTAGGACAACAGCCAAATCCGGACAAAAACTGGCACTCCTGATTCCCAATTCAGGGCTCATTCTCCTCAGACTTCACTGTCTCAGAAATGTCAAACATATTATGCAAGAATATCAAGAGTCTGTGTTGAGGCAGAAAAGCTTGTTTCCAGTTAATAAAATTATCAGTACATGCACAGGACAAAAACGCTCTCCCCAACTGAGTGCAGACCACAGAGTAGGCCCTGGGAGCCCAGGCACCGGCCAAGCAGTGCATCCTTTTAAATACTAGCTAACAGTGAGGCTGTGAGATGCTGCACCTCTTATCTGCACCCCTTTCAGGAAGCATAAGTAAATATGAGCTTGAAAGAACCACCACATTTGCAGAAGCAGGGTAGAGGGAGAGGGGGCACAGACGCTTAAAGCACCTATCTGACTAGTCTCAAATTTTGGCCCTCTTCTTGATCCTAAAATATAAAAGGGTGGGGGAGTGTGAAAACAGAAAAAGAACGTCACATGTACAGCTGCAAAGACGGTAAGACTGCAAAATCTGAGCAGGCCAAGCTAGGAAAACCTCACTCTAAACATTCATGCCCTTTGGCCCTCCTCAGGGGGCAAAGGACACTTGGACATGGGCCATGTGTGTGCAAACTGCCTATGTGCATGTACACACATCACAGATTGTTACTTTCTATAATTACTTAAGGAGACATTCATTACACTGAACTAGGAGGTAATTTCAAGAAATCATAGAATCCCTCTCCCTAGTGAGGAAAACTGAGCAAGTCATAGGTCAGCACCTCTGACTTGAGCCAATCTAGAGAAGCACCAATAAAGACCTCCCAAGAGAGATGCAATGGAACCCTCCTCACCTACCTCTACGTGAGCTTAACTGCTTTGCTGCTAGACAGTCCTTCCTTAAGAAGAACTTACATCCCATAGGCTGTGGCTTAAACCACCTCCCTCACTCTGTCCTGTCATTGTCAGAAGCACATTTGCGTTCTTTTGGCAAATTTCAATTTTTCTCTTTAGTACTGGTAGCCACCAAGGATTGCTGAGTAACAGAGGATAGCATGCAGATTTATGTGAAAACAAGTAAAAACCATGGATAAGGATCTTTAATGACAATCTAGATGTGTGTTTCTTCCTTAAGTTGGTATTGGTAATAGTTTAAATCACCAGGCCCATACCTGAGCTGGCTTTTGAGACAACTTCAGGTATTTCTACCTACAATGATCAGTTCAATGAAAGCTCGAAGTTTAATAGTAGCTACAATTTGGGGGGCATTCTATTCCAGTACTAATTAGAATTTCTGGTGTGTATACCAGGAAAAAACTGAAGATTCTAAATTGAAGGTTCAATGAACATTCTGCTAAGGCCACTAACATGTACCCCCACATTGCCCTCATGTCCCTCTTGAAGGGAATCAAGAAATCTGGGCTTTGGATCCTAGTATAACCACTAATATATACCCAGGTTCTGTGCAACTCTAGGGAAATAACAGCCCTGAACTGGAGCATTTTTTCCACCTGTGAAGTAAATTTTTCAGTACAAATGATCTCAAAAGGAGACTAAGATGTCTAAGATTCTGCCTAATAAGTCTGTGATAATAAGATAAAGGTTGTGAACTACTTTTTTTTTTTTTAAGATTTATTTATTCATGAAAGACACAGAGAGAGAGGCGGAGACACAGGCAGAGGGAGAGGCAGGCTCCATGCAGGGAGCCCAACGCGGGACTCGATCCCAGATCCCAGGATCACGCCCTGATCCGAAGGCAGACGCTCAACCGCTGAGCCACCCAGGCGTCCCACTTGTGAACTACTTAGCTCAATACTTATAAGCACATGGTAAGCACTCAATATAAATGTTCGCTCTAACTACCAGTTAGTGATAGGCACTAACAGTTGGCCCAGGCTCACCAGTTGGAAAGAGAGCTTTATGTCCTATCTCACTGCCCTAGAAGAATGCCACCACTGAGCCCCTAAAGATCCAGCAACAGGTAAACTCACACTAGTTGTAGAAAACTGTCCACACCCACAAGTGAGTGTGTGAAACTTTAGAATGATGAGATGTCATAAAGAAAACCACAAAGCCCCCTGAAGTCATCAATTTGGGCTGTTGCCTTGCGGCTAGCCAGCATCACCCCAAATCAGACCAACCCTACACCTTAATTACTCGATTGCTGAGCCTCAGTATCCATCAAAGACCTACCCTGGACCCTGCCTTAATACTACGGTATATGGCTTATGTCATTCACTGTACCTCCTTACTGTTTTCTTCTCCAGCACACACAGGAAGACTGCATGTCCCAGCCTCCCTGGCAGTTGGGTTACGGCCATGCACCTGAGTGAGCTCTGCCCACTGGAATGGTGGTAACAGTGATCATGCAACTTCCGAACCCTTAAAGGCATCCATTTCTCTTCTTCCTTTTTGTGGCAACTGTGAAGGCCACATGTGAAGATGACAAAGTAATATGATGGAAGCCACCTGGATCCAGACAGAGGAGACTTGTCTTAAAAACCTGCCCAATCCACACTGAACTTGACAAAAGCAAAAAATAAACTCCCATAGTGTTATGGCCCAGCTATGTCAGGGCTTGTTTCTGTAGCACAGCTGATTGTATCCTAATTAATAATAAAAAAAAAAAAGATTCTGGTCCTTCGACATATTAACGGAATGTACATGTATATTTAATATACCTATAGTGTTTTTCAAATTCTGCATTACAAACTATTATTTGGTCCTGAAATCAATTTGATGGATTATAATAACCTTGTTCAATGAAAAATACAATAGAATAGAAAATACCAGGAGCTACCTTTATTATATACGTAAAAACTGTTTCATGAAACGTTTGCTTCAGTTTCATAAGTGTGAGTGATGTATCTGTGTGTGCCAGGTTGTGATATAAACTGCATTTCTTACTGTGGCTTGTGCTCAAAAAATGGAAAGCTTACAGCAATCTCATGAGGTAGGCATTATCCCCATTCCACAGCTAAGGGCACCATTCAGAAGATCTAAGTGATTTTTCAAAGTCACACAGTTACTAAGTGGTGGCACTGGCGTTTGGACTGAGGTCAGTTTACCTCCAAGTCTCATGCATGTCGGTCTTCATCACAGGTGGTACAGCCTGCAGCCACTGGCCCACAGCCACATCAGCCAGCCTCCTCCTGGGGCGCCTGAACATGTAACCTCCAACCTTACCTGGCCCTTCACACATTTTTAGGAGCCGTGTGTGAGCATTCCGATGGCTTCTATTCACAGATATTTCAAACAGATGTGCATTAAAAAAAAAAAAATCACACAAATTTCTCAGCCTATCTGTAAAATAGGTCAGTTTATATTTGATTTTTCCCAAGTGGTGCCTCAAATACCACAGAAGGAAAACCGAGAGAGAAAGGTTAGCTGATGCCAGGCCAATGATGGCAAAGGGGGATCTGATATTTATAAATCCTGAGCATCAGATGGGGAAAAAAAGAAGAAAGAGAATCCATTCTTATAAGGCTAGATAAGGTAAAAGAGAAAAACTTGAACTCTACCAAGACCTATCCATCCCACTTATGCTCACTGATTCCTCGAGTACATCTGTGGACAATTCAAAACTGGATTCAAATATGGTATATGGATACTGTGTATCTTGAAAATCAGTTTGAAATAATCCTGGGAGCTTTGCCCCTTTAAATATCAATCTACATGGTTATCAGCTTGACTCCTATGCAACTCGGGCCTTGATTCTTTGGGAAATGTGAACATTCTGTTGTCTGATTCAGAAGCTGGAAGCAGCATCATAGGTCTGATTATGCCTAGTGACAGTAGACCGGCAAGGGGCCATGGAGGAGTCTAGGGGCCACTTCCACGGGTGTGCAGATAATCACAGTGCTAAAGAAGACCAGTAACTTGAAATTTTACTTGGAATGGACAGAGAACGTGCTATAGCCAAGTTCATCTCTAACCCCTTGGAGCTAAAATTTAAAAGAAGCTCTGGAATGGCAAACAAGTCTTGACTGGCAGCTTCCCGGGAAGGGAGGTCTACTCTCAGTAGGTGGTATGGTGCAGGATCTCCAGCCTTAGGGCCAGCAGAGGAGCTTCCTGCCTCCAGGCAACCAGGCCTAATTCCCTGCAAGGAAGCAGGCAACAAAATGAACAGGGTTCTGAGAGCATTACTCACCCACTTTACCTAGGGTCTACTCTATTGTACCAAGGCCCTTCAGAGTCACGACCAGAGGCAGACCTTTTTGCTTCCTTGAGGGTCACCTAAAAATCCACAATCATATAAGGTTAGCAAGAATGGCTTTGTCACCCCCATGCCCTGCCCAGGCAGCTCCACTCTCAAACCCACCTAACAGGCACAGGCGGACTCATCACGACTCCCAGCCCCTTTCCAGCTGACAGAGTGCTCCTTGAGGCGGGATCTTTCACGTCGAATATTTCCAGCTCAAATATTCCATCAGAAACATTTGGGCCCCATCTGAGCTCACACGTTCTGGCATGGCCTCGCCCACAGCCCTCCCCACCCACCCCCAAGAAATAACAGTCTGATGTTCCTTCTCTCCTCTGTCTCTTTGGGAAGGGAAGATGTTACTCACTAACCTAAAGAGTGTATTTAAAAATTGCAGCTGACTGCCATAGTAAATTCATGTCATGTTTTTATGATAGATAATATTTCAGAGACACAGTCCTGAATAGAACCTTAAAAAAAAAAAAAAAACACCCTTCTTAGAAATACAATTTCTGTTCAGAAACTCAGCTGCCCGCTTTCGGCTGTTACTTCTATAGAGAAAACATGTTCTGGATTCTAGCAGACAGGCAACAAAGCCAGCGAGGGGCCAGCGCAAGGAGGAGAGCGTGTGTAACTTAGACTTAATGTGGGAAACTCCAGTCATGGTAGCACACCTTTAAATCTCATTAAGCCGCTTCTAGGTATCAAAGGTGGGCCAGTCGAGCCATTTCCTGAGTCCTGTCAAGTACAGGGTACAGGAAATTGACAAAAGAGCTTCCATTAGTCGAGCCAAAATTCGCACGGCCCTATTATTAAGATGCAGCCTAGTCTGATCACCCTCTTAATCTATCAAAAACCCCAAAAGGATAATCTTTTAAAAGCTTCCCCCTTGCCCACCCTTTGAACCCCCAAGCCCTTTCCTTCTTTGTTGCTTAAATCAAGGTAAGTTGATTTTGTGCAAAGTTTGGAGGAGAGACATACTGGTAGCTGGTAGGTGACAAAAGACAAACCAGAGACTTCTCTACCTGGAAACTGTTCCCTTTGATTCAAGACGGAATGTCACCACTTTGTAAACAAAGATGATTTAAAAATGCTGCCTTCCTGATTCTTTCTTTCTTTTTTTTTTTTCTTTTTTTTTCCCAGAGTCTTCTCACGGTACCTGGCACTCTCAAAAACCCCATTAGGCACACCACAAGAATACTCAAAGGGATTACGTGCTCTTTGCTGGTTTTGTTTTATAAGCCAGGGGCCACTGAAAGAAAATAGTGCCTCCCGTCCAGGTGTCCCTGCTTGGCAAAATAATGGATGCAGATTGTGTGATCTGGAGCTAAGGGACATTAACACCCTCAGACCTCTGGCAGGCACACCGGCAGGCCAGCTCCAGCGAGGCCTCGACGAGCAGAGCAAGACTCACTGGCACCCCCGGACACTTCTCGATAACGGCTTTTATTCTGGGACCAGACTGGAAGGCAGGTGCTCCTCCCCCTCATGTAGAATGAGTGAGGAGCTGAATGGACATGCAAGATGGACTGCCTGCATTATTGATTTAAGACGGCCAGCTGACGGTACACTGCGCCTCCTTTTATTTATTTCCACAAGGTACATCTTTCTCTAAACTGAATTGTCTTTGATTTGAAAGCCGGGGTGTCTTCCCCCACCCCCACCCCAAAGAAACCGAATCCCATCTCGACACAGCTGCTCAAAGGCAGCCTGGTGGCTGTTACCTACCGAGGCAAGCTTTTGTGCTGCCGAAGGGAAGACAAGGCCCGCGCTGTGAACATAATTTTTGATCATCCCTGTTTAAATATGCTAAGTGTCAATCAGAGAAGTTTGAAGAACATTATAATTACAAAATATCTTCCTGCTCTATAATCAGTATTGTTTGTTATAGTGGCCTGAATGGTGATAACGATTTCAATATGTAATCCGTGGAACTTACAAATACCCATTTCACATGTGCGTTTAGGAAACACACAGGCAAGAGGGAGAACAAACAGAAAGGACCACACCAGTCAATGGCATGTTTGGAGGGCTGAGAGATCCTCCTCATGACGGCAACAGTGATGCTGCAACAGTAATGCAATGTTCTCCACCTCAGGGGACATTCTGTGGCCACAACCCCCGGCCTAGAACACTGGGTCAGGATTCTTCGGGTTCACCAAGTGATTGGCTACTGCCTCAATTTTACTTTCACCTCGTGTGGGATCTTGTGGGACTCAGCCTAAGCCAGCATGCTCCCACAGCCACTGTCAAACTGGGGTTCTATGTGTCTCGTGTGTTCTGAAAAGGCAAGAGTGAGAAAGCTCACCAAGCCACCTGGACAGGAGAGGAAGAATGACTAAGCCAGGCTGGCTGGGGACTTCATCTGCTTTGCTTTGAAAGCCTCTCACCCTCTAAGAGGCATACTGGAAATGAATTTTGAAAGAGGCCCCTGATACACCCTCAGCCTTCCCTTCACTTTGGAAACTGAGAAGCAAACCTACCCATCCAACATCTCTCCACCCTACCTACGCTGGCTTCCTTCACATCCACCTCCCAGAGCCCCCAGCGCTGACGACAGAATCATCTGCCAGCACTCCAGGACAGAACTGGCTGCCTTCCTGAGGGCCCTTCATGAGCCATCAGAGAAGCAAGCTCCAGCGAAAGACAGAATCCGCCTTCACTGGCTTCCTTATACCTACACGGTCAAGTCCACGCTTTCTAGGCTGCAATCCCATGCTGCCAACCATCTGGCTCCAGCCTTGCAATTCAGCCTGCCTACAGAAACCCTTTAATTCACAGTTCCCCATGTCCCACCTTTGCTAGTGCCTTCTCCTGATCTGAGGGCATTGCCCAGCTCTCCTGCTCCAGCAATCTAGATCTTACCAGATCTCACTCACATCCATACCAACCTCCCCACACTATGACACCCAGTCTGATGTTCAGGCTCTCTCACTTGGCACACCTGGGATGTGTACTCTTCAGAAGAATTACAGAATTTGAGAGTAAGACATGGCCTTACATATCACCTAATACAGCACCCTTCAGTTCTTCAAGTGAGAATCCAAAGGGTATACTCGGGTTTCCCAACCTGCAGACCAGAGGCCTTGCTCCTGGGCCATGGAGCTTCATGAGCTTCTGGAAGGCAAGTTCCCACTTGCTGCTTATCCCTGTTCTCTCCAGAGCTTCCCATGGTGCCCTCCCTGCAGAGGAGCTAGAACAAGCTGGCAAATGAAGTCTCTGCTGCCATTATGATTTAGGATGCCTAACTATTCTTAAGGCCATAAGGTCTCTTTGTATTTTTTCCACAATGTGTAGCTTTCTCCAAAGTAAATCATTTCTTACTTAAAAGCCATGTTACCCTTATCTCATCTTTTGCTTTTTCCCTTCTTCCCCTCCCCTCAAAGTGAATCCTTTTGTCAAGGCAATAGACATCTTCCTTAATTGCCACAGTGTTTCTTCCCAATTATCACACCACAGGTTTCCATCCAAGGTCCCAAATTCTGGATCTTATTCTAGGGAAAGGCAGATAAAATAAAAATGCCAAGAGACAAGCTGCAGAGAAAAAGAAAGCAAGGACCCTACCCTCTCTGAGTCCTGGCCACTACTTACCAGACTGTACCATACCCCACACCTTGGGGATTTCACAGTGGCCCTCATGTCCTTTCAAGTCTAACAGTACATTTATGAGGTTTTATCTGTTTCACTCTCAGTTTGGAATTACAGTTTTTCTTTTGAACAAGGCCAGGAAGTGGCCACTGTAACTTGTTAGCCAAGTCATATGAGAACATAAAAGCAGGTGTACAGTGTATGTTCCAACTCAAAGATAACATTAGCTTGGGGTATATAGGGATGGCTTCATGGGAAAAACAGGATTTGAAGTAGGCCTGAAGAGACAAATTGGATTTGGACAGTGTTTCAAGTGGGGGACATGAGGAGACACAGTCACCACAGTCATCCAGTGTGCCAGGAGACAATTAACCAAGACTGAATATGAACTACAATATCCCTCAATGTCCATGAGTGACACAGTCAAGAGATTTCCTCCTATCACTTGGATGAATGGAGAAAAGGGGGATGGGGAGGCAGGGAGAGAAGGACAGAAAGTCAGAAGATCTCTGAGAGGACAAAGCAACCAAACACTCCTCCTAAGGCCCACAGTCAAAGGCAGAGGACTTTGAGAAAGCTACTGCTGACTGTTGGGAAGGGCCCTGGGGACATTTCCCTTTCCTGTGTCCCCCGTCTTCACCAGCACCCTCCACAGAAGGGATAATAAAATATTAATTCTATCTGATCTGGGGCCACCCAAGCAGTATCATATCACATGATACTTTAATGACCACAATTCAGGCAACACAGCCTGGCTGTGAAGGAGGAACTCCTCTCCTAGCCCAAATCCAAAAGGTGCTCATGTTACTGGAAATAACAGGAAGTGCGGCTCAGAAACTGAGCATGGGACCCCATGAATGCACCAGGGCCCCCTGGGAGCTTGCTCTGTTATAGGATAGAAAGGCATCTACCACTTTCCACCTTGTTCCTCATCACCGCTAAAGTGAGCTGTTCTTCAGCGTATGGTGTCACTCCAGAACTAATAAAATGTGAAAGTCTAATTGTATTAGCAATTTCCCATCATATTCTATTAATATGTATCATATTGGTATCCATTTTCACTAATGTGACATGAAAGGCAGTAATGTGATTACTTTTTTAGTGAAAACAAATGCTAATGTAATGAAATGTTGACCACATAAGCTGGGAGATATGGCAACCAGCAGGTATTTGGGACTTTCTTATTCTTAAAAAAAAAAAAGAAGGAGGAGGAAGAGAAGGAGGAGGAGGAAGAGGAGGTGAAGGAAGAGGGAGGTTTCAATCAGAACTGGGCAAAAATATCTCAACTATGCCATGGAAGTTCATAGCCAAAAACCTGCCAACAGAGCTCTCCTCTAGGGCAGAGCCTGGCACACTATAGGTTAAGAGGCACAATGGGAGGCAAGTCAATATAGAGTTAAGACGCGGTTGTTGACATCAGAGAGATCTGCCTTCATACTCCGGAATTTTCTAGCTGGGAACTTGGGGCAAGTTAATTTCCCTAAGCCTTGGTTTCAGCATTTGAATAGCAGAGATAATAACAGCATCAAACTCAGAGATTCTTAATAGAATTAAATGAGATCATGCTTGTAAAGCACTTGGCAGTATCTGGCACATAGTGAATGTTCACAAAATCTCAGAAATTATTATTGTGATAGACATAAGAGCAGAACAGTCTAAAACTTTTTGTCCAATAATATTAGTTCATGTTCAGCATGTAGTCCTTTAAAACATGCCCTTGTTCTGAATATTCTACCTTCTTTGGAAGATGCAGAAGAAAATGCTACATTCAAACAATAAGAAAAAGAAAACATGGGAAATGGAAAATAAACCTCCCCACAAGCCCTTCTGAATTATGTTCACTGCTAAGAATAAGTGAGATTTTAGGATCAAATGTGCAAAGAGCAAGTACCATTTTGAAGTGTAAAAAAAGTGTTGCTTTTGTTGTTATTTTCATCCAGGTCCTTCGTCCCTTCCTGCTAGTTCAGAAGTGAAAACCCAAACCCCCTTACTGTGCTGACCAGGAGACAAGAGAGGTATTTACTTAGAGACTTGGGCACTGCCAGGGCCACAGAGGATACGAACAAGCTGCCACCGGCCTCTGACCCAGGCCCCTAACCAGCAGGGTGGTAGGTACTCTAACAGAGATGTGGCCTTTCAGAGGCTCTTCACGGCCAGGGCTCATGCAGGAGGAAAGCTAGTGACAAGAGACAGGACAAGAAGGCCTCTTGTGCTGGTTCCCCAACAGGATCATATAGGTCTGGCTACTGAAAACTCCCAGAGCAATTGGACTGCCAGAGGCTCTGACTCTACAACATGGGCCTAAGAGAACCAAACCACTTAGCCATCAACTTTGACTTGTAACAAGCAACTCAAAGTTTTTCCATGGTCCAGCATCCCTAAAGCATACCATCCCCTGGATATTTGGAAAGAACATCTATGAAATGAGAATGGGTTTGTCCAAGGTTCCTGGTGTCCTTCCATCCCAGGACACACTGGGAATTTCATTTTCTACCTCAGAGAATTCCATACATTTGGACCTTTATATTATTTAGAATTACACTGGGCTGCTCTTTTCATAAATGAAGTTTGCGCACTAAGCTTTATACTCAGCACTGTATTTAATACTCACATCAACCCTCTGAGACAGGCATCGTGAGCCCCATTTTACAGATAAGGAAGCTGAGCCCAGAGAACAGCCAGGAACTAGAGGTAGCACAAAGAATTAAATCCAGCCTGATTCTAAATCCAGTATTCTCTGAAGAACTACCTGCCTTTGTGGGATAATACTTCTTCCTGATAAAGTTATGAGAAGCTCACTGAGGGCAAGAATTGCCTTTTACCAAATCCAATGAAATCAGGAGCTCTGGGTTTAATCTCTACCTCCACCTCTCACCAACTCTGTTAACTTTAACTGTTATCTGACCTCTCTAGGCAGGAAGTCAGGTAATTTATAATCCAGACCAGAACATGTCTGAGCCTGAAAGGGGAAACTAACTGCACAGGATGCTGGGATGACAGATAAAACACGGTCATCCTAAGGAAATGGAGACATGTGATCCCTCAGAACCTCATTTACAAAACAGGCTGGATGAAACACCAAGGTCACCTCTCAGGCTGAGAACCTGGATTCTAAGAGTACAATAAGGGAGAAAAGATACTCATCTGGACATCCAACCAGGAACACAAAATGGTGAATTCTGGGGGCCCGATGAGTACACACAGGTGTGCATTTGTTCATGTTTGTTTAATCTCTGAAAAACACTACAAAACACATGAAAGAAAAGCCATCTCTAATCTCACCAACTAGAGCCCACTTTGGAATTTGGTGCATTGATCTTTCCTGATTTGTACCTATGTTTCAACAACATAACTATACAAGCATATCTTTTTTTTTTTTTAATTAAAAAGTGAGTGACCATACTATTGGCCTGCTCTTATGCTTATTCCCACTCCAGCATATAAAAATCTGCCTATAAAGGTAAGAGGCTGCATATAGTCTTCCATCACAAGCACAGGACTGTACATCTCACCATTTACCCTTTTACTGGACATTTTAACTGCAACCATTTCACAAACCAATTATAAAAAATGTCATTCTACATATGTCCCTAATACAGAGACAATACTCTTGCTATTATTTTTAGGTACTGCATAAGAGCATCTTAAATGTTCAAGAATCCAGCCAAACTACTCACCAGAAAGTTTGTACCAATATACCCATTCCCACTGACATTGTATATGTCTGCCCACTTCCCTGAATGCTTGTCAGCATCAAAGTGCTTTCATTTTTGCAAATCTCCTAGGTGAAAAACAATTTTATGTTAGTGTTTAACATTTCTTTAATAACAAGCAAGGCTAAGTATCTTCAAATGTTTATCAGCCATTAACAAATGTTTTTCTGTAAATTACCTGTTCATACTTTTGCCCATTTTTCTATGGGTTGTCTTTTACTTCCTGCTTTGTAAGACCTCCTTTGTATATTTTTTTTTCTAAATATTTTATTTATTTATGACAGATACAGAGAGAGAGAGAGAGGCAGAGACACAGGCAGAGGGAGAAGCAGGCTCCATGCACCGGGAGCCCGATGTGGGATTCGATCCCGGGTCTCCAGGATCATGCCCTGGGCCAAAGGCAGGCACCAAACCGCTGCACCACCCAGGGATCCCACCTCCTTTGTATATTAAGAGCAGTCCTTTATATATGATGCAAATACCTTTCCCTAGTTGGTCATCTGTCATAAATTTATTTGTATTGTCTTTTATCATATATAAAACTTTCTGCTTTTAAGTCCTATGTTTCTATTCTTTTTTTTCCTCCAAGGTCTCTGGGGTTCCTGTCTTCCTTTGCAAGTCATTCCACCCCTAAGTTTATTAGGATATTATGCACAATAGGAATTCTGAAGCTGGGAGTCTCCAGGAGTCACACACAAAGAGGGTTTGGTTGAAGCCACACCTCACGTGCCCTAGGGGACTGCTGGTCAAGGCTGGGGGATAATGAGCAGCACAGCAATTCCTACTTCTCTCTCCCGAAATGCCCCAAAGGGCAGAGAAGAGTGAATCCACACTGCCAAGGGTCTGAGAGCCTAGCTCAGTGAAAGGAGAAAGTTCTTAGAAATCCCATGCTTTAAGAATTCATTAGAATTTTGTTTCAACTCCATAATTTGGTAATATTTATTTTGCTATAAAAGTAATTTTTTTTAATTACTACCAAACTAAATTATTTAACTTCCCCTCCTTGAAATCACCTACCAGGTTTATGAGGCAGGCAGCACTGGACACTTCTAGTGGTAACTGAACCCCTAGATTCAGGGGGTTCAGGCATTTTTAACACTGTTATTAAAATTAGACCAAAGCAGAGAAGGACAGTGGCCAGCTGACAAGTTCCACAGGTTAGGGAACTCAAAGCTCCTTTCAGGGCCTGTCATCCTAGGAATCTGACCTGAATGCTGAACACAAAGGGGGAAGGAAGGTCTGGGTTTCCAGAGTCCTTGGCCAATGCCTCCATTCCCTCTGCCCCTCCTGCCCTTCCTCCACAACAGTGTCCCAGCTCCTTTTCCTTCCTTCCACTCACCCTATCCTTTCAACATCCCCAAACTCCTCTAGTTGCTTCACAATTTTCTAGCATATTCTTAGATGAGGCTGTTTTATTCCTATTTTGGGACCATACATCACAGACCTGCAACCAGCCACCCAAAAGGCCTGGGCAAGCAATGACCACTTTTACTGTAGGAGTTACTGTGGAACATGGCATCTTGCACTAGGACAGACACTGTAGCAAAACACAGCACTAACACTCAGGGTTAAGATAGTTACTGCCAGCCTCCTGATGTATAAAATGGGGCAAAGGGACACCAGGGTGGCTCAGTGCCTTCTCAGTCTGCCTTCGACTAAGGTCATGATCCCAGGGTCCTGGGATAGAATCCCACATCAGGTTCCCCATAAGGAGCCTGCTTCTCCCTCTGCCTATGTCTCTGCCTCTCTCTCTGTGTCTCTCATGAATAAATAAATAAAATCCTTTAAAAAATTAAATTAAATAAAATGGGGCAAAAAACAGTACTATTTCGTAGGGCTCCAAGGAGAATGAAATGAGTTAATACAAATAAAGTCCTTAAGACAAATTCTGTCACAAACTAAGCACTCCATAAATGTTACCTGTTGTCCATTATTATATCATATATAAGTGCTCAGTTAGTTTGTCAACTAATGAATGGTTCTTGTGCCAATTTTATCCATTAAGAATAAGCAATCTCCTGTCCTAAGAGCAAGGAGGGATGGTGACTGGAGTAGGACAGGGATGTGGGTTGTGGTGAATGATGTTAATCAAGCAAATATATTAGGGTAGGTAACCTGCTTGCCTATCACATGGCACTTGCATTCAAGGCTCTTCCAGAAAAGATCATCAGATCCATACACTGGTTTTCATCACTTCCAACAAAAAAGATTTAGATGAGAAATGGCAGCAGCCTCTGGGGGCCCAATTTTTCAGATGGATTTACTTGGTAAAAGTTCATACCTGCTCAGAGCCTTGCATCCTTCTCTTGGGCTGATCCTGAAGTAGGACTCCTGGATACTTTTCACTCTCTCAGTTCTGAAGCAGCACTGTGATTTGCCATTGCTCTCTAGTTTTCATTCCAACTGCCCACGGGGCCCCATTCCCAGCATGGCCTTACCTCTCACTAAATGACAAAAGATCAAAGCCTTTACAAAGCCACAATGAGAGGGAAGGAGAGATCAGGTTATCTGGGCCATTCACCATACACATACACAGGCATGTGTGTACTCATGTACACACACACACACACATACACACACACACACTCCTCTGCCAGATTATAAACTGCAAAGCCAAACAAGCCATAAACTCTTATGAGGAACGAGGGGGAAAAGCCATGCCAGAGAGATAACAACAATGTCAAATTTCAGACATGAGCAGGTTTTTGTGTGTTTGGGCTCCAAACCAGGGGTTTGGGATGGGAAAGCTGGAAAAGCTGACAGCCCCTTAGAACTAACACAGCTCAACTGGGTGCCACTATAATAAATCAAAATCAGTTATGTAAAGTGTAAAATTATCATTTGGAAATCACTCTCTCTGAATAATTCAATCATTGACTTTCACATCAAACAACCATTTCAACCACCCACACACACAGTTCAGTCTCACACTGGTCTTAAACTCTCTTTAATTATCAGCATTAACCTATCATATTACTATTTCATTCCTATTTCATCCTGGGGGAGGGGTCAGTGATTATGATAAATCACAATGAACGAGAAAGACTTTCAGCTGTCCTTCCACACAGTTCCAGAGTTCCCTTGATCTGACGGTGACAGGTCTGCCTTTGTCCCAGGAAGGGACAAGGACAGATAAGCAGCCTCCCTCTTGACAAATGCATTACGGATGCCAGTCAAACAAAAAGGCCAAAGAACCCAGCTCTGCAGCTGTGCGTGGCCGTCTCCCATGCCTACATCCCAGGCTGAGCAGAGATGTCTACTTGCCCCTCTGGCTGGTAGGTGGAACATGCAGATCCATGTAAACAAATTTCACCAACAGCATAGTTCCCGTATACCCCACTGAGCAGCCATTACCATAAAATAATAACAAGAATTTTTAAAACACATGCATATATCTAAAGCTAATCACTTACCCCTCCAAGAACAGCTTACTGAGCACAAAGGCAAGTCTCCTATTATACTCTTGCGGTGGGGGGTGGGAGATCTAGCCCTTGCCTCAGTGATCCCAAGAAACTGGGGCTGCACAAGAACAGGCTTCAGGTGAAATATTTCACTCAGGGAGTCAGGGTTTCCTCTATTGCTGGTTGCTCCTAGTTCTGCGTATCTAGGAGTGTTTTCCACCTACCCACACACACTTACCACTCCCACCCTCTCAGCTTTCAGATCTCTGGGTTTCCATGTATTCAATAGTGAAGGGGTTACCATAAGGAAAAGCCAACAAGATGAAGATGTTTCTGTATACATGTCCGCTGTACATACTATAAAAAAGAAGAAAACAACCTGCATGCCATCTATAATGCACAGGCTAAGCAGACTGTGGCACATCCATCCAATGGAACATCATGTTACACATGTGCATTCGTAAGCAACAGAAAGCTGTTCATACATATTTTTAAAAGAGAAGAGCAAAATCAAGTGAATCATTTGAGAGCATGTGAACATGTCTGAAGAAAGAGGACAACTATATTAGGATATGTCCAAAATCCTAATAACGTTTATATCTGGTAGCACTATTACAAGTGATGTTTATTTCTCATTTTCTACTTTATTTTGGTTTGTATTTTCTAATCAAGTCTACAAAAGAGCAGGTTAATAGAGTGGTTAAGACCATGGACCTGGAGTCAGTCTTCCTGGAATCAAATCTAGTTCTGTCACTAAATGATGTGACCTCAGGTAAGCTATTTAATGTCCCAGAGCCTTGGTTTCTTTATCTGTAAAATGGGGGAAATAATGATTCCAGCTTCTCAGAACCACTGGTGAACATCAAATGGGCTGATTCTGTAGAGCCCTTATCACAGTGGCTGACACATAGTAAACACTGTGCAAGTATTAGCTGTGATTATTCAGATAACTGTATCTTTCTTAAGTAATTTTTTTTAAAAGGGAACTTCAGGCAGCTATCAGACCTTATGTACATCCACATCTCTTAGTATGAGTTTTCTCAATAGTAAAATGGGTGAATTAGATAGATGACCTCAAAGATCCATCCCCATTCTGTGCTGATATAATTCAGTGTGGATGCTTCTAGTGGGCCCTGAGTGTAGCCTAGAGGGTAACAGAGACACTTCAAAGCAGGATGCAGTGGGGGGCTACTGGGAAGAGGGAGTGACAGGGCCCCTGAGAAAGATCAGAGGGAGCGTTGAGTGCAGGGCTGGGGGAGGGGAGACTGCAAGAATGCCAGCCAAGGCTAGCAGCCTCTCCACTCAACAATGTGATTAAGTGACTGGCTTCTCTTTTTCACAAAGCCAGACTTCAGCTCAAAGAACCTGAGGGACTATTTTAAAGAAAAGTTATTCCTTTGTTTTTAATTGTAATTAAGTAGGTATTTTATAATTTTTAAATGGCGCAATTTACATGTCACTTCCATGATGCGCTGGGTACCCTTCACCAGAGGGAGAGAACGTAAGTTTAAGAGGACTGCTGTGTATTCTTTTGTGATTAGCGAAGTGCATTTATGCAATTGTGAGTAGAACGGAGATACTGGGATATTTCAAGACTTCATTAAACATGCCAGAACTTTAACAAATTTACATGACGCCAAAGTTTATTCGTGTTAAGATTTCATTCATCCTTCTTCCCATACTTTGACAAAATGTTTAAGTTAGTTTCTCATTTTATTTGTCTACTGAGTTCCCTAAGTTAGGGAAATTAGTATTGTGTATGCGGTTTGATTTAATTAGCAATTGGGGAAATCGGCCTGGCATGTTTCATGGAAGCTTGGGGAAATTGTCAATTAGCATTGTGTTAATTGGTGTCTGCCGTCCTTGCTTTTTAGTTTTTAACCCCTTTTACCTTGTTCCCTCTTTCAGTATGTAAAATCTGGCTGTTTATTATTCTTTAAATAAAGGATTAATTGCCTGAATTCCTGCCTCTGCTCCATGTCCTTTTTCTCCCTGAGCAGATGGGGAGTTGGGCAGGCCCGCGGTGGCAGCCTTGTTTCTTTCAGGCCCTGGTCCTCCCTGGCACAGGAGGAAGCACTCTCCGCCGTACTGCCCTATGCCCAGCCTGAAGCTTCCTCTCTGCTGTCATCAGTGCCCAGTGGATCCTCCCTGGCTGCAATCACGGAAGAGCCCTCCTGGCTCGCAGGAAACCCCCACTGCTCGTTCTTCTGGAGTCTGTTGTGGCTGATACACTAGATTTGAGCAACTCATGTCCTCTGGCCCAATCAGTCCCCTCCAGGAGGGCAGGTGGGGGATCCTCTCCAAAGGCAGGTTGGGGGCTACTTGAAGTGCTTTCTGGGGAGCCAGCTCTTTTAATCTCACTATATCCCCAAAGGTAGGTCTATAGTAAAAAGGCTGGGGTTCAACTCCACTTATGGGATGAAAGATAAGCCTCTGTTCATCTTGTTTAACACTGTTATTTTCAGAGTTCAGCCCTTTGTGGACCATGCGGTCCTTCAACCAACAATACTGGTATTAGCTGAGAACCTGAAAGGAGCGCAGAATCTCAGGCCCCAGTGGGATCTTTAAGTCAGAATCTGCATTTAACAGACTTCCCAGGGGATTCACATCACATTAAATGTGAGAAGCACTGACCTAGCACATTGCTTGGTTTGTGTTAAGCCAAAAAATTGATTCTGCTGCTAAAGTGTCTGCTATACCCCAACATCTGTCGTCTTCTTTTCCATAGTCATAGAAATTTTGACTGGGCACTCAGCTGTCCAGACAAAGAATATATTACCCAGACTCCTTTGCAGCTAAATTTTTTACCACGTGACCAAGTTCTGGCCAGTCAAATATAAGTGGAAGTTTCCAATGACAGCTTCCAGAACACTCCCATAAGAGAGAACCAGAACTGGTTCATTCATCTCCACCCATCCTACTGGCTGGAACACAGATGTGATGCCGACAGCTCCACCTTGGACCATGAGAATGAGGGTTATACTTTGCATCTGCCAGAGAAGAAATCTGGAAGATTAGGTCCCTGGGGATTTGATGGGCAGCGCCCTCAACTTACCCTGAACTGCCTCCCCAACTTTTCTTTAAGGTGGGAGAGGGTCCTATCTTTCATAGACAAACCTATTCTGACTAGCAAAAAAAACCAAAGCCCATCTTATCTACATAACACATAGTGCTTCCCAAAATAGGGGGTAGGATGAGGAAATTATCTACGGTGTACAGAATAAGGACCTGTAAGCAGAAGTCTCTTGAAGACAGGTGTCAGCTCAATAAAATGCTTGCCTGTAAGTAGAAGTGTCCAGCTGTGAAATGAACTGGCTACCTCATTGAGGCAGCAAGCTTCCCATCACTGGAAATGTTCAAACAACAGCTATAGGGCCATCTTCCTCTGCTTCTGAACGCTACAAAGGACATTCCTGCCCTTTTATGAAGTATTGATCACTTTCTATCTCTAACTTCTAGAAAACTGTAGAAAAACAAAAATATATACTCAGAGCATGATGGATTTTAAATCTTGAATGTGCCTTAGTCACTGAACCAAGCAGGAAACTTCTGAGTTTCCACTTCTGCACCTTGATCACAAGAACTCTGTGCCATTTATTTATCCATTGCCTCTCAGATCCACACAGGTCCTTCCATGTTCCTCTTCACCGCTGGGGCAAAGTCTGCAAATCACACTGCACACACTCTCCAGCAGCTTCTGGTCAGGTTCTGCCAAAGGGAGGAACCAGTGGACGATGAGAAGGCGGGAGAAAGGGAAAAGCTCCCTGGCTCTTTTCTCGTACATCAGAGTCAGCTCTGGTGCTGGCTAGCAGTTGCCACAGTGGCAGCAGAATGGAGCTGATCCGATTCTGATACCAGCCGCCCAGGAGGGTTGCAGCAGCCCCTCCCTGGCAGTTCCAGCAGCGCAGCTGTGGGCTCAGGTGCAGGCTCCAGTCCAGGGGGATTGGCAGCTTCCTAATCTCTGAGTATTGCCTCTTCTTTCTTCTGCTCCTTCACAACCACCCTACCTTCTCCCTTTTGCTCCTCTAGTCCTCCCTTCCAGCACCTTTGTAACCAGTTCTCTGCATTAAACCTCCTCTTTTTGAAACATCCCAGGTGGTTCCTGTTTCCCTGGCTGGACCCTGACTGATGCAATCACCAGCTCTCATGGGTCTCTCTTTTCCCCTGAGGCCTCCCCAGCACATGCCAGAGGGAGACATATATAAAATCAGCACCTGGTGGCAGCAGCACCCACCACCAGCCTCTCCTGCCCTGGCTGATCCCTGAGCTGTCATCCATCAGACAGCAAGCAAGACCAGAGGGCTGTAGAGTCTTCAACTTAACACCTAACAATCACAGCTGATGAGGCCGCACTCAGAGACAGATCTATGGCTTCAATTTCTCACCAGTATTTTAGTTCCCCAGGCTAGTTGTCATGTAGCTGGTCTCATTGAGAGGACATTAAGGGACCCATTTTTCAGGAGTTGGCTTATGCTAGCAGAATTCCATTTCCACGTGATATTTATCAACAAAAAAACTCTCAAACATGCTCCCACACCCCAGTCCCCAAGCAGATTTAACTACTAGACAGCACCCATTTATAAACAAGCAAATGAAATCCTTCTCTTTGATAAGGAGAGCAAGAAAATTCTCTGCCGTAGGGTTTTTTCAAGAGGTCCCCTGGGAAAGAGACAGAGAATTCTGGAGCAGATATCTCTGCCAGCCTTACCCCACTTCCAGCTCAGCTTCCAGAATAGGCATTGTGGCCTAGTGGTTGGTTGTGGGGAGACGTGGGACCTGAGAGCCAAGACCAGGAAGCTTGTGAATTTTCTACTCCACTTTCTCCATCTCTCATTCTAGAAAAAACACTATCAATAGAATTGCAACTGTTACACCGTTAGTCAATACACTGGGTTAGGTAGTCAATACAATGGGTTAGGCAGATGTAAACCTCCATGAGGATAACATGTGCATAAAAACTCTGATACAAGTCTATGGGACCCGACACAGGATCCAGAATTAAATCCTAATGCATTCCCAGAATCTGAAGATCTCCAATCCGCTTTGGAGAGGGGTTGGCTTTTCAGAGACCAACTGAGCTACTCCAGAGTTTAGGGAACACTGAGTGGCAAAAGGGCCTGCTGTGGGACATGGTCATCAATTTTTAAAATACACTTATCATTTGTCCATGTGGCTCAGAACACATTCCTACAGTTCTGGTGGAGGATCAGTACCTATTCGTACAAGTCTCTCTCAGTACCAGGGCTAGCATCAGAGGGATCTGGCTCCTGCCTCAGCCCCCTGGCAGAGCAAGTCACTACTCACATCCCATGAGAACAGAATGAGACCTTGGTGAGAGCCAGGAGCTCTGGAGACCTGACCCACACCTGGCTGCCACTGTTTCATTTCCACGCAGCTCTCCCATCACCTGAAGGACTGACCACCAGGTCTTTTGGGGTACTAGGGGGATAGAAAATAAAGCAGGTCACAAATGGACAATTCCCAGTGGGTCACTGATGAACAACACTAAAAGTCTCCCTTCCTGTTCTTCTATAGGCATGGCCTCCTTTATTTCAGTTTATGCTCACCTTCCCTCCCCTGAAAGTCCTTCTAGATTGAGAGCAGGATCATACAGTAGACACAGTTAGCTCTAGAATTCCAGGGCTGTAATCAGAGTAGTTAGAAAGTTTCTCTGTCTCTGTGTCTCTCTATACACACACACATATACACACATACTTATAACATTTACATATACACACACTCTATATTTATAACGTCTCAATGCACATACAATACATAAACCCCACATATACTATGTGTGCGAGTATATGCTGAAAGAGCAAAATAAGGAAGAGAATTCAACAAAGACAGGAAAGCCTGTGGTCAGAGTGTAGGACAATCATAATAATTAAAAACCAGCATTTACTATATGCCAGGCACCTTGCTAGTGCCTCTACATACACTGTCTCAGTTTTTTTCCAGTTTTGGCTACATCCACATGTACTAACAGTATCATTTGCTAAATGCTTTTATTTTGATATGTTTACTTGTTTTTTTATTATTTTATGAGAAAAATCTCATAGTATCTTAATATAACCATGGGTTTGATGTGTATTTTTGGTAAAATACATTGGAATAAAATCTACAAGTATAATATTCGATGAACTGTTCACCAAACACTATCTACAACAGTACATAATCTCATTTGGGGAAACATCACATCACACACTGATTCTTCACAACTCCATGCTATATTACAACTGTCTCCATTGTACACTGGAGCAATCAAGGCTCACAGGGGCTAAATAACTTAAATAAATAAAGCCCAAGACAGTAAAGTCACAGTAGTCAATGGAGGAGACTGTCCAGAGAGAGGGAGTGGCCAAGAGTGTCCACAACCAAAGAGGCCAATCAAGTTAACCAAAAATGCAAAGGATCCCTTCACACTTGGACAGTCACAGGCCCAGACTGTAATAAGACAAAGAATGGAAAAGTGGGAGTAGAGAGGCTAAGTGGGCAATTCCAGAACTTGGAAAGAGAGAGATGCAAGGAACACAGAGTTTGTATTCAATTCATGGTTGACTATAAATTCAATCGTGCCTACAGTTGTTCCCCAATGCAAACCTCAGAACTGTGATCCCTTGTGTTCCTATTTCTTCCTGGTATAAGTAAAGTGAG
This sequence comes from Canis lupus familiaris, assembly GCF_011100685.1. NCBI lineage: Eukaryota > Metazoa > Chordata > Mammalia > Carnivora > Canidae > Canis > Canis lupus. Next base: position 61,701,126 of record NC_049231.1, read on the forward strand.
ATGAGGGCAGATGCAATCATAGGTCTGGAAAGGATGTCTCGGATCCCCATAAAGGAGTATCGAGGTACTGTCAGGTGGCAGCTTGAGCCAGGTTGGAAAAGTGAGGCAGCTGGGTTACACTGGCAGCCCTCAGAGTTCTCAGCGTTTCCCCGTCCTGAGAAGGAAAGATCCTCACAGCAATGCTCGTCCTAAAGATGTTCCCTATCATAGATGTCACTCAAACCTAACTTGAGACAGGGACCCTCACAGAGATTACCATCTCCTTCTTAAAAAACTGAACACCCTTGGGAGAGCAGCAGATGCTAAAGTCCAAGAATGCTAAAGAGGGCTCCAGCCTTCACCATCTCTGGAGCCAGTGGGTTTACAGCCATTTAAAGGAGCACTGAAATTCGAAGAGCCTTTATGGATGTCAGCATCCTCTCCTCGTAACTGCAGACATGGTGCTGGGTCAGCCAGGATGTGTTTAAGGTAAATGTTTTAGAAACACTGAGAAAGATAAAGACCAGATCTTCCTTCCCCTCCCCCCCTCAACCACGTGGAAGGATAGGGAAAGATGAGGACAGAGTGGGAACCCTCTTATATCTGGGGACTGACAATGACTATCAATCATGCAAATCATTTGTGAGGGCTGGCACTTCTCCAGAGAGGCGAGGCTTCCATTTCCTGAAAACTATTTGGTTCTATCCAAAGCAATCCTCAAAAAGTTAGATGAGAGTTGAATCAAATTTGCCAATTTTATTTTTCTTTTCTGTGTAGTCCCTCGACTCCTCTCCCCTTGTCATCTCCCTGAACCCCAGTCCTCAGAATCTCTACAGAGCTCCCAGCAGCAGCAGCCAACAGTGAAAGAGGCACAAGTCATGGAGACAGAGAGGCCCTGATCACTCCTCCAGATATACAACCACTTACCTGGCTCTTTGGACCCATCCTCCCAGCTTGAGGCAGCCCTGCAGGATGAGGTCGAACCAGGATGTCTCCTGTGTCCTTCCTCTCTGGCTGAGCCAAGAAAAAGAGAAGGACAAACTAGCCCTACAGCAGGATGCTTCCACTTAGCTATGAGGATGGTCATTTTGATCAGAGACTGCTGGTCAAGGGCTGTTTTAACCTTGGCAGGAGGAAGAGAGAGTGGGCCTTTCTTTTGTGACTGCAGCTGTAGAATTGTACTTTTAAAGGCCTAACCATGAACTTTATGACCTACCCAAGTCTGACATTGTACCCATTCAGTCCTCTACTTCCCAGGGTTCATAACCCAACCAGGAAACCTACACCCCAGATGAAACTTGGGCTCCTCCAAACATCCACTCAGAGACAAAATCTGTAGCTTTTAGTAAAAAAGTGATTTATAGGTTGACAATGAAAACCAACAGAGCACACATATGATGCTTTCCTGAAAGACCTGGGAACAGATCTGGACTGGGCAAACGCTGGTGTGAGAATGGGCCTAGCTTTGGACAACAGGTAAGTGATGAGAATACCTGCAAAATAACAGACCAATGTCAGACAGAATGATGACAGTAACAAATATTTGCAGAGCACATATCACTCTAGAAGTAGTTTCATACTCATTTTCTCTTTCATTCTTAGAAGTGATTTCTGCCTGGATGGCCTACAAGTACATTCCCACATGCTCACGCATCCATCTTCTCCTCTACCCATCTCTCCTCTACCCTAGTGCCGTTAAAGATATCAACCCTCTCCCCAGCTATAGAGCATAAAATCTAGCAGTGTTTGATTCCACCACCCCTGAAGTTCCATGGCCCATCTTTGTAACATTTCATATCAGGTTTTGTTTCTCTATCCCATCACCACCACCCAAGGTAACCTCAGGACCTCTCACCTGGACAACTGCAATTGTTCCCAACTGGCCTCTTCACTGTGTCATATAGGGAGCGCCTCAATCCACAACTAGGTGAAGGTCACAGAACCTCTCTGCTCACAAATGCCGATGGCCTTGGCATTCTTATCCCCCAAAGTCTCTTTCAACTCAACTCCCATGACAAAATGTGGGTGCCTCTTTAGGCCACCTGTTAATACCTTAATGCCTCTATTTGCAATTCCAAAATAGAAAAAACTCTGAAAATAGGAGAGGAAATAAAAAAGGCAAAACTTATCTGATCGTAATACATATGACGCTACTTAATTTTTTTTACCTCAGAATATTCATACATTTCACTAAAATAACATTAGTATCTTTGAACACAGAACAATTACCCGAGACTCCACCTGGGGTATTATAAATTATACTGGATATGCACCCAAAAATCTTGGTAAAATCTGAAAAATTCTGTATTCTGAAACACATATGGTCCAACAGATTTTAGACAATGGATTTGAGGCTTTATTAACTTGCATTAGAGTCCTTAGTCTTCATGCCTTTCACTTAGTTATCAATTAGTGAATCCTCAAATTGAGCACTTATATAGAAGGCAACTCCCCAGGCAGTGAAGACTTGTAAGAAGTTAAAATACATGATCCTTGACCCCAAGTTCTTAGAGCCCTACATCCTATAGATCTAAAGTAGAACCAATATGCTATGGGCCCAATGAAGGAATCTAATGAGAAAGGCATCATGGCAGACTTGCGCTCAGGAATAACTTTGCAGAGGAAGTTAACGTTATCCTCAGTAGTAAAGAAGAAACAGAAAAAGCAATAAAGGCCCGGGAAGGCAACCCAGTGTGGACAGGTAGGGTGGGAAATTCACAAGGACTTGCAAAGTAGTTGCCTATACTGAACTACTAGATTTGTGTACAATCATGGGACAGTTGGCCACTATTTATACAATTATACTTCTTAGAAAACCATTCCTTCTACTGCTACCAATATTCCTACCAGCACTGCAGCCAAAAATGTCATCTGGACCCTCAGCAATACTGGGTGAAAAATCCTACAAGTAACTGTTTATGGAAAGCACAATGAATGCCAAGGCTGGTGAAAATGTGGTTGGAGACGTAGCCAAGGTCAGATCATTAAGGGCCTACATAGTAAGTGGTAGAGCCTAGTGGCGGACAGTATGAGCTCAACATTTAATAGGTTCAGCAACCCTCAGAAAGTTGCTTGATCCTTCTGTGCCTCAGTTTCTTCAACTGCCCCAGAGGATACTGTATTGCTGATGAAGTTGAAACTACCTATTCCATCCAAGCATTGTGAAGATTCAATGAAAATATGCATGCAAAGCATTGTGTAATATTCAACAAACGTTAGTTGCCATTACATTACCATTCACAGGAGCTTAGGGGCCAGAGAAAGCAACTGAAGGATTGTGACATGGTCAGATTGACATCACACAGCCTCAGGTCATGTACAATCCGGCTTGAAAGGAAGCTGGAGGCAAGGAAACCAGTTAGAAGGCTGTTGCAGTGATGCAGGCAAGAAATGAAGCAAGGCTGAACTCACAACCTCGGCAAAGGGATTTAAGGCTGACCTATGGGTTGAATACAATAAAGGTCCAAGTCCATGCTAATATAAATAAATAATATTAAAAATAAATAGGGTAGAAGGAGCATTAATTTCTCACAGCAGAATTCTAGTCAACAAATGTGGTAGTAGTGACAGAAACAGAAAATCACCACAAAGCAAATACGCTGTAGTAACTGTGCAGGCAAGAACCACTGATGGGTGCTAAACTTCATGGGTGAAAGAATGATGGGAAGGGGAGAGCCTGGCAGTAATGAAAAGGTGGTTCTCTATCACAGCCAGATGATACAGCAGTGGCTGCACTTGACCGTCTACAGCCAAAGGCACCATACACATTGAATTGGAGGTGCTGGGGCCTTGGCAGAGCAACTCAACGAGCCCCCAGCCCTGCCCTCTGGGAGCAGCCAGCCGGCCTGCCACAAACAGTGCTGACTCCAGTCACCTCTGAACAAAACAAAGCCTAGCACATTAGCTGTCTCTCCAACCAGCTGGTAGCAAACACAGAGCCCCTTCTGCTTCCAAGCAAATGGAGCAGCTGTTCTACGGCCTGTGTTTGAGCAGGACCTCTGGAGCCAGGCTGCCTAGGGTCCAATTCCAATTTACTACTCACCAGCGCACCTCTGGGTGACTCATTCTTGCTGGGCCTCAGTTTCCTCATCTGGAAAATGGTAATACTGGTATGCACCTTAAAGGGTTAATCCACATAAAGGGTTTATCACAGTGAATGGCCTAAGTCAGCGCTTGGGATTATTAGCCATTAGCACATCTTGATGTAAGATGCCTGCCCGGGGGCCTCCACCCAGTGGGAAAGGCCCAGGGGATGGCAGCAGCTGTCTGGTCTTTCTACTCACATACACCTTGACCCCTGACTTCAAGGGCTCGGAGAGGCACTTCCACTACCACCCCCGAATTTGGTAGGAACTTGGAAAGTGCTGATAAATCCATTTTTCTTTATTTCTAATTTATACCCTGCCTGCCAGCTTCCAGAAAGGATGTAAAGCAGCACAGATAAATCTACTCAACCTCCAGTGACAGGAACCAGGGTATTCTCTTCTTCCACATCTGCCATGAAGGTCAACCCATCCTACCCTTCCAGGCAGACAGGGGTTAACCAGGGAGCAAATGCAGGAGGGGGATGGCACCCCACCTGGCACCGCAGAGCTGGCATCCCCACCTCACCCACCCCAAGCCACTTCCCTCCCTCCCTGCCTGCCTGCAGCTCCTGTGTTTCTTGTAGCCACACCATGTACGACACCACGTACATCCACGCCGGCTTCTGCCACCTGGCAGGGGCTGCAGGAACAAAGAGTATCAAGGGGCAAACTGTCCTCCCACAGCTGCAAAAAAGTATACAAATGAAATCAAATCAACAGTACCTTCGGAGGGAGGCTGTTTGCTTCATCCTGGAAGAGCAGCCGGACAGTATCAAAGGACGAGGGTGTGTATCTTGGTGGCTGGTAGGTGAAGCTATTCTCTCCCCTCCACACCCCTGCATCAGCCCCCCATGACAGCGCCCCCCCGCCCCCCCCCCGGGACACCTGCTCCCAGCAGCTCCACTACCCATGGCTGGCTCTGGCTGAGCGGCTCTTATTCTCTCCCCTGACTACTCCAGGCTCCGCAGCCTGCCAAGGCCTCCCGGTGCCTCTGCTCCCTCCAGATGTCAGCATCACCAGTCACTCAGCTTTCCCTTGAGCACAAAAACCCCTATTAGCCTTCCTCACTGCTCACCCCACCCCCTCAGATGCTGATCAACAGATGTGTAAGCTCCCTGAGTACAGGCCGATGGGGCAGCTTGCAGGGCACAAGCTGCATGATTGGAAGGCTTGGAGATGTTGCCACACATGATCCTTTTGTATTTTGAGCAAATTACTCAAAGCTAAGCTGGCAGTTCTCAAGGTTTAAAGTACGTAAGAACAACTGGGAGCTGGAAGCTAGGGATGAGAGGGACATGCTCTTGGCTACAGCAAAGATTTTCATGCACTATTCCAGAAATTCATTTTTAATGAGTCAGGCTGGGGCCCAGGAATCTATTTTTAATAAGATGCAGGGGGTCTTATGTCATGCTATGAGTAACAGACCCAATCCCAGGACCTCGGCTATATGGGAAAGGCCAGGCTTGGGAGTCCAGTGCTGCTGGAGCAAGGCCTCAGCTCTAAATACCAGGTGGGTAATCTTACACAGGTAAACAACTTGTTTGGTGCTCAGACTCTATCAGTGAAATGGACAGGCAGAACAAGACTCCTAGAACTCTAATAGTGCAAAATAATAGCTAATATTTATTGAGCATCTATTATATGCTAAGAATTCTTTGAAGTATTTTTCACATATTTTCCCAGTTTCTCCTCATAACAGACATATGAAGGAGGTGCAATGAAGAAACTGAATAGTGGAGTGTTAAGTGACCTGTTGAGGGCCACCCTGTTGGTGATGAGAGCCCTGGGATTTAAACCCAGACAGTACAATCCAGAGCCAGAGCTCACCCCCACCATGCTCTGGCTCCAAAAAGGACTCTTGGACCAACTTTATAGTGAGAGCGAGCAGGACACCTGGGTGGCTGCCGTACTGGCTTGCCCATTTCAGGACTCCAGCCCCACCCCTGGAGCTGCCCCCGGGGTCACCCTCTAGTCCGGTTTAAAAGCAAGTCTTACTGCATGAAGTCAAAATTAGCCTCAAAGCACAGGTAGGAGAAATACCCATTACTTCTGCAAAACTGGAGAGACTTTTAAAAGCAAGAAACAAAGTGTACAGGCCTAAGGAATGCCAGGGCCTCCTCAACTCCAGAAGCTCCTCACAGGGGAGGACCAGACACTAGAGGGGAGCCTGGGAAAATTCCCATGAGGCCAGATTGCCAAGCAGAGCTGGTCACGGCAACAGGCCACTGCAGGCCTTTGCCCACATTTTCGAAGGAGAGAAAGCACAGATTACACCTCAGGCCATGAAGCAAACGGCCAAAAGTTCCTTGGGGAATCCTGCCCACCCCCACAGGAGCAGCAAGCTCAGGAGAGCGCCTTAGAACCAAGATCACACGAGGGGTTAAGGGTGCCCGCCTTAACCTGAAGCAATGTTCAAGCTGGAACCACGCAGAACCCTGAAAGAAAAAGGAGGTAAAAGGAGACCAAGGGTACTCACCATGGGGTCCTTCTCCCTCAGGACCCTCTGGCTGGGCTTGCCCTCTGCTCACACCATTTGTGAGGCCCATATATGCCTCCCTCTTCCATCATTCACTGCCTTCCCAAATCCTACTTATCCATCTAAGCGCAGCTGAAAAAACCCTCTTCCTCCATGAAGCTGTCTGGAGAACTCCTCCTTATCACCCCACCCCAGATCACAGACCTCTCCTACTTCCAGCTTCTCCCACTCAGCCTTTGGGACTCCTTCTTATATCACGGACTTGTGATAGGCACAGCTCATTGCTTGGGAGCTGGGCTCCTGGGTCCACCTGTCTGGGTTAGAATCCCAGTTCTGCCCTTTACTAGCTGTGAGATCTTGGGCAAGTCACTGAATTTCTCTAATGCCTAATGTCCTCAGATTTGGGCTGGGAATAGTAATTCTATCAACCTCATTGGGTTGTGAGAATCAAGACACGTATTAGGTGCCCTTGCACCTAATAGCCACTTAATGAAAGTTGAGGATTCTTAGCTATCTTTTTGAATGTACCTATATTTTAGCTTTTGCCCAGCTAATACATATTTCCATGATGGGGGTGTCTTTCTATCTCCCAGCTGCAACGCTGTCTATCCTCTACTGAGGACCTACTGTATGCCAAGTCCTGTGCTAGATCACTGAAACCCTAAGCTGCCCTTTGGGAGACTCCAGGCTGGAGGGCCTACCTGGTACCCTACATAAAAGCCATTTTTGTTGGCATAAATCTCCCTGAGGTGAGCCTTGGGCAATTTCTGTACTCCCCTCAGTCCCAGGTTTGGCAGACGCCCACAAGAGGGAAAAGGTGGCCATGTGGAGTTCTGCAGGGTGCTGCAAAAGCACAGAAGGGACGCTATGGGTATGCATGTCCACACCCATGCATAGGTGGGGTAGCCCATGGAAGAACATTTTGCACTCTAGCTCATTTCTTGGGTCTCTCACATAACCGGCAATGTGACCTTGGTTAAATTTCTAACTCTCTAATTCTTGGTTTCCTCATCTAATCATGGGAATGCAAATTTCTTCACAGTGTTATTATTAGAATTGCTTCCAACAAATGCTAATGGATTAATCTTGCCAAACTGGGAAGCTACCAACCTTCCCCTGCCCCATGAATCAAAGGGAAAGGGCATGTGGCCTTGGAGGAAGGCTCGGAGGGACCCAGAGCATGGAAGAAAAATAGCTACATGCCCTTTAGCAACACTCAACAGTCAGTGTAGAGATTCCCAGGAGAACACAAACTCCAGTAATGGTTAAAAGAGCTATGAATTCAACAGTATGCACGAACGCAGTATTTCTTCATACATCTTTGCCCCCAAGCACTATATTGTAATGTGAATGGAAGCAAAGTCAAAGCAAAGGTCAAAGATGTGTTCATAAGTGAACATTCAAAATGGCGGGCAAAACTGTGTTAACAACAGGGGCCATGCTACGCTCAGTCCAGAAGGCAAACTCATCTTGAGAAAAATCACTCTCCTTCCACCCACACTCCCCACTACTTTAACCAGACAGTAAAAAGCAAGGAAATTTTACATTACATTATTTAGAAACATAAGAGCATCACGAAAAGAAAGGGTTTTTTGTTTTATAGTCAATTTAATGGCCAACAGTGTGTCCTGACTCTCCTTCTGCAAAATGGGTATTAAAAGACTGCCTACTTCATAGAGTGGTTAAGAGAATTAGCTGAGATAAAGAATTAGCTAAGATAAAGAATTCAGTACAGTATCTGATACATAATAAGCTCTGACAAGTGTTAGCTGCTGCTGTTGTTGTTTTTGTTGTTCCTGTCCCCGAATTGTTAAAATTAAAGAATCATGAATTAGGGAATTAGGCACCCTAATCAAATGGTTCAGTCTTTGGTTTGGAAATCTTATTCAAATATCTAAACATCCCCTTCTTCCCATAACATCTGTGGCTTAATGGGACACAACTTGCATTGCTCTGGCATATCCAACAAAAAACCCTGCCCTGGTCTTCTGACACCCCAGGGCTCCCTGGGGTGGAAGAAAAGCAGAAAGCTCAAGTCAGGTGGAAAGACTGGGATTGAGGACTGGAAGAGGAGTGGCTGAAAAGAAAATGGAATTGGTCCAAAAGACACAAAAAAATAAAAAATAAAAGGGGAGTGTGAACAGTTCTTTAAAAGCCTCACATGCCCCGGGAGAAACCTTCAAAGGAGAGAAGAATGAGCTAACCCTTCAGACCCTTTGAAGTACTTACACGTACGGTGGAATCCCTTGGTCCGCTCTGTCTTCAAATCCTGCCCAGTTAAGGGCCCCCCAACTACATGCTTTATATGGTGTGTACCTGAAAAGCCAAGTGCTCAGGCATTGCAGGGAATTTCTCTCACCATTTAATAAGGAATGCCTGGAATATTCCGGCCGAGAAGTATTTCTTAATTTCCTGTGCAATCTGAAGGCATTATCCAAGGGTTATTTTTGTTTTGTTTTATTCAGAAGTGGGGTTGCTGGAGCATTCCTCTTGGACATGTTCAGATTTGAATTAATTAGAATTCCTGTACAGTTTTCTTCGGTTATAATTATAGCTTAATTTGATTGCTTAATAGCTCTGGTTTTCGTAATGTTTAGCACCTGTTGTAAATTGCACAAGATAAATCACCTTCTACCTTCCACCGTGTTTATGCCTAACTTTTGCCTTTCCCCTTTCAGCTGGTGGGCTTGCGGCGACAGCCACACGCTTTGCTCATCCCTGCCCTTTCCACCACAGAACTCTCTTTTGCAAGGCTATTTAACCAGAGAAGAAGTGACTTTTACTTAAATGCCTCCTTAAGACTGTTAGATTTTTTTAAGGGGAAAAAAATTGAGAAAAAAAAAAAAAGAGTATTTCAGATGCTATAAACTCTGAAGACTGACCTCTGGTATTATGTAGACTTCCACTTAAGGGTCACCTTTTTGATGCACTGGGTGTGTAGAATTTTTTTTTCCCCTCCTTTCCTTTCTAGAATTATTAGACAGCAGTGGAAGCCCTGCATCATTAATTGATTTCTCCCATGCATTGTGCTATGATACAATTTTTCAAGGCTGTGCATAATTGTGTTCTCTGTGCCAGCGTTCTGTGTTCTGTCCTTGTCATATTGTCATTGAAGGCTGTTTCCACCCTCTGTAATTGGAGATGTTCTACTTTTGGACAAAGGTGTGGGGGCAGCTCAGGGGAACAGCGCTGACATTTACTTCATCAATTTATTTTTATTGTTCCTACATTTATTGCAGCTATAACAGCCCTTTAATAGTTATATCTCCTCCCTGTAGGGTATTCTGGTATTTGAAATTTTTTTAACTCATTTGTTCTCATAGATAACAGTAAAGTGCATTTCAGGATAACCTTTAGGTTTCAATCTCCTCTCTTCTTTTGGCTCTGAGGCAGTCTTCGCTTTAAACTTTTACTGCATTGCCAGTCTAAAGGCCAGAGCGCCAAGTTCATTCTAGCACTGGAGTAACCACAAATTAGTGGTCCTGAAAATTTCAGGGAGGTTAGTCCTAAACCAAGAGTGCAGCTATTACCGTAATTCAAAACTGGTCATCCTTTTAATGGGGGGGGGGGGGGGGGCAAAGAAAGGTGGGCGGGAAGGAGAGAAAGTGAGAGAGGATGACAGAGAATCCCGGGAAATACTTAACTGACCTCACGTTACAATCCTGGTCAAAAAAGGACTGTAATTAAATCTTTATGACTGATGAAGCATCGCAATGAACCAATTCTGAGTCTCTGTCCTTCAAGGCCACAGACATGGGGCACAATGAAGAGGAAACTGCACTTGGATTTACTATTCTTGTCTTTGGATACCATAAGCCTCCATCCCAGTCCCACCTCCCTTAGAAAAGGTTACCGTAGGATAGCCCTGGAAATAAGTCCTTATCTGCAAACCTAGCTTATTTATTTACTTTTTAATTTTTACCAGCCCTGTAGAAAAAATAAGTATCAATTTTGTCTGCTTTCCTACCACCATCTTTGTGGTTGTGAAAACATTTGTCTGGGCAAGAAATGTTTCAGTGCTTATTTTTAAGACCATGATACTAAGCCATTGTATAACAGTCTGTGCTCTGGTTGCCAGATTTAAAACAATCATTTCCACTGAACAGTCTACGCATATTTCAAATGGGGGTTCATTCCAGTTTCTATCCCCCCAGTTTCTTCTATAGAATCATTACTACAACAGTATCACCAGAACTTACTAGAAATCGGCCTTCGGCTCATCAGAGAGGGCCAAACACTTTGTCCATTATTGTAATACCAAATACGTAGCCAAGAAAAACAGCTCCAAATTCCATACCGGTTCTGGCTGCAGGAGCCTTTTTTCTCTCCCTACTAACAAGAACATCAGCCTGGGAAACAGCATTTCTTATGCACCCAGTTGTCACCATTTATAAAAAAGAAAGGTTGTTTCAAACTACACAAACTCTCAAGACCTCCATGACAGGAGACTGGGTCTCGTATGTCCCTGACACAGCAGGAAGATAGATTGAGTGGGCAAGGTGGGTGTTCCTGGTCTGGGTTTCTCTCTCTCCCCAGTTCTTTCACAATAATAGAGAAGGGGGACCCCAGGCCCAGTTCATCTTGGTGAAACTTCTAGAGCCAGGGAAGCCTCTAGTCCAGGGATTCCTGCAGACACGCTCTGTTGAGTGGTAATGCCTTCACAATGCCCATTCGCGCCACCTTCCATATCTTTTTTTTTTTTAAGATTTTATTTATTTGTTCATGAGAGACAGAGAAAGAGAGAGAGAGAGAGAGGCAGAGATACAAGCAGAGGGAGAAGCAGGCTCCATGCAGGGAGCCTGATGTGGGACTCGATCCCAGGTCTCCAGGATCACACCCTGAGCCAAAGGCAGACGCTGAACTGCTAAGCCTCCCGGGCATCCCCAACCCTCCGTATCTTTCCAGTTTTCTCTACTCCCTGCCCTCTGCCACCACTTCCAATGCAAAAGGACTCTTTTCAGAAGACTGTCTTCTACTGTCATGCCGGTACATGAGTTAACCCTTCAGAAAGGGAAAACAAGATGAAGAAATAACAAGCATACAGCACCAAGAGGGAAAAGTACCTCAGACTCTTCATCCTGGAATCCTAGCTTGAGGAGGGCATCAGAAGAGCATGGTTCTGGGTCTTTGCTTCCCAACAGGGCTCCACAAAACTACCCCAGAATGATGCTGCCAAGTTTCTGATGAGGATAGGATGCTTGGAGGCTTGAGTGGGATTTTTTCTAATTATTCTTATTCCGGTTGGACTTTATCCCTAGAGAGTTACAGAAAGATACCACCAGCAGGGCATTAATCCAGATGAAAATATTTTAATGATTCCCCTTTACAGATCTGGCTCAAAATTCCAGGTCTTGCTTATGTAGGTTCCTGACTCCTTTCCTCATCTTTGAAGACATACAGAGAAAAATCATGACAGGGAAAGACACCATAGCTTGAACCCTCCAGAACTTGGAGAATATACCCATTGAAAGGGTACAGACCAGAGGCAGCCCTGATCCCAATGGCAAGAGTTATTCTTCACCAGTAGTCATCTGAATCATGGGTGCAATGAGGCAACTACGAGTTTCACCATCCACAGGCAACTTATTTCCAAGGATGTTAGAGCCTGAGAGTAGAGCTGCCAGGATCTGAATGATTAAAATCACTGAAAGTTAATTTTGGCCAATTCTGGTTTTTAATTTGCACGTGTGTCTCCAAGTTAACATGATGCTGGCCACAGCTAATATGAAGTAAGCTCGACAACAATGCCATTCCGACAAGAACACCTTGCATAGAGGAGGGGTGTCTTTGGACTCAGAGATGAGCCCTGAAAGTCAAGTGTGTCCAAAGTGGCCTCCTGAATAGCAGACTAAAGAGGACATGGGGGAAAGAAAAAAAAAGGACATGGAAGAGCACAGGGAACAGAAGGAAGGAACTCTATACCACTCCCTCATATCTGAGAGCATGATGTCAACGTTGGGACAAGGCAAGGCAAGGCAGAAGGGAAGCCACCTGAAATAAAAATGAAGGAAGAAAGAGGCCCTCAAATGGGAGGCCTATTTACATGGTTCTCTAGCCAGCTACTGAATGCCCCTTAACAAGGGGATGCAGAAGAAAAGGAAATGCCATGTCAGTTGGTGAAGGACCTGCCATGCCAAGCCTATCCTCCTTCAAATGGTTTGCCAGGAAGAGCTGGAGTCTAGGATGGGTAACGAATAAAGTAACAGGTCCTCAGAGCTGAGCTACTCTTAGGCCCCAGTTCATGGCACCCATCACTGCTAGCTCATGCAAAGTTCCCTCATTTAATCTTTTCATTCTTCCTTTTTCTCCCTCAGTCTCCTACCCATTGCAGTAGGTACCTACTGTGCTTCACCTTTTATCTTGCATCTATGGATTCTGAGGGGCTGGTTCAGGAGTCATGTCTTATGGAGATCAAAGAAAAGATCTAACAAAGAAAATACTGTGGTGGACTTCAAGGACTCTATTAAAGGACATGTATGGCTGTGAAGTTTATTTCTGTGAATGGTGCCATCTGGATCTGTGGAATGAACAACCTGTACAACTGGACATGATGGTGCTGTTAAAATATTTTTTGTGAGTGGTGTCATCTGGATCTGTAGAATGAACAACCTGTACAACTGGACAAGGTGGTACTGTTAAATATTTTCTAAAATACTACTGATATTGCTATTATTGGGTTGACATCAATACAATTCTTTAGATTTTAGGACTTCTTTTACGTTAAAGTAACACATGCTTGTTAGAAACAAAACTAAAAGAGCTCAGAAGGGTACAAAGTTAAAAGTTCAAGGACCTCTCTTCTCTTACCAGCACCCTTCCCATTCTACTTCCACAGTTAAAAACTGTTAACTCTTCCTTGTAAGTACATCCTTCCAAAACTCTGTTATACATGTGAGAATATAACACATGCAAATATTTTTATATAAGCAAGATCATACTACATGCACTGTTTCACTACTATTTCTTGCAACATATTTTGGACAAGTTTTTATAAAGAGAGAAAAATGAGTATTTCACTCTTTTCAGCATCTGTACAGAATTCCATTGTATGAAAGTATGACTATTTATTTAACCATTGCCCTACTGGTGGAAATTTAGTTAAGTGTCCCATTTTTGCTATTGTAAGCAAAGGTGAATGTTAAACGTTCATTTTTATACGTATGGAGATATATACATGTATACATATCCACAAGTGTACACAGAACAAATTACTGGAAGTGGCATTTCTATGTCAACAGAAACACACAACCTGAATTGTGGTAATATTATCAAACTACCTTTTCAAAAAGTAGTACCAATTTACACGTCCACCAACACTATTTGAGAAACTACCAATTAGATAAGTGAAAATGATATATGGTTTAATCTACCTTTTAGAAACTACAATATAATTTTTATATATTTACTGGCCACTAATATGTCTTTTTCTTTGCAATGTCTGTTCGTGAGTTTTCCTATTGGTATATTTGTCTTTTTACTGGTGTGAAAGAGCTCTTTGTACATTAAGGAAATATATGTTTAAAAGATGCTCCCCAGTTGGTCATTTTCTTTCCCCATACCATTTGTTTATGGTATTTTTGCTATGAAGAATCAACTACTCACATTTATTTCCAATTTTTATGATAGTCTGCCATTTAGAAGTTTCAGATTTTGTTTTCAAACTAATCAGTTTTTTATTAGCATCCATGGTTTCATGCTCTACTTAAAATCTGCTCTACTTGAGTATCATTTTTTTGTAATTGTACTTTTATGGTTTACTTTTTCTTTTTTACATTTAGGGATCCAGATTTATTTATTTGTCCAGGTGACCTGTCAGCATCTCAACACCACTGATTACTATACCAATTCTCCATTGCTTTGCAATACCACCTTTATAATTTCATAAAGTCTCATATATTTCTGGACTTCCTATTTTGTTTCATTACTCTGTCTATCCTTTTCCTCAACTAGTACCATACTGTATTATTACTATATCTTTACAATACAGTTTTGGTCTTGGTAGAGTGTTTTTTTTTTAACTGGAGTTTATAAAAAGCAAAAAATTGTCAGGATCATATCCTAGGACAGAAATTTTTCCTTTCATGAAGGATATTCATACAAAGAGTTTCAGTTCATTTAATAAGAAAAGAAAAAACTAGAATGTGCAATCTATCAACCATAAAATAAATGTTTAATAAGAATTTATTATGCCAGTTGCTGAGAGAATTGATAGAAAAGATAAGATCCTGTAGAAAAGAGACCCCAATCTGAAAGAATTATTTAGACAAGAAAGTGCCAGAACACAACTACCAGGACAGTTAAAACAAAAGACAGCCCTGTGGGTCTGGTGATCAGAGAAGCTTCTCTGGGATGATAATGGATAGACATAAGGACTACTCACAGAACTCTTAAGTTGTCATGAGCAAGAAGGGCCCCTTTCCCCTGGAGGGAAAAACCAGGGAAACCCTGCTTACAGGTTTGTATTTTTGGAAAATAATAATAAAAACCAACACTTACTGAGTGCTTACTGTTTATCAGCCACTGTTCTAAGTGTGCTACATGCATCAACTCAGTCAAACTTACAACAATCCTATGAAATAAGTACACACTCTGACTTGGCCTATTTTATAAAGGAACAAACGGAGTCACTTACACAGTGGTAGAGCAGAATTTGAACTCAGGCTGTCTGACTCCAGAATGTTCCTCCCTCATCATTAAACTTCACTGCCTCCAAAGCCAGAGAGAGAGGGTTTGATCCATACACCTCCTCTGCCTGAAGCCCTTCCCCAGATGATAAAACTATTAACGGTGGCAGGCGGCAGCCCAGCGGAGGCCCTGTGTTCAGGTTGCAGAAACCCAAGCTCAGTGGACAGCCTGAACTTCCTGAAGGAATCGAGGCACCTGGAATGCTGGCACCCTGGCCAGAGTGTGCAGTTCATTCTGCTCGGTGCTTGCAGCTCCTCTCCTGCAGAGGAGGCCAAAAGTTCATGCTCCTGCACACTCCCTGGGCCTCCGGTGCAGTCTGGTCACCTGGGTGACCCCTGCCCACCTGGGACCAGGGTGGCCTCTGTCTGACCTCATCCCAGGCTGACAGCTGGCGTCGCACTCATCCAGACAGCCGACGCTCTGGGCCGGACAGAGCATTGTCTCTTGCCCTGCTTTACAAATGGGAGAGAGAGCAGGCCACTCCTGTTCATCCGTGGCCTCTAACAGAGGCAGGTCCCTGAATTTAAGGAGATAGGATGAAAACAAAATACCAGCCACAACTATTTCTGACTTTAGGAGAGAAACAGGGCCAATGGTCTCCAGAAGTCCAGTGCCAGGAATCGTTAGAAACAAAGGCCCTCCGTTAGGCAGGGTCAGGCTAGAGCACAAAGCCCCATTGTTAGATTACACCAGTGGTTTTCCAACTGTTCTTTTTAAGCCATGGAAACGTATGCAACCCCTCAGCCAGGCCCTCGACGTCTGGAAGGTCTTTCAGGTAAAGCCCATTACCAGGAAGAAAAAATGGCACTCTGAACTCATGTCAAGCATTGAGACAATAGTGAAAACTGTCCAATTTCCCATTAAGTCACCACTCAGTATTTACAGAGACTGCCTCAGATGGGTATCTGGGAGTCCCTTCCCTCTGATCTCCCTCTCTCCTCTCACCATGCCCCTAAACTGAAAATTGGCGGGGTCCAGATGACCCTTAGTCCTGGCTCCATTCTGGAGGGGTAAGGTTGGGTCCTTATCCTGCCCCACTGCAGTCTCCTGGACTCTTCACAGCCACAGAAACCCCCTCCCTAATGTTGACAGCCTCTCAACCGAGCACTGTCATAGAATATGATGTTAACAAATCTCTGCCTCTTCTCCATCATTCTCTCCCAACTAGAGGAGAGGAGAAAAGGAGACAGAAACCCTGACCCAAAAAAAAAAAAAAAGAAATAGAAAAAAAAGAAATCCTGACCCTGCCCCACCAATTTTCAAAGAGTATCAGACACAGGAAGTAGGTTCTGTAATACTACTCTGGTCCAAGAAAGGGCAGGACTTCACCCTCTCAGCCTTGGACAATGAGATGCAAGTGAAAAGGCTCATCTATGCAACATTTTCAATTCAATTCCAAGAGGTTCATGAACCCTCCACGAATTCAAGAATCTTGGATTAAGAACCTCGGGCCCAGTTTTGGAGCTATCCTCTACCGCTCCAGAGTCTATCTCAGGGATAGGCAAGTACTCACCAAGCCTGTTTTTGTTTTCTCTTCTGAACTCACAGCTAATCTACATCCCCGAGTCCCGTTGCACATATGTGGAGATGTCTTGAGGATGGAGGCAAGCTCAAGTGATGGCAGTTAGAGGCAGGCATACCTACCTTCTCCATTCTCTCTCCTACACAGTCTACCCACTGGATGATTCCAAGGATACTCTGAAGCCACGTGGTGAAGAGGACTGAACCTTTACATAGAAGGAATTTGGGTCCCTGAGTGACAACTTAGAACAGAAAGGCCTCCTCCCCTGGACCAATCTACATAGGACTGTGTGATGTAAACTAAAAATACGTTATGGGGTAGGCTACTGAAATCTGGAGATCGTTTGTTACAAAGGCTAGCATACTTACCCTATAGTAGGAGGAGCTCTCACCGTTCCCTGAGAGGTGCTGTTAGGAACTCACACAGGGCAGTGCTCCTTCTCTACTCCGAATCCCCCTGGACATCAGGAAGAGAGCTCAGTTCACCTATGCCCACCTCTGCAGTCCGCCGCCACGCTCAGGAGGACCTCAGGAGCATGGTAACGGCTGACATTACTGAATACTCACCCTGAGCTGGGCCTTGCGCTGGGCACGTTACAGCAAGACCTCATCTGGACTTCTCATCGCAACTCAGAAGAAGGCACTAGTCATATACCCATATCCATTTCAGATTTGATCCAGAAAGGGTAAGTAACTGTCCCCAGATGGCGCAGGTTAAAAGAACACGCAGTCCTGAGACTTCGAACCTGGCTTGATTTTCCCAACTTCTCAAGCCATCTTTTCTAAGGCAGATATGACCAAGGAGAGTCCTATCTGAAGGCTTTACCGGTCATCACCTTGGTTATCAGCTAACGGTGCATTCTCAACTGTCGGAAGTACCTGCGAGCGCTCACCCGAGAAGAGGACAAAGCTGGGGGGGAAGGGCTGCTGGTTGCAGAGGCGACAGACTTGGGAAGGCAAACTCGGCCCCGGGACGCTGGGCTGACGGCTGGCCCGCCCTGGGCCCTGGGCTGCCCTTGCCTGCAGGCCACAGTCCCACGTGACCTCACAGCCGCCCCAGAGGGGGCCGAGCAGCCGCGGGCCCAGGTGCACGGGGAGCCTAGGGCAAGGGGAGAGAAGGACTTGGGGTGGGCGGTCCTCCCACCAACCCCTCCACACCCAGCGGCCGGCCCCGATCCAACACGGCCCGGCCTGGAGCGGAAGCCCGACTCCGAATGGGGCAGCTTCTCCCAGTCTTCCGATGCCCGGGGAGGAGGGGGACTCAAGGCTTGGACTCCGCGGCCTGTACACCCAGGAGTTTGGTTTGCGGTGGACAGGAGCGGCACCTACCCGGCCGTGGGAAGGTCCACGTCCAGCCAGTCTCCAAGCTTCCAAACACCCGGGGAATCAGGTAACATGGAGCATCCCTCCATCCCCGGCAAGAGACCCGGACGGGGGCGGGGCCTGCGCGGGGGCGGGGCCCTGCGGGGGCGGGGCTTTGCCGGGGCGGGGCCTGCGCGGGTAGGCGGCTTCCCGCAAAGGCTCGCACGGCCCCTCCCACATCAGCCCACCTGTTCGGGGGCCTTGCTTGGATGCTTCGGACACTTCTCGTCTTTAAATCTATTTCGCACGTTATTACACTTTCCTTTGTGCAATTTTTAAAAATCTATAATTTATGAAAGCTGTCATTCAATAGGGTCTTTGCGCTCCCCGGCTTGGAACTTCTTCTAAAGTACTTCTCAGTAGGCAGCGAATCACTCCCCTTTGATTACCATGTGATTAGTTTGTTCAACTGATGGCCTTTCTTCTCTAAGATACTCATTGTGTCTTCTGCCTCCTATGCAGTTCTTAAGAATTTAAATGAACCATTTTATATCTTCCTCCAAGCCCAGAATCCACACACCCGGCTCCACCCTTCGGCCTCCCCTTTGAGTGCGCCTAATAAACAGCAGCGCGGTTTCCGAGGGCCCCCTCTAATGGGGAATTTTATGTTGTTTCTGACATTGTTTGTTGTGCTTCCCACAAGACCAAATGCTGCTAAAGATTGAGAGACAGTGACATAAATGTCAGGGAAACGCCTCAGTAGTGTCAAGCCTAATTAGACACTTGCACTTGGGGGGACAACCAGGAATACCATAAAACTCAGAGCGCGTCCTCTCTGAGCACACGCCTGGAGTCTGGCAGATAGGGCAGGGATGAGAGAAGGCCCAGGAACAGGATCAAAGGGGATGGAGAACAGTTTCTCTGGGATATTGAACTTGATTTTAACACATCCTTTTGTTGCTTTCTGGTCACTCTTGTCCTGGAAGTACCCATAAGCAAAGTCATTGAACGCTATCAGTCACTATGGGCACAGTGATAAAGGTCTTGAAGGCTTGTTAAGGGCCAAGAAAATGTTTGAGATGGAAAAAAAAAAAAAAAGAAAGAAAGATGAAGGCTCCAAATGACAAAGCAGAAATTATAAACTCAAAATTACAAACTAACAATTAACAAAACAAATTACAAAAATTATTTTATGGAGCACACAAACACACACATATTATGACACATAGGTGCATTTTAATGATTAACATAACGTGGGGTGAGGCTTCCAAAACTAAGAGTGCCTTTAGCCCATGAAGGTCCTTGAGCAGCCACATCTACCTGTTTATAACATATTTCCATGTGCATGTATGGATCCTTTCACATAGATGAGATCACTAACATCCAAGTTCTTGAGCACTGTGCCAGGAACACTGAGGGAAATGAAGATATTGTCCCTGCCCTCACAGTTATTAGAATCTAGTTGAGAATATAGGACTAAGCTATGAAGAACAATTCACTTATTCACTAATTAACTATTTCTTGAGTATCTTTATGTGCAATATTCTCAATATGGAGAATAAGATGATGAACAAAAGATACAAAAATGTCTGCCCTCCATTCAACGGTCCAATAAGCAATGGTATAAGAAAAGTACTAAGTTCAACATAACCACCAATAATAAAAACCAATAAGTATTTTTTTTTTCCAATAAGTATTTTTAATGGGGTAGAGTGAGGAGCAAAGGAGTTTGGTGTTGCCCAGATGGTCAAATACAAGTACACAGAAAGGGAGGGTGTGAGCTGTGTCTGGTTGCTCAGTCACCCATTCTGGAGCCTACCCTCCTCCCCAGTGGTGTACAAAGAAGCAAAAAGTCTGTTTTTGCCCACAGGGAGATAATATATAAATGGATGAGATAATGTGTGTAAAAGGCACACTGGAAACTCTCAAGTGCAATGTGAATTATGTATCTTATTATGTATGTGACACATTCTGTTTATTCACCTGAGTAGAGATACTGAGGTCACTGTGGAGAAATGCATGTTCAATAATTTTCTACTCTCAATTTTTATCCAGAAGAATCTGGGTGGCTCAATGGTTAAGTGTCTGCCTTTGGCTCAGGGCATGATCCCAGAGTCCCGGAATTGAGTCCTGCGTCAGGCTCCCTATAGGGAGCCTGCTTCTCCCTCTGCCTATGTCTCTGCCTCTCTCTGTGTCTCTCATGAATAAATAAAAATCTAAAAAAAAAAAAAAAAAAAACTTATCCAGATATTCCTTCTCTGCTAAGTTAAACCAGCTTGTACATAAATATCCTAAATCCTCTTCAGTCACACTTCAAATCCCACTGAGGTACGAGATCAGTAGCTACCTCAAAATAGCATTTAGCGAAACCAAAATCATCTGAGAACTTGTCCAAGGGGCTTTCCCTGATGCATTTGAGGAGAGGGGTCTGATTCACTTGCTGTTAGGAGTATCCAAACAAGGATTCCAAGGCTTGGATTCCCAAAACTGTGGTACAGGTCCGGTGTATTTTGGCAAGACAAAGGGTCTGTTTCCTTTAGTGGTATAGCAAGCTTACCACAAGTTTACTAATTTTCAAACAGCTTGAGCATTGTTTCAAAACTCATGACTCAAAATAAACCCTTGAAGTAAATAGAATAATTATTAAGCCCCATCTGACAGATACAGAAAATGAGACAAAGCAGCCTGAAATGGGTTGCTCAAAATCACACTGACTGGCCATAATAAAGACATTCAGCCTTCCTGGCACATTCTAGTCTTCCTTTCACCATACCCCTTACTAAGGCCACAGTGCCAAGACAGCTAAAGACACTCTTCCCTAAATCACTAAGCCCAGGGTTGCCTCTCCTGAGATAACCAGAATTATTTTATGAGTAAATACTCACCATTAATTTCCCTCTCAGACTTCTCCTGTAACAAGCACTTGTCCAGTTGCTCAAGTAGTTCTCCCCTAGACCCTCCCTTCTCTCCCCAAACACATACCTAAAAAACAAACACAACCAGGCACATACAGTGTGGATCTTTTCAAAGCCCATTCCTCAAGTGCCTAACTTTTAGGATAGCCAGATGTAGCCTGAAAAAAAAATAAATAAATAAATAAACAAACAAACAAACAAGCAAACAATAAACCCACCACAAGATACCCAGCTAAATTTGGATTTCATGTAAACGACAAATATTTATTTACTCTAAGTATATCCCAGGCAATATTGGGGATATGCCATGCTAAAATTTTTCTTTTTTTTTTTTTAAAGATTTTACTTATTTATTCATGAGAGACACACAGAGAGAGAGAGAGAGACAGAGACAGAGACACAGGCATAGGCACAGGGAGAAGGAGGCTCCATGCAGGGAACCCGATGTGGGACTCGATCCCAGGACTCCAGGATCACACCCTGGGCCGAAGGGAGGTGCTAAACCACTGAGCCACCCAGGGATCTCCTTATACTAAAAATTTTCATTGTTCATTGCAATACACAAAACTAATTGCTCAAATGGATCAGGGTCTATAAGCCTCCTAATCCAAAAAGCAAATGCTCTCTCCTAGGTCTAAACATATCTTGGTCCTACTTGTAATCAGCTGCAAAAGTACAAAGTGTGAACTCACCTGTTTAATTGTCAAAGAATCTGAGAGCGATGGAAAGTTAAAGGTAATTCTGTCCCTGAGTCCCATGAGATCACACCTAAAGTAATGAAGACTAGATGACATTTAATCTATATATGCATACAGAATGCAGAACCCTCCCTGGGAACACTGAAACTATCGTAACGAGGAGGCTCTTCGCACCCAGTAGAACTCCTAGTAACTGTGAATACAGTCATTTCTCTGCAGCCTTCCTTAGTGCTACCCAAAACCCCTGCTCCCCTACCATGACAAATTCTCCCATAACAAGCCTGGCACCCTTGCTGGTACATAGTAGGCTTGATCTTTATTTATAGAAAGAATAAAATGCAATGCATATTGAGAACCATATTTCCAATAGATTACCTCAAGTAAGATGAAACTGGGAAGAATCAGAAAAAACAAAGTCCTGGGGAGAGGCATCATTGCTTCCTTTTGCAGGATGAAATCTCCTTGAGGGCCAAAGAAAAAAGGAATCTAGCACCTAAAAAGAAACAAGTAGAACATTGATAAGGCAAATACAAGCTTTCTCCTCATAATAGCGAGTGAATAAGTATTCACTAATACATCTCAATGGTACAGAGAAAAATAGCTAATCCTATGGAGGAGAGAGTCCCCCAAGGAGAACTGAAGAGGTCCTGGGCTCATCTGTATTTCCAGTGTCAGGCAGGACTGGGGATGGCTTCCGGGGTCAAGAGCCTTTCAGAAGGATGTTGCTGAAACCTCACCTCGACCTCCTCCCAATGAGAAAAGTAGCTCCCTTCATGCCCATTTTAATCCCATAGTGTTTGTTTTTAGAATGAGGGGTCCTGAGAACAAGGGGAGTGAGGGAGAGCCTTTATTTCTTTATCATTTATATTTAGTGTATTAGAATGTATTTACAACTCACAACTCTTACCAACTACAGCTCAAGAGAAACAAGTTTGTGAGAGCATGTGGAGAACTATGGAAAGAGGCAGGAAACTGCTAGGGAATCAATTGAAGGAGCGTAGGATAGAGAATAGAAAGTTACTTCAGCCAACCCTGTCACTAGCTCTGGCAAGGTAAGCTACACCTAGTTAGGGAGGGAACAAACAGGAAACCCTGAGTTGGGGATCTATGCAGCGGGGTTGTGGCATCCCACAATGGCTCTGCATCTTCAGTGAGCCCCTCCCTATAGGGTACCCAAACACAGACATAGGCCCTGCTCTCAGGGATCAGAGTCCAGAAGGAAGACAGACATGTCACAGGCAATTCCACACTATGAGCTGAGCAACACAGGGTGACCAGTAGGCCAGATAAACACATGCACAGAGGCTTAGCCTAGCAGTGCCAACAGCAGAAGAAAAAGAGAAAGATTTTTGAAAGAATTTCATATTGGATTTTTCTCCAAAAAAAATGCAAAATAGAGAAAAATCAGAATTTTGTTCAACTTCTTTACAGTGCATGGTTAGGAATATAGATTCTGGAGCAATTCTGCCTATATTTGAAGCACAGCTCTGCCATTTACTAGCTCCATGACCTTAGGATGAGTTTCTTAAACATTCTGGGGCTCAATTTCCTCATCCATAAGATGGGGATAGCATAGAGCATAATATGTGATTGTTGGCCATTGTGAAACTTAAATGAATTTTAACATAAAGCACCAAAGCCTGTTGCCTAAGAAGTGCTCAGGAAATGTCAGCTATTATTATTATGACATATAGAGTCATATATTGCTTTTATTTTAGGTCACATATCAAAATGAAGACATCTTAATCCACTCTAGGTTTAGAAGTTCTAAAAATCTTAACATGGTCTGATGATAAATATTATGGCAGAAGTATGCCCAGGGCCATATAGTTAAGATGCCCCTAGAAGAAACTCAGACCAGAGAATCAAGGGGGCTTCCTGTAGCAACATTCTAGGCTAAATTCTGACGGGTTGCACAGGTGGAGAGAAGAGAAGTAGTCTGTGTAAAGGCCAGAGGCAATATGCAGGAAATCACAAACATCTGAAAATAGACAGCAAGAATGGGGCAGGAGGGCCACCGACAGACAACTGCCCAAGCCCAGGCAACAGCTCTGGCTTGATGCCAGGTAGCACAGTGCTGAGGGAGAAGTACATTTGGCTTTTGGAGAGGGTTTCCTAACTGGGGAAACTGGTAAGACATGGTAAATGATTGATTATGAAGGTAAGGTAGAAACTGACTTCTTCCCAACTGCTGGACAGTTGTTTGGGCAGCTACAAAGTTGTTGACACCATTCGCTGAAACAGGAAACACAGGAAGAGGAGATGAGTCGGGGGTCAGAGGGTTAGGGAGGTGGGAAGAGTGCTGGAAATGAACTAAGGTCATGACTTCCATTTGGAATTATTTACCTTTGGTATTTCTGTCAAATAGCTAAGTGTGAATGCTGGCAAGTTAACTGGATACACAGAGAAAATAATTAAAAATTCAATAGCCATCCCCTAAATTACATAGAATTCTTCTGTAGAATGAATCATTCCATACAGTTTTCCTAATTCCTGGGGGATGAGAACAAGTATGACAATATATGTATCAAGCGCTTATTATGCTAAGGATCTTACATACATGAACTCATGTAATCCTTACATCAATTCTGAGAGCTACATACTGTTAGTAACCCATTTTATAGTTAAGAATACTGAGGCTTGGAGCTAAAGATTAACTGGTTTGACAACATCACATACCTGGTAAGTAGCAAATCCATTTCCCCTTTTGACAGGTGCAGAAACCGAAGGTCAAAGAGGACAAGGGATGTAAACAAGACTGCAGAATCTCAGAGGCTGTGGAGCCAACTCTACACCCAAATCTGCTCCTTCAGGAGGCCGGTGCTCTTTGCATCACTCCATGAATTCAGGCTGTAGGAGTCTATTATTTACAAAGGGCAAGAATGAGAAGATTATAGGGGTAGGACCAACCAGTAGCCCTGTTCAAACAAGGCAATAACTGCTTATTTCCCTCAGAACAAATGTACAGCGTAAGGCACTTCATGTCTGCCTGGTGCTATTGATGGTGACGATGGCGATGACAATGAAGGAGACTGGCTGCTGCTGAGGGTGATGCTCCAGTGGTGCTAACACTTCAATTACGACACAGAGATCTCTGTGATCTTAAAGTTCTTGAGGTCAAACTTGGGATCTTTTCTCTCTAGATTGTCCAAGAGAAGCAAACTCTGGCTGGAGTTGTGTTTGCGTTCGTTCATTCATCAAATATTACAGTGGCTGAGCAACTACTTTCAGGCCCTGTGCTAGGCATACAGAACACAGAAATGAACAAAACACACATACTCCCTGCTCTTGGGCAGCTCGCAATCTTAATTAAACACTCCACCTAGTCATGCCCACTGGTTGGAAGGTGAGTGGGGAGCAGTGTCCCCACATGAAAGCTGCCCCTAAGAAGCTGGCATTTGTGGCTTTTGCTGGGTCCCACTGACCAAGGCAACACTAAGACACTAGCTGTGGGCTAGGCCTGGGTTTCCAGCCCTGGTGCTGCCAGTGGCCAGCTAGGGGACCTTGGGAAATCCATCTAGCATCTCTGGCCCTGATGTAAAATGGCTGGGCAAAAGGGAAGGGCAAAAAAGACTCAATTCATGGTTTTCAAACTCATTTTAAGCTATATTCTCATTCTTTACTCAGCGAATATTTACCTAGAGTCGATTTTACACAAATACATGAACAACACAAATATGGCCCGAGGCCTCAGGGAGTTTGAGGTCTGGTGGAAATCGTATACCAAACTCCACTGTGTAGAAATGGAGCTAATCCTGAGATCATCTGAGGCTCTACAAAACACAGTTTAAAAAAAGTGTATATATATATACATGGTGCGATATGTGACCTACTATACATGGTATATATATATATATATATATAATCTCCACACACAGACTACTAATCTCTCAGGCTCCTTTCTGCACTGAGATTTCTTGGGTTCTCCCAAGTTGGGGCAACAACAGCAGCAGAAACTGAACATCCTATATGCCTATCTCTAGTCCTATGTTGACGGGTTATTTTCTGTAATTTTGTCCAACAAGCCCCCAGCACTCAAGCTTGTCAAGGTACTAATGCTTTGCTCCATTGGTGTGTTCTGGGGAAGCCAGCCATTTGCATGAGACTCTCCAAGTGTCTGGTTCAAACTGGGCAGGGAAAAGAAGGCCACGTGTATTTTCATTTGGAGGCAGAAGGATTTTCATGCATTACTCCCCAAGCACAGAGCAAGCTCTGGAGAGGCTGCCATGGATATTAGCAAAAGCAAGACAAAGGGGCACAGTGTGAGTTTCTTCTGCCCAGAGAATCTTTTTTTTATTATTATTTGAAAGAAAGGGAATGAAAGCCCAGCTCCCCTATTCCCTTGTTAGTTTTGCAAAACAAATGAGCAAATAATTTTCATTCATCGACTTTGTTTTTTCCTTCCAAAGAAATCTCTCCATCCTCTCTAAGGAAGACCCATTTGAGGTTTCCTGCACACGGTCTGTCCACTTGGTAGGAAGGGATTTGATTTTTTTTTCTTTCTCGCACCATTCTGTGCCAACGTGAGCCTGACCATTTCCAGATGAAACACTGCCTTTACCAGAACGAAATGTTTGCGAAAAGGTCTTTAATGAACTGAAAACGTTAATTTGAAAAGTCTCCTCTGTGGAAAGAGTGAGGCTTGGAGAGGAAAGGAAATGACACACAGCCTGTGGACTGGCAGACGGCTGGTTTCTCTCAAGTGTTTCAAAAGGGGGAGATAGAGGATGGGTTAGGTTGAGATCCAAAGTGGACCCTCACTTGGAGAGCAGGACCAACATGGCAAGTCTGAGCTTCGTTCACACACTCAGCTTTGTTTTGGTATTTTAAATGTCTATACACACAGGATTCTCCTAGTGAAAAACAATCTACAGTCCCTAGGCCCCTTCCCCACCACCAGAAATTCCAGCAAATGCCCCACTGGCATTATTTCAAAGGTAATCTCAATGAGAATGATGTTCATGTTAACAGCACCAACCACCACTAACACCACTTTTTTTAATCAAGGTGTTATGCTCCCTCCCACCCACACCACCGGTGCCACCCAGATCGCACACAGGAGGAGAAAACATGAAAGTTACAGACTCTGCTAAGAACGCTGATTATAAGTCATCGGGCAGATATAATTACAGGAATTGCTCTCCCTAGCCGAGCTGATATTTATTTCAGCATCTCTGACCCTTCACGAGGATCTTGCTGCCACCTCACCCCCGACTTTCCACCCCCACCCCCAAAGGGCTTTTCTAACTGAAAGCAAACCCCAGCCAAATCCTGCTCATACTCTCGGCCAGGTGCCAGGAAAAGTGTAAATTTTCGTGCGCTCCGGCTATTTTGCCAGAAGTCTGCAAATGTGTCTGGACACGAATGGCTGTTCCCTTTTGCGAGGCCAGGCCCAAGCACCAGGAAGTTCTAAAAGCAGCACATGGAGAGAGATCAGGTGACCAGAGAAAGGGGCAAGAACAGCCTGTCTGTGTAAGTAAGTCAGGCTCTCCTGGCGTATCCTGTCTGTGGCCACAGTCAGTCACCTTATTGCCCTTAAACAGAAAAAAAAGAAAAAGGATAATCTTTCTCAAACTCAGTATTCCAACTGTGTGCTGTTAACTCTGTTCCCAAAGGCAATCCCCCAATTCCCTACCAGGACTTCACCTTCCATAATGGAAATTAAATCAGTTAAGTTTGGAGTGTCTGCGTGCATGTGGTGTGTGTGTGTGTGTGTGTGTGTGTGTGTGTGTGTGTCTGAGAGAGACAGAGAGGCCGTCTGTAAGCATGGGCACGGCTAACTAGAGTTAACCCATGCGGCTCCTTTGGCCTTGGCAAAGATGAAAGCAAAAAAGCATTTTAAAGACTGTTTGAGAGGAAGGATTTAAAAAATGTAGAAAGCAAAGATCACTCAACAAGCAGGGGGCATCATTAACCAGTCTTGCAAGCCCAGGTCACTCTTGCTGCCACTCAGGATAGACAGGCCTTCATCCTTTCGGAACCCCCGGCACCTGTGGGTAAGTAGGGGCACCACCGAGCCCCGTGCAGGTCTTCTCCTCCATGTTGATGCTTTGCCTCCCCACCATGCCACAACTGGGTGGATTTCACTGCTCTGTGAAGCCTGTGGTCTGTCTCTAAATTCCCCCAGTTTTCATTCCATCCCTATTGAAGGGGGCAATAAACTTTAATGCGGAGGATGCAATTATTTGGGGGCCAGGTGTGACTTAACAAGCTTGAAAGCCTCTGAACAGAAGCAAAACCAAAGGGAAGGGTATGTTTTCCAAGTGATTAAAAAATGGTGTTACTCCCTTCACACCCATCCTGCCCTCCCCCACCCCCCGACTCCCATCTTGCCCTAACAAAGCAAGGGACGGATTCAAATCAAAGGGATCTGGACTTTACTTACCAGATGAATATATTAAAGTGCTCTGGCTGCTAAGTTTCTACCAAAACAGCCATGGCTAGAACAAGGGAAGGACTGCACTAAAAAGGAGGAGGTGAAAAACCCCTACAAGAAACACAGATTTGCCTCGAATTATACAATAGACATATTTCACTAAAATGAAATATAAATGGTTTTACTAAATGGATTCACTGTCAGTGTACTGGCTATTGTTCCTAGAGGGAAACCTTTCATAATTTGAAAAAGAAAGAGTAGCTGCTATTTATCTTTCAGGCCAATTTGGGGTGCTAGGTATGATATGGCCTTTTTTTAAAGTAGAGGACAGCCAAATAAAAGGGTTTACGGAATTTTTTAAAATGTGAAACACTAGCCAGAAATGTAGCTGCAAGGTGCATGTACTGAAATAAACTAGAGAAGGGGAAGAGAAGGAAAAAGGAGAGAAGGAGCGAAAGAGAGAGACAGTGCCTCCTTGGGTCGATGAACCCAATTCAATGGATTAAGGTGTCTGTACCCCATCCTAAAAGGGACTGAGATGAGCAAATAGCATGCAGAGAGATGAACTGCCAAGCCGGACAACCAAAGAGAGGGGATGTAATTCTATAAAGAGCAAGGCAGAGAAAACGAGTGAGGTCAGGAAAAATGCATGGCAGGCTGAGTGTCCTGGGAGGTTGGGGGCGGTCAGAGACCCCAGTCAAGTGTTTGAAATAGAGAAGTTAGAAAATGCGTTTTGGCGATACTCAGGTGCCTCTTGTTCTCCAGCAAAGAAGATTCCAAAATAAGCTGTGCCTTTGCTACCTTGGGACCTCATGGACCAGAGGGTCATATGCCATTCTTAGGGCCACAGTACCCTTCCCTGATGGAAAAAGCTCATTTTTCAAACTGCAAAACCTACCTACCCATGTCCTCTCAGCCTTGAGGAGCACAACTCCATAGACAGAAGGCAGAAAAGAAGGGCCACCAGTGAGATGCAAGAATTGACAGCAGAACAGGAAAACTTCCAAGTCATTAATTCCTAATGAAATAAAGTGCATTTCAACCTTGTAGAGGTTTTTAATGTGTTCATTTTTTTTACATGTTTTGCTTAATTTGTTTCTTTAAGAGGGAAGTTCAAAGAGGCTGCTACTTTTTCAGATTATTTTAAGAAATCTGCTTCGGTAATTCCGTTATTCTTGGTTACTCGTGTAGCCCACGCCGACTGTCGGGGCCTCCTTGGGTATCCAGCACCCAAGAAGCTCCTCAAGTGTGCAAAGCCCAGACCCACCCCACGGGAGATTACATTCTGGCTGTACACAAAGGGAGGAAGATCAGGCCACGAGAAGAACCAGCACCCTTTTCTAAGAGCCATACATTGTACCCAAGAACTCCATCTACCATATTTTAATTAATCCTCACAAAAACCCATAGAGGTAGATACAATTCCCACCAGCTTGCAAAGGAGGAAGCTGAGGCCCAAGCAAGTTAAATCCCTTGCCTGAGATCACATAGCTGGTCTAGGTCTGAGCACCCAATGATGTAGAACATGCTGCACATGCCATAAGCAGTCAGAGGAGAGCAGAGCCCGGGATGCTTCACAAACCATCTTAGCACTGCTGTGGGGGACCCAGCCTGTCCAGAAAGGTGGACTGGACTCTTACCTGCTCGCTCAGGGGCTCTGCGAGATGCCAGTCAATCATACGTGCAACGTTCAAAAAAAAAAAAAAAAAAGCACCCTTTACAAGGCACATAAAGGAAACCCGTTTTTCTATCTTTAGGTCAGTCTGTGCCTCCACAGCCATCTGCAGGGATAGAACTTGGTTTCATTAAACATGATATTTTTGTCAGCTCTCTTATGCTTTTTTGTTTTGTTTTCTCTTGCTTTCAATTAAAGGATTTTTTCCCCTCCCAGAAATTCTTTGGGGATTTGAAACCCACTTCAAGGAAAGAAGAAAAAAAAAAAAAAAAAGGAAATCCATCTTAGAGTATTAGTCACTGAGATGGGTGTGAAGACAACGGGCTATAAAACTGAAACCAGCTCCATCTCCAAAAGCAAAGAACCACCTCTAACAAACTGCTTTGAATTTTAAGAACTAGAAATAATGCAGGCAAACTGGTTTGTCATTCTTAAAATGCAATAATATTTTTTTTTTAAAAAAACCTCCAAATTAACTCCCAATGGCTACAACCAAATAAAGAACTTAGGCTGGGACCTCAAGCAAAAACTAGGATTCTTTGCCGGAGAAAAATTCTTAGCTATAAAGAAATAAAAGTATGAACTGGAAATAAAACAAAAATCACATAAGAACAAATGTGGTGGGCTCCGGACATCCTGCATTCCACCAGCAAGTAAACCCAGTACAGAATTGACCAGTGTGGTAGGGAGTCAGGGAAGAGGGCCCAGGCTTGGACTGAGTGTTGCCCACCTTGAAGTCAAAGAAATGGGCGTGTATGGGGTGTCTGCCCTGCATGTATGACCATCGTCTCCTCGGCACAGTCGTGATGAAATAATCTTCCTCTTATCATAGCCTTTGATCTCACAATCCCCCTTTCCCACGCTATTAAGATATCCCATGTCTCAGCAATTCAACTTTGCATACTCAAACTCCTTTTTTCCTCTCGGCCCGCACCTGCCCACACATCAGGGCTCTGCTTTGCTTTATGCCTTTGCTTTGTGCCACTTCGAAATATTTTCATTAGATGGGAGCGATCGCCGTGGCAGAGGCCAGCTGCCACCCCCACATGGGGAGCTCCAGCCAGCATCCCTCCTCTGTGGGGCTGGAGAGGTATCCCAAAGGCTCCAGGCCTCCCTCAGAGAAGAGGCACTGACCCAAGGGAAGGGAAAGGTCACACTTGCTTAGCAAAGCTCCCAGGGTTCTCAGGGACTCTCTCTCTCTTTCTCCCAGGGTTCTCAGGGTCTCTCTCTCTCTCTTTTTCTCTCTCTCCCTCTCCCCCAGCATTCCTGGACAAATGCTGCTGTAAGAAGCTCATTGGGGAGCTTGGCTCAAACAGAGAGCGCCTACCTGTTTCTTGTCTTTTGCAAACATTTCTACTAGGTTTGCATCATTACCCCCTCACCTCCAACTTTCTGGGTCCCTTCTTTTTTTTAAGATTTTTTTGATTTATTCATGAGAGACATAGAAAGAGAGAGGAGGAGATATAGGCAGAGGGAGAAGCAGGCTCCATGCAGGGAGCCTGATGTGGGACTCGATCCTGGAATTTCAGGATCACACCCTGAGCCGAAGATAGATGCCCAACCGCTGATCCACGCAGGTGTCCCATCTGGGTCCCTTCCAAGACATCTGAATGTAGAGTCTATGATGCAGGCTCTAGCCTGGAAATTGCCTGGCAATCCCCTCCAGCCATCTTTGGTCTTCCCTCTAAGAAAAGGAGAGCAAAATTCTGGAATCAGGTGCACCTAGGCTCAAGTTTACCTCACTGGGGACCCTTAATCCCTCAGTTTCCTCATCTCTAAAATGCAAATCACTCCATTTCCCTCACATGTCTTTTGCGGCAGTTACATTGAATCATATGCGTAAAGTGCCTGCGTGGTCCAGGGTCAGGCACATACTAGGTAGTGAAGCACAACGGTTCCTGCTCCAACTGCCTATACCTAGTTTACCTATATAAACTTACAATAATAATACTAAATAAAATACAATAATAATAACTAAAACTATTTATTGAGTCTTTACTACTTGCCAAGCACTAAGTACAAGTCCTAAGTATTGTACACAGATTGCGCCCTCCAAAAGAAAACCCTGTGAAGTAAGTACCACCCTTATTCCCCTTTTAGAGGCCAGGCAACAAAGGCTCAGTGCTGCCCCTTAGTAAGCTACAAACACGGAATTCACCCCCAGATCTTCTGGAATTGAAAAACCCTGTCCTACTGTGGCCATTTGCTGCTTCCTGAATTCTCACAATATTCATGAAAACTTTTTAAAAACCTTTTCTTAAAGTTGGTCTCTTAACATTTCCCATTGATTCATTCATAAACAAATCCTAGCCTGCTTGAAAAAAGAAAAATAAGCAATCTTCCCTATTCCATGGTCATTTACATGATCCACGGCTGTATACCACCTTGTGTATTGGCAAAGTAGATTTCCACAAAAAGTGATTTGTCTTTTCTCCCAAACCCACGTTGTAGCCTGGGAACACCTGGGAACAAACGTATTCAGATCCCTTGGGACAAGACCTGGGTCCTCATCCTAAGGCAATATCCACTCTGGCTACATCCTTTGCAAAACCCAGTTTTCATTTATCCTAAAGCACAATAAAAATTTATTATATGGGAGGTCAGCCTCCTGCATTCACCTTCAACTTTGTTCTCAAAGACCAGCTCAAATTCTTCTAGGCAGCCCTATCTTTCAGCCCAAGGCCCGAACCACATGCCCTGTTGTGTCACAGAGCCCAGAGCCTGTTCTACAGACACCATCTGGCACTTCCTTAAAGGGTTTTCTAAGTGCTTCACATGTGGACACCTTGTTGACCTAAGAAGATTATAAATTCCTCAAAGGCTGAAGTCTTGTGTTCTGTTGTTTTTTTGAAACTCCTAAAGTACTTAGCCCTTCTTTAGGCATCAAGTAAACACCTAGCAGAAAGTCCATGGATGCAATTACTCCCACAAAGTGCTAACTGTATCAGTTGCCCCACAGCCACAAGCATTCCTCTGTTTTTCCATTGGAAGTTACCATCAGCCCTATCCCAGTGCCCAAACCAAACCAAAATGATGTAAGGTCCAGAAGAGACCCAAACAGAGATGCAATAATCCTAGCTCCACAACCCAGGTGGTCTCCCACCTCCTCCTCATAAAGATCATCCAGCCAGTCCCATCCAACCCAGGCTCTCTTTGCCCTAAACTCTTCCTTTTCAAGGAGACATAGGCATCAATCCTTCCCTCTTCTGATAATTGCACTCTCCCCAATCTCAACTGTTTGGAAACTGCTTTCCTCCCAACATAACCTAATGAACATAACATCATGGGCACCCCATCCCTCTTACAATAATTGGTCCTGGGATAACCACAGGATGTATATACCATCTCGTGGGCACAATGATTGAGCCAAGGATGTGCATGTGACCCAGCTGAGCCAATAGCATCCTTCCCAAAGGTTTTTGTTTTGTTTTGTTTTTACTGGAACTGACAGAGAAGCTCCTCCCTCTCTGATTATGAAACTGTAACCATGAAAGTCAGGAGCTGCCCATCTCCTTTTGGAAGAGAGAAATCAGCTGAGACTAGAGCAAATGAAGTGGACAAACAGAAGAACAGAACCTGAGAGAGTAATGACAACATTCAAGACCTGACTGCAATGATCCTTAAGGCAGCCCTTCTGTCTGAGACTAGGTTATGGGGGTTCAGATTTCCCTTTTGTTTAAGTTAGATTTCTGTCACTTGTGTCCAGACAGTTCTTCTAACATATATACTTCCCAGGAGGGGCCTGTAATTTAGTGCCAAAAACAAGTACAGATGAGGCCATCCTGCAGATAAAGGTAAGTGGGTGATAGAATTCATCCAGGGGTTCCTCGTGGGCATGTCCTCTGCTGCTCTGAGGTAGACAGAGAAGGGGGGGTGGCAGGAAGTGCTTCTCAACCCACCATGGCTTGGGTCATGGCCTACAGCATCAAGGGCTCACAACTGAAACCCCCTGAAAGCACCGCCCCTTCCTTTCCTGCTGGCCACAGGTACTGATAGGAAAGGGACTCGCCAGCCTCCTGGTTGTACCCCTGAGGCAGGGGTCTGCTCTCTCTGCTCTGGGAAGACAGGGAGCACTGGGTGGTTCCTCAGCCAGAGCCTGCTGTGTCAAGATGTCAAGATGGCACCAAAACAAAACTTTGGTATCGTCAACCTAGTATGAAAAGGTGAGCTAGGAATCAAAACTTGAGCTTCTCTTCATTTCCTCCGTTACATGGGTAGAGAAATGCCTGGCTGCCTCCCAGGCAAGGCTCGAATAAGAGCATAACAATAACTACAACCTCCTTAGTAGTCACTATGTGCTGAGCCTGTGCATGCATTAGCTCATTAAGTCCTCCCAGCACAGCCTGGAACACTAAAAAAAAAACTCTGGTTAGATTTTTAAAATGAAATCTTACCCAAAGACACAGAGCTAGTAAGTTGCAGAGCTTGGTGTACAAACCACATCTATCTTAACAGTTTTGTGCTTTAGTGTTTATCCCAGTCCTCTACCCAGAAGTAGCATTGCTACATTTGTGGGGCGGGGACCAGGATACCCAACTACATTTGAATTTCAGATAAACAACAAATAATTTTTTAGTTGTTGCATATGCAAGAGTTGGAGCATATATATTAAAAGATTATTTGTCGTTTGAAATTCAAATATAATTTGGGTGGTTTTGTACTTTATCTGGCGACTCTATCTGGAGAGATCAACTGTATGAATGAACTCTGAAAATGGTAGATAGAGCATTACACAAAGCAAAGTCCTTTTGTTACATACCCTAACCCCAGCTCTAACAGTGACTGGCAATATTCTGGGACCACTGCAGGACATTCATATCCACAGCTATAAGATCCAGACAAGTATCCAGCATTAGCAACTTTATATAGCCCTTGTGGATATCCGATAAGCTCTAAACATAAAAGGTACTTGAATAACATTAATTGGGATTCAGAAAGAATGATACTGACCACCTTTACATCCTCTCACACACATACTTGCCTTCACAGTGGCTAGGATATCTTCTCTGGGGCCTCATCTTCTCTTTTACCCACCACTCAAATACCTAGATCACAAAGTCATCCCACTTGCTAAGTTTCTGGCCACAGCATGCCAGTTTAATACTAGATTCTGAGGATTTTAGTGTAGAGATATGGGCACCAACTTCAAGGCATAACACTGTGGTTGAAGAGACAGCATACAATTTGGTGCAGGAGCATGATGAGACAGTCCCCACTTGCTGGGCACCTTGGGCTCATCAGGCACGATGCTAGCTACATTCCCAGAGATGGTCCCTTATAATGCTCCCAGCTCCTCATCTAGGAATCACAGGTACCCTGCAATCTGTTGGAACACCTGGAAACCACCAGGGAGTCCCCACCCTGCTGTCAGAGGTGCCAAATGAGGCACTGGCTTCTTAATAGAATGATTAAAATCACCAACTTGAGTATTGGGAGGAGAGCTCTGCATTTTTCCATTTCTCAGATTTCTCATACAGATCACCTTAAGACCAGGCATGCTTCAGGGACATTTAGAGTGTCAAACTGGCCCAGGTACCAAAACATGAACCCTGTCAGAACACACTGTACGACCAGGACAATAGTAGTAACCGGCTCCATTATCCCTCGTTTGTGGACAGAGTGGGAAAGACAGTGTCTGAATCCCCTTTCCCAAACCTTGCGACTGTCCTAGCAGCGCAGTTGGCTACCACCACCCAGATCACCTAGCCTTGCACTACTGGCAGGCTAATGACTGCCCTGCCCTAGGGGACTAATGCCCTGCTTTGGTCTCATCAGGGATTCCTAATCTCTTCTCATTTCCCCCCATAATTCCAGCTGATAATAGTTACCAACTTTTCTCTATGGAAGAGACCTTCTGAGATAATGCAATTCCTCACGTTCATAAGTGGTTAAAGGACAATATTCAACCAGGGTTTTCCAAGGTCGAAGAACAACAGAGCA
Source organism: Canis lupus familiaris (assembly GCF_011100685.1). NCBI lineage: Eukaryota > Metazoa > Chordata > Mammalia > Carnivora > Canidae > Canis > Canis lupus. Next base: position 61,736,778 of record NC_049231.1, read on the forward strand.
AGCTACAACTACCTGAAGGAGACCACACCACCTCCAGCTTCCCACACCACTTCTCCCAACTCAGACCTCTGGCTACACTGGAAACATTATGCCGAAGCACGTTTACTGGTCCCCACACTACCAGCCTTCCAAGAATGGCTTCAACTCTGTAAGGCGAAGTTGAAGCCGAGGAACCAGAAGGCTGCCCACCTCACATGCTGCTTGCGCTGAATTAGGCTCTGGAACCATCTAGTTTTACAATCCAGGAAATACAATGTGACATCTTGGATAACCGAATCCAGGAAAGAGTAAACAGGATCCTACTGGACTTGTATGTCCCGCTTTTATCACTCTCTCTTCATTTTCTGGAATATATAGTTAATCGCTTCCATACTAAACATTATATCTGCTTTTAATCCCAAAGTTTTCAGTACTTCAGTAGAGTCTCTTTTATTTATTTCTTTTCTTTTTTTTTTTTTTTTTTTTTTGCTCTTTCAAGGTCTTCATTTTTTCAATTTATTTATTTATTAAAGATTTTATTTATTTACTCATGAGAGACACACACAGAGAGAGAGGCAGGCATACAGGCTGAGGGAGAAGCAGGCTCCCTGGGGGAGTCCGATAGGAGACTTGATCCCAACTCCCGGATCATGACCTGAGCCAAAGGTAGATGCTCAACCACTGAGCTACCCAGGTGCCCCTCAGGGTCTTCATTTTATACCACTAACTTGTAGTTAAAAGGCTTGTTTTTGTTGCTTCTGTATTATCTGGAGGGTTTTGTTTGTCTGTTTGTTTGCTGTGTTTTGTTACTAGCCTTAAGAGATTCTAGGATCCTAACTCTGGTTCTAATGTCTGATATTTGACCTCATTCCTAGCTTTTTGCCTCTAATACTTCCCTTTCGTCACCTAGAACATTTCATCTTTCCTTAACCCTCTCTGAAATCCATACCTGTGGCCATATTCCTTCCCAAAGTTAGTCTTCCCTCCATTGTGAGTTCCTAAATAAAAGGGTCAGTAAAAATTTTCCCCTCAAAATGAGATACATTCAACCAATGCCCCTTCACCATTTTCACAGTGAAACTCAGCTTAAAAATTAAACAGTTTCTGGAATTTTTCTTTCAGATGTGAGCCCATGCCAATCACGTTTGTGCTCTTTACAAATGGATGGCTAGTCTTGCCTCAGAGTGACTTCCCCTTTCAAATCCTGCTCCCAAAAAACATTTTCTCCCTGTCAGTTTACCACTGACTGTCTGCAAATCATCCTGTGATCCCATGTAGAAAGGACATGATACACAAATAAATTTTAGTGTCCTATGCTCGGGGGTTATAACTGAAAATAGATTGGTAGTCAGAAAAAAAATGATGTGTGTATAGCACAAATACAATATATGTATGATGCCACATATATGGTGCCTATGTCAATAGCCTTAAATCCAGTATGATAATCTGCAAAATAAAACACAACATCTGACCCCAAATCCAAAGATTTTTGAATGAGACAAGTTTCTCATGGCTAATAAAGCTGTTCCTAATTGAACTTCATCCATGTGGATGCAATTACAACCTGTTTGGTACCCTACCTCAGTAATCATCCCATGTGATATTATCACTAGGGCTAACAATTATAGAGAGCTAATCATGTTAAGGAGCATATGCGCCTTAATTTTTAATTCTCACCAAAACCCCATGGGGTAACTCTTCTTTAACATTCCCATTTGACATATGAGGAAACCAAGGCTTACAGGCAATTGGTAACTTGACGAAGTTCCCATAATATGGCAAGTGATAGAGAAAGAATTAGAACTCCAGCTCATCCAGCTCCAGAGCCCATCATAGCCACTTCCTCTCCACATTCCTCCCCTGAAGAGTTCCACAGAAGGCTTACATTTTAAACCTGCTTGTAGGACAGGTGTTTGGAGCCCTCCACCATGCTGCTCACCAAGAGACTAATCAGTCAGCGTGGCTGTAGTAGGTCACACTTTGCTCCCCATCTTCTGTGGAGTATAAAGATGATTAATTGCTTACACAGAAATTGATCTAACCACTGTTTTATGAAAAATGCAGGATTTCCATATCTTTAAAGGGACTTCTCAAAGAAATGTGAATCAGGGAACAAAGTAATTGAATTTTTCTGTCTTTCCTGGCATTTTTAGCTACTGATTAATGTAGAGTCCTGGGTGTTGAAAGACTTGGAAAGATCGATAATAATATTAACCCTTATGAAAAGGTTTGTTATGAGATGGGACTGTAGCTCAGGGTCTTATATGGAAAACAATCAAAGGTTAGAGTTTTGTGGGCATCAGCTCTACTGGCAGGGGGTAGGGGTGGAGCAAACTTTCTGGCTACTATGATCTTCAGGATTTCCTCAGAACCTGAGCCTTCCCCTGGTCTAATAGCGATCTCCTCCTGTTAACATGTCACCATTAGGAAGGAGAGGAAACCGTAGGGTTGGCGACCACAGCCAGGCAACAGTAAGGGTATAATGGCGCCCTCCCCCATCACCGTCCCAGTCCAGCCGACTAATTGTCCACCCCTCAGCTCTGTCCTATTAAGAAGAACGCCCCTTGTCTCTCAGGCCACAGTTGGTCATGAGGATTAACCCCTCCCACCCCCTCACTCCCCCACCCAGGCATTCCCCCTCCTTCCAACAGTCCTCTGAGCAGACATGACTGACAAGAGTACCACAGGCGATGATGTCACAAAGAGAGGGGGCAGTGTGCCCTGTTAGACCATCTTTCACTCCAGTGGACTCGCCTTCACAGACAAATTGATTTGCAAAGGTTCAGGCTGCCAGCCCGGCCTGCTTTGCATACAGAACGCTCCCTGGTGACACAATAAAAAGTGGCCAGGCTAACAGAGGAGCACAGCGGGGTCTGGCCGGTTCAAAGTCCAAACTCCACACCCCCTCACCTCAGTCTGGTTTGAAAGGTCACTGTGTGTCTGGGAAAATAGTCGCAGGATACAATCCTTTATTAAAGGTCACTATTTTTCAACAGCACTTAACACACACTTACACACAAATTGAGACTGGAGAGGGGGAAAAAAAACTGGGGGCTGCATCGTATTGTATATTGTGCTTGCAAGATTTATGTCTTGTGGTCACCAGCAATAAACACACACTGCTTCAGTATTAAAGTTCACATTAATCCACTGATTCTCCCTCCCCTGGAAATCAGCCTCTTCTTCGCCAGGCAGACAGGGGCAACCAAGACTTTTGTTCATCTCTTTTGTTCCTTCCCTATATTTTCCTTCCCTTGTTGCAAATGTTTTACTTTTGTGGATTTTTTTAAAAAAGATTATTGCTGCCGTTGTTATTATTGACGTGCAGCCACAGAACTTTACTCTTGGTAGTTTGCTCTCTTGTGCTGTTCACGACGTGGGCCTGGCATTTGAATCCAAGACCGTGTGTCCTCACAATGGCCAAGACTCAGAGTGTGTGTCTGTGCATCTGTGTGTGTCACAGACCTTGAGAAGCAAAAGTCAAGTTCCTTTCTGCGCTGCCTGTGAAAATCCAGGGGAGCACACTCAGACTAAGCCGGTGACCATAAAGCCATCAAGGAGACTGCCAGTCCTGCTTATCCATTATGTTGTATATTTTATTTGAGTAAATACTTCCAATACAAGCAAAAATAGCAATTGTATTTTCCTCCAGTAACAGGCAGTTCATGTTTGGTTCCCAAAGAATGTTAACAATAGCAATCCCTGCACTCATAACAAAAGAGATTATCAAAGAAGTCAGCCCAAGCTGTTAGATTAATTTAGGCAAGAACTGCAAAAGAAAATATTTAGGGGAAATTCTATGAATTTCAAATAGCCGGCAAAAATATATAACGTGGAGGATTCCACTCTGCTCTGCAGCACATTTTTGCAAAGCTTTTGCCAGTGATAGGTTTCTGAGCTATCAAAAGCACATTAATTTTTTCTGATTAAAACAGCTGTGAAAATATACAAGTGTAACTGTGAAAAATCCGGGGCTTATTGTAATACTTTAAGCAAAACAAGGATAAAAGATTTTTAAATATGGACTTGCCAAAAGTAAAATATCTAACACGGGGAGAACTAATTCTGCGTGTGCTTCTAATATTTTGGCATAAATACTTTAATCCTCTTGTCCATCCTGTTGGCACCTCATCTACAGTTGACTTGTTAAGGGCTAGTTCCTTTGTAATGTCGTCAGCACCTCTCCATAGTTATTGACTGTGCTCTCATTAAAACTAGCAAGATCACAAAACGGCAGAAGTGAGAAGAGGTGGGGAGGAAGCTGGCTCCTCACTACAAAGGTATTCAGAAAGGCAAAAGAACCTAAAGGAGAAATGAAAAAAACAGGACAGAAGTGAAACTGTCTGACAAGGAGGAGAAGGAGGAGAGGGGAGGAAGGGGGAGAGAGGAGGAGGATGAAGTAGGAGAAGGAGGAAGAAACAGGTGAGACAGGAGGAGGGAGGAGGTCAGGGAGAAAGGAGAGAGAGGAGGGTGAGGAGGAGCAGGAGCTTTCTGGAAGTGGGGCTGGGGTTTGGTGACTCTGCTTTCATGTTTTTGTTCATTATGAAAACACACAGGTAATCACAAAGACCAAGTTCACCCAGAGTTATGCCAGGATGTAGCATATCAATGTAGCGCCCACACTCATAGCCACAGATGGCTCATCTTTTTATCTCATTATTTAAAACAAATGCTTTTTGGAGGAAGACGTCAATTTCTCTTGCCCTTACCCCTGATTTTGGGCTTGGCTGGCAATGATTTATTTCACCATGGACCCAGACTCTTCATTCCCTAATCTGCTACCGTGAAAGGGGCGACCTCATGAACAAAATCACTGTGTGATTCAAAAGTATGTGGGGGGGGGGGGGTACATACATAACCCAAAGAGGAGAACCACCCAAAATCCAGTTCCTCAGCTCCAAAGACAATATGTAATGATGGAGAAAAGAAGAGAAGGAAAGAAAAAAAAAAAGAAGGATGTCCTCCTTGCCCTGGCCCCGGGTTGGAGGTGGAAAACAGGTAAAGCTGTGTGCTGCGCTGATCCTGCACCCCGCCCCATTCAGACAAGAGTGCTGGGATTGGGACTCCAGGTCAGACGAGAGCTGCCCTGAGCTACCCATTCCCAATGTGGGGCCCACACCCAGCACTCCCCTGGCTCCGTCGAGGCAGCAATTCAGGTGCCCCTGCCCCCAAAGCCAGGAGTGCTGTGGTCCTGCTGTAATCGTAAGCGCCTGGGATTCCAACCCAGAGCTCCCAACGTGTTCAAAGGCAGCACTAATGTGTAAAACGTCTGGGCTCAGCTGAGGCATCACATCAGTCTCTGCAAATGAGGCTTTTCGGACAGCAAAGGATGAAGAGCCAGTTTCTGAGGGGGTTTGGGAATTGCTGAGCTGGGATGGTCCTTCTCTCCCCCATTCTTGACTCTCCCTCCAGCCTCCACTCCTCCCCTGTCCCCTGCCAGGTGATTAATTCCAGGCCCCAAGAGGGTCTCCAGAGGGATCCACATTCACTGCAGTGACACCCAGTGCTAAGGGAGAGAGAAACAAGCAGAGGATCCTCGGCTGCCAGCTGTGGCCCAAAGCCAGTAAGTCCCTTCTGGCCAGGCTGTGCCATACCCTGATCCTAGGCAACTGGGGGCTCTGCCCCCAGGATGGGGTGCTGAGGCCGCACACCGGCTTCAGTCTTGGGGTGTGAGGCTGCCCTGTGCCCTCAGAGGAGTTCAAGGCACCTTTACACAGCACAGCCGTGCCTCTAAGCCCTGTTCTCCTCCTCTGCACCCTGGTTTAGCCTCCTAAGACCATGCCACTCATCTCTGCCTCCTATCCCACCCTCCCACCTCATTCCAGGAAACCTGTGGTCACATAGCCACAGGGACTACCCATCCAGGAACTTTCCAGGGAAACAGCACCTCTCACTTACTCTAAGTGCTTGGCAGGTGCCTGAGAGACCCAGATGTTTAAGCATCTGACTCTTGATTTTGGCTCAGGTCATGATCTCAGGGTCGTAATATTGAGCCCCAGGTCGGGCTTCATGATAGGCATGGACCCTGCTTAAGATCCTCTGCTCTCCCTCTGCCTCTGCTCCTCCTCTGCTATCTAAGGAAAGGAAAGGGAAAGGGAAAGGGAAAGGGAAAGGGAAAGGGAAAGGGAAAGGGAAAGGGAAAGGGAAGGGAAGGGAAGGGAAGGGAAGGGAAGGGAAGGGAAGGGAAGGGAAGGGAAGGAAAGGAAAGGAGGAAAGGAAGGGAGGGAGAGAGGAAGGGAGGGGGGTGTTTGGACTTGTCCAGGTACTTCAAGCCCTTCAGATTATCTTTCCAGGTGGGCAGAGACTGACTAATGCAAAAGCCTCCTGTGGCAGAGCAGACCTTTAGGCCGAAAAATGAGCATCACTTTTCTCCACGACTCACGGCTTTGGGACATTTTAGTTTTTCCTTCTGGAGAAGTATTCCAGATATTTTCTTACCCTTGCACTATTCAAGCCTGTAATGATTATGCAGAAGTGTGTACCTGTGTGTGTGTTTGCACGAATTCACGCCGGGGGAAATACTGAGGCAGCCACCCCCTGGTCACAGGCTGAGGACAGGCAGTTTTGTGTCAGTGTGTCCAGAATGCCAGCTCTATAAGGGCAGGGATTTTTATCTGCTTTGTACACCCCTGAGCCCCAGCACCTAGAACAGCACCAGCTCAACTATCCGTGCTCAATAAATATTTACTGAAAAATGTGATATGCTGCAGAATGGGAGTGCGTGACTCAGAGGTTTCTGGTTATTTCTTTTATTTGTCACTGATTAAAAGAAAAATCAGCAGGGTAGGAGTTCAACAAGATCCTTTTTGCTTATTGGTGTGTGTGCACATGTCTGGGGGGGGGGGGTTTGGCATTAGTATCTATATGGGTTTTTTTTCCCTTTGCTGCATCCGGTCCAATCCTTCCACTTCTTCAGTGCCGGGGTCATGCACCTGAGTTCTGTTATAATAGTAATTACAATGGTTTTGACAGCCTTATGAGTATAGTTCGGAAAGCAGCTGTCACAGAAATTAGCAAGTTTTGCCAACAGCTCAGCTCAGAGGTGATTGGAGCCCAGGCCGGGACAGGAGGAGTTAACTGAGATGAGTGGGGTGTTATGCAAAGCACCAAATCCCTAAACTCCCGCAAAGATCTTTGATGGCCGTGATCAATAGATTCTCAGACCACACTGACATAACCTTGTCATGCCTCAGCAAGGGTACGATGGCTAAAAAGGGGTGGGGAGGTGGAGAGGTAGGAGGAGAGGGAGGAGAGAAAACAGGGAGAGGGATAAAGATATCATGTGCCCTCCCCTCTCCTGCACCCCCAGCGCCCCTTCTTTCCACACCTACCCCCTCTTCAACAGGCATCACACAGCAAGTGACTGGTAATGGTTCTTTGGCCTTGTACAGCTTTTAAAATCCTTCAGCTGAAGCATCTCAGCTCCAATCGCCAGCAAAGCTTGAGCACCCTTGAGACCCTGGTGCAGATAATCATCATCCACTCAGTGACAAGAAGCCGAGCGCCGCTTCGGTACCAAGGAGACCGAATGTGGCAGGGCACCAAGGTGCCATCTTAGACGCATCCAAGCAGCCGCCGTGGCGGCGGCAGCAGCAGCAGCACACAGGGATGTGGATGTGTGTGCAAGTTGTTGATCCCCCCCCCTTTCCTTCTTCGTCTCTATCTTCTTCTCCCTCTTTCTTCACTCTCCACAGAGAATCCTTTCTCGAGAGGGATGCTGTTAACACAGCTGCTCTTAGCAGGCTTCCCGTTACCCAGCACCTGCCGGACCAAATTGAATCCTGTAGTCAATACTGTTGGAAAGGAAAATGACATTAATTTGTGTAAAAGTGTAATCAAAAGGTGGTTGGGTGATTTTTCTTGCTTTCAGAGAAATGTGGGTTTGAGTTTATGATTATATAAAAGGGAGCCAGTCGGTCAGCAGCTTCCTGCCTTCCACCCAGCACTTCCCAAGCGCTCTTGCTGCCATGTGACAGCATTAGAGTTAATGGTGTTGCATTATGTATACAATACACTGTGGATGGTACAGCTGGCTGGGATGGTCCTGCGGACCAGGGTGCTGATGGGTATTTACATGCCAGCTGAAAGGTGGAAGAGAGAATATCCAGAAATAAAAGAAGAGCCATCCCTAATACACACAGAACTCAAACCTCCAGCAGCTTGGAGCAGCGGGTAAATTTCCAGATCGCAAGGGCCCCCGCGTTTATATTCCCTTTTCCACCTCGGGCCTTTGGCTCACATTTTCCATTCACAGAGCTCCCTGGCAAATTGAAGATGGTCTAAACAAGGAATACCACATCCCTTGCACGTATTAAAAATAGCTCTCCAAACAGCCCAAAATATTTTCATTCCATTGTCAACTTTCCATCTCACACCTTAACAAGGGGCAGTCCTCAGAAAGAGACAGCTCTGGGCAATTGTCCTTTGCAGGCCTGTCTTTGAGACCAAGTTACCAGGCCTGAAGCCCCTGCCCAGAGCAAATGAATTTTACTATTAAGCAGTCATACAAAGGAGATGCAGGCAAAAGGTTTGCAAAAGAAAAGACGCTGTTCCATTCTGGACTCTGGGAGGAAAGAGGTGGGCATTTCGTGTGCAACTTTGCTATCCCCCAGGGCCAATTGAGCATTAGGCACTGACCACGGCAATGGAAGAGGTCACGGTGATGACGCCGGGGGCCTGGGAGAGTGGGAGAGGAAACCATCTTTGCCCTGAAAGTGTGGAAAGTATGCCAGGAACCAAAGCAGGGGATTTTAGGATCCCAGAGAGCCTGACAAAAGAAAACTACATCTTTAAAAAAGTTATTTAAGGAATTGGCCTTGTGTGGGGGTGGGGGGTGGGGGGATGGCAAGAGGTAGGAGACTTATGGGAAACCTCAGGAACAGCAGGGGTGGTCCTAGTGCCTCTCTATCCTCTGTCATCCCCCACCCCAGAAGGAAAAGCTGCCCCCCTATGTGCTGCCCAAAATTTGAATTCACTTAGTTGATTCATTCATTCAATGAAATCTACTGATCCTCTACCACCTGTCAGGCACTGTGCTAGGTCCTGAGGAACAAAACTGACAAAAATATCTGTCCACATGGAACTTCCATACTATCCCTCCACCAGGGATGCAGCCTTTCGAAAGACAGTGATGGAGGGGAGGTGCACCTGGGCAGCTTAGGCGGTTAAGGGTCTCCCTTCGGCTCAGGTCATGATCCCAATGTCCTGGGTTTGAGCCCCACATAGGGATCCCTGCTCAATGGGGAGTCTGCTTCTCCCTCTCACTCTCCCTCTGCCCCTCATTCTCTCTCTCAAATAAAAAAAAAATCTAAAAAACAAAAAAAAAGGATAGTGAGGAGTGCAAGCAGTCTTAGGAAAGAAAACCAAGGTATAAGCAACTTATATTTGTGTTCTCTAGGAAATTTTTAGTAGCAGGGGTGGGGGATGGAGGGTGGGAAGAGCACAGGACACTAAGTCGAGAGGGAAGAAGGAAATTGTGGGGGGGGGGCGGTGATGAGCTGGCCCTGGAAAGAGGGAGGAGTACAAAAGCTGAAGTCACTGAGGCAAGATGCACCCACTTTGCAATTTTGCTGATGATTAGCACTGGTAATGAAGAGGTGATCGTGCAAATATCCATGGGGGGAAGTGCCAGATTCTGAGTTACTATTATTTTTATATGAGGCAAAAAGCTGGCAAAAATCTCTATTCAGCTGCCAATAAGCCTGCATTCCAAGGCCAGGTCTAGATACAAAGCCGCAGGGCTCTCCAATATTCAGAGCAGTACAGAATCTGTCCCCAATCTCTCAGCAGCTGGCTTCATCCTTCTTCCCCTGGGCTTCCCACAAATCTCTGTAATGCTTTAGGAGCCCAAGCATGTCAACCAGCACCCTGTTCACCGAAAAAGATACAGCAATTTGAAAATAACAATTCTTTCCCTAAAATTCTGGTGTGCTGTTCAAAGTTATTAAAAAACTTGACCTTCATCCTCAGCCACTGCAGTACCCATGAAAGCCATGGATTTCACTCGAGCCACAGGTCATGCTTTCCCCTGGCGTGCAGAATCATTCAGAGTCCTTGTGTCACAGGAAAGCCTACCTCGTGTCTGAATCATGCCAGAGTTTGTGTCCAGTCACAGAGAAGAGTCCAGTCACCTCCTTGCCCTCGTGCTATTTCCAGTCCTAACATTGGAATCATAGTCCCTTTTTTCAGCCTTCATTCCTTTACCCTCTACCTGCATCAAGACATAAGACTTTGGCGCTGTCCCATTTCTAGAAAGGTCTTTCCCCAGTAGCTTAAAGTATCACCAATTTCCTCCTCTCATAAAAAGAAAAGAAAAAGGGGCACCTGGGTGGCTCAGTGGTTAAGCATCTGCCTTCAGCTCAGGGCATGATCCCAGGGTCCTGGGATCAAATCCCGCATCAGGCTCCCTGCAGGGAGCCTGCTCTCCCTCTGCCTATGTCTCTGCCTCTCTCTCTAGGTCTCTCATGAATAAATAAATAAAATCTTTTTAAAAATTTAAAAATTAAAAAAATTAAAAGAAAAAGCTTTCAAATTACTTTATAGAAATCAAAATGGCATCCCCCAAATGATTCAATCAATCCCTTTACAAAGTCATGTTTGTGTGTGTGTGTGCACACAACACACTCACTCACATGCGACCAACTCAAAACTATTGGCCTGAAAAACCGGCTATCCCACAGATGCCCCTTTCGACATAACTACATAAAAAGAGGTCAGGTCTCGGCCTGCAGCCTGAGCTCAGTCTGTGATCTGCCCAGGGTCACTAAAATAAAAGATCATCCAGAGAGCTGAAAGATCCAAAGTTACTCAGTGTGCACACTGCCTAGGGGTGCTGAAACAAGGTTGAAAATACAACCTGGTACGTGACGGCTGTGTGGGATATTAGATTGTGGCTGGCCCAGGGTGCTGAACGGCTCGCTGATATATTGGGTGTAGGTGGTTATACAGAGAAATGAGCTGAAGAGAAAGACCCAAATACACAGAGGGAAAGAGAGACAGGGAGAGAGATCTAGAATGAGACCGAGTGATGGAGGGAGACAGAATGAGTGACAGTGAGACAAAGAGGCAGGGAACACAAAGGCGATAGATGCCCTCTTTTCCTCAGTGTTCCCAGAGATTAGAAATGAAAGCAAAATGAATAAATCGCCATCCTGGTTGGTGATATTGGAAACTTCTTTTCTTCCTTGAGGGAAAGGAAAGCGGATGATGTCTTCTCTTTATCCAATTTTTAAACAGTCTGCAGGGAGCTGGGAGGGAAATGCAGACCAGGAAAAATAACAACAGCAAGGGTGGGGAAGAAAAGAACAGTGTATGAACTCTGAGCCACCGTGAAAGTTGGGTGGCATCAAATTGTTGTGATTTTAGGAATGATTTCTCCTCACCAGTATATTTTTTTCTTTCTCCCCTCAAACTTGTTCCCGTGGGCCCTGCTTCATTGAACCTTAGACAATAGTGACCTCAGCATAGAGACATATATCCAGGCAGCCACAGCCTGAGGCAGGAGACCAGGATGCAAAGGGCAAAGGTTTGACCCTAAGAAAAATTTCTCATGGAGGTCAGATCACATTGCCTGGCTGGAAGGAATTTTTTTTTTTTTTTTTTTTTTTTTGCCTGATATTGTTTTCTCTCTTCAAGTGACTGATTTTCCCAGCCAAATCTTTTACTCCTGTGGATGAGAAGTGGTGTTTGCCTCTTCTGGAGTTGCGTATGCATAGCTGCCTCCTGCCGCTTTCCATGAATGCCATCACTTGCCACTTCTCCAGAGCTCCCCTGGAGACATAGCAATGCAGCCAATGCCAGGCTGCACCGCTCCAGCCTCCCTGCAACCTCTCAACCCCCACCCTTAGGGCCCACCCACCCCATACCCCCCTCAGGGAACTCAGCATCTCTCAAAACCGTCTGGTTACACGCGGGCCAATGAGACGGCGTTTGTTAGTTGCAAATGTTCAAATTAACACTTACTCCTGTCTCTGAGTCTGCAGGGAAAACCAAGTCTGACTACTAATTACAGCTTTGGGGGGTGAAAATAAACGGAAGTGTGCCAAGTCAAGGCCTTCATGCAGAAGAAAAATGTCTTCATCTGGTTGCAGCATTTTGACATTGGAGGCCCAAGAGCTGGAGAGAGGAGTGCTGGGGCCAAAAGGGGCTGTATCCTGCTGGGGCAGAAGCACGGTGCCTCCAGGCCTTGCCCTTATACCCTGGGCATCAGACGTCCAGGGCTGGCTCACACATCTTTGCTCGTTACGTGATAGTAGCAGAGGTGGGGAGGAAGCTGTTCCAGGAATCAAGGGAAGGTCAGTGAGTGGTGCAAGGACCCCCCATCATGGCCCTACACAGCTGGTCTCTTTCTTCCCTCAGAGCTCAACAGTCCCTCCAGGCACCAGACCTAGTAGAATTTCCCAGGCTTGCCTCCACTACCTGTGAAGATTTTCCTGACTACTCAACCCTTGCAATCTCCTGCACTTTGTTTCCTTGAAGTTCTTTTTTCTACCATTCTTTTACTGGTGTAACAGCTTTGTAGAGTTAGCTAACTTTCAGCTCATCCCTAATGAGATGCCTCGATCTGGGAAATACTGCACTCTCTCTAGTCTTGGGACATTTTCAGCCATTACACCTTCATGTATTGTTTCTGCATTATTTTCCTCCTCCTCTTGGGACTCCTATGAAACATGTGCTGGGGCTTTTGATCAGTCCTCCAAATCTCTTAACTTTTTTTTCATGTTTTCCATCCCATTAGCTCTTCTTGCCACATTTTGGGACGTTTCCTCAGTTCAGTCTTCCAGTTTCATAATCCAATTTCATAATTGTGTGCAGTATGCTATTTGATCTTTTGTATGGTTTCAAATATACCTGCACATTTTCAAATAGTCCTTCCTCCAAGATGTGGCATCTAACTCCTCTCTTCTGAGTAAGGGCTAATTCCAATGACTCTCATCTAATGAATAGGATATAGTGGATGCAATGGTGTGTAACTTCCAAGACTTGGTGACAAAGAATATCATGGTTTCCTTCTCCTTTGCTCTCTCTCTCTCTTTGATCACTAGCTGTAGGGGGAGCCAGCTGTCATGTCATGAGGACACATCAATGTGCAATTTGGAGATGCCCATGTGAGGAGGAACTGAGCTCATCTCCACCTTCCCTGTGAAGGAATCATCTTGGAAGCAGGTCCTCCAGGCCCAGTCAGGCCTTTATAGCACTGCAGATCTGGCTGACAGCTTTACCAAACCTAATGAAAGAACCAGCCAGTTATACCATTCCTGAATTCCCAGCCCCAAGAAACTGGGATAATAAATATTTATGCTTTAAGCGACTAAGTTTTGGCATGATTTGTTAACTAATATACACACAGACTTGATTTTTTAAATTCCAGTGATGATTCCTTCACCTTTGAAGTTTTCTATGACCACCTGCTCTTGTTTCATTTACTCCTGTTCATATTTCATCATTTCCATGCTTCCCATTATCTTTGAAAACATTTAAATTATGTGTTTGAAAATGCTTTTTTATTGCTCTATCAGGTCTTTCTCTTGGATGTTGGTTCAACTATTTGCTAAGTTTGTTATTTGCCTTTCATGGTCACTTGGACTTCATGGGTGCTTTGTAATTTTTGTTTGTGAAATTATCTTTTACGAGAATTTCCTCCAGTAAATATTCAGAAGACCCATGGCAATCTTAAGAAGGTTTGAGACTCAGATCAAACCTTCCTAGTTCAAAGTAATCTGCTAACCAGCAGATTTGACCTGAGCATATAGCACAGTTGCAGGATCCTGTCAGCCTGGGTGGTACTTCCCAGGACCTTAGCTACAACCCCAAGCAGGGAAGAAGGGTTTTGCTGCTGCCCTCTCCCAAATTTAATTGGGAGAGTATGTGTCTGGGCCTTAGCTTTATATAACTTATGTAACTCTAGCTCCAGGTCTTCAGGATAATGGGGTCCCAGCCTAAACCCACCAATAAACCAGTCCCATCCCCAGTGCCAACAAGCCTAACAGCTTTGGCCTCCAAATTCCAGTGTGGCACATATATTAAATTATTTTATGGAAACCTCTCCTCTTATGACTGCTGGAAATTCCCTCTTCAGGAGTATGTTCTTGTTAAATTTTTTTCTCTTCATTTGTAAGTGTTCAAGGTAGAAAGTGGAGACTTCAGCTTGTAGCTAATGTCTTTGCTCTAACAGAAATCTTATTTGCTAACTTTCCACATTTATTTTTCCTCCCTCCTCAATCATACCATAAGCTTCTAACAGTCAGGGACAGGATTATGCCCTTTAATACTTCTCCTCATTGGAAGAGCAGAACACTTTCATGTGGGAGCTACTCTATAAATATTTGATTGACTGACAGGTAATGTGATAGGAAGGTCTGAGAGCAAAAGGAAATTAAATTTCTCTCATATTTCATCAGGACTACCAACCCTCAGATTTGGAACCCCCTACAAAGTTGGTTCCTAAGCTTTCTAGATTATAGATACTTTGAAAACCTAATTAGACCCTCTCTGCAGGAAAGAAAGAAAAAAAGAAAAAGAAAAAGAAAAAGAAAAAGAAAAAGAAAAAGATAAAGAAAAAGAAGAAAAAGAAAAAGAAAAAAGAAAAGAAAAGAAAAGAAAAGAGAAAAGAAAGAAAAGAAAAGAAAAGAAAAGAAAAGAAAAGAAAAGAAAAGAAAAGAAAAGAAAGAAAAGAAAAGAAAAAAGAAAAAGAAAGCAGCAACACACAAACACAAAGCTCTGCCTTGTTTCAGGGATTTAAGTAGTTTTAAAAATTAGTATTAGAATATAAAAATGTTTCTTTTTTGTGTCTCTTAATAAAATTCTTTTGATCTCATAAGTTATTTTTTCCTGCCTCCTTTTTTTAATCATTAGAATAACCTTATCCTTCTCTTGACAGATGTGGAAGCTGAGGGCCCTAGAGCCTAAGTGACTTGCCCAAGCAAATCATAGTGTGATGTTTGGCTAGATGCAGCTCTAGGACCAGTTTTTTTCCACTATCTTGACTGCTTCTCCTCATAACTTTAGGTCTAGGTATACTACTATGTAGTAGCACCACAAAAAAAGTCAGAATTAACTTTAATCCTATCAATAAATGACATTAATTTGTTACCAATATGGAACCCATACTTCACCTTGCTTTATAAATATTCTCTTGTACCAGGTCTTTTGCTATGGATCAGTTAAGTCAAATGGTACATCTAGAAATGAGACCTACAATCTCAGCCCCCTTAGCCAATTGAACTCATGTCATGCTCCCATCTGTCATTCAAGGTCAATTCAGCCAACATTTATTGATGTCTGGCATTTACCAGGCACTGCTCTCAACACAGAAAACACAGAAATGGCCAAGGTCACACAGGGCTCATTGGCTAATGGAATGATAGACATGTAGACACATAACTATAATAAAATGTACATGCTAAACTAGGAGTATGCACAAAGTGGAAGAGAAAATTACAATTAATTTGAAAAAAGTGAAAATTGGCTAAACCACATTCTCAATTCACCATAAAACAAATCTAGGAATTATTAACAAAATAACACCCCCTCAAATACCCTCAGATCCTTGGAATTTTAAAAATTCACTGATAAAAAATTTTCAGGGATCCCTGGGTGGCGCAGCAGTTTGGCGCCTGCCTTTGGCCCAGGGCACGATCCTGGAGACCCGGGATCGAGTCCCATGTCGGGCTCCCAGTGCATGGAGCCTGCTTCTCCCTCTGCCTGTGTCTCTGCCTCTCTCTCTGTCTCTGTGTGACTATCATAAATAAATAAAAAAAATTTTTTTAATTTTTTAAAAAAATTTTTTTCAGTTAAAGGGGAAAAAGTTCAGGACTATCTACAAAAGTACAAATGTGAACTTATGAGATGCTCTCAAATCTATAGTCAGAAGACAAATAGCCTTAAATACCTTATTAGTCATTTTTAAAAAGATAAAAATAAACTAAAATTTCAAGTCAAACGATTTAGAAAAAGTAAAGAAGAAATAATTAGCGAAAATAAAACCAATGTATTAAAAAAGAAAAAGAGTTGAGACTGTAAATAAATTTAAGAGAAAAATATATTCAAAATTAGGCATAAAAGAGTACATAATCCACCAGCATGCACTTTTACTTATATAAGAATCTCATGTGCCACACTACAACAAATAAAAAATAAAATCTTTGTAAAATAGGTAATTTTCTAAGAAAATGCAGATTATCAAAATCATATCTGAAAGAAGTCAAAAAGTTGAACAAATGAATGCCATAGAAGAAAATGAAAAAGTTGACTAAGACATTAGACTCAGATGGTTTTATGGGAAGATTCTTTCAAACTTTGAAGAAATCAACTATCCTATTGCTATATAAAATGTTGCAGATCATATCTTTAAAATAAACTCCTTTGTTTATTTTGTGAAGTTAGTATAACGCCAATAAAAAAAAATCTCACAAAGACAAAAATAGCACAATTAATAGTCTAACAAAGCTTTGGTAAATCCCATACTAGTATAAGTAAAAAGATCAAAACGTATCAAAGGCAGGTTAAGTATGCTCATTACTCCCACGTAGTTGAAAACTTTTTCTAGACACTTAGCCAATGCAGTAAGACAAGAAGAAATAAGAAATGCAAGCTTGAAAAGGAGACAAAATTAACACTATTTGCATAACTGAAAGTCACCAACCCAAAACACTCAATGTAATAAACCATTGAAACTAATTACCCAGTAAATGAGACAATTACAAAATAAATCTATATAAAACAACAGCTTCTTTAAAGAGCAGCAATAACTACCCAGTACATATAATGGGTAAAGGGGTCCATTTTCAATAGCAACAAAATACAAAGTATCTTGGAATAAATTTAACAAGAAATTTGCAAGAACTTTATAAAGGAAATGATATGCTTTACAAAGCTCCATAAAGAATACCTTGAGTACGGAAGGAATGTTATATATTGTGTCAGAAAGCTAAGATTTAATATTGGAAGGCAGTAAGTTCTCCCCAAGTTAGTGGGCTTTTACTCAAAATCACAATGGGAATTTTGGGAATCTGAAAAAAAGTGGTTTTGAATTTCAAAAACTGTTTTAAAAAATCAAGAATAATAAGGTGAAATTGAACTTCAGCTGCCAAAACAAATTATAACTCAAATAAATAAAACAATGCAGAACAGACTAGAAAGTCCCCAAATAGGCTCAATCAGATAAGAATTTAGTCTAGGAAAAGTGTGACATTTCAAATGAACAGGAAAAGATAAAACTTTTAGGAAGCAGTTCTAGGAAAACTAGGTAACTATTTTAAATAAAATGACAAAACTCCAAATGGATTTTAAAAATCAATTGTTCAAAAAATGATGAAAGAACAAAAATGTAGATGAATATTGATCTGATGAATGGTATGGAAAACTTTTCTATGAATAAAATAGGAAGGAAGGAAGGAAGGAAGGAAGGAAGGAAGGAAGGAAGGAAGGAAGGAAGGAAGGAAGGAAGGAAGGAAAGAAATATGAACAGATTTAACTACATGAAAGTTACTTCCAGAAATAAAAATGACAAACACTGAAGGTAAATAGTAACTAGATAAAAATATTTGCAACACATAACAGATAATGTTTTCACAATCAGCTCTTGCAAGTCCATAAGGAAAATAAAAATATTAAAAATGAGCAAAGGACATGGACAAGCAGTTTGGAAAAGGAAAAATGCAAATAACATATATACATGTTTGAAATGATTAGTTTTGATAATAACCAAAGAAATTCAAATTAAACCAAGTTATCAAATTTCATTTAAACTGACATATCCTTGGCTGGTAAGGATATAGGATAATGGCCTTTTAATTTTTATTCTGTTGGCAGAGTTATATAAATTAATATAACATTTCTGAGGAGCAATTTAGATATATATATCAAAAACCACAAAAATATTCACCCTGCTGACCCAGGATCTCCACCTCTTGAAGTTTACACCCAGTAAATGATCAAAGCTGCTTACAAAGCTGCTTACAAATATTCTTTGCAGCATTACTTCAATAAGGTAGAATTTGCATCCTCTAAAATATGGAATAGGGCCCTAATGAAATTACTTACAGCATGTTCACATGTAAACTTATTAAATTTTACCTGTAGATTATCTAATGATCCAAGAAAATGTCTAAGACACACTCCTAAAGAAAATGTTACAAAACAGTATTCATAACATAATCTTAACTGTTTTCAAATTTTAATTATGAAATTTGTTATTAATATCTGTCTGGTTCACTCTCACACTGCATGGAGACTAGAATGTTGGGATCCCTGGGTGGCGCAGCGGTTTAGCGCCTGCCTTTGGCCCAGGGCACTATCCTGGAGACCCGGGATCGAATCCCACGGCAGGCTCCCAGTGCATGGAGCCTGCTTCTCCCTCTGCCTGTGTCTCTGCCTCTCTCTCTCTGTGACTATCATAAATAAATAAAAATTAAAAAGAAAAAGAGAGACTAGAATGTTCTCATCCCCGGCCGCACATTAGAATAGTCTGGGATGCTTTTACAAAATGGCCCCGCCCAAAAAAATCAAGTCAGAATCTCTGTAGGTAAGGCTGTTTTGTTTTGTTTTCCAGTTTCTCCAAGTGATTCTAATGTGAAGCCAGAATTAAAAACTATTGCTGTATAGAGCAGTGGTGCTCAACCTGGGTAATTTTGCACCTCGAGGACATTTGACCATATCTGGAGAGATTTTTGATTGTTGTCTCAACTTGGAATGAGGGGTGCTATTGGTGTCTAGTGGGTGGAAGCCAGGATTTATGGGCTGAATTTTGTTGTTTCATAATTCATATGTTGTACCTATCCCCCGTCCCGTACCTCCAAAGTAAGGTAACTGTATTTGAGGATAAAGTCGTCAAAGGAGTAATTAAAATGAGGCCTTTAGGGTAAGCCCTGAATCCAATATGGCTGATGTCCCTATAAGAAGAGAGACACCAGAGATGTGTGTGCACAGAGAGAAGGCCATGTGAGAATACAGCAAGAAAGTGGCTACCTGCAAGGCAAAAAGAGGCCTCAGGAGAGATCAACTCTGCTGACACCTTGATTTTGGACTTCTATTCTCCAGAACCGTGAGAAAATAAAATTCTGCTGTGTAAGTACCAGTCTTGGGTGTTTTGTTGCAATGTCCCTAGTGAAAAAGGGATACTACTAAATATCATATGGTGCATGGGACATTCTCTGCAATGGAGAATCATATGGCCCAAAATGTCAAGAGAAACCCTGCTCTAGAGCCTGGCTTGGTGCTGCATGTAGATAATCAGTAAATATTTTCTTGATGAGGTAAATGAGATATTTGGTAGATAAAAATTCAGCAGGAGTTGGGCACCAACTGAATGTGAAGAGAGAGGAACCACGAATGGCAACCGGATTTCTGGCTGGACTGACCAGGTGAGTGCGGAAGGCAGAATTCAGGGGGACAAACAGTTTGGAGCAGGAAATCAGGCAGAAATTGAGGGGAGTACCCAGTGGAGGTGTTCAGTGGCCAATCCAAGATAGATTTCTAGAAATACAAACAAAGTTATAGCTGGTGTACAGGGAGAGGTTCAGCTGCTACAAAGAGATAAGACTGTCCTGGAGGAGCACCTAGAATCAGCAAAATACAACAATGGAAGCTTGAGGACCACCAATATTTAAGGAGTAGACAGGGAAATGGAGCCAGCACATGAGATGAAGGCAGAAGAGGCCAACTGAGAACCTTCACCCAAAGGCAGCCATGGAAGCTGTGGTGGTTAGTTTTATGTACCAACATGGCTAAGCTATAGTACCCAATCATTCAACCAAACACTAATGTAAGTGTTGCTGGGGTATTTCATAGATGTGTTAAATATCTACAATCAGTTGTTGTTACCCTCAATAATGTGAGGAAGCCTCATCCAGTCCATTGACAGGCCTTGAGAGCGAAACGGAGTTTTGCATGCAGAAGAAACAGGGAATGCCTCAAGGCTCCTGCCTGAGTTGCCAGCCAGCTGGACAGCCAGACAGCCTTCAGACTTGCCCGTGCCCACAACTGGGTAAGTTGATCCCGTGTTCTGTTTTTCTGAAGAATCCTGGCTGAGATAGAAGCCAAGGAGGGGGCCAGGAGAAAGTGAGCTAGTGCTCTGCCCTGTACCCTTTACACACACCTGGCTGTGGCATATTGGAATGAATAAAAGACATTACTCCACACTCACAGCAAGAACTCAGGAGAGAAGAAAAGAGAGATGAGGGGGAGGGCATGGGAAGATTTCAAAAATGTGTGCCTGCCTGTGGAAATAAGGGACCAGGAGAGGGGAATGTGGACGGAAGGCTGTCCCATCCTACCCCTGCCACCACTTGCTGGGCACTCACTACATCCTGGATGCTGCTTTAAGCAGTTTACTCTCATTAACCCCTACCACAAGCCTTCCAGGGGGCGAGAGGGTGCGTCGTTTTGCAGATGTGGCAACTGGACCTGAGAGACAGTAATTACTCCAGATCCTCCTCTAGTGTGTAGGGAGCTCAGATCCAAGACCAGGCCTCTCTGACTCCACACCCCTGTTATTCACAACCAACTTGGTATTGTACCAGCAGCTTGACGGAAACATTAAGAGTGGGGAAAATGGAGTTCTAAAACTAACTCTGGCCTGACTGGCTGCAGGGTACCTACAGGCAGGTGGTAGGTGGTGAGCTGAAATAGCCCAGCCTTTGAGGTTAGACACCTGGGGCTGGATCTCAAGTTTACTATTTATTGGTTGGGTGGCCTTGGGCATGTTTTGTACTATCCCATAACTCAGCCTCCCCATCCTTAAAGCAGAGATAAGTGGTTTCTACCTTTAAAAGATTGTGTTTTCTGAGACAGCATACATAAAGCACATACCAAGTGTTCAAGCAATGGGAGTTCCAGTCCATTCTCAGTCTTTCTCTGGTCTTCAGTTTTCTCACCCATCCTGCCTCCTATAGTGTTGTTGAGCTGGTTCAATGAGTCAATAAATGCCAATGTCCTTGATAAGTTCAGGGCATCACCATTATGGGAGGACAGGATGGAAACATTGCACTTAATGCAAAATTTTGCCACCAGTTGTACAAGCCTGAGGAAGTCAGGTAAAACCCCCAGGGCCTTAGTTTCTCCATCTAAAATGCTGGTATAGTGATAGCTGTTCCTTCTTCCCCTATACTTAGGGTTATGAGGACAAATGAGTGCAATTTGTAATTGTTATAAATTGGAGTTCAGGTCATGTGGTTATGTTGGACTTCTAAACAACCAGATGACATGCCCAGCCCCTAGGCCCATGCTCATAATACACACACCTCCCATAACCTATAATGGAATTTCAGCCCTCTTACCTCAGCTCATTTGTTTCCTCAAGGACACACTAGCTCTAACTTCACAGAAGTTTCTTTTGTTCTTTCAACTCCTGACTCGATGCACATCTCGTGCCTCGCTCTCCCTGTCATCTTCTCTCCCAGAGTTGACATATGGCTGAACCGATATCCTTCCTCTGTTTCCTTTCTTGTTACTACATGTCCAGTGGTATTGCATAAAAGTGCTCAACGGGAAGGGTCAAGCTCAGTTTCAAGCCTGAGGTCTGGGATTTCATCAAATCCGTAACGTTTATCTGCCCTCACCATCAGCCAAATACTTCCCAATTTAGGTCTCACTCCAGTCAAGAGAAGACTGAACTGGCTGGGCTACCACATACCCTTCACTCACCTCTGTTTTTCTTACTTAATTCCAAAGGTACAGCCTCCATCCCCACTTAGGCTGGTGTAACGGTCCCAGACAGCATGACTACTCAGAGCCAGGCAGCATTTGTACCTGAGGAGGCTGCAGGGGCTGCAGCGTGAACAGACCACCTCTGCTGGGCTGGAAGTGGGGAGGCCCACACAAAGGGCTTTTTAGATTCAATGAAATAAGAAGTCAGTTTGAGTCCCATTTCAAAAGTGCCTCACTCTCCACAGGCCTTTGACACACAGTGAATATTATTACTAATAGAACTCCCTCCGCATACCATGAACAACCTTAACTTAGGGCTGGGGGTTACTGGCCCAACCCAAACACCAGCACTCTGGGATTCTGTCAGCAGATGTGCTGTCCCTATCTGTTCTCCTGCTTCTTGTGCCTAAGTTCATTTGGTTGCCGATAAATCCACAATGAACAACTGGGTGCAACCACGGTACCTAGAGTGGTGCCTGAAACCAGGGAGACATTATATAAACACTTGCATAGCGAATAAACAAATGAACGATGTACAAATAAAAAGTTCAAGTGGGGAAAACAGGGTTTTGGGGTTTGGTTTTGTTTGGTTTTGTTTTGTATTTAAATGAAAGAACAGAAGAAAGAACTGTAATTTGGGTTCCAAATTAGAAGGCAACCAGGCCTAGGAAAAAGTTGGTCATTTATTTGACCATTTGGGGGCATAGCAGTCGGCCAGCAGGTATTGACTGTGGACAGCTCAAGGTAGAGCTCTAGGCAGCTTCTAGCTCCAAGAAGTTTCATCCGCCAGGTTCGAGGACATCTCCCCTGCAGCCCCTGCTCCTCATTTCTGCCTTGTTTTGCTCATCCTGCTCCACGTACACAACTGAATGAGGTTACTTAACCCTGACAGCCTTCTCTGGGGAGCAATTAAAGCCTTTAAGATCTTACCTGTGCTTCACCAGAAGTCTTCTCATTAAACAGTTACTTAAAATGTTCCCAGGGCCTAAACCATTAAGATTTAAAGGAAACAACTGGCTGCTTTTTTCCATGCCAAATCAGACCGTTGTTTAACATGGTGAGAGCTACCACTGAGGTAACTGAAGGAGAAAAAGGGGGGCATATGTTGCTGGAAAACAGAAACTTAGCAGGGAAATTAAAACCAAGACAAGTTCCGGGACCAAACCTAGTCAGTGGGATATCTTCAGGAATCAGGCTCCTGCAGTCCAAAAGTCAGCACCAAACTGGCCTCCAGGACTTCCAAAGCACCTCCATCCTGCATCCCTTCTCACAAAACAGTCAGACTAGAGGCTTCATGGAAGAAGAGGCCATTGGCTTGCCTGGAGAGATGGCAAGCCAGAGAGGTGGAGCCGCAAAAGACAAGGCACAACAGCGAGAGCAAGGCGATGAGAGTGCGCAGGGCCCAGCCAAGGCAGGAAGCTTGTTTGGAAGCAGGAGATAAAGTTCTCCTTTCTGATCATGCCCCACTCCACCGAGAGAATCTCACCCTGCGTGGGAAAGTGCTTTGGGGAACACTATAGTCATCTGTGTCTGAGTTGTGTGGGGAGCTCATTACTGACTCATCTTGAAGTTCTGACTTGTGTGTGGCTGTTTAAGCCAGGGGTTCCAATTTATTCCAAATTTATTCAAAAATTCTAAATGGTGTCAGGTCAGATCAAAAAAATGTGTATCTTCGCCTTCAAATCTGCAGTTTATTGATCCAGGACAGGAAGAGGCCTTCTCAACGGGAAAGACACATATGTCTGTTCGGAGTCCAGCTCAGAATAAATGGAAAACATCCCTCGGTTCTAAGCACTTACAGGCTTCTGTTTACCAGAACTTTCTCAGAAAGAATTCTTCACTCTTCTGAGCTATGAGTTTATGCAGGCGTCAGGATAACTTGGTAATTAAGTCCCCACACAAACCAAACTCAAATGGTTTGGGCATTTTTTTTTTTTTTTTTTTTTTTTTTTTGCTTTCCCTGTCATTTCCCATGAAGGTCTTCTCTCTTTGCAGGGCAGGGTACTATCAAAAGACTAAGCCCATATAAGCTGGCCTTGGACTCCTTCCGGTTCCCTTGTAGTTGCCTCCATGCTTGTGAAGACCCCACCCCCAGCAGGCACCTCTGTCATGCTGCAGTCAAGGTTGTCATCCTGGGTAATGACTCCAGGCCAAATAAAAATTTTTTAATAAAATTTTGAATTTTAATAGAGCCTTCTATAGCCACTGTCTGCAAGAAATACCGGACCTATTGTTATCAATCCTTTATGTATCTGAGGACATTCTCATGGTATCAGCCCTGCATCCTCACAACTCAAACTCCTAGCTTCTTTGGCAACTAAGATACAGGACTGTGACCTGGCTCTGTCATTACCCATATCCACATAAGACTTTGTTCTGGAAATGAGCAAGTAAGCAAAGTGAGGAGCTAAGCTCTGCCGAGGGAATGCAGAGGCAGCAGGCCCTGAAAGACTGAGTCTGGCTCCAGACGCAAGAGTGTCTCTGCTGCTGGAGGAAGCAATACATGTGATAGAGGTGGTGAGTTCCTCGCACTGAGTTCCCAGCAGCTATAATATGGTTCCATCTTCAGACCATTTCTGGCATATGGTTGGGGCATTTTTCCTGGAAGCTTAACCTTGAACTTGCTTCTCTCGCAACTCACAATGATTCTGGTGGGAACCAAATATCACATCATAAATCCATTTTCTTCTTGAAACAGTTTGCAACCAACGGTGCTAACCATGGGCATTTTGGGAGCCAAGGGCCCAGAAGCCTAAGGGCACAAAGACCCTTGACACTTGTCTCTGCTCTGTGGGGACTCTTTCCTCTGCTAGTCTTTAGTGACAGGGTAGAGGACAAGGGTCATGCCTTCCTGGAGATTTAGGGAACTCATTCTTTCAATGCAAGGCAACCCTGTAAGTTAAGAGCAATCCTTTCTTTGAATCAGTGACGTCTGCAGATGTAAGTTCCTTTGACACTCATATAAAGCTACAACACAGAAGAGCTTCAAACTGAAACCTCAGGACAGGTCACAATCTCTCTCCTCCCTCCCTTCCCCAGCTATAGGTCAATCTTTACTTCACCCCTCTCCATACTCCCAGTCATCTCGTTTCTCAAACCCTTTCTCCTTCTAACCTCAGTCAAACTTGCAATCACCTCCTTTAAAGTATAATAATGAAAAATAGCTTGGAATCTTATCCTTTGAGAGAGGAATCATGCGACAGGAATCAAAGCCTTGGACTAAAGGAAAAATATTCCCTGGTGAAATTCTAAGCATCGACCCAGTCAATAAAGGAAATTTGTGTTTGATATACTTTAATTTTTATCTGTTTGTTTCTTTGTTTTTAGCAATGAGGGCTCCCTAGGGTGACTACAAAGCCATCACATAGGAAGGAAGGATTCTAACATTTATTGAAATATATTGTGCTGGATGCTTTTCCCCCACATTTCACATATACCCTTTGCCTTCAACACTTCAGGTGCTCCAACTACTTTGCTGCTTCTTCAATGTGCCAAGCACCATTCAGCCTCAGGCCTTTTAATGTGCCATTCCCTCTACTGGAAGCACTGTGCCCAGATACCTGCCTATCTCACTATCTCATGACCTTCAGGTCTCTGCTCAAGTATCCTTAATTAGAGACACTTTCCCCAGACCACCTGTTGGTATTTCTACTCCTGGTATTCTCATCTCCCCTTACTACTTTATTAGTTCTCTATATCACTGATCACCATATGACATATTTATTAATTTACTGTCCAGCCTCCCACCCAAATGTAAGTTCTCCAACAGAATGGATTTAGTCTTTGTTCTCAACACTTCTTAGAAAAATCACTGGCATGTAGTAAGTGGTCAATAAAATTTGTTGAACAGATGGAATTTTTACAGAATTATGTAAATGTCATTCTCATTCTCAAAGATAACGATGTTCAGAAAAATTTAATGAATTGTTCAAGATCTCCCAGCTAATCCATGGTGAAGGCTACACCCAAACCTGAATTTGTACAACAAAGACCAAGCGTGCTCAACCCCACCACCCTAGGCAGGTTAATCATAGAAAGTATTAAGATTGATTCCCTCAGTTCCTCAGTGATATTCCAACTTCTTCCTGGTCAGTAACATTTGTATTGCTTAAGGTAACACTGGTTGCTGTAACTGACAAAAACCTTCATATCCATGTGGATTAACACAATAAAATAATCTGATACAGGTATTCTTAGTAGGAACCTCCATATGGTGAATCAAGGACCCAGGCTCTTTCTAACTTGTGGATCCACCCTCTTCAACACATGGTTCACAAAGTTGCTCTGAGAATCATTTTTATGTCAACCAACGTGAAAGGGTAAGAGCATGAAAATCACATGTTGGGGAGGGAGGGAAATGTAATCTGGTTATGAGCCCAGGAAGAGGAGAAAATATGTATGTAATTAATTGCCAGCCCTAAGAAGATCCACATGCCATCTTCTATTAGTAACTCACCATTTAGAGTGCCTCAATTGCTGAGTGGGGAGGTACCACCTAGACCTAGAATTCAGGAAGTCTTGGGTTCAAGTCCCAGGCCCACCACTATTTGTTTGACCTTAGTCAATTACATACCTAAGTCTCAATTTCCTCAACTATAAAATGAGGACACTAACAGCAACTATGTCATCAGGTTGTAGAGAGGAAAAGCTGAGATAATGCTAGTTGAATAGGTAGCACTGTCCTGACCTGCAGCTATTACTAGAGGGAAAATGTTCAGGGGTCCCCAGCCTTTTATCCTGGCAGTCTTACTTCTAACCCAGCTGGTGTCCAGAAAGCCACTATGGGTCTTAAAGCTTAGGCTAGAAAAGCTTTGTTGCTGGGACACCTGGGTGGCTCAGTGGTTGAGCATCTGCCTTTGGCTTAGGTCAGGATCTCAGGGTCCTGAGATCAAGTTCCTGCTTCTCCCTTGGCTTGTGTTTCTGCCTCTCTCCCCTCCCCCTCTCTCCCATAAATAAATAAATAAATAAATAATCAATCTTAAAAAAAAAAAGGAAAGAAAAGAAACAAAAAGCTTTGTCCTCACTTGACAGTGACCCATGAATCCTCTCTGTTTTATCTTATTGATAGTTTCTGACAAATCTTATAGCATTGGTTTGCATAAAAGTAAGTTTGAAATGTCCTTTCCATTAATAGAGGAGCTCTGATCTTAACTAATCACACATTGGCTTTTCCTGCATTACTCATGGTACCAGGGAGAAGAGGCCTAGCGTAGTGTGGCCTCTGGTATGGAGAGAAGGCTTGTGCAGAACAAAATGAGCAGGATTGGGGCAGGTGTGAGAGTGCTGTTTTCTCTCCTTTGTTTCCTACAAATCTAGTCAATGGGACAGAGGCCTGCTGAAAAATCGACCCATGGAGGAGGGACTGCTTCCAATTTCCCTTAGGAGTATTTTCAAAGGATTTGGGGAACCTCAGATTTTCAGAAAAATACTGATATTAAAAAAATTTTAAGTAAATTCCTCAGGGTCACCCAGTAAATGCATGGTTTGATTATGGTGGGGTCCTAATAGGAAGAGCTCTAGTCTCAGAAACTAGAGCTCTCATGCTGGTTCCAACCCCATGGCCAACATCTGCAGGGGCAGCCCCACGCTAGACTGGAATGCAGTGGTCTGTCCACTCCTATCTTCTGCTTTTGGAGTAGGTTAGCTGTCAGTTCAAATTCCCACTTTGCTACTTAGGCAAAGTTATATTATCTCTCTGGTCTCGATTCCTTACGTGTAAAGTGAGAAAATCTATGTCAAGGGCCACCACTGTGAAAGTGGGTAACTCAAAGTAGATACCAAGTAAATGTTAGTAGTAGGAGTTTCTGACTCCACCCCTACCCTGAGATCTCTCCCATTCCTGTAGGTCTTGATGTCACCAATCAGAATTGTTCTTAAAATGTCACCCTTCTCTGAAGTATTCTCACTTTAATGTGACACACTGTGTACCTGGCAGGTAGGGGAATTTGCCGCACCTTGAATAGAGACATGCAGATATCTCTGTGACACTAATGGGGTGGGCCCAACAGAAACACACTTAATAGGGTCTGAGAACCTCTTGGAGGGACAACTCCTCCTGAGAGATGGGGTCAGAAATTATGATCTTTACCTAAGGGAAAGCCTTTCACAAAGAAAGGGAGTAAAGATTCTGAGTTGGAATCAATCAAACCTATCTCTATCCCAGCCACAATGGGTAGGTACTTAAGTCCTAGATAGAAAATATATAAAAGTAGAAAGAACTAAGCAGCACTTCCAATTAGAATGCAGAAAATCACAAGAGACTGTTGCTTCCATCCTAACTATGAAAAAAAAAAAAAAAGCCAGATAAGCTGGCTTAACATAAAAACTATCAGAGAGCTATGATGCAAAAAAGTGAAAATGAACTAGATTTCCAAAAATGATCCCTTCCTGGCAAGAAGAGAGCTAGGATGCTTTCATCACTAGTAAAGCAGTAGAGAAAGAGGAATATACCATGGATGGGGATAAGGAGAAAACCACCAAACTTCTGATGAACATAGCAGTGAATTGGTTGGCATGACAGATTAGGACCTTGAGGAACTCAAGAAAAACTGTGAATCTGTACCTACCCACCAATATGCTCCCCTTGTTCTCATGTAGGCCCAGAGGTAGTATGATGAGGGCCAGGAGGAAAAGAAGACTGACACAGATCTCCCTGACCCACAGCCTTCCCCAAGCACAAGACTGAAGCTTGAGGTAGAGCAAGAAATCTGAGAGAAATCACTCTGGGGTGCTCTGTGCTTCCACTAAGTGCACTACAGCAATCCTCCAGAAGATGTGAACAGGACATCTGGGGAGAGAGAGAACTCTCAAGATGCAGAAAGTTGGAGACAAAATTGGGAAGCAAAGAATACACCCCAGTGGGGGAGGTGGAAGTTGGCAACCAGATTGTAAAGCATAAAGGATTTTCTGGAATCTCACCAGTGTTCAGACACTAAATCTTGCTAGATTCTTAATATTTTTCTGAAACCATTTTAGGCCAGTGGCACAATGAATCTAACTTAATTTGCAATCAAGCCCAGACTCAGCTGAACTACAGATGAGATTGACTCAATCCTCCCACACATGCCCTGGAGAGGGGGGAGATGATTTCCTTTTCTGGAGATGAATATAATTTACTCTACTTGTTATTCTATATAAAACGTCCCCAAACATCAAGATATATGAAAGGTACAAAAGAGCAAGAAAATCTTACCCGTGGTCAAAAGAGGAAACAGTCAATTGAATAAGACCCAGAAATGATCCAGGTAGGGGCTTTAAAATAACAATGACAAATATTTTAAAGAATCAAGAGGGGAAAATATATGCACGAACAAGTCACGGATTTCAGAGAACAGAAGGTAACTATAATGGAAACAACAGAAATGAAAAAAATATCAAAAATAAAAATGTATTTAATAAACTTAACATCAAATTAGATATAGCAGGCAATGGATCAATAAATTTGAAGGCAAAATAGAAATTATCCAAACCAAAACCAAAGGTAAAACAAGGGGGAAAGAAACAGAACTGAGGGATAATATCAGATGATCTAGAAAACGTTTAAGTGAAGTTCCAGAAGAGAAAAGGAAGGATAACAGGGCAAACATGTTTTTCTTTTTTCCCTTCTTTCTTTCTTCCTTTCTTTTTCAGAAATAACAGTCAAGTACTTTCCAAAATCAACATGTAGATCCAAAAAGCTCAGTGAACCCAAGCAGGAAAAATACAAAGAAAACCACACCTTAAAATGTCACAGTTAAATTGCTGAGACTCAAAGATTAAAAGCAAATTTCATAAAAGTAGCCAGAGGAGAAAAGATATATTATTTACAGGAAACAACAAGAATGAGGCTAGAAAACTGAAACAACTTTCTAGTGCTGAAAAGAGGGAAAACCTGTCAACTTAATGTACCATATCCTCTAAAATACAGATAATATACAGACATTTTCAGATAGAATAAAAAAAGAGAGAGAATTTGTCTCCAGAAATCCAGTACCACAAGAAAGACTCCCCAAATTATGTGTGTATAAAATATATTTTTATTTTATATATATTATACAAAATATATAGTATATAGTATATTATATATTAGCTTCTGTAAACATTGTTGACTTTTAAAAAAATTGTTGACTTTTTAAAATAATAATACATCATGAGATTTATAGCATAAATAGAAGTAAAATATACAAAAACAAGAAGACAAAGGCAAAACGAGGTACGTGGAATTGTTGCTATAAGGCTCTTTTATAGTGTTCATAAACTAGTATGAATATATTTGAAGGTAGATTGTGACCATCTGGGATGCCTGGGTGGCTCAGTGGTTGAGCGTCTGCCTTCAGATCAGGTCATGATCCTGGAGTCCCAGGATCAAGTCCCACATAGGGCTTCCTGCATGGAGCCTGCTTCTCCCTCTGCCTATGTCTCTGCCTCTCTCTCTCTCTCTCATGAATAAATAAATAAAATCTTAAAAAAAAACTATTATAAGAATAGAAAAAGATACTCTATATAGACATTAAATATAAGAAAGCTAACGTGCTATGTTAAAATCAGACAAAGTGGGCTTCAAGACAAAACATATTACCAGAGATAGAGGATTCCATAATTATAAAAGGGTCAATTCATTAAAAATAAATAAAAATCAATCCTAAATGTGTAGAGACTTATAATAGCATTTCAAAATTCAAAAAGCAGACCTTGACAAAACTAAAGAGAAATCCACATTCATGGCTACAGATTTTAACACATTTCTCTCAGTAATTGATATAATAAACAAAAAAATCAGTAAGACTATAAGAATTGAATACCACTTTCAAATAGCTTAACATAATTGATATTTATAAAACGCTATTCCCAGATCAGAGAGAGGTAAGATGGTGAAGGAATAGGGCAATCCTAGGCTTACCTCCTCCCTCAAACACAGCTAGATAAATATCAAATTATTTTGAACACCCAAGAAATTTATCTGAAAATAAATAAATAAATAAATAAATAAATAAATAAATTGATCTGAAGTCATAGAGAACAAAGCTGCACATCTACAAACCAGAAAAATGTCCCATGAAAGGTAGGAACTGCAGGGAGTTCATAGGAGAAAAGAGCTGTGGGTCCTGCCCAGGGGAGGGAGCCCTGACCATGCAGGGAGTAGCAAGCAATAAGGAGAGACAGATAAAGTTGGGGTGGGGGTGGGGAAAGAGACAGAGAGTGAAAACACAGGTAGGGAACTACACAAGAAAACTATTCCCCAAAACCACTGACAGGGAAAAAGAAGAGGGTTACAATACCACCAGTTTTCTATAAACAGTGAAGCACAGATCGTGAAGTTTCAGAGGTCTCAACATTGCCATACATACCTGGGGAGCTGAAGCTGAATTGTGCTTTGGTGGGAGAACAGAGCTGACCCCCACCAGCAGGCAGCCTGAGGATCCTCAGGGTCACATGGGGAGAAGCAGTTCCCCTGCTTAGAGTACATTTGGTAGAGGGCAGATGGCTTCTCAGGGGACAAAGGACCTGTGAACACCATGGAGCTATCCTACTCACCAGAATAGAAACAAAGACATTGATGGAGGATGGCAAACCCTGGTGCCAGCTGTGTATTGTGATTTACCATAACTTTGAACTACTGCATAGTCACATGACTGTCTTCAGTGACAAGCCAGCACCAGCCACAAAGCAGGGAGACCCTCCACCAGAGGATCCATAAGGGTTGATGCCACAGGGTCTCTGAAGTGTGGGATCTTGAAACACAACTGTGCCTGAAAAACATAGGAGTGCTCCACCATTTGGCAGGTGGACAGCTCCAACACAGACAGGGTGAAGATGGGAATCTGACAGAAACCAAGGACAAAGGCAGGCTTACTGAAGAGGGGTGGCATGCATTTCCTGTTCCACATAGGATAGAGAGAACAGGGTGAAGCCATTTTTGCCCCAGGCTCACCAGCTAGATCCACCTCAGTGAGCTGAACAGCAACACCAAGTGGAGAATGGAGATGCTACACCAAGCTCCGCCCTTCTGAGAGGGGCATGCACATCTCCACAAATCCACCTTAGAATCAGAGCAGCAGGCCCTTCGCCCAGAAGAGCAGCACAAACCACTTGACCACACCAAGTCTACTAATCATAGAGTGCTGCAAAGCTTCTGCTCTAAGAGACACAGGATCTAGCATCCTTTGGGGGTTCTTCATCTGTTTCCTTTGGGTTGTTTTTGTCTTTGTTTTTGTTTGTTTTTTAGATACAGAAAGAGCAATTTTTAATTTTTTTAAGATTTTATTTATTTATTCATGAGACAGAGAGAGAGAGAGAGAAAGACAGGCAGAGACACAGGCAGAGGGAGCAGCAGGCTCCATGCAGGGAGCCCAAAGTGGGACTCAATCCCAGGTCTCCAGGATCATGCCCTGGGCTGAAGGTGGCACTAAACCGCTGAGCCACCTGGGCTGCCCAATTTTTAATTTTTTAACTTATTTTATATAATTTTAAAATTTTCTTTCTTCTTTATTTCTTCTCTTCCCTTTTACCTTTTTTTCTATCAAGTTTCTCATAACAAAGCAAAATAAAACGTATGTAGGATCTATCTTCCTTTATGTATTTTATTTTTAAAATTTTTTCAGTTTTTTTCATTCGTTTTTATTGAAGTTCAATTTGCCAACATATAACATCCAGTGTTAATTCTATCAAGTGTAATTTTAATTTTGTTTTATTTTGCTTTATTTCTCCCTAAAATGACAAGATGGATCTATTCACCCAAAAATACAGGGAAAAATGACTAGCAGAGATTTAATCAATGCAGATAAAAGTAAGATGTCTGAACTAGAATTTAAAACAATAATTATAAGGATACTGGTTGGGCTTGAAAAAAAGCATAGAAGACACTAGAGAATCCCTTATTGCAAAGATAAAAGAACTAAAGTCTAGTCAGGCCAAAATTTAAAATGCTGTAATCAAGATGCAGACCCAAAGAGATGCCATAAAAATGAGGATGGATGAATTAGGAACATATCAGTGATACAGAAGATAAAACCATGGAAAATAATGAAATTGAAAAGAAGAGGGAAACAAGTGTAATAAATCACAAAGACAGACTTAGGGTACTCAATGACTTACTAAAATGTAACAACATTCATACCATAGGAGTCCCAGAAGATGGAGAGAGAGAAAAAGGGGCAGAAGGTTTATTCAAGCAAATTATAGCTGATAACTCCCTAATATGGGGACGGATATGGGCATCAAATCCAAGAAGCACAGAGAACTGCCATTAAATTCAACAAAAGCTGACCATCCCCAAGGCATATTATAGTCAAATTCACAAAATACACAGACAAAAAAGAATTCTAAAAGCAGCAAGGGGGGAAAAAGTACTTAACCTACAGGGAAGACAGCTTAAGTTTGCAGCAGATTTGTCCACAGAAATTTGACAAGTCAGAAGAGAGTGGCAGGATATATTCAATGTGCTGAATGGGGAAAATATACAGCCAAGAATACTTTATCCAGCAAGGCTGTCATTCAGAATAGAAATAGAGATAAAGACTTTCCTGGAAAACAAAAACTAAAAGAGTTCCTGACTACCAAAGCAGCCCTGCAAAAAAATATACAGGGTAAATTTTAAGCAGGGGAAAAAAGATTAAAAGCAACAAAGACTAGAAAAGAGTAGAGTCAGAAACACCAACTCTACAGGTAACACAATGACACTATATTCATATCTTTGAATAATCACTCTGGCTGTAAATGGACTAAATGCTCCAACAAAAGACACAGGGTATCAGAGGACCTAGGTGGCTCAGTCAGATAAGAATCCAACTCTTGATTACAGTTCAGATCATGATCTCTGGGTCATAGGATCAAGCTCTAAGTCAGGTCCATGCTCAGTAGAGAGTCTGCTTGAGATTCCCTCTCTCCTTCTCCCTCTGCCCCTCCCCCAACTCATGCTGTCTTAAATAAATAAATAAATAAATAAATAAATAAATAAATAAATAAATAAATAAATAAAATCTTTTTAAAAAGACATAGGGGGGATCCCTGGGTGGCGCAGCGGTTTGGCACCTGCCTTTGGCTCAGGGCGCGATCCTGGAGACCCGGAATTGAATCCCACATCGGGCTCCTGGTGCATGGAGCCTGCTTCTCCTTCTATGTCTCTGCCTCTCTCTCTCTCTCTCTGTATGACTATCATAAATAAATAATTTTTTTTAATTAAAAAAAAAAGACAGGGTATCAAAATGGATTTTTTAAAAAAAGATTCATCTATATTCTGCCTACAATAGACTCATTTTAGACCTAAAGACACTTGCAGATCAAAAGGGCATGGAGAGGGGATCCCTGGGTGGTGCAGCGGTTTAGCGCCTGCCTTTGGCCCAGGGCATGATCCTGGAGACCCGGGATCGAATCCCATGTCGGGCTCCCGGTGCATGGAGCCTGCTTCTCCCTCTGCCTGTGTCTCTGCCTCTCTCTCTCTCTCTGTGACTGTCATAAATAAATAAAAATTTTTTAAAAATTAAAAAAAAAACAAAAGGGCATGGAGAACCATCTGTCAGGTTAATGGATGTCAAAAGAAAGCCAGAGTAGCCAAACATATGAGACAATGGATGTCAAAAGAAAGCCAGAGTAGCCAGACATATCAGACAACTAGATTTTAAACCAAAGAAAGTAACAAGAGATGAAGAATGGCATTATATCATAAGTAAGGGGTCTATCCATCAAGAAGATCTAAAAATTCTAATATTTATGCCCCCAGTTTGGGAGAACCCAAATATATAAATCAATTCATAATAAATATAAAGAAAGCCATTGATAATAATACAATAATAGTAGGCAACTTTAACACCCCACTTACAGCAGTGGACAGATATCTAAGCAGAAGATCAACAAGAAAACAATTGCTTTGAATGACACACTGATGGATTTTGCAGATATATTCAGAGCATTTCAACCTAAACCAGCAGAATACACATAATTTTCAAGTGCACATGGAACATTATCCAGAATAGATCACCTCCTGGGTCACACAAATCAACCCTCAACCAGTATAAAAAAATCAAGATCATACCATGCATATTTTCAGACCATGATGCTATGACTCTTGAAATTAACCAAAAGAAAAAAAATTGGAAAGACCTCAAATACATAGAGATTAAAGAACATCCTACTGAAGAATGATTGGGTTAACCAGGAAATTAAAGAAGAATTTTTTTAAAATACATAGAGACAAATGAAAATGAAAACACAACAGTTCAAAACCTATGGGATGCACCGAAGGCAGTCTTGACAAGAAACTATATTGTAATACAGGCCTACCTCAAGGAGCAAGAAAAGTCTCAAATATAAAACACCTTACATCAAAAGAGCTAGTAAAGAAACAGCATATAAATCCTAAAGCCAGCAGAAGGGAAATAATATAGAGCAGAATATAGGAAAAAACAAATAACAATAGAACAGATCAACAAAACTAA
The DNA here is from genome assembly GCF_011100685.1 of Canis lupus familiaris. Taxonomy (NCBI): domain Eukaryota; kingdom Metazoa; phylum Chordata; class Mammalia; order Carnivora; family Canidae; genus Canis; species Canis lupus. The sequence goes on from NC_049231.1 coordinate 61,771,814, forward strand.
GAGCTGGTTCTTCTTAGAACCAGCTAAGTTCAATTTCAATAGAAGAACCCCAAATAAAATTGATAAACCCCTAGCCAGACTTATCAAAAAGAAAAGAGAAAGTACCCAAATAGATAAAATCATGAATGAAAGAAGAGAGATCAGGGATGCCTGGGTGCCTCAGCAATTGAGCATCTGCCTTTGGCTAAGGACATGATCCCGGAGTGCCAGGATCAAGTCCCACATCAGGCTCCCTGTGAGGAGTCTGCTTCTCCCTCTATGTCTCTGCCTCTCTCTGTGTGTCTCTCATGAATAAATAAATAAAATCTAAAAAAAAAAAAAAAATAAGAGAGAGAGAGAGGGAGAGATCATAACCAACACCACCAAATATAAAATGTTATTCCCAAAGGGGCACCTGGGTGACTCAGTGGTTGAGCACCTGCCTCTGGCTCAGGTTGTTAATCCCAGGGTCCTGGGATTGAGTTCCACATCAGGCTTCCTAAGGGATCCTGCTTCTCCCTCTGCCTATAATCTCTGCCTCTCTCTGTTCTCTCATGAATAGACAAAATCTTAAAAAAAAAAAAAAAAAGTTATTCCCCAAACCTGCAAATACTTATTAATAACATGTGTACCTAAAACATTCATCAAGAGAGACTATATGCTGGGCCATAAAACAAATCTGAAAAAAATCAAGTCTCAAAATCATATCAAAGTCAAAATAATACTCTCTAATCACAATGAAATTAAATTAGATATGAATTACAAGAAGCCAGAAAATCTTGAAATGTCTCAAATTTCAAATACTCATTTCTAAATAACCTGCAAGACAAAAAAGAAATAAGAGAAATTAGAAAATATCTCTAAGTGAATAATAAAGAAAATATAACATAGGAAAATTTGTGAGATACAGATAAAGCTGAGCTTAGAGGGAAATTTAGACTTATAAGTGCCTATGTTAGGAAAGAGTTAATCAAAGACCTAAATTTTTACCTTAACAATCAAGAAAAAAGGAGTAAATTCAAACCAACATAAAGTAGAAAGTAAATAATAAAATTAATAGCAGAAATTAATTTAAGTAGAATGGACAGAGAAATTAAAAAATTAAAAGTTGAATATTTGAAAAAATTGTTAAAACATAAATCCTTAGTAAAACTGATAAAAATATTAAAGCACAAATAACCAAGGAGCAAAAGAGACACCACTGAAAATCCTACAAATAATATAAGAATAATAAGGGGATGTTATGTGCAAACAAATGCTAAAATATCAACAATTTCTATACATGGAAAAATTCCTTAAAAAATAAAACTTACTAAAACTCAGATAAGGAGTAAAAGAAAATAGAAATGGTCCTATGTCTATTAAAGAAATTAAACTCATAATAAAATACCTACCAAGGAGGAAACCACCAGGCACAGATGACTTTACCAATTAATTATGTAAATATTTAAACAAGAATTAATACCCACCATATACAAGCACTTTCAGAAATTACAAAGAATATTTCCCCACTCATCTCATGAGTTTCATATAACACTGATATCAAAACATGACAAAGACATTACAAGAAAAACAAATATCCTTTGTGAACATAAATGAAAAATTCTTAACAACATATTAGCAAAACCAATTTACATAGATAGATAGATAGATAGATAGATAGATAGATAGATAGATAGATAATCATTTCCATCCAGGAATGCAAGATTGGTTTAACATTTGAAAATTGTTCAATGTAATTAAAGATGAAAAAAATTACATAATCATCTCATAAGATACAGAAAGAGCAATTAACATAATACCCATTCATTTAAAAAATTTTTTCAAAAAAACATAAACCAAAAACAAAAAAACAAAAAAACATAAACCCTCTTAGCAAAGTAGGAAGATAGGAAGAGAGGGGGAAGGAACTCCCTTAATTTGATAAAAAGAATCTATAAGAAACCTATTGGTGATATCATACTTTTATCTATTCTCATCACTTCTATTCAGTATATACTAGAAGTCCTAGCCAATGTAATAAGGCAAGAAAAAAATACAACACAGGAATGTTAGAAAAGAAGTAAAACCATTATTTGCAGACAATTTGACTGCACAGTAGAAAATCCTATGGACTGTACGAAAGGAGTAGAAATAATAAATGAATTTAGCAAGGTTACATGATAAAGACTAATATACCAAAAGCAATTTAGTTTCAATATAGTACTGACAAATAATTAGAAAATAATTGTTTAAATCCTTTTTAAAATATCATCTAAAAAAGCACTGAATATCTAGAAATAAATCATTTAGAAAGTGTACAAGGCACAGAAAGGTTTAACAGAGAGAAATAAAAGAAGTAAAGAAATAGGGAGATATACTGTGCTCACAAGTTAGAAGACAAAATATTTTTTAAAAAGCCATTCTGTATAAATGGATCCATAGATTCGATGCCATTCCAACCAAAATTCCAGCAGGCTTTTGAAAATTTTATAAACCAAATCCAGAAGTTCTACGGGCACAGAATTACCAAAACACGTGGAAAAGAATAACAAATTTGGAGTAATTTTATTACATGATTTCACACTTTATCATAAAGTTATAGTTTGATATTAAAGAAAGAATAGACAAACAGATCAATAGAAAAATGCAGAGATTCCATAAATCAACCCATACCTATATGGTCAATTGACTTCAACTTTTGTTAAAAAGGAAAGTCTGATATCTGGTGCTAGATCAGTTAGATATCCATAAGAAAAACAAAGCCAACTTCAACATCAGCCTCACTCCTTACACAACAATTAATTCAACAAAGGTGGATTGGGATCCCTGGGTGGCGCAGCGGTTTAGCGCCTGCCTTTGGCCCAGGGCGCAATCCTGGAGACCCGGGATCGAATCCCACGTCGGGCTCCTGGTGCATGGAGCCTGCTTCTCTCTCTGCCTCTGTCTCTCTCTCTCTCTCTCCCTGTGACTATCATTAAAAAAAAAAAAAAACTACAACTTCTAAACAAAGAAAAAAAAAAAACAAAGGTGGATTACAGGCCTAAATGTGAATAGTAGAACTATGTAGTATCAAAAGAAAATATGGACGAATATCTTCATAATCTTTAGATAGGCAAAAATCTTAGGATTTTTGTAAAAAGCATTAACCAATAAAGAATAAACTGACATGTTAGAATTAGGGCAGATCATATTTTCCAAAAATGGTTAGAGCAATATATCCAGTCCCACATGGTCTTCCAAAACATTGCCACTCCCTACTAAGTGGAGTAAATTAACCCTTCCCTGGAACCCCGGTGACTATGTAACTGCTCCAACTCTTAGGGTAAAGCAGAAGTGATTCTATGTAACTTCTGAGGCTAGGTCAGGAAAAATAAACAGCTTCCATTTGACTCTCTTTTTTGAGATGCTCTCACCTTGAGAACCCAGCAACATGAAGAGGTCATAGTATACATTCCTTCCAACAGCTCCATCTAAGGTCTAAGCTGACAGTATCAAGGGCTTGAGTGATCAAGGCTTCAGATGATTTCAGCCTCCAGCTTTTAAGCCACTCCACCTGGCACCAAAAGGAACAGAGACGAGCTATTCCTATTGAGTCCTACCAAAATCATAGATTTGTGAGCAAAATAAATGTTGTCATTATTTTAGGTAAAGAAATTGGGGGGGGGGTAGTTTGTTAGAGTATCTGGAGCATTATCAAAATAAAAATGATTCTAGATGTCAAAAGACATCATTAAGAAAATGTATAGGCTATCCACATACTAGGAAAAAAATATTTATAATACATGACAAGAACATGTATCCAGCATATATAAAGAATACTTACAAATTAATTTAAAACTAACAGACTTATTTTTTTTATATATACCCAAAAGACACCTCTCAAAATATAAGATATGAAAAAATATATATATAAGATATGGTCAATTAAACATGAAAGGTGCTCAACATCATCTTGAAGTAAAATCATAATTTCACACCTACTAGCATGATTAAAATAAAAAGCACTAGCAATGCCAAACGTTGAACACAATGTGAAGCAAGTAGCATTTCACATATTGCTTGGTACAAGTGTAAAATGGTATAATCACTTTGGAGAACTGTTTAGCTGTTCCTTATAAAGTTAAATAGGGCAGCCCGGGTGGCTCAGCAGTTTAGCACCGTCGAGTCCCATGTCGGGCTCCCTGAATGGAGCCTGCTTCTCCCTCTGCCTGTGTCTCTGCCTCTCTCTCCCTCTCTCTCTCTGTCTCTCTCTCTCTTTCTCTCTCTCTCTCTCTTTCTCTGTGTGTGTGTGTCTCTTGTGGATAAATACATTTATTTTTAATCTTAAAAAAAATAAAGTTAAATATACATCCACCCTATGACCTAGCAACTTCACTACTAGGTATTTACCCAAGAAAAACAAAAACATGCTTCCACAAAAAGACTTGTACAAGAACGTTAATTGCAACTTTATTCATAATAGTAAAAACTAGGAAACAACCCAAATATTCATCTATAGGAGAATAGAAAAAACAAATTGTGGCACATTTGTACAATGGGATATAACTTAACAGTAATAAAGAATGAACTCTTGTACATGCAACCACAATGGATCAATCTTGAAAATATTCTTTTAAGTAAAAGAAGCCTAACACAAAGGATTTGTATTATATTATTCCATTTAGATTAAGTTAAAACTGATCTAAGATGACAAATTCTAAGTGGTTGCCTCTGGAGGACCGGGGAATTGACATGAAGAGAAAGTATAAGAGAAACTTCTGGGATATTTTATACCTTTTTGATTATACAAGCATATGCAATGGTTAGTATTCACTGAACTGAACATTGCTGTGCATTTTACTGACTATATAAATTATATTCAATTAAAAATTACAAAGAGATGTTTCTCTAAACTCTGTAACACACTGGTTCTAACAAAGAAGACTAAGGCATTGCCTGGTCCCCCGCCACCCCCAACTCACCCACAGTAGAGCAGTATACTGGCGCATGGTGGCACTGAGCAGGACACTGGGGAGAGCAGCAAGACACACAACAAATATCCAAGGTCCATCAGCAAGTACAAGTGTGTTTATTCACTGTCTCTCAGAGCATCCCAGGAGTCCTAGTGTAAGTAGGAAATTTTGCAGGGGGACCCAAGGTCATGAATTTTGTAGGTAGGAGTAATGAGCCAGACAAATGTGTGACTTCATTCATACCTGCAGGGTGGCACATCAAGTTACATCAGAAAACTGAAAAGCTTTAAAATTTCACTCCAATGAGATTGCTCATCTCACTGTATTTCCCAAGCCACCACCTTCCCACACCTCACCAACTACCTCTTTATACCCACTGATGAGTTCTGAAACTCATACCCACCATGTCTTGCATGTATACATACTATTATTTTCCAAATGTGTATTTTCCATTTGCTGATTATTCAAATACAGATTAAATTAAAGGCATTACTGAATCCACTAAACCTTCTCAAACAGTAAATGTTAAAAGTAGAACTTCTATTCAGGCTGTCAATTATTTTTTAATACACAATTTTCAGGGTGTTCTTATACTTGAATAAATACTTGGAGTCAGACAGACCTGGATTCAAATTCTGGCTTTACAACTTCCTAACTGTGTGACTTTGGAAAAATTACTTTGTCTCTATGACCTTCAATTTCTCATTTGAAGAGGTAGAGGTAATGATATTTTCTACCTCATAGGGTCATTGGGGGGATTAAATGATGATATCAAAGCTTTAACACAGTACAGAACACATGTAAGGTTCAGTAAATATCAGCATTCCTCGGCAGCAACTGTAAGGCATACTAAAAATGCCTAGGACTTGAAGTCAAAAGACCTCATTCTGTTCCTAATTCTCCTCTTCTCTCTGTGATTTGAGTGTGTTCCTTTAACTGTCTGGACCTCTATTTCCTTACATGTAAAATGAGAAAGTTGAATCTAGTACTGGTGACTTCTCACCACCACTGAACATCATCTCCTCTAGTGTGGCAGAAGGTGTCCAAGGATGGAAAGGTTATTCTCACCATCAACATAATCCAAATACAACCCAAAGTGCAGCAAAATGTCAAAGAACAGTAGAGCTGGAGTGAGCATAGCTGCCACTTGGGCCAGTGGAGAGACAGAGAGAGTAGAGAGATAATCCAGAACAACACCCAGTAAGCAGGGAACTTGGAGTGTTGAGACAAGAATGGTCTCTCCTCTCAGGACTAGCAAATGAGTTAAAAGATATTTGTTTGTTTTGTAAATCCAAGCAAAGAGGACCTTTGGGATGGGAAAGGAATGGGTCTTTCCAGTGGGTCCATCTCTTTCCATTCCCATTACTGCCACCTCAGTCAGCCCTTCAGTCTGTGCCTCAGGCAACCCTTCCTCCCTTCTATCCTAAATAGCGCAAAGGCTATCCTTCCAATGTGTAGCATTGTTATGCTTTCTTCTGCCCAGAGTCCTTCAGGGTACCCATCAGTATTGGACTTAGGCTCTTCCTTCTACCTAGAATGCTTTCTAAATTCTACTGATCCTTGGAGGCCCAGCTCAATTCTTACTGCTTCCAGGGAGCTTTTTCTCATGGGTTCTTCGACAGAATAGAGAATGCTCACTCACCTGAATATTTCAAGAATAACTCCAGCATATGTTCATAAATCTTTATTGGTTCCTCATTTTCTATTGAATTAAAAAAAAGAAATACCTCAGAATGGCACTCAGTATAATCCACAACATGATCCCCATCCAGATTTCCATGCCACTATTCTACCCCTATGTTCAGTCAATCCTGAGAATTTCCTGAACATTACGTTCTCTCCACCTGGTATTCCTGCCCTCTGAGTGTCAACATATGACCCATCCTTTGAGAGTTATTTCAAATGCTGCTGCTTTCTTTTTCTTTCTTTCTTTCTTACTGCTTCACTCTGCTGCTTTCCCTAATTTTATCTTCTTTCTAAGCCCCTTTTCACTTTGTTTTTTACCCTGGGACTCTTAAAATCTCCTTGGCATTTCAGTTAAAGGTGCACTTGGAGAATACTAAGGCCACTGAGGACAGACACTGACCTCTTCATGCGTTGTGATCCCTGGATTAGCACTGTCCATGCATGTTACAAGGTTTAGGAAGCGACACTGGAAGGTCTGTGTCTTGTGACTGTACAAGACCTGCCAGCATCGGGATCCCTGGGTGGCGCAGCGGTTTGGCGCCTGCCTTTGGCCCAGGGCGCGATCCTGGAGACCCGGGATCGAATCCCACATCAGGCTCCCAGTGCATGGAGCCTGCTTCTCCCTCTGCCTATGTCTCTGCCTCTCTCTCTCTCTCTCTGTGACTATCATAAATAAATAAAAATTAAAAAAAAAAATTAAAAAAAAAAAAAAAAAAAAAAAAAAGACCTGCCAGCATCAACTGGGAAGTCACACACAATGGCACCTAGAGTCCCTTTCAGTTCTAATCTTCCAGGACCTTGAAAGAGTTCTTTTTCTTTCCTTTTCTTTTTTCTTTTTCTTTTTCTTTTCTTTTTCTTTTTGAGAAGGTTCTAAAAAAAATTCCTGAACTCTTTTTTCTGAATTCCTTTGGCTACTCATCACCCAATTCAGTGTGTTATTGATTGGTGTCGTTGTTATTTATACTTAACTTTTTGCAAAAATGAGATAGTCACACAGCTCAAAAAATTTTTGTAACTAAAAGGTACAAATGGCAACATCTCACCCCCACTCCTATCAGGTGACTGCTCAATTAACCACTTTTATTAGCATTTTGTATCCTTCCAGATTTTCTTTTATGTGAATATAAATGTATGTTCTTCTATTTTATCATGCTGACAGGAGCTTGCATTCATTTGCTTTTACAATTAATTAGGGGGTTAAATTTGCCTTGCCAGCTGCAGTGAAATTGCTGTGTGAGGTGTGAACTCCAAAACTCCTTCATGCCCTACTACACCTAGCTCAAGGCTGGGCACACACAAATGTTTAAATGCTTTTTGGTCATCTGCCCTTCCACAACTTTCTCTGTTCTGCCTGGAGCTGAGAGCACGTGCCCCACTTACGGCTCCAACGTGTTGAAGAAAGGCCTTACACTCTCACTTCCCCTGACACATTTTTAGAGAATGATCTGATTCCCAGAGGTCAGTCCAAGTTTCAATCTGTGGTATACCAAGCCTCTCGCCACCTTTCAATTTGGTGGAAGAGAAAGCATGATAGACCGACAGTCAGGAGACCAGGAGTTAGCTGCAGCTGTGTCCCCAAGTAGCTGTGCAAATCTGATCCAGTCATCTGCCCACTCCAGTCCTCTTTCTTCAAAGGCCCTTCCTTTCAGCATTGACACAGCCCCCCGTCAGGGTCTTCTAGCCTAAGCTCTGCAGACATCATGTGCAGGGGACATGAGGACGTGTTGCACCAACAGTCCATGGGAGGCACCTAGGGCACTTCCTTGGACTGGTCTGGTCCCTGGCTGATACTGGCCATGATGACACTGCCCTTGCTATAGTTATGAGACAGAGTGTGAGCATCTCAGGGCGACAGTTCCCTCCCTGGCACCATAGTTAACTGTCAACACAAGACAAAACTGAGGCTTTCCTGGTAAATCAAGACAGGCCTGACTATGGGCTCCACATTAGTCCAGATATGAACCCCAAGAAGCCTAAGGGCATGTTGGGGGAGGCAAGGCCACCCATCCATGCAACCTTCAAGACCAGCACCCTTGTCACCCGCACCCTCTAAGCAGGTGGCACCAGAATGGGGAACTGTGTGGTTCCCAAGAGCCTCTGATGGGGAATTCCTCTCAATTCCTCTCTGCTCCACTGCCCTCCCCACCTGCCTTCATCTGCCTTTAGGGACAGGAAAGAGCTGACCTGGAAGGGGACCTCCAAGGCCATCTGGACCCCCTCTCAATATACAGATTCAGAAACTGAGTCCAGAGAGAGGAAGTCACTCACCCAGGGCACACAGCTGCCTGAAGGGCACAGTTTTCAATGACAAACCACCCAACAAGTGTCAGAAAAGCCAGCCAGAACTGTCTCCTGCCTTCCGGGGGCCATGTCCGCTCATCCACAGTGAGGCAGGTGTCATACCAAGGCTGTCCTCTCCAAGCAACAGGGTGGGAAAGTGCTTCATAGGATGCAGCCAGGCAGATGCTTCTCATGGTTTCCTGTTCTGGCAGGAACCCCGGGTGGCTGATTTGGTTCTCTACACCAGTGACAAAGGCTGGCTGGTTGCCTGCCTGCCTCTGGGGGTGTAATTTGGTAAAATATATCATGACAGTTATGAACAGGATAGCCAGGGAGGAGAGCAAGGTAATAGGTTTGTCTTTAGCTGACCTGCCTCAAGGGCCTGAATTGAGGCCTGAACTCAGACTGAAAAAGCTATCACGAGGATCCTTGCTCCTTATAGAGCTAGTGATCATAGGGTTTATGGAATTGTCTCCATTTATTGAGTTAGCCTCATTTCCCTCTGCCTGTTTAAATTCCTCTCTTTTTGAAAAGCAGCACAGCCTCTTCCATGGAGCCTTCTCTGATTACAACCCCCCTCAAGGTCTCTATCCTCTGAACCAGGTACCCATTATGTGCCCTGGACCACTCCTTAAAATGCATATATATCCACAATCATATGACCAAAGCTGGGAGTCTTCAAGGGGAGGCTATGGCTCTTTTTCTTTAGTGTCCTCCACAGCCCCTAGCCCCAAACAGAACACACAAAAGGTGCACAATAGCAACTTGTTGGTCAACCCATTCCAGTTCTTTCCACTGAAGGAAAGTGAAATCCACCAGTGTGCCACACCCCAGCAGCTCAGGTCCTTCCACAGAAGAGCATGGTAGCAAGTAGTCTCCAAGGGATGAGGTCCTGGAATCAGTCTTAGAACACATTCTGGTGGGCTCTACAGGCCTCAGGGACCAGACTTGGGGCAGCAGGACCTGTGAGTCCCACCTAACCCCTCCTTCCCACTGTCATAACACAAGCATATATACACACAAATGATGTCCTTGCATTTTCTCTCCCCTGCTACCCCTAAAGTCTCTCTTCACCAAGTCTTCCTCAGTGGATAAATTAGGCCAGGTATGGTTTATCCAGGGGCACATATGGGCTTGAGTAAAAGCCATGCCCCAGTCTACATGCATTACCTGGCACCAAACTCTCCCCCAGGACTTTCTCCAGCTCTAGGAAAAAACCAGGTGAGAGCAGCTCTGTACACCCATTCTGAGAGGGATCAGAGCAAGTAAAACCTGAAATGGAGAAACTGTAGCAGTAAAAGCAAACACCACTGCACCACTGGACCTCACAGAGGCCCCTGTCAACATTTAGAAAGACCCTACCATTTCCAGACCGTTCCGGTCAATAATAATCTGGGGATGACCTTAATGCTTGATTTCCCTTTCCCTGTGATTTGTGGCTTGTGGAGCTCAAGATCCTTGAGTCCAAAACAGTGTTTGTGCTCATTAGGCAAAGTTGCAAGGCCAGGCAGCATTGGCTCTCTTCAGCCTGGCTGAGCCTGGCCCCAGCCTGAGGCAGAGAAAACCTCCTGACAAAAGGTAAGGGGCTCACAGTGACATTAACGCAGCCACATTCCACATGTGTAATATTCCTGAGTAGCAGGTAAGCCCGTAAATCCATTATTTATGACGTGAAACTGCATGCACAGTGTGATGCAGATGTGTTAGCATCACCAAGAGAAACTTCTCAATGTCCCTGTCTTGAGAGGTACAAATTTTACAACTCTGGCAATGCGTCACCAAACATTTCTTACATAGCTACTTCCATATGTGGTTCAAAGTGGTTGGTTATATTTAAACATAGAATTTCCCCTACCTGATTACACTGAACAAATTAAAAATGGCTCCATCATTTGCATCCAAGTTCTGGGTTTCTTACCATCGCCTTCGCTTCCCTATTGCAGCACTGAAATCAGACCTTAACTGTGTTTGTGAAACAAAAACACAGGAGCCCATTTCCATTGCAGAACAGGAAGTCACAGGCAGACACCTGCATTTCTCTTTGTTGGCTGGGGGTGGGGTGAAGAGGGAGGTCAAATAGGGACGTTTCCATGCCCACATCTCAGCTTCAAGTCAGAGATTGGGAGTTCCAATCTCTGTGTGTCTGGAGCACCCATTTGCCTTTTCTAGGCTGTGATATCCTGCTCTTGCAAACAGCTCCACCACCAGCATGCTTCAACACTGGCACAAGTGAAGAACAGATCAAAGGGACTGTAGCAAATATACCAGATTATCACAAGCTTCATTGCCTTGCTGAATTGTGCTGATCTAGAAACAGAATTCGCCACCTTCAGGTGCCATATTCTGTGGAGCTGAAGTTCTAAATTCAAACCTATTTCAGGTGGTTGTGAAGATTCATAGGTGAAAGCAGAAGAATAGGACATACTGTAGCAATGTATTAGCTTTGTGTGTAACTTTTAAAAATTTAGATATAGGACAGGTGGGCTTTCTACTCATATCCTACTCTTCTCATGGCAGTTGGCTGTCTTATTTCCCCCCCACACACCCTCTGCTTTGTTCAGAACCACAATCCCACTGACTCAATGGCTCATCCTTAAACTACGCCAGCCCTCCAGCCTTGTTCTTCTCTTCTTGTTCTGGAGAGAGAAATTGAAGGACCACTCCCCTATCCTGTCCCATTCTCCAGGCCTCACTATAGCCCACCTCCTCTTTGAAGCCTCTCCCAAATCTTCAGCCCTTCACAGACCTATCTTCTCTGCACTCCTGTAATGTTTCCAGCTATGCCACAACCTTGCCTGTGGAAAGACTGCTTTAATCACCTGATGACTTATCCTTTCACCCTTGGAAATCTCCAGGAAAACCCCTCTCTTATGTGTCCATGCATCCCAAACAATGCCTCACAGTCTTAAGTTGAAATCTGATAGTCAGTAAGTACCACTTTTTTGGAGGAAAAGTAGGCAGTTGCAATCAAAATTTTAAATGCATTTTGCCTCTAAGCTAGTATCCCACTTCCAGGCATCTAACCCATAGAAATACTTGCTCATGTACACAGAGACACATGTTTAAATGAGCTCACACATGGAGAGAGTTTATACTGAAACCCTGCCCACAGTAAGCATGCTATTTGGAATTACTGATAGGTGAGATGCCTGGGTAGCTCAGCGGTTGAGCATCTGCCTTTAGCTTAGGGCGTGATCCCGGGATCCAGGATCAAGTCCCACATCAGGCTCCCTGTGAGGAGCCTGCTTCTCCCTCTGCCTGTGTTTGCCTCTCTCTCTCATGAGTAAATAAATAAAATCTTTTTTAAAAATCACTGATAGGGATCCCTGGGTGGCGCAGCGGTTTGGCGCCTGCCTTTGGCCCAGGGCGCGATCCTGGAGACCCGGGATCGAATCCCACATCGGGCTTCCGGTGCATGGAGCCTGCTTCTCCCTCTCCTTCTGCCTATGTCTCTGCCTCTCTCTCTTTCTCTCTCTGTGACTATCATAAATAAATAAAAATTTAAAAAAATAAAAAAATAAAAATAAAAATAAAAATCACTGATAGGTGTTGCTGCTGCTATTGCTAGGAGGTTCTCTGCAAAAATCTGGAAGGAGTACAAATGGCCACAAATAGGAGAATCATTAAATAAAAAGTGGTACACCAGTACAATTCTATACAGATTTTTAAAAGAATGTGGATATATATGTGCTGACATAGTAAAACATCCACATTTTTCCATTTACCTAAAAAAGCAAATTGTAAAACATGGTTTTATTTTCTTAAGTACTAAATTTATAATTGTGCATGCATAGATAGTAAACACATTTGTGGAGTCATCATAGAGTCATTACTAAGAGCATAGCTGCAGAGTCAGACCACCTGGGCATCAATCTGTCTTCATTTCCTACCCACTATGTGATCCCCCCTAAATTATTGGACTTCTCAGTGCCTCAGTGCCCTCATCTGTCAAATGGAGAAAGAAATAACATCTTTCTCATAGGACTAATGTATGGACTAAAGTAAACTAATTAGTTCATACATGTAAAGAGCATGTAGAAGAGTGGCTGGCACATAGAAAGCTCTCAATCAAATTAGTTGCCATCAGTATTATCCTCTGTAAAGAAAAAAAGAGAAGGGATAAACCACCGTTAACAGTGGTTTCCTCCAGAGAAAGAAATTGGAGGAGAGGAAACTTTCTTGTTTTTTACCACAAGCAGTGTAACTTCTATAATATAAAGATGCCACTGATCTGCCAACAGGTTGCAGGTTTGGCTCATCAGGTCAACTGCTATCAGAGGTGATGTGAGATGTCAGGACACAGGGCCACAAGCCACTGCTTCCCCGTTTCTAAATCCTCATTCTAACTCCAACCCAAGCCAGAAAATAAAAAACAAAAGATGTTATTGCCAGCTGCTGCCCCCCCCCCTTCCCACACACACACATTCTGCAACCCCACAATGTGCTAAAAAATTAAGAACATCTGTTTGGGGGGAAAAAAGCATCAATTACTATTTTAAACAGGAAGAAAGGGAACAGGAAGTAAATTGGTGACCAATGTATTTTTATTCCTACATCTTGACTGCCGAGGTAGGATCTAGTACCGCTTTAATAATCATCTTCCTGCGGTAGAAGATGGTTCTAAGTACTACTTATTACTGCCTCCACCTTGCCAATCCCCTGCTCTTTCCTGACATCTTCCCAGCCAACCCCAGTCTCCAACATTCTCTATCTCCCCCTCTTAGAGGAGTGCTTTGGCCTCCTGCACCTAGGATATTCTTGTCCTGGTGTCACACATTATGATTTAACATATGCACCTCGTACAGCCAAGAACATTGAAGACAGGAGTCTCTACCTTGGGTTTCATTTGTCTCCACCACTTCTTGGCACAATTCATCCCACTGGCCACACCACAAAATCCAAACCCCAAGGCCTCTTCCTCCTAGCTCCACACTCCTTTTCCAGCCCCATTTCCTATTACTCTTACATGATCCCCTCTCTTTCTGGTGTTGCTTGTTGTCAAGCTGGCCAAGTCCCCATCCCTCAGTTCTACCTTTTGCTTTCCACTTATTTTTTTAAGATTATTTATTTGAGAGAGAGAGAGAGAGAAAGAGCACAAGCAGGAGCGGCAGAGGGGGAGAGACAAAGACAGAGAGAATCTTAAGTGGACTCCATGCTGAGTGCAGACCCCAACACACGGCTCAATCTCACACTATCCACTTCTATGGCTGCTGTTCCACTTGTATTCACCATTTTTGTGCTGTCAGCAACTCTTCTCTTGCTCTTTACATACCCACATCTCACCATCCCTTCAGACCAATTTCCACCACATGGTGGTCCCTGACCAGTACATAATGATCTCTTTCCACTCTGCACCCCTCATCTGTGCATGACAACCCAATGCACACAATCTATCCTTGGAATGAGTAGAGCTTGTCTCCTCGACCAGGTGGCAAATTCCTGGAAGGCAGGACACCTGTCAAGGTTCTTTTCCTTTTTTATACTGGGCATGGGAAGAGTGGGGTGGAGGAAAGTTGGGAATTGGGAGAAGGGGAGGTAGGAATCTTCCCCCAAAAAGCTAAAGTGAAGTTTCATTTAGTAGTGAAATCTCTATTGACAGCTTGCTAACTTCTCATGGCAAACTTTTCTTATTTGACTTTGTGTTCATTTTTCTAGCTAAAAAAGGAAAAAAATAAAAAGATTGTTAAAAATTAAATCCAAAACTTTCAGCTCTGATAAGATGAATTTTCTCAAATGCCAATAATTCCACATGGCTTGTCTAAAATTAGAGAGAGAGAAGTGACCAGGATTTTTAATAGATTGGCTTTCATAGTAGATGCAAGATAGTCAAAATCTATTTAAATGACTTTCTCAGGGAACTGGAGCAGCAGGCAATGCATCAGACGCCAGAAGTCCATTTGAATATTATACTAAGGGAAGGGAATTCATTTGGTCAAGATGCTAAAATGAACAGGCAGGGACAGAAATGCCCTGGAGAAGTACTGGGTGTTTCATCTTGAATCCATTTGTAAAATAAACACATTTATTTACCAAGTTTAGTACTTCAACTATTTTCTGGAATCAGTACTTGCACAAATCTAGGCTGGGATTGGCCAACTTGGAATTAAAAAGTGACCAAAACTACAAAATTAATTTGACACTCCTCAATTTCCTTGTTTAGAAACACAAAGCAAATCCTAATCAATTGGAAGTTTATCCAGTATTTCAGTCTACCACTTGGAAATTGTCACAGTGCACTGGCAAACAGCAGCCCTTAGCGCCTCCAGCCCCAATGTACTTGTGATGGTCCAGGCGGCAGTTATTTATGAGCTTACAATGCAAACATACTAACTCCTTTCTTCTGCAGGAAGAACTTGCATTCCCACTGAACACCCACCTACTGCTGTCTTACAGATGGTCCTAACCCTGAGATCTCAAACCTTCTATGGGAAACACAGAGGCGCACATACACACACACACACACACACACACTCACACACCCTGCTCAGGCCCGACTCTACCCAGACACTTTTTAAATTGCTTTTCCAGTAGGATCCCAGGAAAGGGTTCCATTTCACTACCACCCACACATGGCCAGGATATGACTGGTTTGACAATCTATAGCCTCTCTGGTCCTGCAGGGGTCCCCGGGGTAACTCTGGTTAATGACCCCTTGTGGGCTTTGGACTGGGTGTTTGGTATCCTGACTTTCCTGTAGCCAGCAGAAGCAGGAAGACCACACAGTATCAGACATAACATCCCACAAGATGAGGTGTGGCACAACAGACCTACTGTGTTGGCAATTTAGGGCTGGCTGGTGAGGATGTCATTTAATGGCTCAGGAACTCACCAGCCGGTTTCTTTATTGAATGCCTTCCTCCTCACCTCTGAGTAATGGAACTCCTGCAGGCAGGCCTGGCTCTTCCCTGTAGCTCTCAAAGGTTACAGAAGCCCCCTTTCCCCCTTGCAAACTCTTTCAGCAATAGCCTGCCCTGTTCTCCCCCATATTGTCAACAGTTCATAGCTGAAGCCTCAGTGGAATATCCCATCCAATTTCCCATAAAATGGGACATGAAAATAAACACACATATTGTATGTTGGTTTACATTTCCTGCACAGACCCAGCAGGGGCGACAGGAAAGACATTAAGGAAACTATTTCTAAAGCAATGGGCTACATTTTAGCAAGAATACTCTCACTGACCCTAAAAAGAAAGCCATTCAGAAGCCTAAAATCCCATATAATTCTTTGAAAACGTTCTTGAACATTCCCATTTTAATTTCCAAAATCAATACGGCTTGCTAGTGCTCCATGTTCAATGACAACAATTCATATTGATGGGGAGGGAGGTATGAACATTTTTCTATTGAATGGAAAATTTGGTTATTTTGAAGGACATTATTCCAAGAGAGAAAAAGGTCTTAAGTCCACTGCACCTGACAGAGTATTGTTTTGTTCCTAGAAGGCTGGTTTCTCTTGACATCTCTGCCCTCATTAAAAAAGCATATCACGGTTGTCGCCTTTATGTTTTCAGTCATGCAGTTTCAAGACCCAAAACAGAATGTTATCATTTATTTTTCTTCTGAAGAAAGGAATGCTGCTTGCATGCATACCCAACACCAAAAATTCAAGAGAACATTCCTGCCACACCTCTCCAGTTCAAAGCACCTGGCAAGTCTGAGTTGCCAGGAGTTGGTGAGGTGTCTGAACTACAGAATAGTAAAGGCTATTTTCTATCTTTCAAGTAAATTCACTAACTAGATAATAATTACTTGCCATTAGCACATTAATATTATATGTAAGTGGTACTACTAAAGTGCCAGAAAACAGTTTGTCCACAGATAAATGGTCCCTCCTGCAGTCTTGTTCATACTGTTAATCTGCTCAGCAAAGCCTTTCCTCACGGACTGTGCAAACATCAGCACCAGGTGCCATGCCAGGATACCACACACATAGTCCAATGTCACGTTGGGACACTCTAGCCTTACAGAGAAATTTCCTCTTCACTGACTCTTCCTTGAGGACCTGTGCTTTTTCTCATCTCAAAAGGCAAAATTGAAAGATCAAGCTCAGAGCATGGGGCTACAGGGCTAGGGGCACTACTAGCCTGTTTTGGGCCAGGGCTTCAGCCAGAAGGGCTAACAGAACCCCATGATTGGTGTGGCAGATTTCAGGAGGACAGGA
Source organism: Canis lupus familiaris (assembly GCF_011100685.1). Classification (NCBI taxonomy): domain Eukaryota; kingdom Metazoa; phylum Chordata; class Mammalia; order Carnivora; family Canidae; genus Canis; species Canis lupus. The sequence continues at coordinate 61,788,856 of NC_049231.1, forward strand.
ATCTCACGATGGGGCCTGGGGCCAAAGCCCTGTGAAAATCAACAGGATGCCTTTGCCAAGAGAGCCCACTCTGCATACCTCCCTTGATTTCATGTTTAGGATCCTGGTTAAATGGCTATTCAGCTCATCACAACTAATTTAATGGATGAAGAAACTCCTAAGAGCTAATAAGTGAAAATTCAGAACATAAGAAGCTAAAATAATCCACATACAAATGACAAGTCTTCGATTGACTATATGCACATCCAGACATTATCATTAACCAAGAAGAGTTAAAATTGACTGAAGTCTTGCCCCTTCTTACAGTTGCATAGGACTACTAATATCTAGCACCATTATTAGAGATGACTGAATTTAACATTATACATACAATAAAATCCATACTCTAAAGATATTAAAATTCAAATCAGACAAATAAATCTTTCTCAGCTCTGATAAGAAATTCAGTAGGGTGACTGGCTCAAAGGTCATGTGACTTCCTACCCTTCACTCAGAGAAGAGTAAAATCACACTTCTGGGGACCCAAGTTGGAGATTGATGTAAAGAATCCCAAGCAGAAGTTTTAAGTTTCCTGATTTTATTTAAAATTAATGCAAAATTTTCAATTTATTTAAAATAAATGTAAATTTTAACTCCATAACGTAATAATAATCTATCAATTTACTTTTCCTCAAAAAAAATTTTGTTTTTAATGGAAGAAGGAGCCAATGCAGTATAGCTAGTCTTTATTGGAAAGAAGAAACTTTGCAGCACATTTTGAATAAGTTAGTGCAAAGGCTCAGTGGGCCAGCTGGTGGAGCACTAGTTTCCAATGGATTCTACAACTAGGGCCTTGCTGGGCCTTGCCTTTGTGGAGCCAGAACCAGATGATTGACAGTATTGTCCTCCTCACAGATGCAGCCCATGATTCACTTGCCAGTGATAGATGGGACTAAATGAGGGTCTTTGCTGGTGTGTGAAGCTGCCTTTGGGAGCTAGCATATTATATGGGTCCAGTCCTTCCATGTAGCCATCCTGACCTCCCTTTCCAGCCTAGTCGCCTGATCTTCATCATCACCTCTAGAAGCCATGGAGTGTACCATGGTGACTCCATTGGGATTGTGGGCCCTGAGGGCCTGCCCAGCCAGCATTCCAATTCCACAAAGTAACCTTGAAGCCATGATGCCCACTACAAACAGCAACACTTCCTCAAAAATTCTTAAATAAATAAATGCTCCAGGAAAATCACCATGTTGATCCTACAGCCCCAAGGTTTACCCAACATACCACCACCTCACCCCACATACCCCGGTTTGAGAAGAAAAGTAACAGTGGAACCAAAGTAGAATTCTGAATCTTGGAAAGAGAAGTGAAAACAATGCTTACCAAATCAGGGGAAGAACAAAGGATACTGATTATATTTTTTTCCACAACCATTTTCCATAGCCACTGATAGAAAATGATTAAAATATTATGCTGGCTTGTCATGAGGTTTCACACTGATGTGGGTTCATCTGGCACATGGAGAGTCTTCTTCCTTGGGGACTATCATAATTTGGTTTAGAAACATGCTCTGAGAACACCTTGAGAACTTCACACATAACAATCAAGCTCCTTGATCCCTTAATACACCTAAATTCTGATGAAGTCATTGAAGGTGTCAGAGCAAGACGTAAAATCCTCAAGAAACTAAGGTCAACTTAGCCTTTCCAGTTCATGTGGAGATGTTAATTCCACTTATCAAAGAAAAGTAGAAAAAGGTACTCATTATGAAAAGCAGAAACTCAAAATGAAGACTCTTATGGGTTGGTCTCGCTGAGTTCCTCTGAATTTATTACCTTAGAAAGTTCAACACGGACCCAAGACTTCCAACCAAGATGGTAGCTAGTGGGAAGTAGCATCTGGGAGCAATCACCAGGGTCCTGGTAGCCTCTTTACTGAGTACAAATTATGCAAACCTCCCAACATGAATGCAGGAGGAATAATCATTTTGTTCCCAAAATGTTCCCAGCTAAGGAAATCATATATGTAAAGACAAGACCATTTAAAATTTTAATATTATTCTTAGATATTGTCACATATTTTGATATGTGACAGCATGAGACCAGGAGGAAAAGACTGAGAAACATGGAAGGAAAGACATAGTAAGGAAGGAGGATCAGGGAGGAGAAGGAACATGAAGGATGCAAAGCCCAGAAGACAGAACAGGAAGTGTAGGAAGTGTCTAGGTGGTGGTAATGGAGAAGAGCAGCCACCAAAATCCTTTCCTTGGGAAGTACACTTTTACCATGTGGAGGAAGATTTTTAATTTATTTTGTCTTTTTCTTACTATTTCAGAACATCTGTGGCTTGGACAGACAAGCTTTTCATTTGAAAAGAGAAACATTTAGTTATGACTTTAAAAGTTAACAAATTTTGGGAAAAAATTAGCATAAGTTTGAAGCTTCAGAAGATGAACCTTAAATTTGATTTGTAGTTCAATCCACCTCCATGAAACAAAACTATAATTATTATATTTCCATAGTCACATCTGCCATGATTTAATTTGGGGAAAGAGACTATAAGTCATGATTATACTAGAGAAAGTTATGGCCAACAGATTTACTGATTAGAATTAGAAGCACTGTTTTCTCTATTTCACCCCAAAGTCAGACATCAAAGTCTGACTTTCACTTGCTCGCTCTCTCACACATACACGTACACACACTTGAGTCTGTGTACACTCCACCTCACCCTCTCACTCCATGTATTCATGCTGATAGAGAATCCCAAAGTATTTTTCACCTGTGCACCACCATCTTTTTTTTTTTTTTTTTCTTAAAATCTTAGAGCCACGCATGTGGCATATCAATTCAGTCCTCATTTGTCAGGTCAAGAATGGGGACAATACGTAGGTTTAATATACAGAGTTTCTGAGTTGTCAGAATTTCAGGACCCAAACAAAAACTAAATTTGGCTTAGGGGTTTTTTTCCATCCAAGTTCCTGGTGAAGGTACAATGAAAGGGCAAAGAGGTAGGTACGCTATGGAGAACAGGTGCAAGAGCTGGAAAATCCTCTGTTCTTGAATAATTGAAAACACACTAGAGATTCTTCTGTTCTATGAACCCTACAATTGGAGAGTAGGCTCCCTGAAAAGGTCTCAGCCCTGCTCAGAGAATTTCAAATTACAAGGGGAGAAATCCCTTGAAAAAAGAGCTCAATGAGCAATCTCCAGGTGTATAAGTTGTAAAGACACCAAAAACATGTAAATCTGCCTGCAGGTCCTGCACCCATCCACTTGAGCCCACTACATGCAAGCACTTGGACACAGAAAATAAAAATGGCCCTGTAGCCCCTTGAAAAACTTTCCTTAATCTTGATGTTACTTTAAAGCCATCATAAATCATACAACCTGCCAATCTTGCCATGTTTTATAAACTGTGGGGAGAGGTAGAGCATTTCTGGCCCAACGATCTCCCAGTAACAAATGCCAGTTCTACTGCTGTGGTATTTCCTCAATACCACTCGACCTCTTAAACAAGGCTCTACAAATATATTAACTGTCATATTCTCAATTTCTTTTTTACAATGGGAAGCGATAACCTCTTGTGACCAGCTCGATGGAGCCCAGGGCAGCAGCTGTCTAGAGACTGAAAAAACAGCCAATTGTGGTGGGCAAGGCTTTCCTACCCTCCAATTATATCTCTAACATGCCTATGGGTTCCCTGTACCCTATGAGACCCCCTAAGGTCATATCCATTGGCTCACCAGGTTCCTGCTCAATCCTGCCTCTGCAACTCGCTGCCATCCAAATGGGTGCCAAAACCAAGCCCCACCGGTGAGGGGACATGGATGGGGTGGGAGGAGACACATTGCCTGGCCTTTGAGATCAATCAAAAAGGCTGAACCCAGGCAAGCCCAGGGTCTGGCTTGCCTTCAGGAAATTCTGGGCTGTCTGCAGCAGCTGTGGTTCGAGTAGTACAACAAATTCACTTACTGAATGACAACAGCTTTATTGGCAAGCCAATTCAATTAAAGCCCCTGCATCCAACAAAGTCTCCGGCAGCCCTCTCTGCATAAAGAACATGGAATCATGCCTACATTTCCCTGAGTGCCCTCAGCCCTAGCTGTCCCTCTACATGAGAGGGAGAGGGATGAATGAATTAGACGCGGATGATGGTAATTAATGGCTGGCTGTCAGAGAGTCATTTTGGAGGCTCAGCCGTTGAAGGCTCTGTATTAAACACTAAATCCCAGCACAAACTGACCAGGACAGGCTAGAACTCTCTTTCTAAATGTGAAGAGTGTCACAGGTACCTGGGGCAAGAAGGGAGGGGAAAGCAGGGGAAGGCAAAAGAGGGTTGGAGGGGAAACAGAAACAAAACATTAGGCTGCTTGCATTGATCAATGCTTTTTACACTATTGATATATAAATGATATGTTCATTTTTCATTTTTACAAAATATGTCCTTTAGGCTACCATTATGGCAAACTTACTTCAGAGCTCTGACATGAGCTTATTAGGCGGTGGCAGACGTTGGGGGAGACAGGAGGGCTGACTGTAGAGCTATAAACAAAACACATTTTCTTATAAAATATACATAACAAATCATTTTTGCTTTCAGTAACAAAGATCAAATCATAGTTTTTTTGGATCCCTGGTACGGTCTTGCCAACCAATCATTGGGCACTTGGAAAGAAGAGGGGGATGGAAGAAGACTGACTATCAGAGGGGGCACTGAAGGGAAAGAAAATAGTTAACAAATAAGCTCCAACTGGCTCATTTACATGGAGATGGGCAGCTCTCACTTTGCCTGTAGCCAATGCCACCAACAGAGCCAAGTGCAGGTTAACTACCTAGCAGGAGGTAACCTGGGAAGATTGGGCTTAATTATTCCTGATAGTAACAGGCTACCTTATGCATTGTTTGGAGCATAAACATAAGCCAGATACTGAGGCACCAAACTGATCCTTCTTCAACAATTCAAGTCGGGTGAAAAGCCACGCTCTTGGCTTGCTGCCTCTGTCTAAACCCTAGTCTTAGAGGTCACAGGGCCTGAGCTGCCACCCTTAAGATGTGAGAAATTCTGTGACTGTACTAGAATGAGTCTTTTGTCTCAGTCCCATGAAGAGAGGGGAGAATTCTGGGTGGGAAATTCCATTTAGGGAATTTGTTTCTCTGCTCATGCCAATCCTTCTGAATGTTTGCCTAGAAGCTAACTTCAAAATTCCAAGTTCAGAGCAAATGTCAACTCCCCCATTCACATACTACTTTGTACAAAAAAATGCCCTTAGTGCAGCTTATGCCAAGTTAGTATGAAGATTGTTCTTGAGTATTGCATGAAGGCTACGATGTTCAAACGGGCAAGTCATGGGTGTGAAAGCTTTAATTTATCTACCTCATTTATTTTTTATTATTGTAGCCATAGTATCTATTTTCCTATTTTATGACTGCTGAAGTGTTCTGACGCCCTGTCTTAAACCTGAGTTGATGTGTGGTGGGAGCAGCTGGACGATGAAGATATTTTCATGATTCTTTTTTTTTAACTCCCCCACTCCCTTTTTTGTATATGTAATGATGAAACATGCTCTGATGGTTGAACAAGGAAGGAGAAAGAAAGACCTTAATTTCCAAGTGGAGAATCTTCTTCCTTGTGGAAAAGTAGATCAAGACTGTTATCAAAAGTTGGTCTGTGTTATTGCACCTGACTTTAGGATCCCAAAGGTTTTTTTGCCATATTTTGCCTTTCCTTCTGGTATTGTAAGTTGAGAACACAATGCTAGTACCCATTTACACTGTGAAGTGGATATTGTTACAGAGAACACACCAGAGCCTTTCTCCCTGTTAAGTGAATCATGCCCGTGTGAATGTATGATCTGTGGAGAAACTCCTGTAGTTTTTACCTGCTGATGCTGTCTGTCTTGGAGAATAAATTTTGGATGTTTTTTTCTCCCCCCCCCCAAAAAAAAATGTCAACTGCCCCAGACTCTCTCAATAAGAATAGATTGCTGCCTCTGCTACAATCTGGGGGTTCTCTCCTCAGAACCCTTCATGTATCTCTAACATGGTGTCTAATTCATTTCTCTTGATACCATAGTCAGCTGTCCCCTTGTCTACTTCCCTCCAATAAACAAGAGCTTCCTGAGGGCCAGGTCTGGGCTCTGTATCTACCTGGCAGTCTTAAATCTAAAATTGAACTGAATGGCCCTGCGGAAATGGATATAATTTTGGTAAAGCCTCAGTCTTGGAGAGTTATATAGGGCCTTCTTGTGACCCTACGGCCATGAGGATTTTGCTGCTATTTCCTTCACTGCAGCCACCAAATTGGTTGCCCACTTTAATTAGAACAGAGGCCAGATGTCTGGCCAGCTCTGCTAGAACCGGAAGAGCTAGCAAGCTGGTGGAGTTTCCCAGCTGGGGGCTCAAGAGACTTAGCTTCGTGTGGTTGGGTCACCTTCCCTTGCATACTTCCTTCCCTCTTGCTGACTCCCCCCACTACACCCCATCCTGAGGGCAGCTGTCCCTTTTATCAGCAAAAGTCCTTTCCTGACAGCACATCTGTCCAGCCCAGTGTTTCACCCCATCCAGTGATTCGGTTACCCGAGGCATTTTCATCTCTGATCACTCCAAGGGCATGAAGCATTTGTGTCCATACAAAAGCAGAATATCCCTTTTCAGAAGCCTACCATCCACTAAGTAATGAAATCTAATATTTAAAGGGCGTGACACCCCGTTCATACTAGATTTCATTAATCAATGTTTTCATGGAAAGGATAAATCCTTTATGCATGCCTTTTTCCTGATTTTTTCCCCCGTTTAAAAAAAGGCAATGCTTATTTTTCTTCCTTGCTATTAGCTCACAGAGGCCCACCAACGTGAACCCTAGTTTCTTGCCTCCCAAAATTTACCCTTTTGTATTCATGCTGAGGGAATGAAGTTTGGTCAAGAAAACAGAGATAGACAAAAAAAGTGTTCTGGTTAGTCTTAAGCATGTGTCATGAAAGAAAACTTTTGCAACACTGAGAAAACGTCAAGGATGTCACTGTAATTACAAGCCTGTACTTGGCATGTGAGTGGCCAACACATTCGGTGCCTCAGGAATATTAAGCAAAGGATCACAGCCTTCATTTGCACACTCACTAAGGACCACATTATTGACATTGAACATGACAAGAATGGTATTGCTTTGCAGCCACACCTTTAGGTGAAGTCCAGATAAATAGGTTATCATGCACTGGTATCCTTCTTGCAGGATATTGACCAAATATGCTAATTTTTTTGCCACCCTTCCACACAGCTTCTTGTGTATCTGCATATGGCATTAAAATTGCCATGAAGACTATCACTAAAGTACTTAAATCATGTTACTAAGGACAGAAGAATCCTAACAACACCCCAAGAGCTCTGAATAAATCAGAGGTACTTTCAAGGTGTCTAAACACCTATGATTGTGCTAATACCATAATGCTGCATGTTTCCCCTCAATTTATAGAATAGTGAAGACCCAACAAATTGTTAAATGATACTCTATTTTCCCACTGTAATTGTTAAATAATGCTCCATTTCCCCATTAGCTTACATGTGATTCCCACTGTTGAGTAAATATCTTGGATTCTAAATGACACTTTTAAAAATGCGACAAATAACAAAAATATGGGAAAACAATATGCACAAAGATGCCTATCACAATATGCTTTATAACTGTGAGAAATTGGAAGCAATCAAAATGATAACAATAGGTAAATGGGTAAGTAAATTATGACACACTACAATGGACCATCATACCACCATTAGGAGGATAAAGACCATACAGCAACATGGAAAATTCAAGTGACACATGCTAAGTGGGAAAGGGACTAAAAATTGTATTGCACTGTGGTTACAACTAGATAAAAGCATACTTATAAAAAAAGACTGGAAGGGAATAAACAAAGATAATAATTGTGTTAGGGATTATGAGTGATTATTTTCCCTTATCTTTACTTCTCAAACTATCAGTAATGCTATGTGTCCTTTATAATTTAAAAACTAAGTGGAAAACCCAGCAAATTTTTATGAAGTATTATTTTTTAAAGTAGCTATAATTGTGAAATAAAGAATAGTAATATGCAAAGTTTTTTAACCACATTAAACCCGAATTAAGATGTTCCACGTGGAAATAGCGACCCTGGCAGGATGAGCATCACCCCACACTACTGCTCCTACCACTAGTTGCACATCTTGGGGAGCTTTCCCTTCTGCAGACTTTTCCATTAACTCAGATTAACTCTCCTCTTTCTAGATATTTTCATTCCACCTGAACAGTTTATTTCAGTATACTCAATGGATGGGAGAAAGCAGCAGGAGCTGAAACTGAGGGCTGGCATATTAGAAGTCTGCTTACCCATAGATGCTGGGTTGTCAGCAGCAGAGAGAGGATCGTAGGCGGACATTGGAATAGCCACATAGGACAGATAAGGGGCTGGGAATATGAGCCTCACAATTTAAAGAATCTCCTTGACTCTGTCAAATAAGATCCCAGGAACTGAAACAACTTGCAGCTTTGGCCTTGGATTCACTGTGCATGATCTTTGAAGAATTAAGAAGAATGAGAATAAAAGCATCACTGGCAGGGGGCAATCTTATTTCTTTCTTCCAAATGGTGCATCTTGGGATGCCTGGGTGGCTTAGTGGTTGAGCGTCTGCCTTTGGCTCTCAGGGCATGATCTCAGGGTCCCAGGATCAAGTCCCATATCGGGCTTCCTGCATGGAACCTGCTTCTCCCTCTGCCTATGTCTCTGCCTCTCTGTGTGTCTTTCATAAATAAGTAAATGAAATATTTTTTTAAAAATGGTACCTCTCATTGTTCTAGTGGATTATGCCCACTTCTTGATCCAAACTAATGTCTTCTGGACCCCACAGAACAGAGTATAGCTAAAATTTATCTCTTAGGCAGATGGTAATAATCTACGGGCATTGGCTAACAATAAATAAATTTCTAAATTATACAAGGAAAACCTGGATAACCGTAAGTTTATTCAGCAGGATGTCTCACTCACTTGGCTACACTCTTTGTACTTAATATCAATTCATACAGGTCACACATTTCTGTATCGCAAAACCACCTTTCCTGTAGTCTTGGGTGAACAGAACTTATGTTCCCATATAAACTATAAATGCTAATCCTTTTTTAAGACAATGGCCTCCCTTTAGGATTTGGCTTCTTGCCATGACACTTTTGATGACTTTATCAACCCCAGCATATTAAAATATCCAAATTCAAGCTCATAAGCATAAAGTATAATGTTGGTCCGTAAGTCTCCTCCTAAAACTAGCTGTTTAAGCTGTTACAGCTACTTTTATATGCAACCTGAGTACAAGACAATATCATATTCAGTTTGGAAGCCAGACCTTATAAAGTGTGAAATCTTTTAACACACCATAAGGGTGCACAAAACAATTATAATAAGTATTGCACATATTTTAAAATGTGACTCTTTTGCTGGCCTCCTTCCTCATCTCAGTGCTTCTGGACTCACTTCTTTGGTCAACATAGTAAGTGATTTCAGCCATGTTCTTCCCAGGAAAATAGAAGGAAGAATTTAGCTCTTCTTCTGGGTACAAGCCCTAGACAGCACCTGAATTAAGAGAGCTAGACAGAGGAGAACATGAAGAGACATCTCCTCAGGACAGTGATAAATAAGAGGCAAGACAGTCCTCGTACTTTTGTTTGGCATGGGCAGAGTTTAAGAACTTACATCAGTTCCTGAAACAAGCACAAAGAAAATCTCCCACCACACACTAACCTGTACCACCTGCTCAGTAACTTCCCCCTTATACTCTCAGGTTCTTCTAAGTCATTACCTGAAACAGATTTTTAAATCTACAGTTCAGTCAAGTGCACCTCCTCCCTACAGAACCCTCAGCCAGGTGACGTGGGTTGCTCAGTGGTTTGAGTATCTGCCTTTGACTCAGGTCGTGATCCCAGAGTCCTGGGATTGAGTCACACATAAGGCTCCCCACAGGGACCCTGCTTCTCCCTTTATGTCTCTGCCTCTCTCTGTGTGGCTCTCATGAATAAATAAATAAAATCCTTAAAAAGGAAAAAAAAAAAAAAAACAGCCCTCCCAGGGTCAAGGCAAAGGGTTATTACTGAAAAGAAGTGTCAAAATAGACTACTAGGACTCTTTAGCCTACTGGTGGCCACCAAATCACCAGAAGAGTCTGTGATCCAGTCCCAGAGACTCTGCTTTCTTGTACGGGGACTGGAAGCCACCCAGACACACACACACACACACACACACACACACACACACACACAACTGAACAGGTGGCCCTAGCATGGCACTTTGAGAAACAACGATATAGTCCAATATCCTCTGAGGCTCAGTGAAGTTGCCCAAGACACGTGACCCACTGGCAGCACAGTTAGGAGTTTTATATTCAGGCTGTAGACTCTTGCCACATCCCACTACCCCAGAGAGCTAAAAGAAAGGCAGTTACAACTGGAGGCTAGGCAGGAGTGGGGAATCCTACTCTCCTCCATGGATTATCAATTTGTGCTGTGAAGTATGTTGCCAAGTGGTCAAAATTCCACCTCTAAAGACGTCTTTGGCTAACCTTCCCCATGGAAGCCATAGCAACAAAACTCTTTTCTGGGTACCTGCATTATATATCCAGAACTGGGCTTCTGGGGCTGACTTAGTAGAAACAGAAAATCTGGTCCCAGTCTCACCAACTGCCAACCATGCGTCTATGAGCAATTCACTTGCCACTTCTAGGCTTCTGTTTGCCCATTTGAAAAATAAACCTAATGACTATCCTGCCTATTTTTCTGATTTGTTGTGAAGATGAAATGAAATTATAGGGTGTTCTTTGAAAATTAAAACCTTCTAGAAGCACAAAGTCCTATTTAGTATTCTTATAGTCCTTATGGGTCTTGTGCAAAAATAAGATGAATGAACCCTCTTCTAAGACAAACATTGGGTAGGACAGAGTTTCTCAAAACCACCAGAATTGCTCATATGTACTAGGAAGCCTACAGCCATTCTACACAGTGTCAGTGTGGACCTGTGGTAAACAGAACGGAAGTTATAAAGCCTTTAGAAAGCCCTGGAGATGCGTTCAGACCTGGACCCGTGGCTCCATTAACTTCCTATAGCTAAGACTCAGGACTTGGGTTTATCTGGTTCACTTAGACCCAGTCAGAGACAACAGTCCTAATGATTCTGGAGCCCTTGATGGCTCTCCTTCCCAGCTATCTAAACACATGATGCTGAAGGCACTTCCTGTGCCTGCTATACCAGCACTCACAAATGCATACCATGCAGGATTCCAAATAATCGATTTTCTGCCTGTATTTGCACATTTAAAATGAGGAAAATGTTTTAGACCTCTGTTTTTTATTCCAGATGGAATCTATTTTTAAAAACCCAGAGCTCCCTTTAGGGGCCATTGAGGAGGAAGGTAAGAGGTAGGGCTTCTGGGAAGGCTTTGGGGCCCCAACTTCCTCTTCAAGTAGGGCAGCTGCACTTCTACCTCATTGGACTTCCACAGAAGACTTCATTTTACTAATTGAAAAAAAAGGCATAAAAGTCATCTTATCCAGTCCCCTGGTTTATAGGTGAGAAGATCACATTAGAGAAAGATTAACTGAAAAGAGGTTGGATAACTAGGACTCTTTAGCTTACTGATAGCCACCAAATCACCAGAAGAGTCTGTGATCCAGTCCCAGAGACTCTGCTTTCTTGTACGGGGACTGGAAGCCACCCAGACACACACACACACACACACACACACACACACACACACACACACAACTGAACAGGTGGCCCTAGCATGGCACTTTGAGAAACAACGATATAGTCCAATATCCTCTGAGGCTCAGTGAAGTTGCCCAAGACACGTGACCCACTGGCAGCACAGTTAGGAGTTTTATATTCAGGCTGTAGACTCTTGCCACATCCCACTACCCCAGAGAGCTAAAAGAAAGGCAGTTACAACTGGAGGCTAGGCAGGAGTGGGGAATCCTACTCTCCTCCATGGATTATCAATTTGTGCTGTGAAGTATGTTGCCAAGTGGTCAAAATTCCACCTCTAATGATGTCTTTGGCTAACCTTCCCCATGGAAGCCATAGCAACAAAACTCTTTTTCTCCCTTAGTTACTTGCCCAGGCAGAATAAAAATGGGAAATCATGCTTCCAGTGAAAGGGCTTCCTGCCAGGGTCCCTGGTCTCAATGTAAGCTCCTAACTGTGGCAGCAGCTGCAGTGGCTTCTCCTGTCCTATCCCTGTACCTGGCAGCTCTCAGGAGTGGCCACCTCCACTCCTACTTCATCAATGCCTCCCTACAGCCTCTGCTGGGCACTCCAGTAAATACTTGCATGGCATTCCCAGGGTTCCTTACCTCCTCAGCCAGCTCATTTGACCCTCTGATTTCTGGGTAGTGCCACCTTTAGAGAATCAGCCCAACACTAGGAGCTCTTTCAAAGGGCAGTTCCCCAAAAAAACCTTATTAACAACTCTGAAGTGACTCTAGGGAAGCAAGTCAATGCAAGGCACCACATGGTACTGGTTGTACCACTTAATTGCCCCCTAGAACCCAGGTCTGCTGGCTCTACTTAGCTCAGGGTGTTCTCCACAGGTTTCCAAAGCTGTCCTCCCAGGGCTTCCAGGGAGAAACTTATTGCTCTTCCTGGAAAATATCCAAACTCTTAGCTAGGAGCCTTGGCAAAGCTGCTTATTGTTCTTTGTGAATTCCCACCATAAAGAAGGCTCACATTCACAGATGAAGACTGACTCTCAAGATTCCCAAACACATGATACTGAAGTTGTAAGAGAGAACACCAGTTAGGACCTAAAACAATGGCTTGGCCATTGTGTGTGAAGGAAGAGGTTTTTTTTTAATAATAAATTAGTTTTTTTATTGGTGTTCAATTTGCCAACATACAGAATAACACCCAGTACTCATCCTGTCAAGTGTCCCCCTTAGTGCCCGTCACCCATTCACCCCCACCCCCCGCCCTCCTCCCCTTCCACCACCCCTAGTTCGTTTCCCAGAGTTAGGAGTCTTTATGTTCTGTCTCCCTTTCTTTTTTTTTTTTTTCAATTTTTTTATTTATTTATGATAGTCACAGAGAGAGAGAGAGAGGCAGAGACACAGGCAGAGGGAGAAGCAGGCTCCATGCACCAGGAGCCTGACGTGGGATTCGATCCCGGGTCTCCAGGATCGCGCCCTGGGCCAAAGGCAGGCGCCAAACCGCTGCGCCACCCAGGGATCCCTCCCTTTCTGATATTTCCTACACATTTCTTCTCCCTTCCCCTCTAGTATTATTTATATTCCCCAAATGAATGAGAACATATAATGAAGAGTGTTTGAATACAGAAAACTTCCAGAAGTTTCATCCTCTTTTATAGGCTATCTCTCTGGTCTACCCCTCCCTTTCTCTCACTCCCCCAACTATAAGAGGAATAGATAAGAGAAGGTTAACAAGTGTGTAGGTTCAGCTTTATTCCATGGAGCAAGTTGCATCTGCCTAATACCTGACAAAAAGTCTCCAGGTGTTATGGGCTCCAGTGGCTTCCCTGATACTTAAGTACCAAGCCTTGTACTTGGTACTTGACATGACTCACAAAGAAGGGGAAAAGGGCACAAGGATTCAGATTGAGCAGGATGGTATTCACTCTACAGAGTATGATGTCCTAACAACCACCAGATGTTAGCAGCTATTTTATTTTTGTAAGGGGTCTTTGAACTAGGATTCCTTGGGGCAAATGACTGATTTTAGGTCTGAGGCTAAAAAGTACAACATGATCATGGAATATTTTGATCCAAAAAGCAAAGTAGTACACAAAAATTAACAGAGACATGACATAAGGGTAGAGGAGCTGAAATAAAGAAAGAGGGAGGGAGCAGCAAGAGAGAGGGAAGGAAAGAAGAAGAAAGGCGGGGGAAAAGGAGAAAAGAGAGGAGAAGAAGGGAGTAAAAGGTTACAAAGAATCTTTAGGGACACCTGGGTGGTTCAGTGGTTGAGCACCTGCCTTTGGGCTCAGGTCATGATCCCGGGGTCCTGGGATCAAGTCCCACATCAGGCTCCGCACAGGGAGCCTGCTTTTCCCTCTGCCTATGTCTCTGCCTCTCTCTGTGTGTCTCTCATGAATAAATAAATAAAATCTTTTAAAAAAATAATTTTTATATGGAATAGGAGACATGTAACTGTGATATGGGGTATACATTAGATAGTATTATTTTGTCTATGTTACATTTATAGAACATGGAAATGGTACTATAGTTATATAGGAAAATGACCTGTTCCTAGAAGAAACAGTCTGAAGTATGTGTGTGTAGTTGTCTACAGCTGAGGAAGGAGAAGAAGTAAAGACTGAGAAAGAGAGAAGTAAAGCTAATGTGGCAGAATGTTAATTGGTATATCTTGGTTAACGGTGTACAAGTGTTTATTGCACTAGGCTTTCAACTTCTCCTTAGGTATGCAATTTTTCCAAATAAATACTTGGAGTGTGGTAAGGGGTAAAGTTACCTTGAAGTGGATAAAGCTAAAATATCAGGGCCCCTCACTAGACAAGGTCCTTCCAAGACCTGGGTAGGTTAAGGTTAAAGAGAGTTATCAATGTAAAGAGTCAGATGAGTTACTACGTCAGAAAACTTGAAACATCCTGATGTTCCAAAGGAAACTTGATAGAGCTTGTCAATAACCTAAAACCTAAAAGTTCACATGACATTACCAATAACTAGGGGTAAAGTTTTCTTAATTATCAATAGTAAAAAACAAATTTCCATCAACCATGTTAGAGAAAAACTAAATTATCTTTCTATCCTCTATGTCAAAAATATTACAAAGCTGTTGTCATATGAAGAGGTGAACAATGTGTAGCCATAAAATACAGAAGAAAAATATCATAGAAGTATCACAAGTAATTAATAAATAAAAATATATTATTTTCTGGATTCCATCATGTTTGTAGCATTTATCAGCATTTTTAACAATTGTAATACTTATTATTTATATTCTCCTTCAATATATGAATTCATTTTTATAGCTCCCTTCCTTCCAAATTTGTATGTATTGTTTCTCAAACATGTTAATCACACAAATACACACACACACACACACACACACACACACACACAGAAATCCATGCAAGCCTTTTTTCAAAGCAACATCTTCTATGCTTAGAGTTCCTTGAAACACATCTGGAAAACAGTGCCCCAGAGCAAAAGAGCCTCTTTTTATCCACATCTACCTATCATGATAATGCTGCACTATAGCATTTGACCTCCAGGAAGACATTAATTTGAAGAGCTTATTTAAAGCAAATAAACCATATTTTTTCATTGATGACTATCTTATATTTACATACATTCTATTTTATACAGCCACATTCATTAATCCAGTTAAGTCCCAAACAGCACTGTAAGGCAGGCAGGACAGGTATAATAATTTGCCCCAGGTCCCACTTTGCAAACAGACACCCCTATCCCTCCAGTCTGTATTTGACTTCTTCAATGTCCCACATGAATAAACTGAGACAAGGGGAGGTGGGGGTAACTTTTCTCAGAACAAGGTACAGCATCTGGGCTTCCATTTGGAAGACTACTGTCAAATTGGTTAAGTTAGTTTAACAGGCTCAATTTCTGCAGCCTGCTTTTCCTTTGACATCTTGTGTCCAGTGCTACCTGGGAGAGAGAAAAATAAAGAGACAGAGGGAGGTGGGAGATATATGAGCCTTCACCCTTCTTCCTTGTCCCCAAAGTATAAACAATTTGTCCTTGCCCCAGTGAAAAAAGATCAGTCTCTGACACCTTGCATTATAGATAAGGCCAAAGAAGTAGCCCTAAACCCTAAAGGAAATTTTTCAGGGTGAAGGGCAGCTTTCCCCAAGTCCCTCCTCCTAACCATCCCTCATCAGCAGACCAGGGACCCCACACAGTCTTTTGTCCCATGAAGAAACTGGAAAGACAGAGACCCAACATTGTGCTCACTTTGCACTAGATCCTCTTGTTTCAACATGGAATTCCAGGGGCTGAAAAGGGAGACCGTCTGGTCAAAACTCTAGAGTTGGTGATCTGAACTGAAATACAGCAGCAACATCATCATCATCATCATCATCATTATTATCATCATAATGGTAAAACAACAATCATTTATTAAGTATTTTCCTGGCCACATGGGATCTTTTCCAGAGTATTCTCATTTGCTATAACAAACTAGCAAATACTTACTCAAACACTAGGCTAGGAGGGTCCCACCATGATAAAGGGTATGGAGCATCACATTGCTTTGACTCATCTCAGGAAATATCTAAAGGAAGCTGACCCCCACAGTCGAGAGTCATCCCACTCCCCCATCCTTCACCCCATCACAGCCCCTTCACAAAACACTTGGAGGACCAGCAACCCATGGCCTCAACAGAACAAGAGGGAAGTTAGGAAGGAAGGAAGGGCAAGGGTGGGGTTGGTCAGCACATGAGCTATATGATGGTCACCCTCAGACACTAAGGACAACTAATAAGCAAGAAATAAAATAATTTTACAGGTGATATATTAATGCATTTTCATTTTAATATGTAAGCAACATTTTAGTTTATACACTTGAAATAGGAATTCACTCTTTGCTCTCTCTACTATAATAACTGTTAACAGCTTAGTGGGCATCCTTCCAGGTTTTCTACATTTATGCATGTACAGAGTATTGACCTAGACAGGTTCAGAAGTCCCTGCCCCCAAGATCATGGTAGGAAAAAATGGGGAACATTTCCAGAAAAGATGTAAAGAGTCAGAGACCAGTGCCACCACTTTATCCCCAATCATGGCTCCAAAGGACCTACCTCAGATTCCCTGGAAACAGATTCTGACAATGATTTGGGTGCAGAGCAAATTAGGGAGCACTTTTGGGAATAATACCTGTAAGAGAGAGGGGAAAGCAGAAAGGACAGACTGGGGAGTTGAGTTGTCGTATAGCTGTACGTAACAAAGGCTTCAGGCCATCCCATAGGGAGCTCTGGACTTAGGATGTCCTTGTGAATTCTCCCAAGTTAAAGCAACATAGCCAGGGTTTTTTTTATTCTCAAGTCAATAATAATTGGATGCAAGGAGCCCCCAGGGGGAAAGGAGCAAGATTGGGAGAGGCAACTTCCTCCTCCCAGGGCTAGTTCAAGAGAGAGTAAAATTGTCAATTAGCCACAGCCAACCCTCTTGGTCTTGAAGCAGAAGCTAGGCAGCCCACCACCACATATACTACAAGACCTTCAGATGTTCCAAAACATTCTCTTCTAGAAAGGATGCATCTCTTCCAGAAAGGATGAGGAGTAAATGGAAAGAAAAAAACATGTCGAGTGAACAGATAAGAGAATGCCACAGCCCAAATGTTGACAGAGTTCTTGGATCTAAAATGCCAAGGCTCATCTAATGTTCCCATAATTTCCAAGAATATTGCACTATGCCATACCCTAGACAATGACACACATCAGACCTTAACAACAGTTGCAAATAAGAAATGGCTAGCATGACATTCTTTCCCCTTTGGCCCAAAGCACTGAATTCCACTGGACAGATTTCACCTGTGTTTGGAAAAATAATTATTTTCTTCATGAACAATAATAAAAGTAATTCTAGGAGAGGGGAATAAAGCAAGGTAAAGCTTTCTTGGGAACTTCATTGCTACACCAGGAGCAAACCACCAGGCACATACCCACAGTCCTGTCCCACCCCCAGCAGCCCTTCCACACACATGAACCTAGAGCTCCTGGTGACCCTGATCATCTGGTTCTGTTTTTTTTTCTTCAAAGCTCAGCAAGGACATCCAAACCTGATGTGGGCAGGCCCAGCTCCAAGACGGAGCTGGGACCCCATGCATCTGAATGGTTTTTATGTTATGTCAACATTGGTATTCTTTGTATTCTTTGGGTAACACTGTATCAGAAGTGTGATATTGATTGAATTTTCCTATGAATAATCATAATGAATAAAATTGAACCTTTCTAAATCTGGCCTAGACCAGCATGCTTTTCTATAAAACCCTCCAAATTTCCTTCAAGTAAGATTTCTATCCAGTAAGAAGTGTCCAAAATTGTCCCAACAAGTTTCAAAATAACACAACCATTATCAGAACTTGTGGTAATAATGGCCAATAAATGTACCTCCAAGTCTTTGGATCCTCATATATAAAATGGGCAGCTACTTGTCTGCACTGAACTTTGAAGAACAGGTAGAAGACAGCAATCCATTCAGCCTTGGGAAGACAGACTCTATGAATAAAAGTAGACTAACTGACCAACTTTATAGTATGACCTTGTCCAACCATTCAAAACATGAGAGGAGATTTTGATTGAGATGGTGTAAGCACCACTGAACGAATCATTATATGCATTAATTTAGCCACTAATGGCCTCTCTCCCCATAAGTTCATATAAATACAAATTTGCTTTTCAGGCTCTGTGAAGAGATAGAGAAGGGTCGACATTTGGGAATTTATCTTTAAACATCTTTTTTACAAAGATTGGCAGAACACTTGGTCAACTGTCCCCTTACCAGTGCTTTACAGGGCGGTACTGTAGAAAAAAATAAGGACCAGTACAGATAGCCCTGTACTGATTTCTTCTGCAGGAATCTGGTCTTCAAAGGAAACCTAAAGGATAGGCCCTACTCTACAGCAGCTAACTCTAGCAGAGCACCTGACTGGGCCAGGCACTACTTGAAGCTCTTTACATTAATAAGGCATTTAATCTGCACAACAATCTCAATTTACCAGTGTTATCCTCAATTTTCCGATGAGAAAACCAAGGCACAGAGAATTTAAGTGACTTGATAGAATCAGAGCATCTGACTCAGGAGTCTGCACTTAATCTCAATGCTATCCTGCCCTTAGAATGGAAATATCTTCCAAGAAGTGTTTACTTTCAATCCTTTATGTTCTAAATTCCGTTTGAGCCAGGGAGAGCCAAGGTTACCCATTTCATGAAGACACCAGATCTACCTGACTTACTGGAGTTGCAAAATTAATCAGTGATTGGACACAGAACGGAACCTAATCCGACACACAGCAAAGACCCTTACAATTCAACCAAACAGACAAAAAACCCCATAGATGTCAGTGTGTTCCTGACCAGCAGACACTTGAGCCCACATGGTGGACTAGTGTGGGAGGTGATTGCTAAACTCAGTCCAGTTGTAGCCCCAAGGCACATTGCATCCTCCCTCTAATTCATCTTGGGCAAGGCACTGAACCCTTCTGGGCCTCCTTCTAGGAGCAATGACATTGTCAATATATTTCAAGAACAAAACAATAATAAACATTTGCATTTATCCTTAATCATTTCCAAAACACTCCAAGTACATCATCAGATTTAGCCCTCCTATGAAGGAAGTTTTGTAGTGTTCATTTTAAAGATGGAGAAACCAAGGTTCACAGAAGCTGTGATTAATCCAGTCCCACAGTCCGGTTTTGACATTTGTTCCCCAGCTCTCTTCACTATGCTCTTTCAATTGTGTTCTCATTCAAAAGCCAGCAATTCAAGGTCAAGGTCAAAGAGAAGGCTGTGGAAATCTGGACCTGCCATCAAACCAGGGCCTACTCATCTCCAACACCTTAATGTATCATTGCCAAATGCAAGAGAATGTTGGTTTCCATTATTAATGGAACAGGATCCACACCATGCACAGTCCAACTGCTAATCAGACTTGATGAATCACAAAAGAATGTTGTTTTCCAAATTTTTATTCTGTTCTGCCTGACTCCCAGCCCACTTGTTAAAACTCTGAGGGATCCCAATATGCCAGCGGTCAACTTGTGCAATTTCAATTATTTTGTGATCAAAAACTGAACTATGCTAATATGGTGTCTTTATTTATTTGGGTTTTTAAACTAAAATACCACTGGCCACCAAAATTGAATTGTCCTTCATATTATTAGGTCATTTATCCATCCCAGCAACCCTATGAGGTGGATACTGTTGTTATCCCCACCTTACACATAAGAAAACTGAGGCACAGAAAAGTTAAGTGATCTGCTAGCCAATTTAAGAGCTGTGATTCAGGACTCTGCTCTTATCTGTGGGTTCTGATGCTCACTTAGAGCTTCTTCAGTAGCAGCTCTCCAGCCTTGGATTTGAGGGTATGAGTACTGCAGTCTTGTGTCTTGTTTTTTAAGTTTCACTGTCTTTTATCAATAGAGTTTATCACCCTTTCTTATCACTACAATTTTATTTTTTTACCTCATAAGGAGACCTCTTCCATCAAAATCAAAATCTTCTCGGAAGGAGCAATGTCTAAAACCCTTATCAGTTAACTTTTTAGTTTTCAAGTAATAGAAGAATAGAAAAGAGAAAAGGTATAGCCTCTGGAGAGACATGGCACTGCCCAGAGGTAACAAAAGGAAAAGAAAGAAGTTTTCCAGACACAAGTGTCACCCCTATTCTATTCGGCTTTTTTTTTTAAAGATTTTTATTTATTTATTCATGAGAGACACAGAGACAGAAAGAGGCAGAGACACAGGCAGAGGAAGAATCAGACTCCATGCAGGGAGCCCGATGTGGGGTTCAATCCCGGGACTCCAGGATCACGCCCTGGGCCAAAGGCAGGTGCTAAATCGCTGAACCACCCAGGGATCCCCTCTACTCAGCTTTTTACAGTATGACACATACTTCTATTAAAATAAACAGTCTAGGGGCAGCTCGGGTAGCTCAGCGCTTTAGCGCTGCCTTCAGCCCAAGACCTGATCCTGAAGATCCAGGATCAAGTCCCATGTCCAGCTCCCTGCATGGAGCCTGCTTCTCTCTCTGCCTGTGTCTCTGCCTCTCTCTCTCTCTCTCTCTCTCTCTCTCTCTCTCTCTCTCTGTCTCTCGTGAATAAACAAATAAAATATTTGTAAAAATAAATAAAATAAAATAAAATAAAATAAAATGGACAGTCTACTTACCAAATAGAAACATATAGAAGCTATAAGGATGACCAAGTTAGTTCAAAGATACATGACTGCCTCTGTTTTCCTCTCCAGGCCAGGAGCTGCTGTTCTCAACTCTCGGCCGCTACAAGATTTTCACTACCCTGACATAAAGGACATGTCATCATGCCTTCAATGGCAGCTCTCCTGATCTTAGATGACCAGGCCCAGTCTTGCAGCCTACCCCTCAGCCAGACCTGGCCCTCCCAAAGACCCCCACAGAGAGGGATCACTTTTTCTTCAGCTGTCACTGCCATTTACCCCAGTCAGTCTCAACTTGAATGGTTTAGTCTATGACTTTTAAACTTTACAATGGTACAAAAGTGATATGCATTCAGCAGAAACCATACTTCAAATTTTGACTTTTGATCTTTTTCCTGGGCTCAGGATAGGCAATATGATACATCCTTGCGATGCTGGGAGGTGGCAGGCAGCCACAGTTCCTAGTCAGCCAAGCAACCATGAAGGTGATCAACTAATATACTAACAACCATTCTGTACCCATACAACCACCTCATTTTTCACTTTCAGTATCAAATAAATTACATGAGATAACCAACACTTTATTTTAAGTAGGCTATAGGGGATCCCTGGGTGGCTCAGTGGTTTAGAGCCTGCCTTTGGCCCACAGCATAATCCTGAAGTCCTGGGATAGAGCCCCACATGAGGCATGGATCCTCCTCTCTCTGCCTCTCTCTCTCTGTATCTCTCATGAATAAATAATAAAATATTTAAAAATAAATAAATAAATAAATAAATAAAGTAGGCTGTATGTTAGATGATTTTGCCCAACTGTAGACTAAGGTAAGTGTTCTGAGGATATTTAAGGTAGGCCAGACTTAGCTATGATGGTCACTAGGTTAGGTGTATTAAATGCATTTTCAACTTATAATATTCTAACTTTCTAGGGTTTATCAGGATGTAACCCCATCATAAGCCAAGGAAGATCACTTTCTTTTCCATTTCTTGGTAGTTTATCAGGTTATCTTATTTCCATGTATGGTGAGCCACTCAACTACATTTTGAACAAGGTAAAACATTAATAAGTATATAATAAGTAAACACATAAATCATACCACCAAAAAAGTCAGAAATAATAATAATAGCAGTAACTACCACAACAAAACCATGTATGTAGTGCTTCCTATATGCCTGTGCTTTACATATATGATTTTACTTCATGTTCTCAACATGCTTTCAATGTAAGTATATTTTATAGATGAGGAAATTGAGGCTCACAGACATTAAGTAACATGCCCAAATCAACCAGTAAGTCAGGATGTCCCGATCCATCTGAGCATCTGTCTTTCTCCAAAGCCCAGGCTCTTTACTAATATCCTACATTCCATGATCCACTCTACAACAAGCAGGCTTTGCTGAAATGAGTTGATTTATTTCTTTGTTTTTCCCAGAATATTTGCTCACTAGACATATTGGTGTTGTTAAGAGTTCAACCAATTATAAAGTTAGAAGGGAAGAGTCCCCACAAGACTGCCTTCACTTCCAATATCAGCAGCAAGTTCAGATGCCACCCTCACTTCAGACTGGCTGGCTACAAATTTTGGGGTCCCCTTAAACTTCTTCCAATTCAATAATTTACTAGAATGACTTACAGAGCTCAAGAAAGTACTATACTTACATTGAAAGTTTTACTATAGTGAAAGGATACACATTTAAATCAGCCAAGGGAAAATATGCACAGCACATAGGGGTCTAAATGCAAAGCTTGCAGCTTTCCTCTCCTCTTGGAGTCAGTGTATCTCCTCCCAGCCATAATGTGTGACAATACATGCAGAGTCCTGACAGTTAGGGAAGCTAACCCAAACCTTTAAGTGTCCACAGCTTTTATTGGGCCCGATCACATACTCCCCACATACTGAACTTTAGTCTCCAGGCCTCCCTGGAGCTTCAGGCCAAATCCTTTAGTTTCTAGTTTCTCTGAAAGTTAGAACTGATAGGGCATGTCCCAAAGACCAGCCACAAATCACACTGCTATACCATCCAGTGGCCAAAGTTCCCAGACAAAGACATTCCTATCAGGCAAGACATTTCAGGGGTCTAGAGATCACCTCCCTATAGCTGAGGGCAAAGGCCAGAGCTCTCCTTAGGTAAGGTTAATTCTTCAGGACATAACCGTATATATCGTACCAAAGTATCTTAGTAAAGATAAAGGTAGAAAAAGATGATTGGTAGAGAGATAGAGGGAGAGAGAGATATAATCTACAATTTCAATTTTAAGGTCAAAATAAACTTCAAAAGAGCACATGACCTAGTCCCTGAGTTCAAGTAGATAACACAAGGTACCAATTTTACTGATGGGGTCAAGAAAGGTTTACTCCGTTGCCCAAGGTCTCATTATGGTGTGGACAGAAATTTAGCCTCGTATCTTCTGATTTCTATGAAAAACACTCATTCTCTATAAGAAATAGTGAATGGGGGACGCCTAGGTGACTCAGTCGTTGAGCTTTTGGCTCAAGGCATGATCCCAGAGTCCCAGGATTGAGTCCCATGTTGGGCTCCCTGCAAGCAGCCTGCTTCTCCCTCTGCCTGTGTCTCTGCCTCTTTCTCTGTCTCTCATGAATAAATAAATAAAAACTTGAAAGAAAGAAAAAAAAAAGAAAGAAGAAAGAAAGAAAGAAAGAAAGAAAGAAAGAAAGAAAGAAAGAAAGAAAGAAAGAAAGAAAGAAAGAAAGAAAGAAAAAGAAGAAAGGAAGGAAGGAAGGAAGGAAGGAAGGAAGGAAGGAAGGAAGGAAGGAAGGAAAAGAAAGAAGAAAGAAAGGAAAGGAGTAAAAGGGATCATAAGGGAAAGGAGGGAAGCTGACTGGGGGAAAAATTAGAGAGGAAGACAAACCATGAGAGATTCCTAACTCTGGAAAACAAACAATAGGTTGCAGAAGGGGAAGTGGGTGGGGGGATGCAGTAACTGGGTAACTGACATTAAGTAGGGCACATCATGAGATGAGCACTGGGTGTTATACTGTATGTTGGCAAATTAAATTTAAATAAAATATTTAATAAATAAATAAATACACTCATTCTCCTCTACCATGATGCCATGAAAACTCCCCTCCAATCCCATTTGCCCTATGTAACATTTCCCAGAATGGCCTGAAATTAGGGAATGCACACATCTCTCAATAGACAACATGCTTGCAGTGCCCTCCCTTCCCAGACCCCTTGGAAGACCAAGAAGAAATACATAGGGATCCACTTCTACCTGGATGCCCAGCTGCTGAGGCCTGCAGGCTCATGTCAAGTGCTCTAGGGATCCACTTTTACCCCAGAGCATCTGGGAAAGAGCCCCATGTTTCAGGGTTCCAGGTGTAGTCACAGAGAGTATTCTCTGCTAAAACCCACATCATCCCTGCACTAGCACAGGGCTGCCGTGATCACACCATGGATGAGAAAAAGGCTCAAGTCTCTACTCTGCCTCAAAGCTCTTCTCTGGGCCTGTCTTTTACTTTTTGTAAAATGAAAGGCTTAGCTTAGAATCTGGTTACTTTTGAGTGCAGTCCAACAACTAGCTGCAGGGTATTACCAGGAACTTTTTAGAAATGCAGATTCTCCAGCCCCACTCCCAGGACTGCTGCATTTTACTCTGCAGGGCTCACAAGATCTCCAAGTGATTCATGTGAACATTAAGGTCTGACACACAGCTGAGACCATCTCCAGGTCCTTCCCCAAGACCTCAATTCTGTGATTCCCAAAAGGCAGCTCATGGCTCAATCTCCAGACCTCGAGGCTAAGATGCCTCCTGGAACTGGGGGAATCCAAGCTTCTAATTGAGTGGTCAGAAAGTGGAGTCACGGAAGGCGTCTGGGAAACCCAAAGCCTTTGGACAGGCAACACTGGGATGGAGGAGCAGGAGGAGGAGACCGGTTCATTTTTTCCATAGGCACGCTGTGTGTGCCATCTGAGGTCTTTAATGTAAACCCTCCTGTGCTGCGACCTAAACAATGAGGGTAATTATGGGCTGGCTTACCGCCTTCCGATGCAGGGCTCGGGGTCGGCCCTCCACAGGGTTCTGCAGGAGGTCTTGTTTCTGAGTCAGGGGGGCCTCTGGTTAACCAGAGTAGACCCAACTCTGCGGGGCAAAGTTGACATACCAGTATAATTACACGTAGGTTGACCATATTTACTGCAACTCTGTTGTTCTAGAATTTCAAACAAAGGCTGAACCCTAGGAAACACACCACTAAAGAGAAGCAGATTGTCCTGAGTGATTTATTGAAGAACAAAAACGAGGGGAAGAAAGAGAAGAGAATTATCAGAGACTTACACATACTTCCCTTTCCCCTGACTGGTCTAAGGAGAACACACAGTGACCACCGTGTTCCCACCCTCCCCAACGGAAAGGCCTCAAAACACTGACATTTTGCTTTCTCTGAGGCATGTTTTCATGTGGCCACATCAAATCCCGTAAACCCATTTAGACTCATCAGAAGAAAGCAGACTGTAGAAATGTAGGGGGAGAGATCCCCCTTCCTTCCCTTCTAACTCATTTGGCTCTCCCTACACACCCTTTCACATGACATACACCTACATCTCACACAGAAATGTTTCAAAGGAACAGAAAATCACCCAAGACTGGAATGTGGCTTTAGAGAAGCCAGAACATCAAGTCAGGCATGTGAGTGGCCTTTAACTTCAGGAGGTTATTGGTAGGAAGGCTTTGAATAACTGCCAGAACTGTTTGACCTCAGCTCTCTCCCATGTAAATACATGACTGTGCTGGAGAGCAGTCACATTTCCAATGCACAGTTCAGAGCTTTAATTGACCTGGCAATGACAGGGGAAGAGTACTGGAAATTTGCACAGTTAGGAAATAGCCTCTCCCCCCACCCCTGACCACCACTAGATTAAAACCTCCATAGATACAATTTAAATATCCCCAACAGATAACAGTTACAGGAACCTCAGAGCACTTGGTTGTAGTTGTCACTCTGTTATGGACTGAATTGTCATGTTGAAGTGCTAGCCCCCAATGTGACTATATTTGGAGATAGGGCCTTTAGGGAGGTAAACTAAGGTCAAATTCGGTCTTATAAGTGGAAGGCCCCAAGCTGATAAGACTGGTGTCCATATAAGAAGAGCAAAAGACACCAGAGATCTCTTTGCATGCACTGTGAGGACACAGTGAGAAGGTGGCTATCTACAAGCCAAGAAGAAAGGACACAGCAGAAGTCAAGTCTGACAGCACCTTAATATTGGACTTACAGCCTCCAGAACTATAAGAAAATAAATTTCTGTTGTTTGAGCCACTCAGTCTATGGTATTTTGTCATAGCAACCCTAGTGAGCTGATACATACCCCATCCCCACCCCCAATATACACACAATTACAACTCCTCAGCCAAGGAAGACTTATCAAGAACTATCACACAAGAAATAGTAGGTAGACTTCCTGTCCTCAGAGAGCTTATGACATCTTTGGAGAGATACAATCAACCGTGAACAACGAACTGGAACAATACAAGAAGGGATTTGGCCAAAGCTCTAAACTGCTTCTTGAGTGGAGCAGAGCAGCTGATAGATTATTGTGTGACAGCGTCACCAGATAGGAAACAGTAAAAGAATCGTTTACTGTAAAGGTATGTGTTAGTTACTGGAAGTTTCTTGGTTTTTTCCTTTAAGTTGCTTTTTAAAATATTTCACTGTTGATGGGAATGTGAACTGGTACAGCCACTCAGAAAACTGTGTGGAGGTTCCTCAAAGAGTTAAAAATAGAGCTACCCTATGGCCTAGCAATTGCACTGCTAGGGATTTACCCCAAAGATACAGCTGCAGTGAAAAGCCAAGACACCTGCACCCCAATGTTTATAGCAGCAAGGTCCACAATAGCCAAGCTATGGAAGGAGCCTCTGTATCCATCGAAAGATGAGTGGATAAAGAAGATGTGGACTATATATACAATGGAATATTACTCAGCCACTAGAAGCAATGAATACCCACCATTTGCTTCAACGTGGACAGAACTGGAGGGTATTATGCTGAGTGAAGTAAGTCAGAGAGGAACAAACATTGTATGGTTTCACTCATATGGGGAATATAGAAAATAGTTAAAGGGATTATAGGGGAAAGGAGAAAATGAGAGGGAAATATCAGAGAGGGTGGTGGAACATGAGAGACTCCTAACTCTGGGAAGTGAACAAGGGGTAGTGGAAGGGGAGGTGGGCAGGGGGACAGGGTGACTGGGTGATGGGCACTGAGGAGGGCACTTCGATGAGCACTGGGTGTTATATATTGGCAAATTGAACTCCAATAAAAAAATATACCAAAAAAATGTATTTTGCTTAGAAAATCCCCAAATTTTCATCCTTGCTTATCAAGAAAGAGTAGGTTTCCTTGCCAAAGCTCAAGGGCAGTGTCTTGAAATTCCTAATGACAAGTCCTGTCAAGGTAGTTGTCTGCCTTGTCTCAGTGTCTGAGGCTCATAAGGGGGGATATGCTCCTGGGCCACATGGTGTCACACAGATGAAGAAATGGCCAGTGATTGTGCTAAAACCCTTTGCACACATTCATAAAATTGTGAAAGAACTTTTACAAAACTACAGATATTGTTACTCTTCAAATATTAGAAAAAAAACATGGAATCATGGAGTGCCTGTGTGGCTCAGTCAGTTAAGCATCTGACTTTTGATTTCGACTCAGATCATGATCTTAGGGTTGAGATTGAGAGCTGTGTCGGACTCCATGCTGGGAGTGGAGTCTACTTAAGATTCTCTATCTCCCTCTCCCACTGCCTCCTCCCCACCAACTCTTTAAAAAAAAAAAAAAAACACACAGAACCATGATAGAATTCAGGTCCTATCAGATGTTCACAGAGGTCAAGTTCTACATGGAAAATTTCAAACTTGGCCATAGAGTTAGAAACCCTATAGAGAGAATTCCCTTTCCAGTCCTGCATAGTTACAAAAGACACTGCTTGAAATGTCCAAGGCTGAGCAAAGGATAGAGTCTGATCTAAGAAGCCCTGAGACAGACTATGGACATCTACTGCAAAAGACAACCCAGTGGGATGGGACACTCAGGATCATTCTGGGTAGGGAAACAAGAAGTAGAATTGTTTTAAAAAAAAAAAAAGTAACCAGAGATTTATGGACATATTGTAACCCAGACAAAGAAGAGAGGTATGGAATAGAAGAAAAGCAAACAAACAAACAAAAATCCTGGACATTTATCTAATTCTCTGCAAGAACAGCAATCCCCTTTTATGTCAGCATCCTCCACCTTGACTTGGTTCCAGCAGCTCATCATAGTTATTCATCCTTCTGCCAGAGAAGCGGGCTCATGACCAGGATTGAGCCAATCAGTTTCCCTACCCATGTGATTCATTCAAGTATTGGTGTGAGACTAAGTAGGGAAATCAGGATCCTTCCCCAAGAGGAAGAACCATCTCCTACTTGGTCATGTGAACCAATCAACATACCACACCTCTTTTCTTCTTAAACTTGTCTCAATGGTAATTCTGTTATTTAACAACCAAAGGACTTGTAACTAATACAGTAAGCATGTGTACTCTTACCAGTCACCTTCTGGTTTGTATCAGACCTCCCACTACGTGCCAAAGGACATCCTGAGGAAAAAGGGACCTTTGCTCTCTCTCAGAGGAAGAGGGAGGGATTTCTGCTAGTGGTGACAGTGACATTGTCCAAGGTGTCATGGATAAACAGTTGTGGGGAAGCCTCCCAATGTGCCACTCAGCGAAGTTGGTGTTCTAGCTCAGGGGGACACTGAACAGAGCCGATGAGACCAGATTCCCTCCATAAGTTCCTCCAGCTGGGAGCTGCCATATTTCTCCTAGCCACCTGCCTTTCAGCAGAGCTGGCAGAAGAAGTCACAACCCACAACCCTTACCTTTAGTAAGCACTAAAAAGGAGTTCAATGTAGCACTTAAGAACATGAGGTTTGTATCAGGGAAACCTGTGTTTTAATCCCACTCCTTAACAACCATGGAATCTTGGTTAAACAACAAAACCACTTGAACCTCTCTTTACTCCTATGTATAATGGGGACAACAGAACCTAGCTCACAGGATAGTTGTGAAAGTTAAATGTGGTTATTTATGTAAAGCACTTAGCACTATACTAGGCACAGTTGGAATTATATCATTATTATTAGGAAATACTCTGAAAACAGAACTCTGAAGTAAGTCAGGATCTGACCCTGTAAAATCAAAAAGTGCATGCTCACTGGGAAATAGTTCACAGGTCCTTCCGACCTAGAGAGGCAAATTCCAGGGTTGGGCCTATTTCTTGCCTTTATACTCTTTCTCATTTATTTTTTGATTTATGAAAACGCATCCATCATTTTCTAAGGAAAGACTCCAGACACATGAACAAAAATGGTAAAAATGCACAACAAAAATAAATAAAACCATTCAGCATGGCTAACAAGTCAGGCATTTGGCCCCAGTGGGGTAGATAAATCCAGAGCTGGGATCAGCACTGGGACCCAAAGGTCACAGGCTGGGACTTTACTGAAGGAATAAAAGAAAGGAGATTTTGAAGCTTCAACTAAAATCTACCAAGAACCTAAGAGCATATTGTCTAGAGGCAGCCCCCAAAGGTCTCCAAGAGGCTAGTCTAGAAAACTATGAGACAGCTGCCTGCTCCCAGCTCATTCAGTGGGGGATGTTTTCAGAGAGCTAGCAGATTTCCAAAGCTATGCCTAGCACCCCTCTTATAATTCACATTTCAGTGACTGAGGGGCCAACTAGGAGAAGGACATTCAGTTGAAAATAGGGGCACCCTAAGAAATGTGCCAAGATCACCCCTTCATCATCATCTCCTTAGTCCAGAAACATTGCTCTAAGGGGACCCTTCTAGAATTTGCTTTGGGACCCAATATTTCTGGCTTCTAATACCAATATTTTACTGTCCCTCTAGGCTAAGAACATGTAAGAGGAAAAATGAAAACAGAAGCCTGGTAGAGGCAAAGGAGGGATGCTTATTGTGTGAGATGGAAACAGGGCCCTCACTGGCAGAGCAAAGGTGCCTTCATACAACCCAGGTAGGGCTCCTAATGGGTAACTGGGTCCTCCTAAGTGTCATATTGGAAAGGCTTTGTAGGGTGCCTTCTTGTTCACAGCCTGAGGGAGTTCCCAGTCATGGGCTGTGTTGGCCAGTACTGACTGAACAAGGTATTCATTGATAGGCTGCCAGGAGGGCCAATGAAGAGGTATAAAAATTATGCCCAGCATGGCTGATCAATATTGGATAACATCTGGCAGAGCCATTAGATCTTCTCTTGGCTGTGAGACATGAGGGACCATCATCTACAAGTAATGGTAGATGCAGGAGATCAGAAAAAAGTAAATGAATCACTCCAACTACCAACACTAGAGTGGACAACAATAGATACCTACCTCTGTGGTGAAGAACTCCTGTTAATAACAAGTATTAATAACGACACGGTGAATGGAGCCACCATCAACAGCAACTATACTTGCTGAGCATGACTTTGTGCCTGGCAGTGTCAGGCCATTATACACGTGGTATCGGTGAATCTTCACAAGGACCCTATGCAGTCAGTACATTATTATCATCATTCTGCAGATGGGGAAATTGAGGCTAAGGAATCAACGCAGCTGTTAAACTAGCAGAGTTGGAATTTGAACTGGGCAGTATGATTATTTATGGAACATGAGATTTCACTCATTAGGTCACAGTTACAGTTCCACATGGCTGCGAATGATGTTCTGGGCCTCAGTGAAGCCTGCCATGTGACTGCTCAGATTTTCTGTTCTTCTTCACTTCCCCATGTGTCCTTACCTCCCTGTGTGTCTGCTCCCTGTGTATCCTTTTTTTTTTTCAAGATTTTATTTATTTATTCATGAGAAACACAGAGAGAGAGGCAGAGACATAGGCAGAGGGAGAAGCAGGCTCTCTGCAGGAAGCTGGATGCAAGACTCAATCAGGATCATGCTCTGAGCCAAAGGCAGAAGCCCAACTGCTGAGCCACCCAGGCATCCCCCCTGTGTATCCTTCTAATAGTCTTCCAATATCTAAAGTGATGTCATAGTTCATAAACTGGAAGCATCTAGCTGATAGAGACACAAAGTCCCAAACTTGTGGCTTGTGGGGACAGCAGAAAACAGCAGTTCCTCTAAAGGAGGTTAAAAGGCCTTCATTTACTCTTATGAGCCTTAAAGGAGGAAGTCCAACCTAAAGCATTCGGCACAGAGTGAGAACTCATACCACCAAGTCAGGCCACAGAAGCTATGTGCTATGAATATCAACATCGATCAAGCGTATCAATAGATATGTAGTGATCACAACACAAGGCAGTCCCCAAGACTTCCATATTGCTGCTTCACAGCTGGAGAAGACTGGGATCTGGGGAGAGGCCAGTAACAAGATAGGGAGAGGGTTAAGCTGATGGAACTCCAGGCTTCTCATTCCATCACAATACTTCCACTTGTTCTTTTTACACATTTCAGTTTCCACTTAAGATTCCATTTGAATGAAGTGTTTTGTTGCATTTTTTCAAAAATCTTAATCAAAAAGTACTTCTTCAACTCCTACTGTGTGCACAACATTAAGGTGAATTCAGGATGTGGGGAGACAGGGAAAGGAGAAGCCATGACCCACGCATGCCATTCCACAGCTTAGCACAGTAGTAAAAACACAAAGGGGACCCACATAAATAGAGAACAGCACTGAAAAATAAGAGGCAGCTCAAATCAGAAATGATTTTGAAACTCAGATTATGAAGATCTGAAATAAAGGCATAAAGAATAGAAAGGATTTGCATTGGCAAAAGGGAGAAAAGGAGGGAGAAGAAGAAAGGATGGGAAGGCTGAGGATGAAGAGTTCTCTCATCCCTCATGTGAAGAGCTGGGACTCCAAACCAGTTTTTTTAGGGAAGAAAAGAGCATCACTCAGGAGATGAGACTCAAGGCTGCCCTCTAAAAGGAAATTACTTCCAACTTACTCCGAGGTGGCTCCAGGTAGACACATCACTTGGGGGGAAAACCTTCCAGCCATGCACAAAGGAAAGACACAAAGGAACTTTCCATCAGCCTCAAAGCAAAATTTGCAAAGATTCTATAAGACATTGTTACAGAAAATAAATGGACTCACCTCTTGATCCTGGGACCTCCAAAATGGGGCAGTCAGAAGACTTGAGCCACATGTATTGACTCTGCTCCATAACTAAAAATCTCCAAGAGCTAATTCTTGAACCCATATTTAGTATCTTTCATGTCCATGCAAAGGACAACTCTATCCCCTATAGAAAGAAGAGGATTTACCAGAGTAGGACCAGAGCTTTTCCCTGGACCAGCCCCTTCACACCACAGTGTGAAGTTGGATCCCTTCCCAGGGTCCAGAGAGCCAGTCTGTCTCCAGGGAACTTGGGTTGGGGCTCTAGGGAAAGCCATACATTTTCTAGGTCCCTGTGGGCACAGCTCTAATGCACTGGGGGTAGGAGGTCAGACTTTGTCTACATCTACAAGTAAAACTAAAGTTAGAACTCATCTCCAATTCAGGCCAAAGATGACAGTGGAGTGAGGAGGCCTCAAGGAGTAACTCTGAGATGGCTTCAGGATGCCTCTCACAGGTTTTCTTGTCCTAAGAATCCAGTTTTACAAATTCTGCCTATTTCTCCCTTTAAAAACAGCTTAAAAGTGTATACACATTTGTGTTTTCTAGTTTGTGTAGATAATACTGAGGCAAATTAAGAAGGAATGTGCTCACCACCAAAATCATTCTTGTTTTCCATCCTTGGCAAGGTGGCAGAAAGGTGTGAAGCTCATGTTGCCCTATACCATGTAGTAAATATCTCCTTTCCTAACGTGGAGGGACCAGTGACCCAGGCCCAGTCAGCCAGGCCCTCTTGAGTAGAGTCTGCTGGCATCATATAAAAAGACTGTATCTTCCCATGTTAGCTGATAGCTTGTGAGTTTGAGAGCTGTTTGCCTCAGGGAAATATCTGAGAGATGGAGAGCAAAACAGAACTCACAACCTAGTGAAGGCCCTAGATCCAGCTGCACCTGCATCCCAGATCCTTGGTCTTTCCTGCCTACATGAGCCAGTAGTTTCCCTTTTTTATTACTAGTTTGAACCGAGTTTCTGTCACTTACACCCTAGGGAGACCTGCCTGCAAATCTCAGCCAAGGCATTCACCTTAGGTCAAGCCCCTTTGAAGAACCCGCAGGCACTGCCACCAAGCTCCTTGCCCCATTTGACCACTGACTATCAAACAATACAAACTCTTGGACCACTTGAGCACAGTGAGTATTTCATCCCTCCATGCCTCTCCTGCCTCTCTTTGCCACCCCCTTGGTCTGGCCTGTCAGCCTTCAAATCGTACAAATGCCATCCTACTTCCCCCACACCCACCATTAACCCTTCATCCCAATGCCTCTCTCTACCCATCTTTGCTAGAAGTTCCTCACCAGGGAAAAAAAAAAAATAACCCTCCTTCCAAGAAGAATAACTGCCACAAATTGTGTACCACGTGAAAGGAAACCATGTCCTGCTTCGATAAACATCCTGCAACTGCTTTGTAATGGCCATGCTGGCCTGTTGGGACATTCTGGGATTCTGATGGTCACACAGGAAAAGCAGGTAGGTCCCAGAACCGGGAACATGGGGCACTCATTCCCACACACAAAGACACTGCAGTTGCTCTCTGCAACGCAGTTTCCTTATAGTTACACTGGGAATCTAGGAGCATTAACGACCACCAGGGCGATGTCCAGGATGAATCATCCCAAACCTGATCAAGTTGACAAAAATAAACGGCACTGTGGGGAGGAATTCTAGGCTGGTCTTTGAGTAATAAAAAAACAACAGCAATGCAATAGGTAGCATGTAGGGAGTCTCACATTCCAGAAACAGTGCTGAGCACTTGACATGCATGATTTCATTTAAGCCTCACAACAGGCCCATGCAATAGGAACTAATTATTGTCTGTCTTACAGATGTGGCTCCTGAGGCTTGGAGAGAATGCGGGACCTGTCCAAGGTCACTCAGCTGGGCGACCGCGGGAGCCAGAAGTCAGGTTTCCATGACTGAGCCCTCGAGGATATTACAGAACTGACCAGCCAGTCAGAATCTCCGCCTTAACTATTTCCACAATGCAGGCAAGAACTGCCTTGCTTCCTCCCAGTTTTCAAGTGAATCTATGGGAATGACCTGGAGAAACAGAAAGCTCTGGGAAAGACTGGGAGGGTGTTATGACCATCTAGGCAATTAGTCACAGTTGACATCACAGATGGTGGCCTGTCCATCTTACCCATTCCACCCACAGAAGATGCTAAATAATGTGTGCTGCACAAAACAACTATCGCCTCGGGGCAAACGTTCACTCCAGGCCAGTCCTGCATGAAGTCTTTCCTCCCAGCCGGCCTGCAGGCCCTAGTGCGCAGTGCAGACTAGAGCCTTGGAGGCTCCGAGACACACAGTCCTGAGTTAACTCCTCTTTCAGCGTTTACGGTCTGTGTCAGCTTCAAGCCTTGCTTCCTCATCTGTGAACGAGGAACAACAGTAATATTTCTTTTTCTTTTTTTAAATAGTAATATTTCTTAAAGGGAATTTTCTTTGGTGGGGGTGGGGGAGCAAATATTTTATCCCTTTTAAGATTATGAAATACTTTACATATTGAAGATATAATAATATTTAATCCATCAAGAGTTTAAAAGACAAAATGTAATTGACACCCCACTTATACCCTACTCCACCCAATCCTTTCCCCTTCCCAGAGGTAAGCTGTCCCCTGAATTTAATATAGAACAAAAGTTGGTAAAGCTTTTCTGTAAAGGGCCAGATACTACCTATTTTCAACTTTGTTGGCCCAATGGTCCCTATTATAAGTATTTAACCACACCCTTGGAGCACAAAGGCAGCCACAGACAATACGTAAAGGAATGAGTGTGTGGTGTTCCAATCAGTTTCATTTATAGATATTGAAATTTGAATTTCATATAATTTTCAGGGGTCATGAAATAGGATTCTTTTGATTTTTTTATCAACTACTTTTCTCTTACATGTCTTTTTTCCAGCTTTATTAAGATGTAATTGACATTTAACTCTTGTCAGCTATTTAAAACTAAAAACCTTTCTTAGTTCACAGGCTATACAAAAGAAGGTGGCAGACTGGCCTGGGCCAGTGGATGTAGTTTGCCAATCCCTGGCATATATCATTCCTACACGTATTTTAACACTGCAATTTCATATGTGCATATCCATGTAGACTATTATGTAGTGTATCTCAAAACTTCCTATGAATGGTACTACATAGTACATTTGCTTCTCTGATGACTTTAACATGTTTGCTATTTATCTGAGTTGTTACATATAACTTTATTCATTTTAATTGCTGTAGAGGATTTCACTAGATTAATTTACCACACCTCAATTATAGCATTTACTACATGAGTTTAACACAACATATTTATCCTGATGGACATTCAGATTGTTCTGTTGTTTTAGTTACAAAGCTGTAAAAAGCACCCCCACATATATCTCCTTGTGCACATACACCAGAGTTCTCTAGGATTGCTCCTCCAAGTAGAATTGCTCAGTCATGGGGTGTTTTTTGATTATATAATGCCAGAATCGTAAAGAACTCAGCACCATGCCTGACACCTACTTAGTGTCCAATCACTGGTAGCCTATGTTCCTCTGGATTCCCCTTAAGAACCATGCAGAGGATTTATTAATAATTTGTAAGTGTTTTTTAAGTGTTCTCATGGTAAATAAATACTTTAAAATTTAATTCAAAAACTATCAAGGGCAAAATGTGTGGGACAGATAATGGGACATGCAGGCAGCCAAGGAGGGAATCTACCAGCTAGGCCAGGGCATTCGGCAATGGAGGCTTGAAGTTGGAAGGGATGCAGGGAAAATGGATACTTGCATGAAGGTGATGACATAGGCTCAGAGTCAGATGTGGCGAGGTGTGCAAGGGAAAGGAGAGAAAATTTGCAGAGCCCTTTTGGTAAGCTCTGAATACCAAGCAGAGGCATGTGGCTTGGCTTGCTGGGCAATGGGAGTCCAGGAAAGGCCAATTCCGATGAGAAGGGCAAGAGCTACCTGGAGGGAGTGTTAAACACAGCCTGTTTGGTGGAATCTTGAGAGTTGATGGAGCCAAGCCAGAGGCAAGATCAGGGCATTCAGGGGCCAGATCAAACACTGGCAGCCTCACCACTCAAAGTGAGTCTTCTGAAGTAGCTGTATGTGCAGGTCTCAAGTGGTTAATGCTGCTATCACCCTGCTAGATTGGACCTTTAGAGAGTTCTGCTTGGAGCCAAGCTTGACAGCCAAGCTGGGTTTTTCTTTTTTTTTTCAAGTTTTTATTTGAATTCTAGTTAGTTAACATACAGTGTAATATTGGTATCAGTGTAGAATTTCGTGCATCATCACTTACATATAATACCCAGTGCTCAACACAAGTGCCCTCCTTAATACCCATCACCCATTTAGCCCATCTCCACTCACCTCCCCTCAATTTGTTCTCTATAGTTAAGAGTCTCTTATGGTTTGCCTCCCTTTCTTTTTCTTCCTTCCCCTACGTTTATCTGTTTTGTTTCTTAAATTCCACATACAAGGGAAATTTTATGGTATTTGTTTTTCTCGGACTTATTTCACTCAGAATAATACACCTTAGCTCCGTCCACATTGCTGGAAATGGCAAGATTTCATTCTTTTTTATGGCTGAGCAATAGTCCGTTGTGTATATATATATACCACATCTTCTTTATCCATTCATCAGTTGATGGACATTTGGGCTCTTTCCATAGTTTGGCTATTGTTGATAATGCTGCTACAAATATCAAGGTGCATGTGCTCTTACCAATCAGTATTTTTTTAACCCTTTGGGTAAATACCTAGTAGTGCAATTGCTGGCAGTCATAAGGTAATTCTATTTGAGAGCCAGTCTTTGAGTAGCACATTCCACACTCTGGTCCTGGTTGTGGGTGAGGGGAAGAAGAATAAAACTGCTGCCTGAGAGGGATCCCTGGGTGGCACAGTGGTTTGGCACCTGCCTTTGGCCCAGGGCGCAATCCTGGAGTCCCGGGACCGAGTCCCATGTCAGGCTCCTGGCATGGAGCCTGCTTCTCCTTCCTACTGTGCCTCTCACTCTCACTCTCTATCATAATTAAATAAATAAATAAATATATAAATAAATAAATCTTTAAAAAAAAAAAAAAAACTGTTGCCTGAAATCAGACACAACATGGAAATTGGTGTGTTTGTGTTGTCAGCCTCTTTCCAAGGCTGAGCTCACTGTAATCCAGCTTGGCCTTCTTATGCAGTACCTTTAAACTGATTTAGCATCTGTGATTCTGACAGAAATGGGTGTACTATTATTCATCCAGTTGGGACTGTAGAATCTTAAATTCCCCCACTTTAAACTATACATAAGCCAATTACTGTTTTTAAAGGGGGAAACCATGGTTAAGATATGAAATCATAGAAAGAGAAGAAATTCAATAGCACCTCTTCATTCATTCATTCATTCATTCATTCATTCAACATATACACACTTATTTAAGCTCCTTTCTCATGTGCCACTGTGACAGGTACAGTAGGGCCATGACAATGTATGAAGCATGACATAGAAAGTCCTCCTTAGAGGTCAAGACAGCTGCTGTTTTTTTTGTTGTTGTTAATAGTAATACAAAACAACACATGATAAGTGCCAGAATCTTGTGAACAAGTAACACAATGGGAATTCAAGGGAAGAAAGAAAGGTTAGGGAAAGCCTAGGAGAGGCATTTCAAGGTGGCATTTCAAAGGATTGAGAAGCTGAGAGAAAAGGAGGGGATCCCAAACGGACAGATTGGAATAAGCAGGTTTATGATGGTAAAAATGAGCAAGACACATTTGGGTTGAGTGAGGCCTGGTGCTACAGGCTCTTCCACTTACCAGAACACAGCCACATAGTCAGTTCTGGCTGAAGGATGTTCATTGCCCCATGTGTCAATGCTCTCTCTTCCCCAGTATCCTGGTATGTAAGCCCTGCCCCTTCCTGCCTCTCCCTCCTCCTAGATCCTGTGGGAACCAGGTTTCCCAAGTATATAGACCCTGTGGCTTACTGGCCTTGTTAGCTTGGGCAGGTCACTCATCCTCTCTGAGCTTTCACTTATCTGATGATCATGCCCTCACTCTCCCATTGCTGTAAATGTCAAAGAGAGCCTACACTCAGTCACTGTAAGTAGGAAAGAGTCCTACAGACCTGTGTCATCATCATGTCTGTTGTGCTCACAGAAAAAAGTTGCCACATGAACATCAGGAGTACAACCAGCTACAATACCTGAAAGGATGAGATCAGGCCATGAGCAAAAATGGCGTTCCATTTAAAAAGGAGCCTTCACGGGCACTTGGGTGGCTCAGTCAGTTAAGCCTCTGCCTTTGGCTCAGGTCATGATCCCAGGGTCCTGGGATCAAGCCCCGCATCCCTCTCCCTCTGCTGTTCCCCCTGCTTGTGCTCTCTGGTGTGTTCTCTCTGTCAAAGAAATAAATAAAATTTTTTAAATAAATAACATAAAATGGAATCTTCAGTCACGGGTACCATGATGGCTGGGATGCTGAGCCTCATCATCAGTTCCCTCTCATTGCAATGAGGACAGAAAGAATAGACCAAGTTGATGGGTGGACATTTGGAGAATTGATGACAATTGTTATAGGTGTTACAGCCATAATTTACTGTCATGTTGCTTGGCACTTGGGCAGGACACCTCCTCTCTCTAGGTTTAAGAATGGTTCAGAAATACAACCTAAAAGTTATCTCTGGATGTCTTCCCAGGTGGGGGCTAAAATTCTGGATGACAGTAGTTTGAAAATGGTATTCCCATAATCCAAGAGGAGCACAAGATAAGCCACTGGGTGTAGGAAGACTAGAACTTCTACTTACAGTTTTTTGAATACATAATTGCATTAGTTTTCTATTGCTACATAACAAATTAGCACAAATTTAAGAGCTTAAAACAACCAAATGTCTTATTTCACAGTTTCTGGAGGTTGGAAGTCCAGCTGGACTTGATTTGGTCCTCTGTTTAGTGTCTCACAAGGCCAAAATCAAGGTGTTGGCAAGGTCACATTCCTTACTGAAGACCCTGGGGCAACATCCCCTTTCAAGATATTCAGGTGGTTGGCAGATTTTAGTTCCTTGTGGCTGTGGGACTGATGTCACTGTTTCCTTGCTGGCTGTCAGCTGGGGGCCAGTCTTTGCTCCTAGAGGCTGCCGGCATTGCTAGTCATTGTTTCCATGGTGACTCCTCTAACAACAGTGGGCTGACTTGTTCTCACACTCCAAATCACTCTGACCTCCCCTTGGTCACATCCTTGTGATGCTAGCGAGAGAAGTTCCCTGCTTTTAAGGTCTCATGGCATGTGGCATTGGATTGGGCACATCTGGATATTCCAGGATAATCTATTTTAAGGTTCTTAACCTTAATCAAATCTGCAATCTCCTTTGCCATGTAAGGTAACATGTTCACAGTTTCCAGGAATTAGAGCATGGACACCACTGGAGAACATTCTGCCTACTACAATTATAAAGAAAATAAGCTTTACTAATATTTGATAGATTGCCACTTTGGGATAAAGGATCAGTGTCAAATATGGTTCTAAAGGTGTCTTCAGGGAAAGGTGGGAATCCCATACAAGGAGGAGTTGATAGCAACACCCTCACTCGTTTGTTTGCTTTTAGCACATTATGACAGATTAAAATTTATACCTCCATAGAGGCTGGGATTCAGAAAGGAGAGCCCCAATTCCCATCTTTCATTTAGGCTTATATATCTTAGACTTTTTTAGCTATTACAGCCCAGGTATTGAAAAACCATATCTAGAAGCAAACTTCTGATTCACTATGTCACAGAGCATTGTACCATGATTTTCAAAAATAATGAGCCTATCCAACCCCTTTGCTCTCACTAAAAATATGATTATTTATAACATACTTTAGTATAAAAGGGTTTTCATATTAAGAGATTGAAATTGTTATTTTAAAATATTTATTTCATTTATATCAATTCTTAAAATTTTACTTAGCTTGTTTTTAAACATACGCAACATATGAGTACAAAGTGTATGTGTACATAAAGTATAAATAAATTAATATGCATATGTTAAGCATACATTCTCAAAAATGTTTTTACTGATAAAGTTGCTTGAGCAGGGTTTAGAGGATAAAGCCTGAGGTCACAGACAGAGACTGTGGTAGGGTAAACACAAACCTGCTGGAGTTATTCCAAAGTTCTTCAAACTTCCTAAATATGTCACTTTTCAAAATATTTGGGGTTCTGGTTGTGATTAATTTTTCAGGCAATTTGGAGAAGTTATTTTCCAGGTAGCCCCTTCCCCTGGCTATTGTTTTGGCCCAAGCATGTTAAAAGAAGAAAACAAAGTTTTCTTTCAGGTACTATTTCCTAAGGTGCAAACTGAGAGATGGGGTCTGGGCCTCTTGGTTGCTTGTGTTCCAGGTCCAGCGGGAGGTAAAAGCCTCTGAATGGCCATGCCGGGGGGCTTCCTGTGCAAGACTTTACACATTTGCAGTCCCATCAATCCAACACCTATGGGACAGGAAGCCAA
Source organism: Canis lupus familiaris (assembly GCF_011100685.1). Lineage (NCBI taxonomy): Eukaryota > Metazoa > Chordata > Mammalia > Carnivora > Canidae > Canis > Canis lupus. Next base: position 61,829,298 of record NC_049231.1, read on the forward strand.
TGAGGTTTGTGGAGCCAGATAGCCAAATAAAAAAGGATCACTTTTTACTTTCCTGAAGTTAATTAATGCTGAATGGAACAGGCCAAGTACAAAACCGATGAGGCTTTCTCTAAGCGAAGACTCCACATTTTACCCATAAAGCCAAATAACCCTGACCCTGGGACTCCCACAAATGCAGGGCAGGCCTAGCTGGGAGGTACAGAGGAACTAACACTTTTCCCTTCACACTCCTTCTGGTGTTTCCCTTCTGGGTCTTATTTTTATTCATTTTTCCAGTTTATAAAACACACTCACCGATGGGCCCTTGGGGCACATGTGGAAAAGCTTAAAAGACACAAGTACAAAAACAGACTGACTTAGAGTCAAGAACGAAAAACATAAGAATTCTCCGCCATCTCGCCCCCACCCCTATTCCTGCCCCAGTTACATTCTGGGCCTTCACCTCCCATATTTCCTGAAAGGGCCATAAAGTTGGGATTTTTCAGAAGAAACAAGAGGTGGGTGTCAGAATTATTCTCTAATATCTCCATCCAAACCTTGCTCCGGAGTCTAATGCTGTAGCCTGAGGTGGTTTGGCAGAGGGGTTGCTTGAACAAGGAGTTCAGGACTCAGCAATGGGCAGTGGGGCCTCTTCATCTGGTTCCAGGCCCTGGACAGCCTCCAGGACATTCAGGTCACTTCCAAGATCTCCAGGATCCAGACCTTGTGCATACCAATTGGAAGCTCCAATTTCCCACGCCAAGAAGGGAAATAAAGACTACTCTTTGAGGGCTGCCTAAACAAGATGCTTTAAAAGGGCCACTCAGGGATGCCTGGGTGGCTCAGCTGGTTGACCATCTGTCTTCGGTTCAGGTCATGATCTTGGGGTCCTGGGATCGAGTCCCACATCAGCCTCTCTGCTCAGCAGGGAGTCTGCTTCTCCCTCTCCCCCCTCCCTGCTTGTGCTAGCTCTCAAATAAATAAATAACATCTTTAAAAAAATAAAAAATAAAAGGGCCAATCAGCCCTCCCTTTTAAAAAGAACGCTGGTGAAATTATTTTAATCTGCTCTTTTAGACAGCTGACAACTTGTAGTGTGGAGAAAAAAAGACATAGAGAAGTAGTGTCACTTAATCATTCCCTCTTCCATTAAACATTTATTTATTTACTTAAGATATTTATTTATTTGTTTAAAAATTATTTATTTAAAAAGTATTTATTTATTTGTTTGAGAGAGAGAGGGCACAGGCATAGGGGGAGGGACAGAGGGAGAAAGAGAAAAAGAAAGACTCTCAAGCAGACTCCCCTGCCTGGCTCAATCCCACAACCCTGAGATCATGACCTGAGCCAAAATCAAAAATCAGACAATCAACCAATTGAGCCACCCAGGCACTCCTGAACATTTATTTATTGAGCACCTACTACATGCTATGGGCTAGAGACACATCTGCAAATGAAACAGACTTGCCCTATCTGTGTCTCTTATAGTGTAGTGCAGAAGACCAACACTAAACAAATAATCACACCAAATACCTAAGCAATTTCATTTGGGCCTCACACAATGGGAAAAAAATCAGTGGACTCTGTGAATGCACACTTCGGGGACACTGACTTAGTCTCTGGGTCAAGGAGGGCCTCTCAGAGTACATATGAGGGGAACTCAAAGGATGCAGGAAAAGTAGCCCCATGAAGCATGGGGCAAGAGCTTTACAGGCAGAGGCCATTACAGAGGAGGTGGCCAACACCCAGCAGCCCCACACAGCGAGGGCAAGGGGCATGAGGTGCAGTTGGAGAAGAGCCAGACACACAGCCTGGTTGCCAAACTCAGGGTACAGTTTTCTTCTAAGTACAATGAGTGGACTGACATGATCCAATTCACATTTTTAAAAAGATCACACTGGCTGGTGTACAACTACCCACCTGATAGCTTAGGACTCTCTCTGTCGTGGGAGCTCTGAGAAACATGGTTTGAAAACACCTACCTGGGGAATTCGGATCATGGTCTTCAGTTCCCTCAGAACCTGACCTCTGTGGTCAAAAGAGGTGCTCTCAGGTGGTTTACTAAGAACCTCACATGAAGGGGTGCCCAGTTGAGTATCTGACTCTTGATTTCCACTCAGGTAATGATCTCAGGGTCATGGGATGGAGTTCCATGTCAGGCTCCATGCTGGGCATGGAGTCTGCTTCAGATTCTCTCTCATCCTCTCCCTTTGCCCTTCCCTCCCTGCTCTCTCTCTCTCTCTCTCTCTCTCTCAGTAAATAAACAAATCTAAAAAAAAAAAAAAAAAGAAAGAAAGAAAGAATTTCACATGTAGCAGATACATGAGAACATGGACAGGACAGACAGGATTCTGGGGTGAAGGAACATGTCATCTAGTGGAAGGTCAAGCAGGCTACACAAAGCAGCAAATCCCCAAATGCAGTGACCAGGCAAGAATTGAGAGTGGACTTCTGGTGAAGTATTCTCTTCCTGGGGGGCCTGGCAGGCAGCAAGAGGCCACTGTCCACTCTTGATTTCCCTTACTTGGTCAAACACTGCTTTCTCTGTCAGACAGTCACACTCCTCAGCCACAAAAGATCGAAATAAAATGAGGCTGTCTCCATGGCCTCTTAATCAAATGATGGAGCATGACAACTGTCAGGACACTATTTTTTACCCTGAGGCCTGTGAACACATCCTTCTTGAGGCAAAGGAGAACAAGCAAAACCAAACCATCCTGCAAATCTTTGGGCACACATACCTTGAAATGTCACTAAGGACCAGGATCCTTAAATCCTCTGGTCAGAGGAATCTTCCAGAAGGACAGCATTCTCAGTACCTGTTGTGTTGTGATATTTTCACAGGAAAGGGAAGCAGGGCCTCTTCAAACTGGCTACAAGCCCCGGTCCCCTCAAAGTTAACATAATGCATGTATTTTGCTCTGACTTTCTTTACAAACACAGAGCTGAGATGGGAGGAGGCAGGTAGCAAGAGGCAGGAGGGCAATCCTCTGTGATTTATTAATCCTGCTTCCACCCTTCATCCAATGCATGAATAAATGAAAGAAAAGGTGTACTCAGCTGAGGAAAAAAAAGAAAGAAAGAAAGGGAGGGAGGGAGGGAGGGAGGGAGGGAGGGAGGAAGGAAGGAAGGAAGGAAGGAAGGAAGGAAGGAAGGAAGGAAGGAAGGAAGGAAGGAAGGAAGGAAGGAAGGAAGGAAGGAAGGAAGGAGGAAGGAATAAGAGACACCCCCCCCCACCCCGGTCAAAACATGAAAAAATAGGCAATTTTCCCAAAAAGCCATTGCATAGGTTAAAATCGCCCCAGGGAATGTTTAACTTGTTCCTTGGTCATTTATTTGAGCTTTAGGCCACTCCTGGGCTGTGGTGCTTAATGGAAAGAGAGTATTTACCTTAGCAACTGCAGCAAACCCGGGATCCAGCAGGCATGCTGGGAGGACACAAAATACCTTCACGAAGGAGGCCATCAGCTAAGAAAATGTCAGGTTTCGCATTTGGGGAGGCCATCAAGGGATCTTTTAAAAATATTTTTCTGTTAATGACGGTTGAAGGTGGAGAAAGAGAAAGAGAAGAAAAAGGCACACTCAAGTTTCCCTTCTATTTTTCATCACCACCCCTGCTTTCGCCTTCTCTTCCTCCTCTCATGAAGAGCCTGCAAGCAGGTAAGGCAGACTGGGTAAAAAAGATCATTTGGGAATTGGGGTTCAGAAAGCAATGCCTCTCTTCATGCCACCTCGTGCATATATGAAACTCCATATAAAATCCTAAAGGTCATTTCCCCCATGAGCCAAAAGGTAAAAGGTATCCGTGCATATACTCTGGCAACTCTCCATGACCAGTCACCTGATCCCCACATGTAAATGGACATTTCACTAGCCTGTGTCTAATATCAGGCCTACCGTACATATACCCGTAGGTGCGTACACATATACATGTGCACACACACCCCAGGTAGCCCTCTTATATTCAGGAGCACAAGAAGCAGTCTACTATTTAGATGCAGCCAACTGGACCAGATAACACAACTGGCCTGGGGTGTTAGGGCCCAGATCACGAAAAGAGAAGCAATGAGCATTTTTTTTTTTTTTACCATTGGGCATTTATACGTTCCTAGGAGCTGCTAGGAACAGAGCTCTCTGCCTGTTGACTTAGCATAAAACGAAAGGCCAGGTTTTCCCAGCTTTTCATGGGGAGGTTGCTAATAAATGAGGGAAAAGGAATGCTGAGAATAGTAGGGGATGAGAGGGGGTACTGGCTGGGAGGGTAAGGTGTAACTCCAGAGGGAAGATACCATGTGGAACTCTTCTCTCAAGCAATGGAAAGGAGGATCAAACCCACACCTCATCTCCCCCCACATCACCATTTCAAATGCGGTATTCAGCCTTAGAATCTAGTCTTCAGCACTGGCAACAGAGTGCACATCTGTGTTTTTAGGACCATATTAGCAAACGCAGCCTCTGTGTTCAATAAGATAGGCTAGACTCAGGAACAAATGAACCCCAAACACAGTGGCCTCATACAACAGAAGTTTGTTTCCTGCTCACACAAGATCTTGGGAGAGTGCTCTGGTCTGTGAGCATCTCTCTCCCACACCGTCTCTCAAGGAACCAGGCTCCTTCTGTCATGTGGCTCTGCCATGCTTTAAAGTTTCATTTCCCTACAGTCCATGAAACAGGAAAAGAACATGGAGAGTCTTGACCTGGAAGGGATGCACTCCATGTCCACCCACATCCCTGATGAGAAACTGTCATGTCTCTACGTGGGACAGAGACTTGTAGCACCTTCTCAGTGACAACTCTATAACATGGAAAGGGACTATCTTTTCCACAGTAATTCAGAATCTTACATTCCCAGGAAAAGTCTTGGTTTGGACACAGTGAATAAGAGACTATGGTCATTTAAAAGCAGGGAGGTGGGACATCCGGGTGGCTCAGCAGTTGGGTGCCTGCCTTTGGCTCAGATCATGATCCCAGGATCCGGGATAGAGTCCCACATCAGGCTCCCTGCAAGGAGCCTGCTTCTCCCTCTGCCTGTCTCTGCCTCTCTCTCTCTCTCTCAGTGTCTCTGGTAAATAAATAAATAAATTTTTTAAAAAATAAAAATAAAAAAAAATAAAAATAAAGGTGGAGAGGTCATCAAGGAAGAGGGAGGCCAAGTACAAGTTACCTACCTCCCCTTGATTTGTTGATTTGATTGGTTGCTTTGTGCATGAGCGGTGTCTCAACTGTCTCCCACCCCATCGTAGGCTTGACTAGGTATGAAGATTTTTCTTGGTTCCACTGTCAGGAAAAAGTGAAGTCCAAGTGTATCACTGTCTGCAGGGCCCTGTTCTACCTGGTCTTAACTTACTTCACCAGTCTCCTCCCTAGCCTCCTCCCACCCCATCATTCAGCCCACATACCAGCCACATCTAGCTCCTTCTGCTGCCCAAGCCCACCATGCTCTGTAATACCTTTGCACCCTGCACACTGTTTTCTCTACATACAATGCGCTTTCCTCACTGCTGTGCTGGCAAAACTTCTCACACCATTCAAGGTGCAGCACAAACATCCCCTGTTCCCTCTTTTCTCATTCCATGATCCTTTGAACATACATCCATTAAAGCACTTAACATATTGCTCAATGTCAGGAGCGTCTGTCTCTGATTAGACCAGCAGTTCTCAACTGAAAGTGATTTTGCCCCCCAGGGGTCATCAGGAGATGTCTGGAGATATTTTTGATTGTCATGACTGAGGGTGAGGCAGAGTGGGGAGGGGGTGCTATTGGCATCTAGTGGGCAGAGGCCAGGGATGGTTGTTAAACATCCTACAATGCACAGGAAAGCGCCCAACAACAAAGAATTATCTGGCCCAAAATGTCGATAGTGCAAAGGTTAAGAAATCCTGAATTAGATAGCAAGTTCGTTAGGGTAGGGACATTCCATATTTTCAGAATCTCTTCATGTTGCCACAAGGCTAACAATGCACGCAGTAGGCTCATCATAAATGTTAGATGGAAGGAGAGACACATGGACCAACACCAGAGCAGACTGAAGAACAGTGAAACTAAGCTTACCTCCTGAGATGCTATTGGCACGTAAAGATGTGGAATCGCCAAACCTAGAGCTTCCATAGCCAGAGAACTACTGGCTAAATTGCAGGAGCTGCCAAAGAGAAACTTCAGAAGGAAAAGCACTCTTCCTGGAGGTTATCTCCAAATTAGGCATTTAGCTAAACACATTAGACATTATTTCAATACATAGTTCAAACTTTGGTTTCTTTCTCTCCCTCCCTCCCTCCCTTCCTATCTTCCTTCCTTCCTTCAACTTATATTCTGCTTCGTGATTTGTATAAATTATGTTTATCAATATACATTCTGAACTTCGTTTGTTCTACTTTGTGCATCTTCATACACTTTAGTCCTTGGAGCTATGAGGGGCAAAGTGTTCCATAAACTGGTTAAAAAGCATATTTTCAGCAATAACATATTTTTTAGACCAGACTTATTTAACTGAGGTTTGCCTGCTCTATGCCAGAGTAGGCAAGAACAAAGTAGGTGATTATTAGATCTAACCTGCTGTCACTCCTATGGTGTCTCTATACCAGGCCCTGCAGAACTTCCAGTTAAAGAAGTAGTGGCAGTACAGGAGCCATCCCCTCCTCGTCCCATGGACCACAGGTGTCTGTCTTCCGTTGCCAAACTAACCGCAACACAAGGGTCAGAGAGCAACCCTCACTCACTGGCTACTTCATGACTGTGGCCCAGGAACTCTATCGCTGGCAAGCTCAGAGGCCTGCAAAGCTCTCTCCCTGTGTGTGTCCCACATGCCATTGTGCCCAGTGAAATCTTCAGGATTTTGACAAGCATGTTCAGCTGAGTGAATTGGCTCAGGCCAATTCCAAGTTTTTACCAAACAAAATCTCTGTGCCAAGCACCGTGCTCAAAGCTGGAGATTTAAATAGAAATAAAGAACAGAACCATGGGGTGGGGGGTGGGGGGATGCAGACATGCTGACAACTAATTGCAGGGCTGTGTGTAAGCACAGTGATAACAGTAAGTATGTAGGGCCAAGGCGATAGAGCAGCCCAGCCCTGACCATGCATCACAGAGGAGAAAATGGTGGCTAGCTATGAGGGAGAAGAGGAGAGGAGGACACAGGCCCTCCTACAGCCTCAACAAAGTCCCCAGGCTTAGGTTCCTGACAATTTTAATGACAACCCTGTGGCTGGGCCTCCCCTTGGACGTTAGAGGGAACCAAGCTTCCCTTGTCCAAAGTCCCATGATTCCGTTTCATAGGAGGGGGTGGAGGTGGATGACTAAGTCAAGCCTATCAGGAGTTGAGCCCGCTGGGACCTGGGGGTCTCGTGCAGACTAAACATTTAAAACCCTGAACTCCCACAGATGTCAGTCTGGCTGGACGGCACAGTTGGACACCTCTGAATGGCCATCCACTCCCTGTCTGAGAATAAACAGGACCATGAACTGTTGGAATTTTTTTTGGTATGTGTGTGTGTGTGTGTGTGTGTGTGAGTGTGTGTGTGTGTTTCTTCTTTAAGGAAAGAAAGAAAATGGCATTTCCTTAACCCAGAGGTCAGAGGCTCAGCCCTTCCCACCTCAGCCCACACACACACCAATTCCCTCAGCCCCACGAGTGACTGCAGGAGTCAGACTTTCCCATGACTCTGTCCCTCCTCACCCGCACCCATCCAGATGCTATCAATGCTTCTGATCCTTTTCTTCCATGAAGACTCACCCTCATGTCTCTGGCTGAAGGGCCTCCTCCCTCTAGGAGTTATTATCTGTGCTTCAGATTTGTTCAAAACCTGAGATTTAACCTGAGGTATGGACTGCAGTGCCCTTTGTTGACTACCTAGAGCCCTGACCTGTCTCCCCGACATTACATTACACTGGGTGCATAAGTGGTGGCTCAAGGTGTCCACCTGAGGCTGGAGGAGTGGCCTCTTCAGTCCCTCCTGTAGTCCCTCTATGGTGGAGCTATTGCTCCAGAGGAGTCAGCTTAGCTTTTGTGCAGACTTTCCACATTACCACCCCAGCCCCAAATGAATCATTCAGTTTCACTGCATTAGCAATCCTTTATATACTACATTTCTTCTCAGATAACGGACAGAGATCTCTCAGGTAAGAGATAGAGGACCCAGGATCCAGCAGCGATAACCTCTTCCTTTTTTTTTTTTTTTTTTTTAAGATTTATTTATTTATTTATGAGACATAGAGAGACAGGCAGAGACACAGGAGGAGGGAGAAGCAGGCTCCATGCCGGGAGCCCGATATGAGACTCGATCCCGGGACTCCAGGATCGCACCCTGGGCCAAAGGCAGGCGCTAAACTGCTGAGCCACCCAGGGATCCCCTCTAACCTCTTCCTACAAATGTCTGTCTGTACACTCTACAGCCTCTCCTTCTTACTGCCAAGGTAGCCGCAGCCACCTCAGCTCCAGCCCAGGGCCCTCTCCTTCTCCACCTCTCTTTGCCCCAAAGGAGATGCTAAACTGTGACAGCTTGAGAAGTCTGTAGGGAAGCTCCTGTGACATCTTCTTCCACTCAGTACCACCAGAACATCCTCAGGGAGGGTCTTAATCATGATGAAGAGAGAGTCCATTTTCAAACTTCCTGGAATTCAGAGGGGCCAGTGTGCACATCTTTAATTTAATTACTATTTATTATTTATCATCCCTTCATAAGCTTGGGAGCTTTGAGCCTGTACAGAATTAGACATGTGTACTACAAAGATCTGCAACTCAGAGTAAAACAGATTAATCACTGGCCTTCTCCCTGGTTTTTGTTTTGCTTTTGTTTTTGTTTTTAATTTTTAAGAAGTGTTTTTACCATTCCTGCTTCTCCCTAAAATGCATTTACCCTGAATTAACCTCACAGAAAAACTCCCTCCCCCAGGGAGCAAAAGGAGGGCAGGTATATTAACAGTCAACTCAGAGCTGACCTTTAACCCCCAGCCCTTTCATCAGAAGACTGACCATATATTAAGCAAAAGGGCCAGACCAAGGGCAGCTGCAGCCGCCTCTGGCCCCTCATCCTTATCACAGATCAGATGCCTCTTCTCCTGGGCTGGCTTCAATCCAGAAGCTCAGTTCAGCCAGTGCAGACAGTTCCCTGTGTCCAGGCTGGTTCCAGAATCCAGGATTCTTCCATTGCCCTCAAAAACAAACCCACTGGGGCACCTGGATGGCTCAGTGGTTGAGCGTCTGCCTTTGGCTCTGGATGTGATCCCGGGTCCTGGGATGGAGTCCCAAATCAGTCTCCCCACAGGGAGCCTGCTTCTCCCCCTGCCTTGGTCTCTGCCTCTCTTCTCTCTGTGTCTCTCATGAAAAAATAAATAAAATCTGGGATCCCTGGGTGGCACAGCGGTTTAGCGCCTGCCTTTGGCCCAGGGCGCGATCCTGGAGACCCGGGATCGAATCCCACATCGGGCTCCCGGTGCATGGAGCCTGCTTCTCCCTCTGCCTGTGTCTCTGCCTCTCTCTCTCTCTCACTGTGTGCCTATCATAAATAAAATAAAAATTTAAATAAGGGATCCCTGGGTGGCGCAGCGGTTTGGCGCCTGCCTTTGGCCCAGGGCGCGATCCTGGAGACCCAGGATCGAATCCCACATCGGGCTCCCAGTGCATGGAGCCTGCTTCTCCCTCTGCCTGTGTCTCTGCCTCTCTCTCTCTCTCTCTCTCTCTCTCTCTGTGACTATCATAAATAAATAAAAATTTAAAAAAAAAATTTAAATAAATAAATAAATAAATAAATAAAATCTTAAAAAAAAAAACAGAGCCATTGCCAAGACCTAGATGGCAAAGCCAGTCAGGACACTTGATCTGCTATAGAGAGGCTGTGGGGTAGATTGAAAGATGTTTATGGGATGTGGCTGGAGCTACTGGATCCTGGGACCTCCCAGTCCATTTTTATCAGATCTCTACCCCTCACCTGAGAGAAATGTAGGTATATAAAGTATTGTTAATGCAGTGAAACTGTGGAGGCTGGGGGAGCTGCATGGACAATTCATATAAATTAGCAACAGTTCTAAGTTGCTCTTTACACAAGTGATGAGGCAGTCACTCCTCAAGGTGATTTTATTATTCAAGGAAGGTTGCTACACTCTCCTAATCCCATCTTCCCAAAACACCCTTTTCATCTTTCAATTTGATGCCTAAAATCCCTTCCATAAATTAGAAAGCCTTTATTCCACAACGGGAGCTGAAGCTACAGAATGCCTCAAGAAGTAACTCATTGGCTTTAGTTCATGCCCACAAGGCGTAGATGGCGTCTAGGACTGGCCTCTGGGGAAATTTCAGTGGGAGGGCCAGAAGGCATGGAGGCAGCAACCTCTGACGGGAAGAATCTGATATTTGGAATTAGACAGACCCGGATTGAAATCCTGGCTTAACCCCATACTAGCTGTGTGATCTTGGCTAAGTTACTTAATGTATCCAAAGATGAGCTTCTTCATATGCAAAATATTCAACTCACTGGGTTAGACTAAAAAATAAAGGTAATGGCATAAGTAAAATGGCTAGTGCATAAATGGTCAGTGGAAACTCCAAAAACAGAAGGGGAGGAAAAAAGAAAATGGTCCTTTACTTGTTTTACCATTGAACCCAGAATCAGTATTAACCCCTCTTGAGATATAAATAGGAACTCATTAGTAAAATCAGCTGAATAACTGGGAAAACCACACGCTCATAAGGGATTTAAGTGACAACCCTACTTTGATCTATATTCTACACCAGGTGTCAGCACATTTTTCCTGTGAAGGGCCAGGTGGTAAATATTGCTGGCTTTGAGGGCCAGTCTCTGTCACAACTACTCAACTCTGCCACTGAAAGCAGCCAGAGACTTAGATAGACATAGATCCATAAAAGAACAAGCATGTCTGTGTTCTAATAAAAACGGTATTTATAAAAGCAGGCAATGCTCTGGATTTGGCCCCTGGGCTATAGTTTGCTGACCCCATTCTCTATCAACAAGTCCTTCATTTTGTGGCTTCTTTTGAGCATCACAGGGCTACCTCTAAAGATCCACCACAGTCCAGACTAGAGTCTAGAAGACTCCAGCCTCCATACTGGAATTAAGGAGAACAGAATCTTGGGCACATTCACCAGTTTCTTAAGCCCTCCAGACTGCCACTAGGTTGAGTAAGTCCATCTTTGTTAGGGTTTTGGTGGTTTTTGCTAATACTTGGGGAAAATGTGCTGAGTCCCAACCCCAGACTAACTGGTCATGTGAACTGAAGCTCGGTTTACCTTCCTCAGGAAAGAATCATAGGTAAGGGTGGCAAACAATGTGACAAGCAATGTATTCCCTTCCTGGCCTTTATGTCAGGGCATGCTGAAACACAGCCATGAGCTAGAGCAGATGCCATCAGTCTGTTTTGCAGATCTAAATCCTGAGATGGCAGGAATGAAGAGATTTACCTGCTCAAGATCTGATGGCTAATTGTGGCTAATTCGTGACAGAGTTAGAAATGAAATCCAGTTCTTGCTCCCTTTACCATATCACAATTTTTCTTGCTTTTTCCCTGATTTTAGGACTTTCAAAATTGACAGCGAGACAGTATCTCCCACACTGACAGGGACCAAAGTTTTCGAAGAACAACTAACAAATTAAGAAAGCTCATGTACATAGGAATTAGTGGCTTGCTGTGTGACTTGTGATGTCTCAGCCATATTGTGAAGATTATATCCACATCTTTAAAAACAACCTCTGCAGCCTAGAAACAGTGCTTGGGAGATACGGGGTGGGGTGGGGGAGGACAAGGCTGTGGCTTTTTTGCATGGTGGTTAGTTTCCCCAAATTGTTCCTGGCATCCCGTTTTTTCATGCAAGCAGATCATTAACCAGGCAAAACTGACCTTGATGCATTTAAGAACAACTGTCAAAATGGCAGCTGGTACAAACAGGCACTGAGCCTTCATATGCTTGAGAGTACTGCTTGGTTTCTGCAGGGATTCTTCCCACAATGCACCAAGCAGAAGAGAATTCCTCTCAGCTCCTAAAAGTAAGGCAAATCATGATTTGGTCAGGAGTGTTAGTTGATCGAAGAATTCAAGCCTCATCCTGAGCATGTTTGTTTTCCCTCTTCCAATACCCATTTTAAAACTCCGCCTTTGCCCCACGGATTTATGTATAAACCACTAACTCTTTGAAATAAGGGCTAAATATAAAGCTTAAGAAATAAATAATGACTAACATATATTGAGAGCCAAATTCACGTCAGGCACTTTGCATGCAATAACTCATACAATACTCATAATAACCTCACAGTCGAGTTATTATTATCCCCATTTTCCAGATGAGAAGTGAAGAATCTCAGAGAAGTTACCACTTGAATGACACTCTGGATTTGAACCCAGGTCTATGGGCTTCCAAGGTCCTCCTGCCCTTGCTGACTTATGCTCATTAATAGAGCTGCCCCTCTTTCATAAAGCTCAGATAAAGTTTCACAGGGAAACTGCTAATTCTGGTAGCTCACTCTCCCTCTCCCTGGTCTTCAAAACTCGGGGTGTCCAAAAGGTGAAGGAGGTAAGTGACTACAATATCCACCAGTCTTACCCTCCTTTATAAAGTGTTTTTGGGGAGACCCAGAGACACCAGACACAGAGAGGTGTGTCACTGCACCATCCCAGTAAGGATGCTCATGCAGAACAGCAATGCTTATGTGGGGACTGTAGTGATAGGGATAGATGTCCACAGGATGTAGGTGAAGATCAAAGCCACTGTGAACTCTGGTCCATAAGGTGCAAGGTAGGCCATGACTAGCCCACAGTACCCTGTTTATCCCCCACACGGAATAGCAGCAGATGGCCCCAGAACTCAAGAGTCTTCATTGCCACTCTCAAGCTACTTCGAACATGTCTGACTGCCCGGTTTTCATTCATCACCTCTGAAGTTTCAAGGCATGACCTGACCCTGGGCTGCAGACCCAGGCTCACCTTCAAGGTTGTGAGTAAGAAATATAATACCACTCCCTCCCCCCAGCCTCCTGTCAATCCCCAAGGCCCCAGACAGCCCACAGGAGCCCAGGAAGGGGTTGCAGACAGGCCTAACCAGGGAGGGAAGGGAGCACATGACCCTCCAGGGCTTTTCATGCCACCACATGAAAAAAAAAAGGTGATAGATCAAATTTCATTCATTTCTTCTGATTTATGGAAAGCAAGTCTCAGAGTTTGGGCAGGAAGGCAACACAGAGAAAGGTCCCTTAGGTACAGAAACCCAGACAGCCTGGTGTACGGAGGGGAGGGCGAGTGACACACTGTTTGACAAAGGTGTCATATGATATTAAACACGGTCTCAGACCTGTGAACACTGACCTTTGCCCTCTTTCAGTCCCACCCCTTTTTCCCCCAGCTTCCCCTCATTTCAAATCTGAAATGTAGATTTGGCTTGAATACAAAATACCTTTCACCCACCAGAACTGAACATTTGCACACCCGACTGCATTGAAATGATACAATGCTGGGGTCAGAGTAACACAAAATACTAGGACCACTAGACATAACACAGACTCTTTATTTCTAAACACCATTCTAGCAGTTCACAGTCCCCAACCCCCCACCCCAAGGCTCAAATGGAAGAGAATTTCATTTTATCTCCTCCTCAGGCTTGTTTTGCCTTCACTTTCACTATTCATTCAGTGTCTTGGTGCTTTCTTTTGGCTTTTATAAATATATATATGTATATATGTGTGTGTGTATGTGTATGTATGTATATATGTGTGTATATATACACATATATGTGTGTATGTATATATGTATGTGTATATACATATATACATACACACATATATATACACATATATCAGGACCTTATTTAAAGATCTTTGTCCAGCCTCTTGAAAATAGCCCCAGCTAGGGGAAGGTACCTTCAGAAAGGGTGTGGAAATCTGTTTGCAACTTTCTAGAGTGTAATTCTAAACCACAAGGAAGAATATCCTTCCGCCCTGTGCAGCTGAAAATTTTAACAAACCACAACTGCTTTTTCCACTCAGAGGCAAGACATCCCTTCCAGCTGAAAAACTAGATTCTGAAGAGAAGGACCTATAGGAAGATTAATCACCAAGAGGATATCCTCTCCTCCAAACACTTACCTTTGAGTTCTGAGTGTCTAGTTGTGTGTGTGTGTGTGTGTGTGTGTGTGTGTGTGTATGAGGGAGTATATAGACATGTGCATGCATATATATATGTGTGCACAAGTGAGTAAGTACATACAAGAGTGAACAAGTGACTTATGTGTGTGCAAGTGCTGTATGCATGTATGTAGATGTGCGTGTTATGTGAATGTATTTATGAGAATATATTCAACTATATGTGTGTGTTGGTGTGAGTTTATGAATAAGTGGGAACATGTGAGTGCATGTTCATGCAAGTGAGTGTACATGTGTATGTGTGAGTGTACTAGTGTTTGTCAGAGTTGGTGCACATGCATGTGTGTGCATAGTAATGTGTGTGTGTGTGTGTGTATGCCTAGGTTTTTAAGGAAGTAACCCAGCATCTAATTAATCAGCTGGATTAGGAGCCTATTGGCTACATCTGGAACCTGCCCTCCACCCCTTGCTCCATAAATCAGGCAAGATTGGGATTGAAGTACCTGGAGGTGTGCAATGAGCTGAGGGCCACAGAAAACACAAAGCAGCAAACACTCTGGGGAGCCACTTCTGTTGTTGAAAACATTCAGATGTTTGTAAACTTGACCTCGAGTCCCTGGAAAAGCCTACCACAGGAGGGAAAGCCTATGGCAAGATGAGGCCATGTTCTAAATGAAGCAGGAGACAGCATGGGATTCAGCAGAGCTGCTTGATTGCCCAGCTCCTTAGCTGGTCAATCTGCCCCAAGTTTACTAGATCTCCACAGGAAACAACCACCCTGGATCAAGGAAAAGCTGCCCAGCCACAGGGCCTCCTACATTTCTACATTTGTGGGGCAAATGACTGATATATCCTAATGCATCCAAACTGCTTCAGCCCTCCTAAAACCTTCCCCATTCCACCTCTACCCAAGCATCTGCTCCATCTCATTTGTCCCCAGCATTCGACCCACCAAATGACAAAAGACTCGGAATTAAATTTTCCTTTTTTCCCCACAAATTTATGTTCTTCACTACCCGCTTATATTTCTAATCTCCTAAACTCATTTAATTATGTCCAGAGTAATTAAACTTGCTATCAGGGGGCATCTGGAAGGAAAGTTAATACATTTTAATTTGACTTATACAATGAATAGTCGATCCCACATACAGTGTGGGGGGAGGTGCTTGTACACACACATTCTTGCATAATATGCTCATGGGGATCCTGGGTTGCAGGAGGTTCTCATGGTGGGAGCTAGGAGGATTCACCCAGACAAGCTAGGAGACCACGAACACCATGTGGACAAGGCCTTGGGGTGAAAAGGGATTAGTGGGGAGTATTAAAAACCAGGCAGGGTGGGCTTTCAGAATTTCAAACACCCTTTTGACAAAACAAAGTCCCTGAGATTTAAACCAAAGATCTTCCTCACTAAGAATTGAAGATTTGTAATTCCTTTAAAAGCAGAAGGGGGGAGATTTAAAAAAAAAAAAAAAAAGTGTGGCTTGTACTGAGCCTGCCTCTCAAACTGAATTTTTAATGAAGGCTTTTTCCTAAACTAGCCTGGCAGGGAAAGGTGAGCATTAGCAAAGGTCCTACATGACCCACCTCAGAAGGACTAAGAGATGGAGTACTGGCCCACTGTAGGTACAGACGGTGTTTCCATCTACAGGCATGCCAGGCTGTGCTCACACCTTTCTTAAACCAAGAGGAATAAGTACGCATAATTTACAAAGAACTTTGAGGCAGGAGGTCCTGCTCAACACTTAACAGGCTGTGTGACATTGAGCAAGTCCCTTCACCTACTGGCTCCCTGTGACCAGCTAGCCTCAATTTTGTCATCTGTGAAGTGCAGGGTTGAGCAGGAAGCTTGCCAAAGTCCCTCTAGCCAGGATACTCTGATTCTATCCCTTCTTACTTCAGACTTCCCCAAGGAAATGTGCCTCCTGGTGAGAAAGGGTTGTAGGCCAAGATCGGCTGGCAGTAGAGTTCCCCAGCAAGGGACATTAATCCACAAGGGGACAGTTAGCATAACTGAAATTTAATCAAATAAATGGCTAAAACTTAATTGTTAAGTGGGAGCCTGCCTATGCCATCTGACAGATGGCACACTCCCTAATCCTACAGCTTACTGCACTGCTGGACGCCATCTGAGGGGCAGGGTGGGACCAAAGCGGTTCCTGCTCACCTCCCAATTGGCCCCGGACCACTCACGCTCACGGACTGGTGAGGCCACTTGTCACCAGAAGGCCCCATTATGCTAACAAGCAACCAAGATAAAACATTAACCATTTGAAGGGGCAAAAGATCCCTGATGGGAAAGACTCATGGTAAGAGAACACACCTCTCTGGAAACAGATGTCCTGATCCTATAACACAAATTGCAGTATCACATCCCCAAAATACAAGCCCTCCTATAAATCATTCAGGGGAGCCTGTTTCGTTTTCCTGTTCTGATGAAAGTGACCCATGTGTGGGGCTCAAGGCCAAAAGTGCTGCCACACTCGAGAAACCCCACACTTCCCCACAGCTTACTGTAAAGGTGCTGACCAAAAACCACCACAGCCGGAACCGCTTCCCCTGCTGCCCTGCACAAGTTGGCATTCCCCAGCCCTCCCCTCCTCCTGTGCCAACCTGACTAAGCCCTAAGGCTCAAGACACACAAGGCTCCCTTCTCTTCACCTTCCCGGGATCATCTCACATACATTTGGAAGCTAGGTCTCATCTTTGTATTTCCATACTGCTCCTTCTGCCCCTCATAGTTGGGCATTCTCTCTTATTCTACCCAACATCACTTGTTTCATGCCAACATGTTTTCTCTCTGTCCATCCTATCTTCCATAATCAATCTTACTAAGGTATGATTCACATAAATAAAGCTCACCAATTTTCGGTGTGCAATTCAGAAAGTTCTGACAAATGTATAATCATGTAACCACCACCACAATCGTGTACATCATCTACATTCTCTCTCTCATCCTTTGGCAGTCAACCCCAGGCCCCCTGACTCTTGGCATCCTGTGATCTGTTTTCTATCACAATTGTTTTGGTCTTTTCTAGAATTTCCCCTACATGGAATCATTCAGCCTGGACTCTTGTGTCTGGCTTCTTTTGCTCAGCATAGTACCTTTGAGATTCACCCATATTGTCACAGGCACTGGTACTTCCATATTTTTATTACGAAGTAGAATTCCACTGCATGGCTAGACACAATGTGTTTGCCCATTCATTGGTTGAAGGTTTCCAGTTCTTCACCACTACAAATAATTCTGCCATGAACATTTACGTACAACTTTGCATCATACTCATATTTTCTCATTTCTCTCATCAGCAGAGAAATTGCTGGGTCACATGGTCAGTGTGTCTTTACCTGTAAAGGAAAGTTGCCCAGCTGTTCTACGGAGTGAGTGCACTATCTTGCATTCCCACAAAAGAGAGTTCCAGTTGCTCCACCACTGGTTGTTAATTTTAATTTTTGTCTTTTTAATTTTAACCATTTCATATATATAATGGTGTCTCCTATGGTTCTAATATCTCTAATGACTATTGAAGTTAAGTATATTTCTGGGTGTTTATTTGCCATTATGTTTATATCCTTTGGTGAAATGTCTGTTGTACAGATCTTTTGCCCATTTTTTATGGGGTTGTTGGTTTCCTTCATTATTAAGTTGTAAGAGTTCTTTAAGATACAAGTTCTTAATCAGATATATTTTTTACAAATATTTTCTCTCAGTTTTATCTTGTCTTTTTGTCAAGTGTCTTTTGAAGAGCAATTTTCAATTTTGATAATGCTCAATTTATCAATATTATAGTTTGGTTGTGTGTGTTTACGTACTGTTTAAAAAAGTTTTTGTCTAACCCAAGATCATATAAATTCTTTCCCTCTGTTTTAGAGTTTTAGCTCCTACATTTAGATCAATTCAAGTTATTTTTGTGTATGGTGTGAAGTGAAAATTGAATTTTTTTTTATATATATGGTTTCTAATTACTCCAATTCATTTGATGAAAAAGTTATCTTTTCCTCATTGAACTGCCTTTGCATCTTTGTAAAAAATCACCTAATCATATGTGGTGTGGGCATCTAGTCCTGGACTCTATTCTGTTCTATTGATCCGCATGTCTATCTATACACGAACACCATCATGTCCTGATTATTCTAACTCTACACTAAGTCTTGAAATCAGGTAGTATAAGTCTGCCAACTTTGATTTTCTCCTTCAAAACTGTTTTGACTATTCTAGGTAATTGCATTTCTATATAGATTTTAGAGTCAGTTTGTCAATTTCAACAAAAAATCCTGCTGAGATTTTGATTGAAAATGCTTTAAATCTATTGATCAATTTCTCTCCCAATTATGTTTTAAGCTCCTGGAGGACAAGGAACCTATCTTACATTTCCCCATGGTTCCTGAGTGATGGTCAAATACCCACCTTCAGTGGAAATATGGCTATGCCTGGGTCAGGGAAGGCTGAGAGCAAAATGGGAGAAGGCACTGCTGAAGGAACACGGGTTAGGAATGGTGAGGAATCAAATGCAGACATGAAGACAACGAATGGGAACTCTTGGGTGGTGTCATATATCCTGGGACTGGGAGGAAAGTGGTTACTGGGAAGAAGCCAGTTTCTCTCATAGCCTATGTTTCACAATCAGGGCAAGTTCTAAGATGTCCAGAACTTGGAAATTCTAGAGGGAGAGGCTGGGGTTCTTAGAGGCTGGGATCAGGTAATCACTGAGAAATGGAATGGAACTTTACATTTCTGACTCCAGCTTCCACCTAGCAAGAGTTGGAAAGGGCTTAGAGATCATCTAGTCCATGTTTTACAAGTGAACAAAACAAGAACTAGAGAGATTAAGGTCACACAGTTAAATTATGAATTAGTAGCACAATTAGGACTAAAAAACAATACAGGTCTTTGCCTCTAAGGTCAGAGACCTTTTCCATCATATCCGAGCCTCTTTTTTTTTTTTTGGCAATGCATATCCTCTCCTACCTGTCAACTAACACAGCCATTTGCTTCCAAAGCTGGAACTCTAAGAAGTTAATCGGATGGTTGTTCCAAAAAGTCAGAGGGTGGTCTATGGTCTCCCTACGTGCTAATCTCCCTTTTTATCCACCCACCAGGAGAAGTCATTCTTGAGAAACCTTAGTGGCTTCTCTTCAAAGTGCCCACTACAATCAAACTCCCATTCTCTGCTCTTTGCTTCAAGCCAGGTTAGGCTTTTCCAGGTACTTTGGTGAAATGGGAAGGGCTCTTAGCCAGAAGTTAGGAGACCTGGTCTCTGAACCACCTGCCCCCAGCTCACTGGACAAATCAGTCAACTTCTCCAAACCATAGTTTTTTCTCCTCTGACAAATAAGAATAACACTTACACTATTGGCTTAAAACATTGTGAAGATACAGTGAATATAGAGTGGAAGTGCCCTCCAATATCTATCTATAAGCTGGAATATAGTAGAAGGTATGAGGATGAAGAAAACACACACCAAAAGCATGATGCCTCACTGCCAGAAGCAGAAATTACAAAGGAGGTTTAGGAACATGTCCTGTATGCATACTCTTTTTTTCCCTAGAATGGAACTCCTCTCTGCTTGTAGGAAAACTTGATTTGGTCCTTTTATTCCTGGTGTCTGTAGATCTGTATGTATGGGTGAGTAGACATCCCAACTCTCTGCCAATTTCCCCATCTCCCTCTCTCCATCTGGAAATAAAACCTGCACAGAATTATTTAAGTCATCTTTCCTCTGGCCTTGGAAGCCCCTCCCACTCCCAGGTAATTGTGCTGCTCAAGCCCTCAACTTGCAGCACCCCTACTCCAAAGTTAGGCCAGTGTCCTAGCCCATCTCTTGAGAGGCTTCCAGTCATGCCCCTCCTTTGCCTCAACAGCTATCTCCAACAATGCAGGGCTAAATTCCCCTGTAAATTGGCTATGGCTATAGAGTTCTGAGTCCACCCAAGTACAACTAAGAGGGAAAGAACCATAAAAGTCATCAGTGATCACCTCCTGGATATCAAACACTGCCCAGAGTAAAAACTCCCAGATAAAATTCAATCTCATTTCCAGAGACATGCTCCTTTTGCTTGCATTTCTCTTCCCTAGAAAGGAGATCCCCCTATTTCTGCTAAGACTAAACACTGCTCATGTGGAATAGCCTTCTTCCTGGTAATGCAAGACTCAACTCCCATTCCTAGAAGGCCCCAAATTCACTGCAACTGCAATTGACTCTAGGCTTTGCTTATCTATCCTGCTTGGAGCAATTTAATTACTAAATTAAGGTAATATCATTGTTTTTCTAACCACAAATGGTGTTAAAATGATCAATGTCACTAATGGGTAGCTTGATCTCTCTCCAGCCACCTCCCCCACCTGCCTTCTAACCCCTCCCCCCTCCCCCCAAGGAGAACCAAACTATCTCCTCTCCTAGTGAGAGTGCCACATTTCCATGCAAATTGAGTGTCCAGAGTGAATGAGGTGGGGGCGGTTCCCAGACTTTCTCCATGGCTGAGCTGCTGGAGTATTTGCATAATAAAATGCGTTAACAGCTTGGAATTAATCATAGCTGCTACCCTGGATGGCCTAAAGAACTATTTTCCAGGCCCTTATCTGTGAAAACTCTGGATGGCATTTGTAGGTAATGGAGCCTCTGTATATTTTTCTAATTATCATTACATTTTTCTATTTGTCTCCAAAATGTGCCCCCATCACAGAATATCATAAAATGCTGTAGTTTCCTAGGATGTTTTTATTACATAAAAATCCTTAAGCACTCAGTAAATTACACCATACATGCCTTTATGCACAAGATTACACTGGAAGAGAATGAGTAGATATTTATATGATAAAGTGGACAGAGTATAGACTTTGGAACCTAAACAACCCTGGTTTGAGTCTTCCTTCATAGATAATTGAGGGAAAGTCATACATCCTTGCTGAGACTTGGTTTCCTCTGCTGTAAAAAGGGGATGTGGTAGGCTGCCTTCTGGTATCCACACCCTTGTGTAATCTCCTCCCCTTGACGTTGGCTAGATCTAGTGGCTTGCTTCTAACAAAAAGAATATGGCAAAAGTGATGGGTTGTCAATTTCAAGACTGGGTTACAAAAGATTGTGACTCTTCTCTCTCAACTTGCTCACTGTGATGAAGCTGGCGACCGTGAGCTGCCCTATAGAGGCCCACAAAGCAAGGAACCTAAGATGGCCTCCAGGCAACAGCCGGTGAGGAACTGAGGTCCTCAGTCCAACAACCCAGAAGGAACTGAATCCTGCCAACAACCACTGAGAGAGCTTGCTCAGTTGAACCTCAAGAAGATTGCAGGTCTAGCCTGCACCTTGAAAAAGACTGCAGCCTCATGACAGACCCTTAACCCAACTAAGCTGCAGCTAGATTCCTGACCCATAGAAACTGGGAGACAATAAATTGTGTGTTGATGTCAATGTTAAGTTTTGGGGTAATCTGTTATATAGCAATAGATAACTCAAATAGGATGTCAAAGCATGTAAGCTACTTCACTGAAACCGTGACCTCCTATGAGATAGATAATAGGGCTTAAAATAGCACAGCACCATACAGATGTATATTATCACTTGTTTTTGACCCAATAAATCATTCACTTTCCTAAATGCTTAACTTGCTTTTTTGTCTGAACAGCCAAAGGAAGTTCTGCTTCCTCCAAATGTCCCAATCCATATATTTTCCAGGAATTCTCATCGCTGTTGCAATTTTCACTTTGGAGCTTAGGGTTTGTTTTGTCTGGATTGTGGGCAGGACCACCTCACAGAAGATAGTGGGTGACAACGATGGGAAGTTAATTGTCAGTTACAGGAAGACTGTCCCCACAAAACTATTCTTTGATGAACTTTGTCACAGACCAATTCCTACTGCTAATAAATAATAGTGGTTAAGAGTCAGAATGATAATATGATAACCATTTATTGAGCAACCATTATGTACAGGGAACTTTCCAAACATTCTTTCAGATCCTCACAACAATCCTGAAAAAAAATTCAGAGGGTATGGAATGCCTGGGTGGCTCTGTTGGTTAAGCATCTGCTTTCAGCTCAAGTCATGGTCTCCAAGTCCTGGGATGGAGCCCTGCTTCAGGATCCCCACTCAGCAGGAAGCCTGCTTCTCCCACCCTCTCCCTGCTCCTGCTCCTGCTCTCTCTTGCTATCTCTCTCTCAAATAAAAAAAATCTTAAAAAAAAAAATCAAAGGGTTTAAGTCACTTGTTCAATACTTATTAGTTAGGATGCTTCAGAGATGACATTAGGACAGAACTCTTCTTGTTTGTATTTGATCCCTGTCTTTTATATATGTGTGCCTAAAAATTTTTTAAATAAAGTGAGAATTTTTTTTGTATCCTTTTTGTCCCACAAAACATTAACACTTTATCATGAGCATTTCCCATGTTATCCATCTTTTAAGATTATTTTTAAAGGCAGCATAATATTCCATTATGGAGCAGATTTCCCCTACCCTTATTTTTCAGTATTTAGGCTATTACCAGATGTTCTGCTTTCATAAATTATTCTGTGATAAGCATCCAAGATCATATCTCTGATGATTTTTGTAGAATAAAACCCGAGGAGTGGGACTGCCAGGTCAAGTTTATAAGTGTTTTTAAGGCTCCTGATGCATGTTGCCAAATTGCTTTCCTGAAAGGTTGTACCAATCCGTATTCCCAGGGAGATAAACACTTAACTTTGAAAGCAAAGGGAATTTTAACATGTGAGATAAGCTGGCACCTTGTTTAAAGAAACAAGTCCGTAAGTTCTCTGCAAAGGCCCTCTGAGAACCCTTAGGAACCAGTGGCTGAGGAAACACTGTTCCGCCTTCCTGACTGGCTGGTTAAATTCCCAACATCCCAGATGTCATTTTATTCACGGTTATAGGAGGGGATTGGGTGGAGTAAGAGGGGAAATAGAAGCATTTGCATGATAATAAACCTGAAACTTAATAATCATGCTTTTACAAAACATGTATATGGTCTTTTCTTGAGGCTGCTTTTCCAGAATAGGATGACCTTCTCCAAGGGGATAAGAATATTTTTCTCTGCCAGATCTTAAGCTAGGGCATTGAAATTATTTCTATACACATACACAAAGAGAAGGAAAGAGCTGAGGTACAAATATTTAGTCACCCAAAAGAGAAGAAAAGATACCACAGTGGCATTAATTACCTAGATAGTATTTAAGGCCAAAGGAAAATTCAAAAAGAATTTTTTTTGAATGTTAAAATTCTCCACCCCAATTTGTTATGAGTTGACATAGTCAAAAAACCATTGGCCTATTTTAACCTTTGAACATTTCCACTTTAGTTCTACATATTGGGAGAAAGGAAAGAATATTCACAAAGATGGGGGGAAAGGATGGTCACTGTAGGGAGACAGAAACAGGTGAAAACAGGTTATTTCAATTCTCTGTAGTTACTTGGGTTTTCAAACCATAGGCTGGGTCTTAAGAAATGGAACTTAACTTCATATATACACCAAGTAGGGCAAGGCCTAGATGGCACGATTTTAAAAGAGTGTAAAGATTTTGGTATTTTGCCATTATTTGCAGGGCCCTGCATTGATCAGGGTTAGCCAACTACTATAGCAAACAACCCCAATTTCAGTACCCTAACACCATAAAGAGCTACTTCTTGCTTCTGTCACAGTCTGGTATAGGTTATCCAGAGGAAAAAAGAAGAAAAGAAGAAAAGAAAAGAAAAGAAAAGAAAAGAAAAGAAAAGAACAGACAAGAAAAGAAAAAGAAAAGAAAAAAGAAAGGAAAAGAAAAAAACAGAAAATCAAGAACGCAAAAAAAGAAAAGAAAAGGACCCTTCAGGAGGAAGGAAGGTTTCCTTCCTTCCGGTTCCGTGCCTTCCTTTCCTTTCCGTCCTTTCTTTCCTTTCTCCTCCTCCTCCTCCCCTCCCTCCTCCCTCCCTCCCCCTCCCTCCCTCCCTCCCCCCTCCCTCCCTCCCTCCCTCCTCCCGCCCTCCCTCCTCCCTCCCCCCCTCCCTCCCCTCCCTCCCTCCCGCAAGCCCTGAACCCGATGCCGGAGCCTAGCTCCCTCCCAGTCCCCTCCCTCCCCTCCCCTCCTGGCCCTCCAATCCCTCACTCCCTCCCTCACTCCCTCCACATACCCCCAAAGGTTTCTCCAGAGGATGAGGGGCAGTGAAGGAGGACCTATTCCACAAAGTCATTCAGAGATCCAGGGAAATGTGAATTAAACCAAGAACATACCATTCTCATCCATTGGATTGACAAAATTTCAATTTTTACAATAAAATATATCTGTAAATAAATTGTGTGATTTGAATAGATTTTAGAAATTATAAAATGGCTGCTTGGGGTTCTTTGCCCCCAGAGCAAATAGAAAAGGTCAACAAAGCTAAGAGTAAAAGTAGTGTTAGATGACAGGAGAAGGACTTGGGGGAACCACGTGCATTGCTCCCCAACTCAAAAAAAGTTTAGAAGGGGAAAAGGAATCCAAGTCCTAGAAAGAAGTCATCATATCTTAAAAAGAGTAGCTATTGACAACAGGGAACAGGCTGTGCCCAAATAGACTCTCTTAGACTCTTATGGACATTCTCATGACCCTCACTTCCAGAATAAATCACCAGAATCAGGACATCTTGGATCTTGAACATGAAACACCCAATCTCTCATGGCTCCTGCTCTCTTGTGGACACACATTTCTAGGTTAGCAGCCTCATCAGAGCATCAGTTTTGGAAGAGACATTCTTGTTCCCAGGTCCACAGTGAAAAGTGGGAGGGAACGTGGGAAAATCAGGGCAAGGCTTGGTCATGGTGCCATGAGATGTTGCCAGGTCATTCCTCCTGTCCTGAACAGGTGGGTGCTGGATAAGGAGACTGTCTGTGATGAATGAAAGAGACATTTGGTATAAGACCCCAGGATAGGCCTCTGGGATAGGAAGTATCTTGGTTACATAGCCCTGGGACAAGAAGAAAGCATTTCATCATTTAGATTTCAATATTTGGGACACCGGGGTGGCTCAGCAGTTGGGCAGCTGCCTTTGGCTTAGGTCGTGATCTCAGGATCCGGGACCTAGTCCCACATCAGGCTCCTGCAGGGAGCCTGCTTCTCCCTCTGCCTGTGTCTCTGCCTCTCTCTCTCTCCTCTCTGTGTTTCTCATGAATAAATAAATAAAATATTTTTAAATAAATAAATCTTTAAAAAAAAAGATTTCAATATTTGTTTAATAGAGACCTGGAAAAACTTCCAGGGAAAACAGTAATTGCCAAGAGAAATTAGTTTTTTTAGAATATTTTTTACATTTCTTAGTGATACCTTCACTGGCCCTGGTTGAACAGCAGCTTAATGGTAAATTGGTGGGTACTGGAGCACCTGCATGGCTCAGTCCATTGCTACCTTTGGCTTGGGTCATGATACTGGGGTCCTGGGATCGAGCCCTGCATTGGGCTCTCTGCTCAGTGGTTCCCTCTCCCTCTACTCCCCCTGCTCCCCCTGCTTTAATAAAATCTTAAAAAAAAATTGGTGGGTACTGTGCCTTTTAAGGTGACCAGTTTGCCCAAGATTTAACTGTTTTAAAAATGAGGGAAACTCCTCCATCTCAAACAAATTAGGGTTGGTCACCCTA
Source organism: Canis lupus familiaris (assembly GCF_011100685.1). Classification (NCBI taxonomy): domain Eukaryota; kingdom Metazoa; phylum Chordata; class Mammalia; order Carnivora; family Canidae; genus Canis; species Canis lupus. Next base: position 61,854,936 of record NC_049231.1, read on the forward strand.
ACTCTTCTACACAGTTTTGCTAACAGCATCAGCTGGGAGTTGTTTTGCCCAAAATGACAAGGCATTTGGGCAAACTGACTGACTTTCACCTCTGTAAAGCAGTCAAGATGAGGGCAGGTCAGGGTGCTGCCTGTGACCCCGGCACAACGCAGCATTATCTATCCCATGAGGAGACTAAATTTACAACTTGACCTCGAGTCACAAGCTTAGGAAGGAGCTTGGAGATTATCTAGTGCGACCATCTATTTGGCAAATAAAGAAATCAAGATGGAGAAATCTTAAGAAATGTTTAAGGCCATGCAGCACAACTGTCCAGGGCAAGACTTCTGTAGTCTGGTGCTCTTTCCACTGTAACACACAACTCTGTCACCAGAATGCCCAAGCAACTGAGTTAATGGGCCCCAAGAGATTATCCTGGACATCCCTCCCAAATCCTAGGAGAAATGATCCCAATAGTCACCACCAGTGGCAAAGTAAAGGATGGCAGTGGCAGCCTCCCCTTGGGGAGACTCAGGTGGTGCCTAAGAGGCCAAACCGCACCACCATGAGTTGCCATGTTTTTCTGGAGCTCCACTCCCAGACTCCAAACTCTCCTGACCAACATCAAGGCCCCAAACTTTCCTGTACTTCCTTCCTATCCCACCTTCTCAGCTTAAACGAGGCTAGGAAAAAAGACAAAAAGAGGGATAAGGAGGTGCATAGGATGCAATAAATAAGTAAATAAAGTATTTTTAAAAAGGTCTTTTTATTTGAAAGAGAGAGAGCACGCATGTACACACACATGAGAACCAGTGGGGGAGGAGCAAAGAGAGAGGGAAAGCAGACTCCCCACTGAGCAGGGAGCCCAATGTGAGGCTTGATCCCAGGACCCCAGGATCATTGACATGAGCTGAAGGCAGAAGCTTAACCAACTGAGTCACCCAGGTGCCCCAGTTGGAACTTCTGAGAAGCTAAATGAAATACACTACTCAAGCTGATTCTACACACATGGCATTGCTGTTCTCAAAAACCAAACCAGCAACCAAGCAACTACTTCTACAACCAATGAAGTACCTACTTACAAATGTCTTATTTTTAAAGGGAACAAAAAAGGTTTTGATCACAGAGTCTGTGCAGCTGGTAACATGTCCCTTGGGAACACGGGGCTTTTAAAATCATTACTCTTATGGCTTCTCCCATTATTATTTCAGAGTTATTAAGGCTCATCTGTGTAGACGTACCCATAGAAAAGGTAATTCGGGTTGGATATAGGCTTAGGAAGCATGTGGAAATTGCCATCAAAGAATAATTATTTTATATTCCCACCCCTCCTAGGTCTCTTTTCTGGACTTATAGACAGTTGCAGATGAGAGTAACACACTGTAGGTTACTTCTAACCTGTCCAGTACCTGAGGGACTGTAAGTCCACTTCAGGTACATATATTTGAACCCAAAAGGCTGTGACATTGCAAAGTTAAACCACCTATTCTGGTTGACCTCTGCACCTCAATGTCCCCCATGACATATCTCTTTCTGCCACTCTGTTCTCTGTCCCTGCAAATCTTTCCCATGCTCTGAGACCCAGCTTAAGGTCCTCCTAAGACATCTTGCCAAACTTCTACAACCCATATCATTCTCCCTTCTCTGAGTTGATGTAGCTCTTAAAGTAGCATTTAATTGCAAACTATGGGGACGCCTGGGTGGCTCAACAGTTGAGTGTCTGCCTTTGCCACCAGAATTTCAGGATCGAGTCCCACATTGGGCTCCTGCACAGAAGCCTGCTTCTCGTCCCTCTGCCTGTGTCTCTCCCTCTCTGTGTGTCTCTCATGAATAAACAGAATCTTTAAAAGAAAAAATTGCAAACTATGTTCTATCTTGCTTTTGTTTCACAGGTATACAGAATGGCCGTGTGAAAGCAGTATGTTAACGAGAAATGCTCAATTAATATTCGTTGAATGAATTAGTAAGTAAGAGCACGGATTTTGGAGTCAGAAAGACCTGACATTACTTCTTACTAGCTAGATGACCTTTAGCAGTAAGTCGCTTAACCAGTTTGAGCCTCAGTTCCTTTTTTTTTTAAGATTTTTTTTTTATTTTATTTTATTTATTCATGAGAGACACAGAGAGAAAGAGAGGCAGAGACACAGGCAGAGGGAGAAGCAGGCTTCATGCAGGGAGCCCGATGTGGGACTCGATCCCAGGACTCCAGGATCACGTCCTGAGCTGAAGGCAGACACTTAACTGCTGAGCCACCGAGGTGTCCCTAGCCTCAGTTTCTTTATCTGGAAAATGGCAATAATACAACACAGCTCAGAGGAATAAATAAAATACACATAACAGGTGGTCAAGGACAGAATGTGTCCTTTACCTTCACCAAGTGCCCAGTGAGTCAGCATTCATTTATTGATTATCTAAACCCAATTTATAGTCCAGGGTCTTTTTTTTTCCCCCCCAACAGTGTTCATGCTAAGACATGTCTACCATACTTTAATTGGGACAAGGTTTGGCCTATCGATTGTTAAAAGGTTTCTAGAAACGAAGACCAAGTTCCTGTAGCAAAAGGACACACAGAGGTTATGGTGTTCTTGCGTGTTGATATGCCTTCTTATAGGAGAAGAAAAAGACCCCAAACTTATTATAACGAAAAGTATTGTTTGAATCACCTGCCGTGGCCCTAGTATCATTCACCGTTGTTTCCTTCAAAGTATGTAGCAAGACATAGCAGGCACTCTATTTGCATTTGTAAAATGAATTACAGCCATGATTCCAAAGTGTTGGGAATTTAACTAGCTGGAGTAGTAGGGAAATGTTTTCAAAAGCCATTTAATTCTTTGTGTCCTAAAGTATATTTCAACAAAACAGAACTCCAAAAGACTGCCCAAAGCTGCAGCCAAAACAGCCCTGGGCCAAGGATTGTTGAATAGTGTCCTTTAAACCCTGCTCCATAAATATTCTCAGCCTAATGAACCCATGCCCCCAAAGAGCCCCTGAACTGGTCTACTAACCGCAATACATGTTAAATTTATGATTTCTAAACAAGATAAAAGACCTGATTGGATTTATTTCCTTACCAAAAAAAAAAGCATTCCTTTCCTGACCAAGTTGAGACCCTGTGCTGGTTTATTTGCTACCAGTACCTACTTGCAAGTTACTTAGGCCAAACCTCCTCATACAACTTCCCTGGTGTTTTTTTAGAGTTGCCTTCCTTCCCTGACTGGTCTGAGCCTCCTCCTCTCACCACAGTGACTCTGCAGCCTTTCACTGACTGATTCCTCCCATGGCTGTTCCAGGTGTCTTCCTACCCGGCCACCACTGAGCAGCATTTTCCCAGGTTATCCCCCCAGGTTCTCCCTTTCAGGAGAGTCACACAGAATCATAGAGTCAGAAGTGACCTTGGAATTCATCTACTCATTCTACAGTTGAGAAATACAAGACCCGGAGAAGAAAATGAATGGCACGGTCTTGGTTCTGAATCTAGGGCTGTGCCACTAGGCAAGACCTGAAGATATCCTCAGCAGCCCCTCCCCCAGCCCATACTCTGGGAAAGTCACATGTAAAGTCCAAAGAGTTTGCCTTCAATGCCTCAATTTGGCTTCCAAAATGTCTGTGTGGATGGACTCCCTGGGGCTGCTATCCTCCCACCCATCACCCTGCAGACTCCAGTCTTATCTTAGCTGACTTCCCTATATTTTGTTTTCTCAAGGTCAGACTCTGTTTTTGTAATAAAGTGAGATGAGCAATATCTGACAAACTCAATTCTCATCACCTCACCATGGCAGGGTTAGGACCAGCTCTGGCCTGAGCATTTTAGCATGTTCAAGAGCCTACACCCACACTTAGTCCACTATTTCCAATATCTTCCTACCTAGCACCTAGCATGAGTCTAAACCCAGGACAGAGCATGTCCAGAAAGGACAAGATTAAAAACCTCATGTAAAGTCTGCAGAATGGGTCATAGTGCCTGGATCCTAAGTCCTGCTTACTCTCCGAACCAGTTCTGTGGCCCCCAACAAATCACTGGACTGCCCTCAGTTTGTTCACTGGAGAAATGAGGTTAATGGCAATACCTTGATAGAACAGGGAAAATGAGAAAATAAGAACTCTTCAACAAAGGTAAAAATATTTTTCAAAGGTATGACTATCTATTATGTTATTAGTAATAATACAGTCACTTCCTTGTCCTCCTCCAAGACATTTACTCACATTTCTTTGGAACTCTTTCAGAGAACTCTCAGATTTACCAGATAGCTTGAAAGATTTAGCCTCTCCTGTTTAAATTCCCTTGCAGTGAAGCCCAGTCTGTACCAATGGACTTTTTAAAAAGCAAGATAAAAAGGGAAGGTTTAACCAGGACTCAGGGCTCAGAAAATGAAATCATTTGGCAAAGATGAATTCCAACCATCTGCCCCCACCACCAGCAACTATATGCTGCATGCTTCCTGAGAGCAAGTCACGGAGTTGAAAGCTTGGAGTCCTTGCCCTGGTCTCAGAATATAACTTCAAGTCTCTCAAGTTTTGCTTTTGAGGCCACTTCTTGACCTTCAAGTTCTTAAAGCCCAATAGCAACCAGACAAAACTCTTGCCCACAATGTTTTATCACAGTATTCACACCTTGCATTACAGCCTCTTTCTGCCTACAGACTTGAACACTCAGTTTGACAAGCAGGGAGTTCCACAGGCCAGGGCTATGATTATACTATGTTGTTGCTTGAGGGAGAAAAGGAGAGAATCCTAAACAAACAAGAACTGACCAAACAAATTAACAGGCCAGACAAGATTAGAATTTGTCTTCCCTGATCCAGCTCAAACATTTGTTTGAAAGCCAAATCCTTTACTTTTTCTAATGGGCAGAATGGACAACAGGAAACATTTAGAATAATAATAGCAGATTCAACAGATGAATAGTAAAGAGCCCATCTTGGTAGGAAACATTTACCTGTCTTTGGAATGCTCCCACAACTTAAAGGGGTCCCCCTTCTTATACTTCCAGGGTACTCAGAAATTATTCAAAAGTGAGAATATAATGAGGGGAAGCAACAAACATGCAACCTGATGACTTTTCCCAGTCCCTCCCCAACAGAAATCATCCATAAAGTAAATGGCTCTGCAAGTGGAGTTCACCTGGAAAGCACTCATATCAACCACCAGCCTTAATGTGGACATAAATATCTGGTCAACTTCACAGCCATTTATCCTACTCTTGGGATAATATACATAAATAAACTGGAAGTGGACACTTCTCCCATCCCAGGGAGGTGATCCTGCCCCTAAACTCCAGGCACATTTTCAGGCAATAAAAGAAAATCAGCCCATCTCTGGCTACAACTGACTGGGCAGCTTGCAGGAGGCCCAGACTCTGGAGAGCGTCTCTGTCCCCCCATAAGCTTCCTTTCCCTCTCTGCTCTGCTCTCTCTTACCAGCCCCCTGTCCTTTCTCCTTTTCTTTCACTTACTAGCCTGGCTCCTCTTTTGTGTTTGCTTATTTTGTTGCTGTTTGTTCTTGTTATTTTCTATCTGGGTTTTGTTTGCTTTTTTAAACAGTATTTTTTTTAAGTTAGAGTGAAATATAAATAACAAAATATTTATATATTTTAACCATTCGTAATCATACAATTCAGTGGCATCGAGTACACTCACAATGCTGTCTGCTCATCACTACCATGCATCTCCTGAACAATGTACCACCTTAACAGACCCTCTGTGCCTCCATAGGTGGACGCCTCTTACCCCCCTCTCCCCAGCAACATCAAAGTGATCTTGATGTTATATAAGGTAGCATCTCACGGTGCACCATGCTTGTGCCCCAACAACTCCCATTGCATCCCTATGCTCCCTATGATATTTTTTCCCCTCTAATCACAAAGATTTGACTCTGTCCCTCAAAAAATAGATGTTTGGGAACCCGCTCTTCATTATACAAACCCCGCAAGCCCTAAACGATAAATGCCAACTGAGGCGCCCATGCAGTAGGTCAGAGGTTGGCCACACTTCTCAAAGTTAATTCACGTTGTTAAAATGTAGACCATGACTCAGTAGCTCTGCAGAGGGGCTATGGGTTGTGCATTTTTCATGGGCTCCCAGATGATGGTTCCCACACTCTGGGATCCGCTGATGGCACTCTGAGTCTTGAGGGGAGATATTCTTTCCCTAGAGCCCCCAGATGAGGAAGGCTTCTGAAAGGAGATGACAGCTGAGGAGCAGTTCTCTTATCTGTGAAGCCCCCACAGGAATGGCCACCTGGGGAGATACACGGTACAATCTCACCCTGTCACCCTGAGAGGGAAACATAATTCACCTACTCAGGGGTGGAAGTGGTGGCAGGAAGTCCAAGTATACCCAGCAGGCTGTTCGTGCTACCCGAGGAAAGAGGAACTGACCTTTTTCTCATGGGGAAGTGTATCTTTTCTTCTCCAAACCACAGGCTCCCAAACATACTAGCTCGAGTGAAGTTCCTGCGATGACCACTGGGCGTGGGCCAGCCTCATCTGGCCCCCACCCCACAGGCTATGCCCCCCCACCCCGCCCCACCGGCCTGGGTCAGCCAAGCAGGGCTGCCATTCCACTTGCCTGCTGCAGGACCCCAGCCTCCCCTTCCAGAAGCGCAGCCACACTTGCCTTCCCACTCCAATGCTGTGCCTCTAAGCCCAAGCCAGGGAAGAAAGCTGTGTACACTGACACTTAAATTAGATCCTTGCAATTATCTCTCAATCCTAGTTTGCCCTGTGCTTCTTTATCACTTTTTTTAATAGCTAAAGTTACTCGCCCTCGTTTTAAGTACATTGTGCAAAAGGCATAGGCCAACTTCTGATATATTCCCACAAGCAAAATTAAATACCAGTAACATGTGTTTTAGTGAATTGGGTCCCTCAATTTGCATCTTATAATAAGGATGTTATCATACTGGTTTATGGCTCAGCTCTTTAGTTTTTATCTCTCTGGGGCTAGATTCCCCCTCATGAGTTCAATGCAAGTCTATGAACTAATGCAATTTTTAAAACGCTTTTCTTCTGTGTTAACATTAACACCCTTATGAGTGAAAAGATTTTACTCCCCAAAGTGTACAGAATGTTTGCATTCACTGGAGGATGGGGTGGGGATATTAGCCCTTAGTGATATCCGTGGCTGCTCTTAACTGAAAGGAGTTGAGTCAGTAATCCGGTCTGCCACTGCAAAAAAGCCTTTTTCACCTCTTTGCACTGAGACATAATCTCTGGTGTGTTCATTCCCTTACATTTAGATTAATTATAAAACATTGTCACCAGAATATTAAAGTAATGTTTAATACACAGAAGGGAATAAGGTATTCTGGAAAATGCATAATTTCCCTATGATGATTTTGCCAGTTGCATGCAATATGATCTTTTGATTGCCAGCTATAGAAATATTGTGACTAAGCTTTCACTAGCTTTTTATTTTTGCAACCATCCTGTCATAGCACTTTGAAAACTGTAAGCTTGGCCCATCAAAAAAAAAAAAAAAAAACACACATACCAAAAAAAAAAAAAAAAAAACAAGGGTGCCCATGCTAAAGAGTTCTCTCAGCTTGGTTCCAAAAGAGGGTGGTAGAAGGAGAGGGTGTGCAGTGTACAACAGCACCTTCCACTTCAGCAGTCCTAACACAGTGGGATGGTGGAGAAAGGACTGACCCTACCCTTTCTACAAGCCCAACACATGCGCACACGATGCGTGTGCTTGTACACACATACACACAACACTCCACGTCCCTTGACTGGGGGAAGGTATCAACATTCCTAAATGGTATTCCCAAGTCCTCCTGCTTGCTTCAGATTTTCCAAGCTCTACTGCAGCCACACACCCAAGAGGAATGGTCTAAATCAACACAAAACAGCAGCAAGTGGAATGTTCCTTGTTGGCAGTGGCTGAAATGGGACCAACACTCCTCGGAGGACCACTCTTGGGGATTGGTTACCTCAGCCATCTCCCTCTAGGTCACTGGGCTCAGTCCTTGGCTGTGTTGGTTAACAACCAAGTGTTGTTACTAGCAGAGTACTCCTGTCCTTCGAGGTCTCACTTCAGGTCTCTGCAGGTGGGACTTTTTCACTTCAATAATAACTTTTAAATAATAATAATAATAATAATAATAATAATGGCAGCAGAAGGGACACTCCAGCCCCCTCTCCTTGCCATGAGCACTCACAAGAAAGTAGTAGTAGCCCCGTTCCTCCATCACATTACCAAGAATCCTGGTACAATTCTTTGAGCTTTTTAAAAATGGAATTAATTTTTAAATATGTGTTCTCTTTACCTATGCCACCTAACAGCAATACGCCCAACACCTGTCATCTTGTTTCCATTCTCTTCAAGGCTTCCTATGCCTCTCTGGCTCCCACCCTCTGCTTTTCAAAAATATACTGGATGTACGTATGAAAAACTAAGCCCTCTCACCCCAAAAGGCTCAGAGTCTGGAGGCTTAATTACCTCTCCATTTGCAACACAGAGGCCCCTTGGGTCAGAATTAAATGTGATTTCCAGTAGGAGAGGGGATAGGTTTACTCCACTCCTGCCCATCCCACATCTGTTCTGTAGACACAATGACTCCTCAGGCCAGGAGAGGATAAACGAACCTTCTCTAGTCCAGTTTTGCAACCTTTACCTTTAATGCAGAGAAGAGCAGGGGGTCAGACTGAATACAGTTTCTGAAGATAAGATTCTAGAAACTAGGGGGGTGATGAATATCAAAGATCAAAGCCCACCCAGTGAGGTCCTTGAGAGCATCACAGTCTTTACAGATGAGGCATGTTTCCCTGTCTGGTTGTGAGCATACTGACAGCATACACAAGACATGAATATGCATAGGTTATAAATAGGTGCATACATAAGAAATTAGAAGGTAACTGTGCATATATATATACAGCCTTCCTGTACATACACCATACTTCTGACTCATGGGAAAAAATGTAAAGAATGATGACGTGAAAGGATTAAACACTTGCATTACAACAACTACATTAAACACTTAGATATATGGACACTTGTATTTCCTAACCAAGTATACAGCAGACCCCCTTATCCATGGAGGATGCATTCCAGGACCCCTAGTGGATGGTTGAAACCACGCATAGCACCAAGCCCTACATATGCTCTGCTTGTTTTTCCTATATGTACATACCTATGGTAAAGTCCAATTTATAAACTAGGCCCAGGGCAGCCCGGGTGGCCCAGCAGTTAAGCAGCTGCCTTCAGCCCAGGGCGTGATCCTGGAGACCCAGGCTCGAGGCCCACGTGGGGCTCCCTGCATGGAGCCTGCTTCTCCCTCTGCCTGTGTCTCTGCCTCTCCCCCTCTGTGTCTCTCATGAATAAATAAATAAAATCTTTAAAAATAAATAGATAAACTAGGCCCAGTAAGACAGGAACAACAAAAACAAACCATAAAACAATTGTAGCACTATACAGGCATACCTCGTTTTATTGCGCTTCGCTTTATTGCACTTCGCTGATACGCATTTGGTTGTTTTGTTTTTCGGGTTTTTGTTGTTGTTGTTGTTGTTGTTGTTGTTTTTACAAACGCAAGGTCTGAGCAAGTCCATCGGTGCCATTTTTCCAACAGCATTTGCTCGCTTCGCGTCCGTGTCACGTTTTGGTGATCTCGCCACCTTTCAGGCCTTTTCCTGATTGTTCTATCTGTTACGGTTGATCTACGGACCAGTGGTTACGACCCGCCCAGACCTCTGATGATGATTAGCATTGCTTAGCGGGAAAGCATTGTTCAATGAAGGTGTGGACTTTTTTTTTTTTTTTTTGGATATCACAGTACTGCGCACTCAGCAGACTACAGTAGAGTGTGAACATGCCTCTCACGTGCACCGGGAAATCGAAGAACTCGTCTGACGCGCCGGAAGGCGATGTTCAGCTTTATCGCCGGGCCGGCCCCAAACCACGGGGTCTCCGGGGGGCGCCTGCCTCGATTACAGCCCTGAGAGGGACGCCCGGTGGCTCCGCGGTTGAGCCTCTTTGCCTCCGGCCCAGGGCGTGATCCTGGAGGCCCGGATGGAGGCCCGCGTCGGGCTCCCTGCATGGAGCCTGCTTCTCTCCTCTGTGCCTCTGCCTCTCTCTCTCTCTCTGGGTCTCTCATAAATAAATAAATCTTTTTTTTTTTTTAAATTAAGTTATGAGAATGCAGTCTCTCTCCCTCTCCGAAAACCTCTCACGTGCCGTACTCACCCCTCTTCGCGTGAGGATGAGAGACGGAAAATGGCGGCCGCGTGACATGACGCAGGTGGATGACGCAGGTGGGTGGCGCAGGCGTTGTGACGTAGTGCTGGCTGCGATGGACCTTCTGACCTTGAGTCGGAAGGAGCACCCGCTTTCCCACGGCCGCTGCAGGTGGACGCCTGAAACTATGGGAAGCAAAACTGCGGATGAGGAGGCGCTTTCGTGACTGTTGTGTGCCCCCCCCCCCCCCCCCCGAGTGTGAATCGAGCCCGGTGCTCCCAGGAGAGGGGCAGCTCAGCCCTGCCTTCTGCTCCACAGACTTCATCTCAGAGGCCTTCCCTTCCTCCTGGTCCCACGTCAGGCTCTATGGGGGATGCTTAACTCTTCACTTGGACTTTATTTCACGGGGGCACCCGGGTGGCTCGGCGGTTTAGCAACGCCTGCAGCCCAGGGCGTGACCCAGGGGTCCCCGCATCGAGTCCCACATCGGGCTCCCTGCATGGAGCCTGCTTCTCCCTCTGCCTGGGGCTCTGTCTCTGTCTCTGTGTGTGTCTCTCTCTGTGTCTCTCATGAATAAATAAATGAAATATTTAATAAAAGAAAAAAAAAAGACTTTATTTCTTTATTTCAGCGGGAGGGAAATCGAGCCCTACCTGTAAGGTCAAAGTGTCTCCACGCCTCGGGGGACTGTTTCCACGTGTGTTGAGCCCCTTGGGCGACTCGTAGCCACTCACTCGTGGCTGATCTTTAGCTTGTGTTTACGTCCTCGACAATCCCCCTGAGAGGAGGGGCCGGCCCTGGGGCTCGGGCTGTGGACAGGTCACAGGAGGCTCAAGGAAACTCAAGGGTGAAATGGAGAGTTTGCAACCCAGTGTCAAAAACAAATTCTTTGTATGCCTTAAATGTCCTGATTTAGGACACTGAACAGTCGTAGACCAATCCTGCTCCCAGGAAGAACAGAACAGGAGCCAGGGGGAAGGGAGGTGTGGAAGGCGATCAGATGATATGACTGCCATACAAAAACCCAAAGGTCTCTCTCTCTCTCTCTCTTTTTTTTCTTTTTTTTTTAATTTAATTTTTTTTTTTTTTTAAGTTTAAGCTCCAAGAGAGTGAAGCCCTAGCCTGGTCAGCCTCACTTTGGTGTAGAGAGCATTTCTCTGATTCTGCATAAACATGCTTGCTTACTTTCTCTTCATGCCTTCATTATGAAATTCATCTAGTGCTGTGCCCAGATGACAATAAAATTGCATTATTACAGTATCTGGCATGTATCAACAATCATACTGTAAAGAAAAAAAGCAACGTAATTCCTACTTTTAAACAGTCAAGAGAACTAAAAAAAAAAAAAAAAAACTTAAATCTTTTTCCCCCCTCAAAAAAGGAAATCCTTGGAGCCCACTGAATTACAAAACTCTTCTAGTTTTCTGTTCTTTTTCCAGCTAAGTTTATCATTGTGCTTGAGACTTTCTGCTAAAGTGTTAAATGCCTGATGAGACATGATGTGTTCCCTTTGTACTGTAAAAACAGTCCATCTCTAGGAAATGGGTCTCAAGGTCTTTATCTTTAAGCTCCTCATTGTGTGGGCTTCTAACAACAGTCAACACATAGGAAGATCTTTTGTTGGCTTCCATAGGCATTCTGGGGTGGATCTGGACCAGGGCAAGTGGGGAATTTAGATATACCGTCAAATAATGGCATCACTGTGTGCTTGCATGCCGTGAAGGTGACTACCTAGCTTGACCCAAATACTGTACTTATGGCAGAGTCCTCCCTCCAGGAAATTGTCTACACCTTCAAAGATCAGCCTTCTATTGGTCTCCTGGTCACCTGTGAGTTCCTCTTCAGTCCATTCCGTACTCCGCTACACTCTTCCTAGAACTTTTCTATGGACACGATTTTGAAAAACTATGTATTGACTATGGTACAAGCTCCTTCACCTTATCATTAAAGAGCCTCCATAATTGGCTTCCCATTATGGCTTCCATTATTTTCATAAACCAAGCTTTTCCTGCCACTGTGATCTAGCCACTGCCCTCCACACACCACAGCACTGCCTTGATCTGGTTTGCCCTCATCCTTTCTTTCTCTTTGTGATCTAAATCCTGGCCTGCCTTTGATGACCAACTAAAAGCCCAGCATCTTTGTGGGCCCCAGAGGAATCCTCTTCCTTCATATTCCTATAGTTTGTATCTCTCATTGCTGAATTAATCATATTCCACCCTTTCATTGTTAATTACCTGCTTTTATGCTTCTAATTTTGCCCTCCTAATGGGACTGACTATAATCCCTTTGAGGACAGGGCTTGGGTCTTACAATTATTTATAGTTGCCCACAGTGCCTAGATCACCACCTTGCACACTGTAGGTGGGGAAAACAAATTTGGCCTATGCTGATATTCTGAAAGAGAGCGTAGGACTGCACGTAGGAGAAGTAGAGATTTCTTTGCCATGTTTCACTTAAAATGAATTAGCAGCAGGTAATCTGTCACAGGTCAGCTCAGAGGGTGGAAATACATGGACTTATGCCTTATATAGGATATACACACGAGATATATAGGAGATAGATAACACTTATCTTCGATTCACGGGACAAGAAACTGTGTTTCTATGGCTACTCCCCTTCTGAATTATCTGCTATCGTTATTTACAAGAAGGACTGGACAAACTACATGAGGAAACATCAGTGTACACTCATCTGCACCATTTGAAAAACAAATGCAACTTTTAAGTATGTCCTACTGATAAGGTATAAAGAATAACATCCCCATTCATTGGAGAGTGCTGAAGCCCCTTGCTTGTTGTCTACTTTGGCAAAGTGAATTATGTATTAGCATTTAAAAAGGCCCACTGTTCTCACCACGTCAGCTTAACTAGTTGTTCAGTAGGATTCTAATTAATTTAATTCTCCACTGGTGGCAATTTCTGACGGGCAGTAACTGTGCCCTTTAACTCTGCCTCCTTTCCCCAGCACTTAGCTCAGTAGGTTGCATATAGCAGGGACCTAATAAATATTTGTTGATTGAACAAATGAATGAGCCCTACTGCAGGTGGAGAAGACGCATGAGTGAATTTCTCGGCTAGGCCTCACAAAATCGAACTGGTCCTCCCAGTGCGGAGGACAGACAGAAATGCAAGTGCTAGAAGATATACTGATATCAATCTTGCTCAATAGTTAGCAAGAGCAGAATCCTGAAGGCAACGCCACTTTGAGTATGCTTTGTAATCAGTTTAATTAGCATTATCATCACTGTTTTTCATAGGGAACCCTCCACCGTGTCATCCTATATGATGACAAAATTCTAGAATGAGACAGAACCTGGAAGTCAACACGTAGAGGTGAAGAGTGAGGATTCTGGAGTCATATGTGACCGTGCCAGTAGTTTAGCTGTGGATATGTCGTGTAGTCTCTCTAGGCTTTGCTAAAATGAGAAAAATGATAGCAGCTACCCCACAAGATGGTTATGAAGAAGAAATAAGAATGTGCATGGAAAGCTCTTATCACTATGTCCAGAACATAGGAAATTCTGTAAAAGCATTAGCTAATATTATTTTTCTTTTAACCTATATTTTGCTCTTTACCAAGGTCCAGGCAGTTGGCCAGCTAAGAAGGGCTCAGTGTTCTATAGAGATCACATTTTGGACATGTCCTGGATCTTTATCTTTAGGCAACAGGTGTGTGGTGCTTTGCCACCTTTCAGGGAGGTGTCCAAGGTCTTCCAGTGCTACCCACCATCAGTGCAAGGAGTAGAGAGGGACCGCCAACCTTCAGGTGAACCAAAGCAATACAACGCACCCCAAGCACTGCAAAGGTAACTGTTTCCAAAATGTGAGCATTTTTGAAATACGATGACAGCTTTAGGTCTCAAACAAAAATCACTGCAACTTTTTTTTTCTGTGCCATAACGTTATTAAGAAAATGGGTTCACTAACTAAAAATAAGGAAAAGCCCAACCCACTTGCGCATAGCATAGTCTTTAAGATTGGATGTCAACATCTCCAATCCAACACAGAGTCTGGAGCATTTGGGTGGCACAACTGTGACTGTTGTGTGCTGCTGGTGTAGGAGGCAGAGAGCAGGGTGTGCCCTTCCTTTTCCTAGATGGAGGAGTGGGCCTCGTGTAGGGTCAAGTGCAGAGAAAGGCCCATCCCTCCAGGTGGGTGAGCACTGGCAAAAATAAAGCCAGAATCACAGCCGGGAGATGCTGACTCAGAGATAAGCCTGATCCTAACCCCCTGGGGGGCCATCCGAAGTACAGCATCCTGTCAGAGGGAAAAGAAAATGTCCTCTCAAAGAAGCTAAAAAATAAAAAGAACTCCACAAATAAGGCGTCGTAGCTACAGGCAAATCCACACAAAGGGGACCGCTTTAAAGGGGAATCTCTTATGTTCAGAGTTCTGAGCTTCGAGTGAATTTCTGAGGCAGAGGATTTGCATTCTGGTTTTTCCCCTTTGTGTGGGGAGGCAAGCAACAGGTAAACAATGGGGTGCTCTGTGACAGGGGCCTGAGCAACTCTGCAGACCTGGGAGCCCATAGGAAGCCCATCTCCGCCCTCCTCTCAGCTGGCTTTCTCTGTGTCTGAGGAGAGGGGACAAGTCACCCGGGAGAGAGGAGCAGAAGTTGCTCCTCTGCAGTAGGGGTTTTGGAAATTCAGGGGACTAGCACCAGGGACCAAGAATCAGGCAAGTTACTTCCTCGCAGACCATCCTCAACAGGGATACTTGATTGGTGGGGGGGGAGACTCCCCGCTGTCCCGCGCTCCTATTTCAGGGATGACTTTGCCCGGTTGGGCTCTAAACAGCTGCTGCACACAAGTGCGGCCCTATCAAGCCCGGAGACGTTCAAAGTCAACCCACGTCCATTCAAAGAAGTGAATGCGAATCAAAGGACGGCTGGCCAGAAAAGAACGGGCAGCTGAAGAGCTGAACACAGCAGATCTAATAAAGGGTGAGGCGGGATTTGTATGTCTCTAAACAGAGCCAGGAACCCCTGATCGAAGGGGGGAAATGAGTAGGATTTCATCTTGCACGGAGAAAGAATGAGCAGGCCTAACTGGGGTATGGAAGTGAATAGTCTTCACGGCCCGGAGCTCTACACAGGTTCAGTTGATCCTCCCTGTAGTTCATTGCTGTTTGGCGACCTTTGACCTCAAAATTAAATATCCCCAGTAACAAGATTCAGGTCATGCTATTGGCTATTTGGATTCTCTAACAGGATGTGATGTGGCCTTGAAATTCAAATTAAGTGGGTGTTTCTCTTAAATCCTGTCTAGAGAATGGAACAGATTGTGAAATCTATTTAAGTCATTCGAGATGAATTTGGTTTGATGAGTAGCTCTTTTTTATGCCCTTTTAACTTTAAAAGCTGTCTCGCAGCAATTCTCGGTCCCTAAGTTTATTTCTACCATCGGAGGGGTGAATTAAAGGAGGAATGCTTCCAGGTAGTGACCTAAATGTTCTCTGCCATCGGGATGCTGCTTAGAAACCCTTGAAATATGGGACATGCTCACATGCTCCCCACTAGGACTGGCACCAAAACAAGCTTTTGATTTTATTCTTAAAACCTTCCGTAATGCACACTTTTCTGCCACTCTTGCTTCTGAATTTAGTAGGTCACAAGGGAGAGATTTGCCGCTCGAATTCCTTTGCACAGGAGCTGGAGGCTTGAGTTCCAGTTCTGACTCAGCCACTAACTATGTGGTTTCGAGAGCTTGGCTTTCACTTTATTTTTCCCCCAAGCTGTGTGATCTTAGATCCTTCACTTAATCTTTGAGATTCTGCTGCCCTGATCTGTAAAATGAATCATTGCTGTGGTTCCCTTCAACTCTCATCTGTTCTTGGCCCACCTTTCTAGAGTCGCTAGGAAAATTGATTCTTTCATATCTATAAAAGTGTTCTTCTATAAGCCTTAGGTATTTTCTGAGAACATTCTTAAAAATATAAAGCCAGGGGAAAAGTAACGTGATTCAACAAGAAGGTGTCTTAATTACTCTAAGATAGGAAGGAAAACAATTATGTTTCTCGATTTTGCTGGAAGTGTGAAGTTCTTTGTCTTGATGTAACCCTGAGGGAGTGCAAACTGAGGAGTGACGTCTCTGTTAGAGACTCAGAGAAATGAAATAGCGTTATTGCTTCCCTGTTGGTTAAGAACTCACACAGAATGGGTCCATGAAGAAGGAAGGTGTGCTTGCAACATTCGTTGTTCCTGAACTTCCAAATGGACTTCAAATTGACTTGACAACCAGTCTGTAAATTCCTCGGATCTCTTTCCTCACACTATACCCCAAAAGGAGCCAAAGCTATATGGCATGGAAGAAGAGAGACACCAGCCTACAAAATACTTCAATTCTGATCCTCTCTACCGCTACTCTCTGGAGACACTGATTTGTAGAATAAGAATTCTTAAAAAATAAAAAAAATTAAAAAAAGAATTCTTGATAGAAATAAACATTAATGCAGAGGGAAAATGTGTCAATATTACTAATCATCTTCAACATTAATCTCAGCTAGCTCTCAGAAAAAAGAAAATCATGACAGTGCACACAAAAAAAGATATTCTTCACCTCTTGCAAGGCTTGACTCTAATACAAAAGTCATTGAAAACTCCAAGCAAAAGTGCCCAGGAAACATTCTGCCAAGGTCTGGAGCACTCAGTTAGACCTCAGTAGAATCCAAGCTTGTGCTCCTTGCCTAAATTTTTCTTTAAACTACCACGAGTTTTTGCTACAATCATTTAGTTTCCTATCACTATCAAAAGGCTGGGTGCTAGGTGCCACAGGAGCTACTAAGTTTCTGCCATCACAGACTCAAAGTCTAACCAAATCTTTTTGTTTAGTGTGACAATCTGGACAGACCACAGAATTAATGTTCATAGGGATCCCTGGGTGGCACAGCGGTTTGGCGCCTGCCTTTGGCCCAGGGCGCGATCCTGGAGACCCGGGATCGAATCCCACATCGGGCTCCCGGTGCATGGAGCCTGCTTCTCCCTCTGCCTGTGTCTCTGCCTCTCTCTCTCTCTCTGTGTGACTATCATAAATAAATTAAAAAAATTAAAAAAAAAAAAAAGAATTAATGTTCATAGACCAGGCTTGGGAGGGTAAGAACAATGTCCTGCGTGTTTGGTCCCCACCCTCCCGAGCACCCAAGACTGTGTCCTCTAATCCATGCTCAATACATGCTGGGCAACCAATTAATCTCTCTGCAGTTTGAAGTTTCACTCTCAGGAGAGGGCACAGTGAGGACCCCGATCAGATTTGTCAGTCCCTTCTTCGGCTTCCACCATTCACGGATAACCACGACCTTGATATATCATACATGGAGATGTCTTCCCAAATCATCAATCCTGTGTGGATTTTCAAAAGTTCTAGCCCTAGCACAACACCGTCATCTCATAATGAATTTCCAAAATGAACTTTTATTCTCTTTCAACTAAAAAGATATGGGGGAAAGAAATGGTCTTTTCTTTTTTTAATGAGGCTTCTTCTTCTTCTTTTTTTTTTTTTTTCCCAAAAGGGGAAGGAAGAAAAGATATCCTTTACCCATGCCCTCTCTCCATCCCTGCCCCCTCAAAAAACAAAAATCTCACTTCTGGAGATATCCATGTATTTATAATGGATCCAATTATTTACTATTAACTAATAATTTATAATTACCCATTTACTTTCTGACACTGAGAAGACAAAAAAGAGGTAGAGGCAGAAATGTAGACCAGAGATGAAAGTGTAGCAAACACCAAGTGCAGTTACCAAGGCCGAAGTTGGCCAAAAAATCTTGATTGTTCTATTTCAGTCGAGTCTCCCTTTGGAAATGGTGTCACTTTTTCTAAGTATCAGCAAGGAGCTTAGCACATTCAGAGAGGATGCTGTCACAGAATCCCTATTGGTCTCAGGTTTCAACAACACAGAGGCAGAGCATGGGGCAGGGAGAGTGTTTCTCCACCAAATAACTCTTGTCTGGAAGTCCCAACTCACCTAGGTGAGAGGAACTCTCAAAAACTCATCAAGGCCACCGAGTCAATCAGGGTTGTTATCCGTCTTGGAAAAACATTTTCCCCGGAGAAAGATGGCAAAAGGGGCCCTTGCTCCAAGCACCCCCTCCCCCCCACCCCACAGTGCACAGGGCTGTTGATAGGAAGGGACAATTTCTTGTGCCTTTACCTATGGATATCCACAATCTGTGTATGTGTGTGTGAGCCAGACGTGTGTGCGTTTATGAACATTTACGATTTATGTGCTGGCACAGACGCTTTCTTTGATCAGCTACAGAGTTCAGTGAAATCAGCTCTGGACTAGACACCAGAACGCCTGGCTTCACCCCCCACCTCCCCACCCCCAGCAATTGTGGCCTCTGGCAAGCCCTTAACCCTGGTGAGCCTCAGTCTCCTCACCCACAAAGTGGAAGTTGTGAGACCTGTTCCGTCGAGGATCAGATGAAATAAGGTCCATGAAAGCACTGTGTAAAGTCTAACTGTAAGAAGTCATTATTTATGATGAATAAGCAGGAAAGAATCCAGATGCCAATTATTTTTGCTATCTTCTCACTAGGCTAGGTAATCTAGCCAGAGGGTGGTGAGTGGGTAAGATTTTCCCCACTTAGGTTCACAGCCAATATGTAAATCTCTAATACACAGGTGTCTGAGTTCTATTATTTATAAACCTATTTTAATATGCTATATTGTTTCTAGTTCTCTTCTGGTTCTCCAGGCAATAGAAAACACCAAATTAAAAAAAATAAAAAAAAAAAAAAAAAAGAAAACACCAAATTGAGAAAAGTTCTTTGCAAATTAACTGGACCAGAAGGGATTTTTAGCACCTGTTTGTAGACCTAACTTACTTGTGCCACTAATTTCTGAGGAATGGACGTCACAATTATAACTGTGTGTTCTGATGTGAACCTCTTTCCTCCTACAGTCTTCCCCCCGTATAAAATCTGCCCCAAATTTCCTGAAATAAGTAATGTAAGTAATAAAGAAGTTTTATGTGTGTTTGTTTGTCTGTATTAAGATATATTTGCTAAAGGTTTGGGAACCTAAAATTAGAATATTTAATAAGCCACTGCTGACATTTATCACCTTCTTTGGGATTTACCACTAACCCAGTGACGTTATCTTTCTTGAGCTAAATTAAAAGACAAATTCAAATCCTGCATGGTAGCCACCAAAAGCATATATTTGAAAAACAGAATTCAGCGTGCCATATTATGCATTATTTAATGGTATGCAAATTATAAGTCAGACAGTTAGGAAAACCACACTTCAGCATTAATAAACAGCAACACTACTACTACATTAATTATGATATTGCTATGATTTATTCCCAGGTTTTGCATTTTGATTCTCCTTGAAAATTTATGCCATCTGATAAGCAGTAACCTCTTTCCCCTCCTACACCTCCTACCCATTCCTCAAATCTGCTCCTCTGGCCCACCCAATGGATGTCTGCAGGAGACGGGTACAGAGATACAAAGTCATAAGCAGCTGCACTGTCTTATAAGCATTAATAATTAAAGAACAAGCAAACACCACCTAAAGCTCCAACATTTATTGTGTTCAATGTTAAGCACACTTTTTAAAAGACAACATAGAATGTATAGAAACAAGGGGTTGGGGGACTCATGCTCATTTCCACAATACAGGTAATTAGGTTGGCTGGTTTCCAAAGGGCCAGGACGTCACTCAGGACAGCGATGGTCCATGCGCCCTCTATACGGGACTGATTTCACTGTTCCAATGTGGGTCTGTTTTTTTGTTTTTACTTTTTATTAAAAAATATAAATAAAATGGCACTGCAGGCCCGGGCAGGAAGGACTCTGCAGGACTCTGTCTTCGCACGACGGCTTCTTGGAGGCTACTGTCAGAAAACATCACAAACTAGCAGGATGACAGACCACGCAGATGTCGGCTGGGCGGCTCGCGTCCACCCCGCCCCTGGGGGCTTCAAATTTTCTCAGAACTTAAGGGCTCTCGAGCTTCCATCCGAAAACTGCCACACATCTTGAGCTCTCTGGGTACTACGCCGAATGGGGGTGTGTGAAGAACCTAGAAAGAGGTTGGAGACAGAGGAGGGGAAAAAAAAAAAGTACAGGTGTGACTTGGCCCAGTGATTTTCTGTTCTCTAACTAGCTTTTTAAATTTACGACTTAAATCCACCACAGGTTGAGCCACTGGCATCTTAAACACCATTTCAAACCCAATCCCCCCCCAACCCCAGATCTCCGGCCTCCCCCTCCCGGCCTCCCCCCGCCACGGCCCCAGACCCGCTACCACATCTCTGGATCTCGTATGATTGTCCTAATAAACTGGGGACACACCTGGGAGGAAACACTTGCCCTTACGACTGAGAAAACTGAGTAGGAAACAGTCCTTTGGTTGAGGAGAACAGGGGGGGTCGGGGGAGGAGGGAAGGGGGACATTTCCTTAAAATAATAATAAAATTATAAAGAAACAGAAACTCAAAATTGATGTGAAAGCAGCACAACGAAAACATGAAATGTCATCAAGTTCAACGTCAAAGCAGCCAACGATTTACAAGAGGCGAACAAATCTCTGAAGAGGAAACCAGAACCCAAAATAGTTGCTCCCAAATGGCACCAAAAACTGCCTGTAGTTTTCTTTCAAACATGCAGTTTTCTTTTCTTTCTTTTTTTTTTTTTTTTTTTTCTTTTTTGGTAAGGGGGCAAGGCAATGGTGAAGGGAAGAAGGGAGTGCTTATTGTCCTCCGGGGGTCCTCCCTTGCTGTGCACAGTGACTTGAAGCAGCAGAACTGGGAGTCCGGATGTGCCGAGGAAGAGGGCCACCACGGTGGCATTCCAGGGCTCGTTGCCATGGCGACCCGAAGCCGGGCCTGGGGCCTCCTCTCCCCCGACTTGGCGCCGCAGGAGGCCCAGGGGCTGGAGCTCAGCTGCTCTCCCGGATTCCCCTGCGCAGTGGAGACCCGGGCTGAGGGGCCGCCTGTGTTCCAGGTGGGCTCTGGGGAACCCCGTTCCCAGTCCGGCCCTGGCACTGTCGTTGCGGCCCGTCTAGCTGACACCCCCACCGCACCCCTTTGTCCGACCTGCTAGCGACATCCAAAGCCCTGACAGATAGAATCCGGCCTGGGCCTGGGCCACCGGCTCACCCCGGGTCGAGGAGCGCAGCCCCCCGGTGGGGTTGGGGGCGCCGGGGGCGGGGCGGGGCGGGTCCTGCGGCCCCGGGTAGACTTTGGGGAAATCGCTTAATTTGCCTCTTCTGCTGAATCACCAGGACCTGAGATCCGCCTCCCTCTGAGTAGTCTTTGCCACTTTACAGAAAGGAAAAACAGTATTTGGATCAACCGTTGGAGTTGTGTTCAGGCAAGCTTAGGTTCTCAAGCACAATGACCCTGGTGACCTGAATTGGTCTCCTTTTCCCCGTGTGAAAGGGAGGAATTAATCGCATCCCACGACCATAGATGACACTGGGAAATAGAGAGAGAGAGAGAAACAGACCCATCCCCCTAAAGGCTGATTCACTGGCCATGTGTTCTACTGAATGAAACAGAGGGCTAATGGGATAACAAGATGACAGCAAGCAAAAGTGCACACCCAACGACCCATGTCTACCATTGGTGGCTCTAGCAGCCCTGGAATAAATGTACATAATCCCAATTCTGGCTACGTGTTCTGATGTCCGTTTCTCTAAACGTGGGTTCATTTATTCTTAATTGGGAAAGCGGCAGGCCCTTAGGAGACACTTAGAAAATTTGCTAAGTGCTTCATGCCTTTTAAAAGTTAACAGTCTTTTAAGGAACATTTTTTTTTTTCCAAGCAGGTTTAAAGAACACTGCCAATCCCATCCTCACACTGGCAAAATTCCCACTTTTTTTTTCTTTTTCTTTTTCTTTTTTTTTCTTTTTTATAATGGGAAGTTGTCTGAAAAAGAAAAGAGAATGGGATGGGTACATTCTTGAACACACCAGGCCCAGGAACGATGGAGTAACAGAATCGTAATGAAGAACACACGACTACAGCACAGTCATAAGAAATCATGTTTGTGTGTGCGCACAGAGGGCGAGAGAGGTTTAAACAAAAAAAAAAAAAAAAAGGAAAAAAGAAAGAAAGAAAACTCAGTATTTCCTCCCTCAAGCTCTGAGAGTCAAGTGTTCAAAGCAGGACAGGATGGGGCCTGAGGCTCCTCAACAACTTTTCAGGAAAGCCTGAAATATCCCAGTACCTTTTAACAAACTTAGTGTCTGTGAATAAACCACTCCATTTCCTTATTTCTCCAAATGAAATGATATCTAACCCCCCACTGCCACTTCCTTTCAAATTCTCGCTTCCAGCATTATGAACATATACAGTACGTACTTATTACATATACAACAATGGTATTTAAATAAACAGTTCTGTCACAGAATGCCCTGGAAAAAAAACTCAACTATTTCACACTTCCTGCCACGGCTGGTACAAATGAAGAATCAAGTGTTCACCCCACTTCTTAGCCCCCTTTAAAATGTATTGGCTTCGGTCCTTTTGTAGGTCCTAGACAAAGAGAAGGTAGGAACCGGTCTCAGGACAGAGGCAGTCCATGCACTGGGAGGGTTTCTAAGTTAAAATCGGTGAGATATAGTTATTTGCTGTACTCCTGTTTATTGAATTGTTCTCAAAATGAAGATAAAAAGAAACATTTAAGCATTAAGAGTTCAGGTATGTAGAGAACATTGCAGCAACACATCAGGGGTTATCACATAAACTGGAGAATTCGGAAAAATGTTAACGTCCTTAGTATTTCCTCATTTAAAAAAAATCATGAATTTATCCCCTGTCGGCCACGTTTCTTGTTATTTCACATTAAGATTTTTAATTTTGGGGGTTCCAGATACAGATGCCATTTATAAGTGATATTCTTGTTGCCTAGGTTTTCATGCTCCCCATTGTTCACTCGGCTTGAGAAATAATATTTTATAAGAGGGCTTCAGTAAGTCAGGAGACTAAGTACCCTGAAGAACGTGTCTCCCAATAAATTTATTTAACTTTGGGACCATGTAAATCAAACATGATCTTTGATTTATCACCAGATGTTTGCACCCCTCCCCAGTCCCCATTTGATTTAAGAAATTTGAACATACGAGTAAGTATACAGTATCCACCATTAATTCTGTCTGTCAGGATGCAAAACCTAATTATGCTAAGAGCATCATATACTGAAAAATTAAAATGAACACTGTATATAAAACCTGCACAGCTGCACTCATAGCTCCTAATAAAAGAGTAATAGGGACATACAGTGGTTTTATGGACATTTAATATGGTGGAGCAGAAGTCGCCACATCTAAAACTGGCATGGCACTGGGGACTACCTCTATCTTTAACAGTATGCTGGATTCAGTTGTGAAGTAACCTAATTCAAAACACAAATATCGCCTCTCAGTTCACTGCCAGTTACCAAGTCCTGCCAGATACATCCATCTCGTCCCAGCCCTAGTACCCAGCCCCAAACCCTCTCTTACGGGATTCCTCTCTGCCTCCACTCCCCGCTTCCCACCCAAACCGGCTTTAAAAAAAATACACCTACTTTCTGTGTATTTTAGAAGGATAAAACTATTCTTGCCTCAGATAAAAGGCATTACATGAAAAGGCCACCTCACAGCACCAGGGCATAAGGACTGAGCAACGAAAATGCTACCACAAGAAGACAACAGAACAGCTTTTGTTTGGGTTTTTACAAAAAGAAGAACAACGTTGTATCCATTCATCTACACTGGGAACAGGGAGACAGTATCACAGAAGTATGTGTTTTAATAAAGCAAATAGATGCTGCAGCATGCAATATTTGTAAAACTGACAACACAGATTTCTAAGGAGGGGTTTTTATAAGGGACCTAACTTGCTTTTCAAAGACTATGTTTCATTTCTTAAATCTATTGGTTGGGCAAAAGATCACTGAAGGGTATTCCCCACCCCACCCCACCCTCATTTGCTAACAGCCAGGAACAAACTATAAAAACACCTAAAAGATCTGTCCCATCTCTGGTCCCCTAGGACCTCAGAATCACAAGGCAAACCACCATGCATCTCAGGAAATCAGTGGCTGATTCCACAGATTTGCCACATCTGGCTAAACTACTGGTTACTTCTCTCTCTCTCTCTCTCTCTGTTAACCTGATGCCTTCCTTCGTTTCTGGATTTTTATGGGGGGGGGAGGTTATTTGGGGGATAAAGAAAGACTCATATGGAAACGAAAGCTGATTTAAAAAAAAAAAAACACCTCTTTTACATTATGTTCTAGTATAAGGCAGGGAAGGGAGAATAGAAAAGAACTTTCAGACAACAAGAACAGCAAAAAATCCAAAGGAAATAAAAGTTCAAGATGCTATTACCAGTAAATTTTTCATTTATATCTGAATGGATTACTGCTAAGAGATGAAGGGAAAGTTTTTTACATCAGACTGAAAACACTTTCCATTTCTCGAAAATTATTCTAGAACTATAAAATCTAAAAACTATTTCCATGTTTTGAGATATGTCTATTTTAATATAGTAAGCACTTTATGTTCCTTTAGGGTATGATACACGCATCAAAATGCCCATAGAAATAATCCTGAAAAAGACTGACTGGCCTTCTCTTAAAACCTGTTATTTTCTTGAAAGTAATTTACAGAGTGTGTCAAATGAGGACACAAGAAGCTTACATTGTGTACTTTAATTTTTTTTATTTTTTTCAATAAAGGGACAAAATGGGTGTATGAACAGGTTAATGCAGACAACTGCCAAAAAAACACAGACAGTGGTTTTTCCAATAGAACTTAACAAAGACCAGAAACAAATACAATAAAAAGCCAGGTTGTAATGACCTTTGGTCATCCAAATAAAAAAAAATAAAAACAAAGAAAAATAAAAGATCAAATTAAGTGCCTCTGTTTTGAACAGGGCACGTAAGCAATAATAAATAGTGACTCCCATAGTAAAAGATAAAATTTCAAGTTACGACAAACAGCTTTCATTACAGGAATAGAAAAGGCCAATAACAAAATATTCTGCATTGCCATTTACAAAAAAGTATTGACTAAAGCGGGCTTTCTCTTTAATATGCTTTGCATATGAAATTCTTTCCAATCTAAATATAAAGCACCATTTAGTTTTTGGCAATGAAAAAAACTGCAAAACATTGTTTTTGTTTTTTTTTTTCCTTTTTTTTTTCTTTCTTTCTTTTACTGCATATGAAGGTAAGATGCTGGAATGTAGGGTGATAGAAGGAAAGGGACAAAAAGCACACTACATAACAAACCAACGTTATTAGCTTGCAGTACTGCATACAGTATGGCAGCAGGAAAAAGGAACAAAAAAGGATATGTACAACCCCTATGACAGCCATCCGTGTGACATTCTAGCAGGCTCCCCCAAACCGCCATTATATGGCTTCTCATCTGTACAATGTCACACTTTTTTGTTTGTCTCTTTTTTTTTTTTTGAAGCATACAAATAATTTGCACTATATTATCCTGCCAAATTAAAAAAATATACTGTGGCAGCCTGTCTTTTTTTTTTTCCACTACCAAAAAAGGTACATTGATACCTTTTAAGAGAACAAGCAACAGTTAAAAATACAAGCTTCAATATAAATACTATAGTGCCTAACACTAGATGAACATTTAATTCAAATACCATTCTAGAAATACAGAAAAAAGACCATAAATGTGTTTTAGCATAGGAATCAACATGAGTGTGCATTTTCCTATATTTAAGTACTATATAATCTTAAACCTTTCCCCAATGTATGTTTTTTTTACAACCTGAAGAGCGGTGTGTATCCAAGGCATAGAATTTCCACTACCATTTTTAAATGGATAACAAGTCTTGTAACACCACCAAGACAATGGAACCCTAAAATGCAGTTCCCCCCTAAACATAATGAAGTGTTTTTTTAAAAAAATTTTTTTTCTTAACATTTATATTTAAAAAAGTTTTGTACAAAAAAATCCTTGCACTGTAGAAGCGAAAGCAATCATTCATTTCTATGTTAAGTGTATTCTGTTTTCCATTCACAGCGCTTGCAATGTTGAGTCCGAGTAAGTAAGCTCATTAGTCAAGTAAATGGCTGGCAAAGTTTTTTTTTTAGTTTTTTTTTTAAAAATGCTCATCAATGAGATTGTGTTCAATTTTTTTTTTTTCAGCATTCTTGCAACTTTTCCCTTAAGTATAGACCTGTAAACTGGGAAAATTGTACAGTGCACTTAATTGTCCTATCTGAGCAGGTTTATTTTATACTCAACCTCTGTATCTCTGATTAGAGAAAAGATACAGATATTACAGGCAGAGTCAAGTGCTATTTGAACACCAACTGGGGCAGATGCTAGCTTAATAAAAAAGAAAAAATTAAAAAAATAAAATAAAAACAATGAATCCTCTTCCATGTTAACACAAATAGCACACAGTGTATGGAAAAGAAATGAAGTACAACTTTTAGGGAGCACAGACATATATACTGCTACTCTTAAAAATTCTTTCTCTTCTTTTTTTAAGAATGTCACATTTAAACACAAGTCTTAAGAATTCATAGTTAATCATCATTGTATCAATATTAGCTTATACACCTGTTCTAGTTTAAAATGGCAAATAGTACCACGTTGTGCTAAAAGATCACATATTTTTCTCCTGTTACCCTCTGTCAAACCTTATTGTCAGTCTCTTTTTAAAAATGGTCTACGAGGTCTTAAAGTTTATCATTTGATTGTCCCTTTGACAACCAAGTAGATCTGGATCTATTTCTTTTGGTGCCAGAACGTTTTTAAACAGACGTTATTTAAAACAAGCCATCTTCATAAAATGAATTCCTTACTAATAATGTATTTAGTTGTATTCCAGGGCTTTTGCACGTTGCACATTCAATTTAATCATCATTTAAAAAAAATAAAACTTTGGGCAAAACAGCCCATTTCTTTTAAGCTCTCACCAGGAGCACAATAGCGTTTATACTGGTACAATCAGTTTTGCTTATAAGATTAAACTAAAGGGAGAATGATGATTAACTAGGACATAATGGGTCATATTTTTAGGTAGCCATTGTTGTGAGAAATACAATATAGAATTATATGCTAGGTCCTAAGTTTCCTTACCTCACCCAATGCTGAATTAAGCTACAAGTTTATAACAAGTAGAAAGAACCATCAAGGTGGTTTTAATAGATCCAAGGCACTCATATTTTTAAAACCAAATGACAGAATAAACTTGTTTTGTCTTTCTATTAATTTGTCAATTCAAGGCCTTTGTTTTTTTTCCTCTCCAATTGATACATTTAACCCTTTAGAGACAGACATTTAGCTCATAGAGATTTTCTTTCAGTGCCGTCGATTCTGTCTATAGAGGGTTAACCCAAAGACTGTTTTTCCTCCTCACGTTATAAAATAAAACTGTACATGATATGTATTACAGAATGTATGCAGCATGGTCTTTTTCTCTCTCTCTCTCTTTTTCTCTCAGAACGGAACTGGAAACAGCAACATGTTTGCTCAGCAACGAATCGGGGACAATTTAAAATAGCCATAACATACCATACATGCTGTCTAAGTTTAAAAAAAAAAAAAAAACATACACAACATGTAAATTATTGCACAAGAGAAAGGCTCAAAGTTTGCGTAAAATGCAATAGTATTGCCCCATACAGATCATGCATTCAAACGGTGAGAACATAAAGGAAAAAAAAAAAAAAAAAAAAAAGAAAAAAGAAAAAGAAAAAAAAAAAAAACAGGTGTGCTGGTGACAAGCACTCTCATATTCTTAGCTTCCGTTACTTCTGTTTGTAATTGTTTGTTTAATCACAGGGGACTAGAAAAAAATCCTACAGGGGGAGGGAAGGGAGGGAGGGAAGGAGGGAGGGAGGAGGGAGGGGGGGTGGGGGCGGGGCGGGGAGCGAGAGGGGAGTGGGGCTGGAGGGCCATGGGGGGAAGGGGGTGAAAAAAGGAGGTGTCAGGTGGGAGTGAGGGAGGGGTATTAATATACCTCTATTCAGTTTTTATATCATTATTCAACACTCGATCACTGTGCCATTTTTTCATGTGTTTCTCCAGGGTACTGTACACGCTAAAAGGCATCTTACAAATTTCACATTTGTAAACGTCCTTCCCCACCTGGCCATGCGTTTTCATGTGCCTGGTGAGCTTGCTACTCTGGGCACAGGCATAGTTGCACAGCTCGCATTTATAAGGCCTTTCGCCCGTGTGGCTTCTCCTGTGGACAGTGAGATTGCTACAGTTCTTGAAGACTTTCCCACAGTACTCACAAGTGTCGCTGCGTCTGCCCTCTTTTGAGCTGGGCCTGCCCGGGCCCGGACCACTAATATGGGGCGTGCTCCCTCCACTTCCCGTGCCGCTGCGCCCCGAGATCCCTCCGTCCAGCTCCCCGGGCGGCGTGGAGAAGCGCAAGCTCCCGTTCTCCGAGGAGTGCTCCGACGAGGAGGCGAAAGGCGATTGTCTGGAGTCTCCGAAGCTCAGGAAGGGATCCTTGAGCTGCCTGGAGGCCGCGTAGCCAGCGAGCCACTGCGAGTACACGTTCTCCGTGTTGGGCATCGCGGCCGGGGGCAAGTCGAACTCCTTCTCGAGCTTGATGCGCTTGGAGAAGGGGCTCAGCGAGCTGGGGCTGCCCAGCAGCAGCTTTTTGGACAGGCCCCCCGAGGCCGACTCGCCCGGGGAGCAGCCGCGGCCGTTTACAGTGCCATCGTCTATGCGGTCCGACTCGCCGGCCACCGAGTCTTCGTCGCAAGTGTCCCTGTGGGCCTCGGCCTCGGCCAGGTGGCCGCGCTTATGCTTCTCGCCCAGGACCTGGTGGAAGGCCTCGCTGAAGTGCTGCATGGAGCTGAGCACCATGCCCTGCATGACCTCGGGCAGCGCGCGGCCCTCGTCGCCCACGCCCACCACCGCGCCCCGCGAGCTGTTCTCGTGGTGGCGCGCCGCCTCCAGGCTCAGCCCGAAGCCGTAGTCCACCCTCTCGCTCTCCGTCAGCTCCTCCTCCTCCTCTTCCTCCTCTTCTTCCTCTTCCTCGTCGTCCTCCTCTTCCTCCTCGTCCCCGTTCTCCGGGATCAGGCCCGGGTCGTTCTCGCTCTTGAACTTGGCCACCACGGACTTGAGCGCGCTGCTGGCGCTGCCCACCAGGTCGCTGGTGCCGGGTTCCGGGGAGCTGGCGGTGGAGAGGCCGTCGTCGGACTTGACCGTCATAGGGGACGACTTGTGCATGTGCGTCTTCATGTGGCGCTTCAGCTTGCTGGCCTGCGTGCACGCGTGGTCGCACAGGTTGCACTTGTAGGGCTTCTCGCCCGTGTGGCTGCGCCGGTGCACCACGAGGTTGCTCTGAAATTTGAACGTCTTGCCGCAGAACTCGCACGACTTGGACTTGACCGGGGGCTGGGAGGGAGGAGGGGCGGATTGCAGAGGAGGGAGGGGGGGCGTCGCCAGGAAGGGCGGCTTGCTACCTGGCTGGAAGGGTTGCAGTAACCTTTGCATAGGGCTGGGCCGGCCTGGGGACAGCGGTGGGCTAGACGTGTTCCCTGCCAGCTCTCTAAGTCTCCTAGAGAAATCCATGGCGGGGGGCTCCATAGCCATTGGATTCAACCGCAGCACCCTGTCAAAGGCACTCGGGTGATGGGTGGCCAGGGCCATCTCTTCCGCCCCCAGGCGCTCTATGCGGTGGGGGTCCAAGTGATGTCTCGGTGGTGGGCTAAACAGGGGGGGAGTGGGTGGAAAGCGCCCTTCGGCCAGGCCGGAAGCCTCTCTCGATACTGATCCTGGTATTCTTAGCAGGTTAAAGGGGTTATTGTCTGCAATATGAATCCCATGGAGAGGTGGCTGGGAAGGACATTCTGCACCTAGTCCTGAAGGGATACCAACCCGCGGGGTCAGGGGACTTCCGTGTTCGCTTTCTAAGTAGATTCTTAATCCATGAGTGTTCTGTGCGTGTTGCAAGAGAAACCATGCACTGGTGAATGGCTGTTTGCAAGTTGTACATGTGTAGCTGCTGGGCTCATCTTTACCTGCAAAATAATACAACACCAACATCAATGTTTAATCACAGAGGAGGGCGTTACCAATCGCTTATTCACCTTTCACCTCCAGCCTGCCCTGCACCCGCCCTCCCCCCCCCCCTCAGCCTGACTCGACCCCAAAGGGCCTCAGCCCGCACTGACCTAGTGTTCCCAGGGGACTTCGACGGGTGCCTGGCACACCTGCTGGTCCGGTGCCCAACGAATATTTGGCCCCGTCGGGCTTTCTGCCATTGCAATTCGGTTCTGAGGATTTTAAATCCAGTCTCCAAAAGCGGAAAAATCTGGACCAGCTCAAGCTCGGGAATGAGGATCCCTGCATTCTGCAGAGCCTCGGGCGACCATCTGAACTTTTCCAGTCTTTTTGCCAGCTGCGGTTTGGGGCAAGCTATGTGTCATCTCTGTTGCCTCCGTTTCCTCATTTGTTAAGTGAGGAGGGACTTGGATAAGGTGACCCGAAGGGAAACTTCTCCGCTTCCTAAAATCCCATCCTTCTATTCTCCCCTGGGTGGCAGGTGAACTTTCTGAATAGGCAATCATTTCATAGGCATATCGGAAAAGAGAAGGTCAACTCATCACAGTTCTCTGTGGCCCTAGAGATGCTTTTAATCTTAGCCCGAAACACACTAATTGTTGACATTGTTCAAAATGAGAAAATACTCATAAAATAATTCCGTGGAAGAGACCCTAGCAACATTCCCATCACATCCCCAGCCTGTGTGGGGATCCGTGAGTCCCAGTTCTGGTTCCACGACACTGTACAGGGACTCCCATTTTTATCTCAGGGGACGGTGCAAAAAAAAAAAAAAAAAAAATCTCAGAAGAGAAATTTAATTCGGATTTAACCAACAGGCCGTATCAAATCTTTAGGAGTTGTCCCCCCAGTCAAACAAATGCAAGTCTGGAGAAGTTAGGAGGAGTGGCTGGTGCCAACTTAAGCAGACACAGCATCCTAGTTTAAGAACAGTTAAAGCAGCCAGCACCATGACGGGCAGCAGGCTGAGAAATGCTACACTATCCTCCTCCTCATTATTTTGAGAGGCTAACAACGTGAACCAAATTATACAACATCCTGCGCCCTCGGCTGAGCCTCAGCTCCAGTTGAGAAAGAAACAGAAAGATACAGTTCAGCTAGTCAACTCTTTGGCCAGTAGCCAAGCCGTCTGGAGAGGGGCCCTGCTTAAGTCACATTATTTCTCTCTCGCTGAAAAGAACCCGAGAGTGGTAAATGCCACTTTGGCAAAGAGGGGCCAGCTTGACTTCACAATCATTCATTTTTGGAGATAGCTAAATTTTAAAAATATATATACACCAAGGGAGTAACTAACAGTTTACCAGTCAACCACGGCATTAAAAGGGGGCACAAATGTTGGTGGCCAAGGGACAAGGATGAGAAAAATAGATAACTTTCCAGGGATGCCAAAAAAGACAGTGCGTAAAACACAAATGAGAATAAACTTTAGCCCGCCTTTTCAAAGGGGGACTAGACCAGTTGCTTAAGGCCCCAGCTAGTGTTTGTCAGCAACTTTTTTAAAAGCAAAAAAAAAAAAAAAAAAAAAAATCCACTGCGGAGCTAAAGAGTGGGAATGAGGAATTAATCAATTATGATTCCTCCATTTAGCAAGTCAGAAAGAAAAGCTGGCAGGGTCTTCTCAGGAGCCCCAAACACTTGCATTCCAAAACAAGCCAGCCTTGCTCAAGCACTTGTCTGAATAATGGACTCCCTGCCCTGACCTTGTAATTTACTTTACAATGCATTTATAATCTCACTCAATATATCCCACTCCTGGGTAAATCTCTTTAACAAGATTAGATGATAAGATACCAAAATTAGGTTTCCAACATTTGCCTAATGTGGAGGGAGGGAAAAAAAAAAAAAGGCAGAAAGATTTTGAAAGAAAACGCTGACATTAGGATCACATTATCTGCCTATTTTTGTTTGCCTCCTCTCTTCCAAGGGAAATAAAAAGCATCATTGAGAGTATTTTCATAAATTTTTTGTTGTTGTTGAACAATGACTTGGGTCCTAAATAGGCAGGGAAAAAACTATCTGGTTCCAACTAACGTGACCCTCCGTGGCTCTCTCCTTTGCCTCTCTAGGACTCTGTGTTATTATCATACATTTAGCCTGACAATCCCAATTGGATAAGTAAAAAAGGAGATTTGTCAGCTACAACAAGTCCTTAACGCTTTCATCACTCCAGATGCCATAAAATCATATTTCAGCTCCTAATAGCCTACTGACTCCTCCCAGGCCTGGGCCCGTAGTTAGCAACGTGGGTTCCGCGGGCCCCCCGGGAGCAGGCCGGGCCCTGGTGAGCGCGGAAAGGTGGACGGCACTGCATCACGGATCTCACCTGCATCCTTTCCAAAAGGCTTAAACGAGAAAAGTCTGCTTTATTTTGCTGCTCTGAACTTCCTAAAATGTTGTTTCCAGAGCCAGTGATGTGCTCCTGCTACAACACGTTCACACTCTGCCGTTATCCTCTCCTCTCGCACACCGGGTCAGAGAAGATGGCATTTTATCTTATAATGAGCATACAACATACCGTTTTCACTATCGCATTTTAGTATTCCTATCAACTAGATATTCTAGATCATGAGGGCAGCTAGTGTAATCATAATGTCAATGAGAAGGGCTGTTACGATTGAGACGAAAGATTACATCGAAAGAGCTGCTTTGAAACCGGTAATTATTACCAGTCCACTAATAGCAAATGATGCATTACAGTTTCACCATATAATCTGTGTTTCACTCGGCTCACGCCAGTGCACCATATTATATTACGGTGCTCACAGAGTCTCCATTCCTAAACTGCAGTCATCAATAAATGTGTTACTTGCCATAATTTGTGAAATTACTTTGTTCATAACATCTTTGATGGTTTAGAAAGACCAGAATTGATTTCCTGCGTGGCAAAATTAGGGCTACATTGATTTATTGACGTGTAAAATATAATAATATTCTTCATTTACTCTGACGAAAATCAACTTCTCAATTTGAGAGCCTCATTGGGCATTCACGGGGATTGTTTTGATTTAGAGCAATAAACTGAGACCTGGCCCCAAGCATAGGAACTCCAGGCATCAAACAGTTAAAATCGGCTATTAGCTCACCTACTGGCTCTTATTTTATTTCATTTTATGGTATGGGAAGGAATAACCCCATTGTCACCAATGCTAAAGAGTCGTGTGATCTAAGTCTCAGGATTTAGAAGAACGAGGTCTGACACCAGGCCCCTGGCTCTACTATTTACCCGCTTCCGGCTCTGAGCCAATCATTCCATTTCTTTGAGCCTTAGGTTCCCTATCTGTAAAATGAGCATAAAAAACGGTACCTTAAGGATTGTGAGGCTCTGATGACAGACGTATATAAAAGCCATATGTAAACTACCAGGTCCGACAGCACTGCGAGTTTTCATTACTCCCAGGCTCGATGAGTTACCTACCTAGCATGATAGCTGACCACGCTGTACACCCAGAAGGGCTTCCAGAAGAAGGCTGGAACCCAGAATCCAGGCTTCACCCCAGGCCAAGGGGAGGCCCTGGCTAGAGGGCAGCAGGAGGGGGCCCCTTCAAGGCCTTCGACTGTGGTCTACCTGTGGTCTACCGGCAGGGAAGCCACAAGGTAAGTGCTAAGTGCTCTGAAAGCCAAGGGCGGCTGGTTAAGGCACCTGGAGTAGCCTGGGGGTCAGCTCTGCTAGAGAGCTTTCTGGAACTCCACAACCCATTTCCACATACCTTGTCTGGTCACTCCTAAACTGGTCCTGCCAGCATGGGCACCAGCAAACTAGACACCCTCCCTTGGCAGGAGGAAGGGGAGAAGGCCCCGGGCTCCTAGTTTCCCACCCCTCAAATCCAACTCCCTGCCCTCGTGAGGGTCAGTGGAAGAGAGAGAACCAAACTCTTTCCCAGGCCAGCAGACCTTGGCCACTCACCTCGGTCCTCCTCTCTACTGTCCCGCTCCCTTCTTTCCCCTTCCCTTCAGGGGTGGCTCTGTTCCCACGCCCTGGTGTGGGCCCCAGGCACCCCCAGCAGAATGAGGAGCGCTCTCCCCACCCAGTCAGCATGTAGGGACTCGAAACCCTGAGTCCAACCCCCTAAACTCTCTACCATCTGTGACCTAACCCAGGCTTAGGCCCAGCTTGGTGTTGGGGAGGGGGTGGTACAAGAGGTGCTTCTAACCCCTGCACCGCCCAGCCCTCAGGACTTGAGGACTTGTGAAATTCATACAATAACTCTTTGTTACCTAGGATTACCTAGGACTTAACAAAACAAACAGCTGGCTTCAAATTTGGTCTCAGGGCGCATGCCCTGCCCTGCAGACACCATTCCCAAGGTGGTTAGGTCGACTTTACCTCTCCCACCTAAATGCCAGTCCCCTCTCTAGCTGAACTCCTACAGCATCTTGTTCTTTCCTTTCCGTGACACTGTATCCCCTTTCTTTTCTTCTTTCCACAATGGGTTAGTTTGCACAAACTTTCAAAATAAAAACACATTCCTGAAATCAAACGTAGATGCCACGCTTCTTTTTCTCTGAAAGCTGCTTTTTCGTGTTTGGGGTAGAATCAACCCCCACCCCCATCCGACTTTGCAGCCATGCATGACTCATATCATTTGTATCATTTGTTACTACATAGAGAAAAGCAGACTGTATTACCTTCTAAAACAGCATCTTTTCAAACACATTTTTTTTTTTTACAAAACATACAGATCTACATTTCATAAAAAATTTCCCCACCATAAAAGTTGGTTTGCACAAGTACTTGGATGGTGTTAATGGTTGTGATGGTGGTGGCGGTGGGATCTTTGGCTTTAAGCAACAACGCTGTGCATTTTTCTCTAAAACTAGGAGAAAAATAAGTAGAAATTGTCTATGTTTGCACGTATATAATGCACCATGTATATATACAAATATACCATGTTTCAGTACACATGTAAATGCATAGATAACATATACGAGAATCACTCTAGAGTAACTCTACACTGACTTCTTTCGGTTCTGGCCTCTGCTATCATGTACACCGTGGGACAAACTCCAAGTCCTAAATGAGGCCATGGAAGTGAATGTCCAGCAATAAAATGAGCCCTGAACACACAGATGTAGATGGTCACCAGCCGTAGAGCCAGATAAGACCCTGGGGAGGAGACCCCCCCTCCCAGGGCTGAGCTGCTGTGGCTCCACGTCTTTAGGGAGGGAAGAAACAAAAAAGGGGAGGGAGGAAGGGGAGGGGACCGAGTGGAGTGGGGGAGAGGGTGCCAAGTGAGTAATGGAATAATGCATATGAGGATGCCAATCTATTTTGGAAGTAACTCCTTTCAGTGCTTAAAAAGTAAGGTAATTTCCAGAAACTCTCATCTCTATACACATGGACATTTGTAGAAGAAATAATGCTCAACTTACAAATACCCTGCGGGGCATATTCTGCACTCATCCCGGGCGTGGGGATTAGAGCTCCGTGTGCAGAACGAGGGGAGGACAGGCCCCTCCAGTGCAGAAGTTTATCTGTGAAAGAAACCCAAAATCAAGCACTAAAGCTATAAACAACGTGCATCGTAAACCACAGGATATCACATTTCAATTCCATTAAAATAGATTAACATCATTACAGCAGCCTTGCAGATAGTTAACCGGCCCAAGGCCTCTATCAAAAAAAAACAACGATGAAGTTAGTGCCACAATTTTGTTTTGTTTCTGATTTTGGTCCTTTTTGACAAAATAGAAGGAGTTTGTTTTAGTTGTGGGGGCGGTGGCTGTGGCCTTTGGTTCATTTGCTTGTTTGTTATTGTTTGTTTATTGTCTTATAATACGTGATACGTAAACAGTAAGGTGGAAATTGGTAATATTACGGGGTTGACTGGTAGAATGGAGGGATGTATCTGCAAGGCTGGTTAACATGCATACATTTACTTTCCAAGACAAGCCCAAGCAAAAAACAATATGCAAGTAGGAAATGAATGGATCTGTGAATCATTTCTTCTGGAATAGAGCGTCCCACTCCACCTTCCCCGCCCTACAACTTCTTCCCAAGCTGTACTTATCACAGCAACTTCAAAGGCAGGGAAATCTTAGGCATTCTGGACTTGGTTGGGCCACACTCTAGAACTGTATCAATGGAATACCCCTTATAGACACGGCTTCCTTTTTTTTTTTTTTTCTTTTTTTTTTTCCAAGATTTTATTTATTTATTCATGAGAGACAGAGAGAAAGAGAGAGGCAGAGACATAGGCAGAGGGAGAAGCAGGCTCCATACAGGGAGCCCGATGTGGGACTTGATCCTGGGACCGCAGGATCAGCACCTGAGCCAAAGTCAGATGCTCAACCGCTGAGCCAGCTGGGCATCCCTAGACATGGCTTCTTATAACACAAAGCAGTAGAGAATACAGACTGAGATTTCTGGGGTTCAAATAACTTTGGCCAAGGCCAATCTTGAGGGTGAGGAATCCTATTCTCTTATGTGACAAGGAGAGAACCAGCAGCATTCCAGCAACAGCAGCACCCAGAGAAAGTGGCCCACCTTCTCCATTCTACTGCACTTGGTTGCTCTCTGGTGAGGAGAAACAACTTCTCACACTAATAAACATAAATCTAGCAGTAAATCAAGCATTTCTAGCACCGAGACTTTTGTGAGAAAGGAAATATTTGGTTTGTGCAACCTGGGGATTATATGGTTTCTGTGGTAAGTTCCTAGTTTTTCCAAGTCCACCTTGAGCCAATCAAGCATGCAGAGGTCAACCTTGAGACAGAGTGTAGGGTCGATGGAGCAGGAGATACTCAGCGTGTTCTAGAGGCTGGGAGTTTGTGATGATTGGGGGAGGAGGGAGAGAAGAAAAACAGACTTTGATGGTGAGTAAACAGAGTATGTTTTCCATTAGCTTAATATTAAGAGCACTTAAAAGTGTTGTTGTTATACTCGAGGATAGCAGGTCTCAAGTGTAAAATACATCCTGTTCTCCTTATAGAGATTCTCGCTGCCAAGAACAGCCGGGGCAGGCAGCACAAGTTCCCCTTTCATGGGGAGCCCGGTGGGTAACAATGGTGTGGGGCTCGTGGAAGCTTTTATGCTCCGTTGTTACCAGGCCTGCAAAGGGGGGCTGCTACAGAGACCCCACCTAGCCGGAGACCATCTAGAGAGGCATATCCTCCGCTCCAAGCCCAAACAAAATAAATACCACAAAATGAACCGGCAAAAGGCGCAGAGACTGGACTTCACAACAACAACAACAAGTATGTCTTCATTTGACTGTTTATATTATAAACAGGGTATTGAGAGAGGAGGGTAAAATTAACTACAGATTTGGTCATTGTGTTTCTCAACAAGAAGTCAGAGAACCCGTTTTTGTACTCGCTCTTGCCTTAGCCACTTCCTAAGTTTGTCTGTGACCAAGACGGAAACCCTCTTAGGAGACCCGCACAACGGAGGTAGCTCTGGGATCCTAGCAGAGGTGCAGCAAGGTACCTGGACCCCTGTGTGGGACAGTCTGATTTCAAACTCCCCGCCGCTCCCTCTGAGAAGAGCCCTGGGGTGCCCCGGAGGGGGGAGGCAGCGGCCTGGTCCAGTTTTCCACAGGACAAGGCCACATGGCAGAGCGAGGGCTCATCAGGAGAGGATCTGGGTATCTGGCATCATGACCTGCTTTTGGCTTTTGAATGATAAAAAAAACCTTCGAGATCCTCAAGTCTATGCCTGCATCTGACTGATGGGAAAACGGAGGCCTTGAGCAATTAAGTGGCTGACCCACAGCTATGCTGATGGTTAGAGCAAAGATCAGAATTAGTCTCCTGACCCCTTGTCCAGTGTTCTTTTCTGGGATAGCCATCTATCTCTTCCCCAGGTTCCTGCCCAGGAAGTGCCAATGAGGAGGGTTCTCTTTCTCCTAACCCATTAGGAGAAACACTTCTCCTAACAACCTCTTGGGACAGAGTCCAACCCAGAGGTGTTGAGTGGGCCTTGTGGGAGGGTCCAAATAAACTGACCTGGCTTCAAAACTGGAAAACAACACCTGATCTGCTTCCTGAGCCTCTCTCTGCATCCAACCTCACCCCACCTCACTGTTTTTACCCTCTACCTCTGCTTCTCCTACAGGATTAGCCAGCTGAAGAGAGACAAACTGTTCCTACCGGCTTCACAAGCTATTGATATTGTCTTTCCAAGAGACCCATACTTGCATTTCTGTTCCTCCAGGAAGAGTGTCAAAGTATAGGCAATGGGGAACCCCAGCTGATTCTGTAGCCTCTCCCACTGAACACATCCTCCTTGGATAAGTAGTTGGCGTTCTCACTGAAACTGGAAATGCTAAATTGTCGATAGCCTCCCAAGGGTTTCACTTCTTGCCATGATGCTTTCAATTATTTCATCATGTTTTAGGCAGAGTCTCACAATTAATGCTTCTAAGCATCACTCTCAACGAGCAGCTCCACCGGCCTGAGCCAGCCCTGGTTGAGGACCTTTTCTTTTCACTTTCCCCAGAGAGTGGTGGGCTGGAATGTGGGCTGTCTAGCTCTGCTCTCTTTTGTTTCCTTGGTGGTACTCTTAGGGCAGCGGTTCTCCAAGTGCAGACGTAGGCTGTAGCACCAGCATCACCTGGGAGTCGGTTGGAAATGCAAATTCTCAGGCCCACCTCAGACTTACTGAATAAAAACCTGGGGTCGGGGGCCGTACAGCACTCTATGTCTAACAGACCCTCCGGGTGATGCATGCACAGTTCCAGTTTAATAACGCTGTCTTAGGGTCAGGGGAGGCATGGAAGCTGGAAGCATGTTCCTCTGGCAGAGAGCCAGAGCGGCTATGCAACCGTTGTCCCTTCTGTCTGGGACTCACGTCTTTTAGGACTAGAACAGTCAAAAACAAGCAAGCTTGGGACATACCTAAGAATCCTTTTGTGTGGAATCCCAGGTTCCACCCTCCTTCACTGATAGGACAGAGAACAGACCCAAGCTTTCCATCAAACAGGGAATGCTCTTTGCACAAGACTACATCCAAACCGGTTTACGCTAGACAGACGGTGTCCTCACCACTTCCAAGAAGGCTGAAATGTTTGAGAATGCAGCTGTGGCACGCCGCATGGATGCAATAGGAACTGGGCTCTCTGTCCTTGTCTGGACTCACGTATGTCGTATGTGATGTGTTGCCCTCTTCTGGATCAGTCTTTTCAAATGCCTGTACTCTTCTGGTGAAAGGTGTTTTAACCTGTTCTCATTCGTAAGGGTCTCTCTAGACCCAGCATCTCCACTTGGGGCCTTGGAAATGCCTTATGCATTATTAAGTGGCAACGTTTCTTTACGGCTGAATAAAAAATAATGAATCTTATATCTGAGGTCTCATTAAAAATTGGCAATAAACTGGGAATGGTTTTGATTTCATGTTTTACATTGATCACTTTACATTTCTGTATACAATGGGTACCAACTTTTGATGCAGAGCTCTAGAAGCCCTGTGGGATATCCCTGGAATTTAAGGTCCTTAAATCGGTTTCTCAAAGACTCCTTTATTATTGACATGCCGCTTGTTTCTGAAATTAATCACTGGGTATGTAATGCAGTCGCATTATAGTCTACTGCTGACCTACAAATGTCCCAAACAGCTAAGCACAAAGCATCATTTCCAACACGCTTAGTGACTGCTCTGCGGGCCCGACTTTTATCAGGTATCAAATCCTGGCCAGGCCTCTCTAGAGGAGTACATAGACATACAGATGTTTTGATGTTTACTAAAATGTATACGCATGTGTATACAGTGCATATATGTTTCCTTTCTTGAGCATATGTTTTTAGAGAACTTCCTTGCTTTTCCAACAAGGTAGAGCACAAAAAGAGTAGGGCTGTCCCCAAGTGGAATGGGTTACCCTGAGAAGGCATAACCTCCTGTTCACTCTGGGTCCACCAGAAAAGAAGGAGCGGCAACCCACCACGATGAGGAGGCATCTCCATCTTAGGTGATAGGCCAAAATAAAGGACCCCCAATCCTCTCTTTCAGCTCCAAAATTTCCAAATCTCCTCTTCCCCCAGCCAGTAGTGAGCTTACAGACTACACTTAAAAATACATCCTCAAAGTTTGTACAGTTTCCCGAATGAACCAATTTCAGTTCTAATCAATATCAGTGGATCCAAATCACAAAAATAACAACAGTGCAGCTAGTCTGGGACAGAGGCTTCCTTAACTAGAAAGCAAATCCACTAAATGTCCTTCTAGCTCTTGACCCTCCGTTTACCATAGATACCAGCTCCTCTCTTTCAGATCCTGTGACTTAGCACAGCATTATAGAGCAAACATTAGCTAGGCCTATGTCTTGAGTCCTGTCAATCGAAACTGAAAATGTGCCAGCTGTATCAGGGCTAACAGACTTCTTAATTAACCTTCTGATATTGTCAAAATTGCATTCCCTTTTGTTCTGGAAATGAGCATTTACATGAGCATTTTTTCCATCATTGCTTTTTTAACCAGCTAAGGTTTTACCAAATTGTGATGGTCTTTTAAAAAAGTGTATCCTGTACAAATGAAAGCAAGCGAGAATTCTAGAGATATCACACTTAACAGAATTTCTTTGCTGAAACTTGCTCATGATCTCTATATTCCTCGAGACTTCACCGGTGACTTTCATTTCACCAATTAGTCATTTAAAAACCCTTCTTTTTTTGACCAATTCTATCCTCTCACAGCCTTGACTGTTTAAAAACTCACTTCACCTTTAGAGTTCTTATCCTAGGAATTCACTCAATGAGGGGAGAGGGAGACATGACACCTTTCATGCCCCTTTATCTATAAAAATGCAAAAAATGCAAGCTACCAATCTGTCGGGCCTAAACAAAATTTTCTGCAATCTGTGTCTTTAACATAAGCAAAGCATATAATTCAAAAAAGAAAAAAAAAAAGCTTGCTTTTCAGAAGAATAACTAAACCAAAGACATTGTGCTCCATCTTTGTGTTGAAATGCAGATTTCCCACTAAAAGGCAAATCCTTCATTTCAAAAGGTTGAATAGGATGGTACTTAAAAAAAGAATTCCAGCTGGTTAAATTTAGGGTGTTGAAAAAAGTGCACTCCAATAATATTCTTTGGCTCTGGGCCCAAAGTATTTTCACTTGATTGTGAATTAGATAAATTTTTATTACACTTTAAGCTTTTGCCTTAGAATGGTGGAACTTATCAAGGAGACTGGAAGGGCAGCTATATAAAGACAAATTGTCTTAGGACAGTTTTTTCCCTCTGTTTAACTGTATACCTCACTCTGCAAATCGTGCTACCCAGGTTAATTCCATTCATTCACTCTTTCGTGCATTCATCCAACAACTATTTACCGAGGGCCTGAAAGGTCCAAAGCAAGGGGCCAGCGTCTGGGGCTAACACAAAGAAAACACAGACACAGACTTCCCCACGGCAGCCTTCAACTGGTAGAGAAGATAAGGCCAGGACAGAAATCGCTCTACTCCAATTCGGAACGTGTGTCATGAGAGAGGCCCAGCTATGAAAATTCAAAGGAAGAGAAATTACTTCCACTTGAAAGGGAGGAGAGCAGCTTTCAGGAAGTGGTAACTTATGAACTGCACCTGGAGGGCCAAGAGGAAGGACTTTCTAGACAAAAGCAAAAGCAGGTACAGGCGCCCAGAGGAGCAAAGGCCAAGGTGTGCGCGGAGCAAATGGGGCCCAACAGGTAGTTACATTTAGATCAAGATGTTGTACGCTGATACGTTCGGTTGACAACGGAGGATCTGCTCGTCTAAATAAACCTGTGAGGACTTCTGCGAAGCCTTCGGCCTTTATAGGTTCATCCTTGCAAGTGTCACGTTTTCTTAAAATAAGGGACACGGCCATGTGGGACGCTTGTGAGACTCTTCCTGGAAGATCATCTACCCGTTTTGTCCTCCCCGCCCCCACCTCCACTTTCCTCCCCTGATGTATGGTGGGTGGTCTGCTGAGAATTCACTGTTTTATTCCTCTGAGTCAGACAAACAAGTGTTGATAGCCGCGTTCATCTCTGCAATATTGCCTCCCTGGCTTAAATAATCTATTTCAGATGTATCATTGCCCGTTTAAGATGGGCTTGTACTTGCTGACACATTTTCAACAAATGACTGTGCAAGAAACGTGCAGATTTTCCTCCACCGCTTTGTCTCTTCAATCATCAACTTGACCTTCTCTCCAAAATTCCCCTTTTTCTTCTCTTCAAAGCCACAGGGAAGGCGGGGGTACCCTCACT
This sequence comes from Canis lupus familiaris, assembly GCF_011100685.1. Classification (NCBI taxonomy): domain Eukaryota; kingdom Metazoa; phylum Chordata; class Mammalia; order Carnivora; family Canidae; genus Canis; species Canis lupus. The sequence continues at coordinate 61,897,264 of NC_049231.1, forward strand.
CCCACCCCCCACCCCCATCCTTATTTGAGGATTTTGTTTGTGTGCGTGAGTGTATGCATATGTGTGTGTGTGTGTGTGTGTGTGTGTGTGTGAGCATGCACATGTAAGTGTGGGCTTGCTTCAACCTGGGGTCTTTTGCAGGTCATTTGGGAGAATATGAGAACTACTTTTAATGATGCCCTGGCCCACGAACCGCACTGACCCTCACTCTCCAGATTCTTTTCTTCCTTTAGTTCGTCAGGGGCTCGCTCCTCTGGAGAGGCTGCTGGCACAAAGTCAGGAATCCAGATTCTTCAGGCCCAGCCCTGCCACTCACCAGCTGTGCATGACCTTGAGTAAATCCTTTCCTCTCTCTGACCCTAAGTTTTCTAGTCCTTGAAAAGACAAGACCGGGTCAGGTAAATGACTTCTCCCTCTGTTTCCCCTGCCAGTCGGAGTCTCTTTGAGACCAGATCTAGCGCTGGGGATTGGGATACAGGTAAGAGCCGGGCAGGGTGGGCCCATCCTGAAAGCCGGGCGGGGTGGGCCTGTGAGTGAGCGCCCCTGCAGGGACTAGGGGAGGCTTCTGGCCAGTGTGGGCTGGGTGCAGCTGCCCAGCTAATTCTTAGACACAGAAATTAGGCCTGATGGTGGATTTCGGCTTCCAGGGGCACGATCTTGCAAAGATCACCTGTCTGAGCTTCAAGGAGGAAACCTAGGTGGGTCCAGAGCCAAAGAGACTGAAGGTCACAGAGAACCAGGAAAAAACTTTCCACAAACTCAGGCTAAATGTCAAGAGTAAAGGTCTCGGCTGTCCGTGCCAGACGGCCAGTGGCAAAGCTCTCGGCCTCCTGCCAGGGCCTGGCACCCACTGCTCAGGAGAGGGCACATGCAGGACTCGAAGGAAAGCCAGAGTCCTCACCCAGCACCTCAAACCAGGGCGGCAAGGCCCCAGTGTCCTGTGGTCCCTGCCCTCAACCAGCTTGAAGGGTTCCTGGAAAGCCATGTGTCAAGTGAGTTTCTGTAAACTGAATCACATTTGCTAACCGACATAATTTCAGAGATGTTTCATCACCCTTCCAGGCCCATCGAAAATTGGCAGGGCTTCTAACATTTTACCTTTTAAGTGCTTCTTCCTCCACCCCCTCCCCAACCTCTCTGTCAAGTAGTTAATGATCTGTAAACAAACACTTTAAATTCAGTGGGGGAGCTCACTATTTAAAGGAACCCTGTGGCGAAACCTTTTGAAAAGTTAACAATCTTTCTGTAATGTGAAAAATCACCCTCTAATTTATCAGTTGCCATTGATGAGGTTTTGTGGGTATTGGGCTCCCTTAAGGTGGGGCTCAAATGCAATACCTTTGTGGTTGGGGGCGGACAGTGATCCAAGAAGGTGCCCTGAATCCCTTGCTGTCACCCAGACTGTCCAGCTGCACACAAACACATTCACAGATACCACTCACCGCCCCCCCCACACACACACACACCTGGCACAGGTGAAATGAAGGAAAGAATGGAAAATCATAGTCCCAGACCTGGGAAGCCTTGAAAACCACACTTGAGTTTCTCCTGACTCGAGTATTAGACACCTGAGGAGGGTGGAATCAACATTTTCCCACTGAAGGGAGGAAAAGGCATTTGGGCCCGAAAGATGGATCCAGTGACGCTGACCATTTGCTTAGCAAACGTTTAATTCTGATAACACCAGCCAGAGCAGAGGCCTTGTCTATCAAAGCCAGCAGAACACGCAACTCCCAAATTACTCTGAAGAGGCCACCCCGAGCCTTTTTATCTGTGTCGATTCACAGCAAAGGTAATTTATGCCTCCAGACCACCATTTTCCTCAGTCTCAAGAAAATACCAGAACAAGCTTAAGAAAGTCAAGCTTATAAGGAGATCCTTGATGTTTCCAGGTGTTCTTGGGTGCTGCGGAGGAGGAAGTCTGCAGGATGGGGCGGTGGGGCTGCTGGAGGGACAAGGAAGGGCAGAGGCACAGCTGAGCACCCACGGAGCTGGAGAATTTTCTGGTCTTATCTTCTAGGACTGATCTGTGCAACCATTCAATGGAAAGGCACTCCAAAAAAGAGATAGCCCCAGGAAGGCTGCGTCAGGGCCTCCCAGCCTGGCCCTTCTTAAGGGAAGATGTCCTGGCCCCTGTGGAGAGGCTTCTCTTCTTCCCAAAGCATCCTCCTCACATTCTGGCCCCAACAGTAATCCTGTGGGATGAGGGAAGGTGTTATCTCACCTCCCCAGCGAGGAAACAGAACGTGTCAAAAGCATCCTGTTGCAGGTCACGAAGACAGGACTGGAGGAAAGGCAGGACCCGTCCACCTTCCTGGGGACCAAGCTTTGCCCCTCATCCCCGCTCTCCTCAGAAGCCCTCAAGGTGAGCCAAGGCAGAGCGTGTGGTCTAGACACAAGCCTTCATGCCCTTTACAGGCAACCACTCGCCTTCCTGGGGCTATAAAGTGGTGCGCGTGTGTGAGGCAGTGGGGAAGGCATATCCTACAGGCCAAATGCTCTGTGACAGTCTGGGCCAAGAGATTCTTAGAACCAGATTTGGCCATTCTCCAGAATCAAAACCTATTACGTCTTATGGTTAATACAGAAGAGCTCGGAAATTATGAGAACTAATTTAAGGCCTCAAAGCTCTACAAACTCAAAAGAAAAAAAAAATGGTCTAGCAGGTCAGGCTCTGACATTTCTTCGGGAACAAAACTAGGCTGCCCTCTCGCCTGAGGTGAGATTGAATCAAGGAGGGTTCTGGTCCTGGGAGGCCAGGCCTCATCCCAAGGCAGCTAGTCCTTCTTTCAGAAACAGGCCTCTGCCCGCCCACAAGCTCCTCCAACTTCTGCTACCGACTCCTGTGTCCCTCAGCACCTTCCCTCCTCCTCCTGGGCGCAGAGCAGCCAAGCTCTGGCCTCAGCCCCAACCTCTCTGCCAGAGTCCCACAGAGCAAGGGAGAGGTGGACATAGCCTATTTATCCGAGGCCTATTTTCTCGGCTTCCTGGTTATTTTTCTGGCTTTTTACCCAATTTCTAATCCTTCATTTATACCACTAACCAACCTGGAAAGAATTTCCTGAATAAAAAAGAGGTGCCCACATGTATCATGTGCACTCATTCAGGAGTTCCCAATCCAGCCACAGGGTGGGTGTTGCTAGCTGTTCTGGGGTTTACTAATTCTGTTGATTCAGCAAGGGTAACACCCAGAGTTATCAGACACCTCCAAGCTCTTCAAGCCAAGAATGCACCAACTCCTTTCTACCCAATGGACGGGTTCACTTGGGAGCTCAGCTCGTGGAGACCTGGCCTCGCCGGGCAAAGGGGCCACAATGCCCTTGCCCCTATCCCATAGGGGTCAAGGGCGGATAAAGGGACCCTACAACCACACGGGAGACCCCAGAATCGTTTTGTTTTTGGAATCTCTCTAAGACTGCCTGGGAAATGAGGTCTGAGAGGGTGAGCTTTCCCAGCCACGCGCCGTTTCCGTGCGGTCCCAACCGTGAGACTGACCTGGGGCCACCGATGCCAAGGTCTCTTCTGCCTACCAGGACCGGGGACACTCCACTCTCCCTAACAAGCCCCTCAGGCTGAAATCCTTTTACTTCCAGAGCCTCAACTTTCGACTGCTGGGTAGAAAGCCCCCCTGCCACGGCCCGCAGGACCCCGTCAGGCGGTGCGGAGCGTGGACAGCAGGGCTGACGCGGTTTCAAAGAGGCCGACCAGGCAAGAACCGTCCTGTACTCCTGCCCCAGCTCTAACGCAATAAAATGTCTTTTATCAGTGTAATTCAAGGCAAAGAGTCAAGGGTCTGTCACCATTCTAAAGAGGCTTATTACATGGCCACAAAAATGTGCCTCAGGCTCAAACCTGGCATGTAAGGTATCAGCGTGGGACAGGTTCTTTTGATTTGATTTTATTTTCTTACAAAATCTGAAAATGAAACGCTTCTGTCCCTCCCTTCCACCAACCGTTTTTTGATTTATGGGGAGGAGGGAAGAAATCTGAAGTTGACAGGTTGGGACAACTCCACTCAGCTTTCTCACTCAAAAGCTGCTTTTGTTCGCCCATACTTTGCATTTATGGCCCGCGGCTCCTGGCTGACGCTCCTCGGCCGAGAGGCTGCAGAGGGCGGTGGCCTTCCCGGAGGAGGCCCCCCTGAGATCCCCCCCGGGGGGGCACAAAGGCCCCTGGGAGGACGCCGGAGGGCACCAGTCCTCTCCCCGGCCCTACACCACGTTTCTCTTGGGTCCGGGGCTCCACGTGGGCATCGGTTCCTCGACTACAGGCCCGGGCTGCCGAGAACCAAGGCGGCATGGGGGGCACCTCGACGCCCCACGCCCTTCTGGCCTCTCAGTAGACACTGGGCGCGGGAGTGGACGTTTCTTCAGGTCCGACTGAGAACCCTCATGCTCAACGGCCTGGCCGGACGGGCTGCCCCGGGCCCGCAGGGGCCCCCCCTCCCCCAGGTCACCGCGGAATCTCCAGTAAATGATTCACTAACCAAGGAGCCTCGGTCAGCCCTGGCCCAGGACACGATTAGAGCCCCTTGAAAGTGGCTGCCGGCCCATCGGTTCACTGTACGATTTTGGCAATCTGTAATCGCACATTTACTCAATGGTTGTTATGGACAATCGGGTTAATAATTCACCTTCCAAACGCCGTGTAATTACACAGTTAGAAGAGTTACAATAGATGCCCAATTTTCTTAAGGCTTCTGATGAACTGGCCCCAATTACCTAATCTGGGTCCCTTTCCTTTCCCTCTCTCGATTTTTTAATTTTTTTTAGTAATCTCCCACACTTTCCTCTATTCTCATCCCCCACCTACACCCCTATCTTTCTGCCCCAAGAGAAAGAACAGTGTGAAGTTCTTCAGTTCAGATAATTCTATTTAGAACCCATGGTTTTGCTCCACTAAAAGGGCTTAAAAATCAGGCTAAGAAGCTGGCCATGGAAGGTGCAGAAAAGGCTGGTGGGTTGGTCTCAGCTGCCTCCCTGCCTCAGAGGCAGGAGAACACCTGCAGCCACCCACACCTCATGACCCAAAAGTTGCACCGTATCCTGGCATGGCCCGGTGGAGGCCCGAGAAAGAACGATGCAAAGCCCCGCTGTGTTCTGTGGGGCCCCGGCTCCCCAGCCCAAGGCCTGGCAAGGGCCACATGGTGTGAAACCGTGGTTGTGGGCTTTGGAGACAACCCCACAGATTCCCTCCCTTCCCACCCTTCGCTCCCTGGGCCCCCACCCCTGCTTGGGACATGCTAGGGGTCACGAAGAAAGAAACGTACACCCTTAAAACAAAAATAGAGCAGGGGTCCCAAGAACAGGGCAAACATTCAGAAGCCAGGGCCTCCCTCCATCACTCCAGAACTAAACCAGGCCCTTTGCACCTTTGTTTTATGGTTTTAACACACTACACCTCACCCGCCACAAGCAGATAACCCACTTTCAAGGGTCAAAGCAGTATCTGTGGCCCCTCCAAAAGGGCAGTGTGGTCAGCTGCCCTGGTCACCTTGGGCTGGGGCTGGGGCCACCCTGGCCACATGTGGCAGGGCCTGGCTAGGAAACCCAGGCAAGATGAGGGTCCTAGAGCACAGCCAGTGAGGGAGGAGAGGGGATAAAGGTGGCAGCTCCTGGCCAATGCTGATCACAGCAGGGACCGTGTTTCTTCTCCGTTTTAATGGGTTGTGACTTTTCTAAAGTTTCTCTCTCTTTTCTTTTTTGGATGTTCCACTCCCTATATCTTTCTCTCTCCCACAAGTGCACACAACCCAGGGCTCCAATGTTTTAAAAGGTGCTTTTTTATTTTCACAGGTGAGATTTCTTTCCTTCCTTAAACGGGCTCTGTGTCCAGCACAGAGCCCAACGTGGGGCTCCAACTCACAACTGTGAGATCAAGACCTGAACCAAGATTAAGAGTCAGACGCTCAACTGACTGAGACCCCAGGGGCCCTGAGATTAAGTTTTTAACAGACCCCTCCGCCCCCAGTACATCTTATGTGAGGATGGGTGAGCCTTTTGGCCACCAAGGCGTTATGGTGTCATAAGACCTCAGCATGCTGTGTAGGAAGTGAACTGGGAAAAATCCTGCCAGCCAGCCCACCCTGTTCTCTAACTCATGAAACCCACCTAGATACAGAGACCGTCTCTGCAACCTCTAGTCAGTTCCAAGAATGGGGATGGACTAACATTGCCCAGCTGAGGGCTTGGCTGTCACTTTCTGATCGAATACCAGGAGTGGGGTCAGATCATTAAGGGGGAATTTCTATACATTGGACAATTTGGGATCCTTCTATCTTCTATCTACAGAGTTTAGTTTGGTCGGAGTTTTTTTGTTTTTGTTTTTGTTTTTGTTTTTTGGTTGTTTGTTCAGGTTGTGGTCTCTTTCCTCCATAAAAAAGAAAAGAAAAAAAAAAAAAGAAGCAGTATTTGTTTCCTGTTCGTGGAGCGGACAGAAGGAGGGTGTGCAGTGGAGGAGGTGTGTGGGGAGAAGGCTGATAGATGGAGCAGGGCCGAGAATATCCGGAATTGGAGAAAAGTGAGAAATGGAGCTTTTTCTTGGCTTCCAAACAGTTGTAATTTCTACTGCCACTGCTTAGATCCTGGGCACCAGGCATAGAGAGTGGGAAAAGGGGCATGTGACAACTTTGCCACAAATCAGGATTTGGCATTTAAATCCACAGGAAGCAAGAAGAATAGAGGGACTTCTTATTTATAGATCTGCAGATGAATTGAATGAGATAACCAAAATGTACTTCTCGTGTATCTGAAGGAACAATTCCATTTTCAGACTTGGAAAGGTTCCCATAATTGAGTATCACCCGACCCCGGCAGCGCACTGCATCCCAAGGTTAAGACCGGCTTCCTGAAAACCGGGCAGGAGGCTGCTGCTTTGGTGGTAGCTCAACAATCGTACTTTGAAGGACAGGTTGGTACCACACTACATTTAACTGGATTCAGTTCATCTGATTATACAGTGCCTTGCTTTCTGGAATATGTAATCATCTCTTTCTGATGACATTTTAAATATCCAACTAGACAAATAATTGCAGCAATAATTGATAGCAGAGTCAAGCTGGAAGATCGCTGATTGGCAGAGTCCCCACTGAAACAAATCTTTCTTTCAAACATCACAGGAATGATGTTTAAACCTAACTTTTGCTGATAAATGCTCAAAATCTGATTTACTGATAGAGACACTGCAAGAAAACCTGCACTTCAGCCTGTGATTACTTCGCAAGCTGTTTGAGAAGAATCAGGCAGTGTGATTTATATTATTTTACTTCTCATGAATAATTGCAAGGATGGTGTGGGTGGTTTGGGGGGAATCTACACAAGCGAAAGAAGTGCTGCCCCTAATGCTGCACTTCCTGAACAACTGGGGCCAACCCTGACGGTTTACGGCCCTCTCCTCCTCTAACGGATATCCCGGGGTACAGAGATGGTCTAGAGAGGGGAACACCCACAAACACACACAAACACACACAAACCATCAGCTCCTCTCAGGCCTCTGAAAACTGCTTTAGATCAATGCCTCAAATTGGGATTCACATCCCTCCGCCCCGTACAAAGGAGGCCGGGCCGGGGTCAGCAGGCCTGTGCGCAGATGAACCCCAAGTGGTCTCAGGCAAGTCCCCAGGTCCAGCGGCGATCTCCTGCAGCCCCTCCCTCGCCTGCTTCTCCGTCCAGGGTAGAACCCTAATCAACTGTTGCCTCTATCGCGTGTCTGGATTGCAGTGTTCAGGTTGTTACGGTTTGGGGCACTGCTTTCAACAATCCAGGCCCCGCGGAATACGCAACGGTCAGAAATAGCTCACAAGAGATGCTTGTCTCCGGGAAATATCAAATGAACAGGCTGGCATATTAGCAGACACAGATTACAGTAAGGAAAATCTAAACCGGAAGATGTATCCGAATGCTTCGGCTAGCAACAAGGGCAAGAATTCGGGGATGGGATCTGAGCATTTGCCCAAAGCACTCACGTGAGAATTTCTTTTCATTCCCCCCCCTTCTTTCCTTCTTGTTCTTTCTTCCCTTCCTTGCTTCTTTCCTTTCTTTTTTTCTTTCTTTCTTCCTTTTTAGGGAGGGGGTGGCTTTTTTTTCCCCCCTTGAAACTGAACCATTATAAGCGAGTTCACCTCATAGCTTCTGTTAAAAATCAGAAGCTTGTTAGACGTAATGATGATCTGCGCCGTGACACTTAGTGCATCTGAGGGGGCTTGTCAAACAGCTTTACTCTAATTTAGAGCTCCCCTGTTAATTAGAAAGCCCTCAGATTTTCTGCAAATGCAGGTCACTATCGACAGCTCACACTTTTGATGCTTTGCCTGTGACAGTTGTTGGGCTGCCCTTCCAGGAGCTGGCAGGGTTGTCCAAACTCTGACAGTGTCAGAAAATTTAGTCACCGTGGCCGCTTTGCAGGAAGTTACATGCAAGGTGACTGTCCCCACACAGTGTTTCCCCACAGCCAACAAGCCTGATGAAATCTGCATTCACATTCAGCTAAAAATAGCTCAAATTTCAATCTTCTTTCCCACCTGCCTCTTTGCCTGCTCTCTTTTCTGCTTTTCCTTCTCTTTTCCACCTCTTGTTTCTCTTCCTTCCATCCTCTCTCTAGCATCTCCCTTCTGTCACCTTTCCTCTCGTTACCCCCAACACACACACACACTCACACTCACACATCGCTCACTCACTCACACTGCTATTGAACACGGTCACATTCACAGAAAGGGAAGTAGGTTTTACAGATAAACCAGGTTGCTTTTTATTGAAACAGCAGTGATTGTGGAACAGAAACTCCCCCCTCCTCCAACCTTCTTTTAAAAAAAAAATATTTCCTTTTTTTTTTTTTTTTTGCCCTGGTCAGCAGCTGCACCTGGTGAGGTGGAGGTCAAGTCTATACTTCCAGCATGGCTCACATGTTTTTTCTTAAGGGAAGGGGGCCTTTGGACAGGGGAGGAAAAAGAGGAGGAAGGAAGAAGGAAAGGTTAACAACTCAAGCAAAAATGCATATGGGGCTGAGGCTTTCTGCCCTTGTCACCACCCCAGTGAAAGACCTCAGAATTATAGGAATTCTCACTTAGGAATAGCTCATTATGGGATGTGTGCTGGGGTGGACAAGGGGATGGGTGATGTGTTCATGACCGTGCATATGTAAACTTGTGTTTATTTCATCAAATTCATCTAAATTTCATCAAGTTTAGGCCAAAAGGAAATGCTCTGAGGCACTTATCTAAGCCTTGGCCAAGAAAGAGACCAGTATTTAAGTCAAATTGGAAATATATAAGCTATTCACACACCTCCACCAGGTACAAGGGACAGCTCTGGAAGAAAAAGCTATCCTTTGCCTCCATAGCTCCCACACTGACCCCCAGTTTGATACTGGGCCCAGTTCCCTAAGAAGGCCCAATTCTTCCTTGAGGTCTTGCAAACGAACACAGGCAGCTGAGGGTATAGGGAGCCTGGCCTTGCAAGTTGCTGGCTTCTGAAGTGCAATGGGACAGGATGGAGTGGGTCGCCATTGGCAAGCCTGATGAATTCACACAAACCCAGAATTAGCTAAAGTCACAGCGACCCGGCGGGGTGGAGCGAGGCGACCCCAGCAAGATTCCCAAGGACAGCATCCTCAACAGCAGCAGTGGGCCGCTAACCCCAGAGGGGCCCGTGCCTCCACCCACATCCTGCTGCTGTCACTTTGGCCATTGGCTTTCCAGTCCCAGGAAAACCCTCAGTGCCTTCAAAGCTAACCGACCAAACAGGATGGTGTGAGCCAGGGCAGACTCCCTATTCAGGTAGATACCACCTATGAGGAAAAAAATAAGAAAAAACCTAGACCCAGAAAATAACGTGGAAAGTGAAAGAACCATGTCAACTCATGTCAGGAGACAAACCCTTCATCCAACGTCACCAAGCTGCCGACTATTAGGCAACTAGGAAGGTGCCCCAGCAACCTAGAAATAAGAAACAACGCTTGCTATTCTGAGCTGAGAAGTGAAGTTGCCTTCCACTCGGGACTGTCAAACATGGTCTATAAATACCAGCACCGCCCCTTGTGAGCCGCGGGCTGAGCTCAACCCAGAGAAGGCAAGTGTTTCCCTAAGGTCACACAGCAATTCCAGGTCTTCCAAATTCCCTCGCCCAACAGATGGCTTTGTCTTCTCTTGGAAATAGATACTGCCACAACTGACCCCCATCTTCAATAGGAAGGCTAGGGAATGAGGCTGCACATTTTAGTGTTTCCTCTACTTTCTCCAACTTTCTGCTCTGGCTCTCTCCTCCCCACCCCTACCCCCCACCCCCGGCAACATGCAAGGTCTGTTTAGTATTTTTAGGCCTCTATTTCCATATCTATCCAAAGTTTCTAATGCTCCTGTCTGTCAGCAGGTCAACAGTACAGGACACAGGCAAGCTGTTCTCCATTCTGAAGCGGATTTGAAAAAAAGGCTGCTGAAGGTCAAGACATCCCGGGGAGGCTGGTACCGGGGCTTTCAGGGTCATTGCTCTGCAGGTGGACCTTGGCTCATTTCCAGAGAATGACTTATGATTTGTTCTCTCCCCCACACATCAAATCAAGACACCAACCACAGCTCTACTGGCCCAGGCTGCCCACCGCCCCTTTGGCAACCATGGCTCCTTCTCACATGATGAAAGAGATAGGGTAGCAAGTGCTGATGGTCCACTTTATGCACACATGTGTAGTTCAGTACTGATGTGAGAAATTCAAGAAACCTATACTTACTGTATGTGCATACACATATTTTAAGAGATAACTTCTAAAGACCTACCAGTCTACAGTACATCTGGTCTGGAAGAGCCATGAAATTGTCTCTTTCTACAAATCACAAGCCCTGTGGTGGCCTGAGGTCCTCAGGCTTTGAAATAAATAATGCACCGAAGTGGGCAGCATGATGGATTAGCTGGCAGGTTATTATCAGACACATGGAAGCTCCGCCTCAACATCAGGATTAGGACTGAAATCTCTTTCAGGAAGAACTTGGTAACATTAGACGGTTGACCAAGGCATCACGGTGCGACAGACAAGCAGTTCCTAGTCCTAGAACAACCCCATCCCTCGAAAGAACGTTTGCACTCTGTGCCCGGTGAATGCCACTCGCAGGCAGCCTGGGGGTGATCCCGTCTCTGCCCACAGCTCACTCCCCCTTTCATGTATTTGCCCTGGTCCCTGCTAGCAGAAATGGGATCAGAACAAATTAATATTTAATTTTGAGATTCTATTCTATGAGAATCAAAAAGACTCAGGACCACTCAAAGCCAGGGCAAACACCCCTCCGATAAATCTAACTTCTCTATCCAGACGTGTCACATTTCTGTGAACAGTGAGTCCTCTGGCCTTGCGTCCGCTACTTGCCACAGGCCTCTGCCGGCAGCAAGGGGAACGCCAGCGCTACACCTCTAAGTGTGTGAAGGTCTAACCTTTTACCCATGTAATGATCTACTTAATATAATATTTTGTCTTTAATCAGAGAAAGAAGAAGATAATTTGATATCCCATAAAACTCCCTAACCTATATTTTGCAAGTCAATTAGCCAGTCCTTTCGCGTTAATGTCAGCACATCCCATGTTGCACCTCCAGCCAGGCTTTCGGGTGTCTGCGGCCCACATGCCACACACCGAGAGTGGAAGAAAAAAAACTCAGGAGGCAGGCCGGGTAGTGGGCAGTTACTGTTTCGTCATCTGTGTGGAGACTGGGAAATCATCTCCTCAAATGGAGATTATCTTCCCTTGGGATCCTTCTGGAGAGCTATAAATAATAGAACACACTAACCAACATTACCTATTAAAAAATGAATACAGAATCAGATTAAGGAAAAACTCAGTTATACTGTTATAAAATCCAAAGCAAAAAATAAAAAATGAATAAAAAATAAAAAGCGAAAAAACAAAGAGGCATGAGAAAGAAGTGTTAGCTGGTCCCCTTAAATTTAGCCTTATTCTCTGGCAGCCAAGCTAGCCTGAATGAGGGTGCTTGGGTAACCATTTCTCACTCCCTTATTTATGAGCGATGGAGTGCAAAAAGCAAGAGGCTTAATTTTAATGCAGCCATCTCCCCATGAACTAGTGTACCTACAGAAGCTGCAGAAAGGTGAAGACAGGAATTTATGAACGTTTTTTGCAAAATCTGGATACTAATCTGGTCTAAATATACAAGGAAGAACATGCTCATATGGAACAAACCCAAAATATGAATGCTCCCAACTCCAGCTGTCCCACAACATCTGCCTCTAAATGCCTTAGGATTCCGTTTCCCATCTCTCAAGTGGAGTCTCCTAACCCAGTCTGGGAAGACATTATGAGAAACCATTGGTTTTTAAATTCTTAGACAGAGCCCTCTCTTTGCTCTTACTTTTGACCTGGTTTTGAAAACACAATAATAATACTTATAAAGAGTTCTCATTATCCAGAAACATTAACATTATCCTGGAAGAGTGTGTCTCATTAGCTGTTAAAAGAGAACGTTTCTTTCTTTCCTTCTAGGAACATGACGAGGGAATCTGGCTATTTCGTCAACGCTTGTAAAAGACACCTGAGTCATCATTTTAACTGAACAATTTCTCCAAGAATTCAGCCTATGGGATGGGAAAGAGCCGTCTCTGCCGTAGTGTTGGAAAATGCCATTGTGCTCTCTCTGATTCCTCTCCTCTGTCCTTGGCAATCCAGTTATGATTTGACAGCATTTAAAGATGACAGTACTTGGGGTAATAGGACAATGCCATAACAGGATTACAGCAAATGTGAAAGAAAGGACACACGTAGGTACTGTCATTTAGGTAATGTCATCTATGATCAGTTTTTGTTTCATTTTTTGCTGACACAGAAGTCAGTATCACTTATAGAATTCACTGTAAACCCTATTAGGGCTGTAAATAGTTTGCTCCACCCGATGAAAGGAAACACTGATTATACTGCAGGGGGATTCAGTAAAACTTTCTACCTTTGGTTGACGTGAAAATAATTACAAAAAAAAAAAAAAAAAATTCAAACCAATAGCCAAAGATTCCAAAACAGCCTGAAGTTACTACCACCCAAAATGAATTTATCTTCAAAGAAAGAGGAATAAATTGCTGTTGGTTATAAAACAATAGGTGGCCAAGACGTTTCTGAAGGATGTCTCAGACCCCAATAACACTGTTGAGAGTTTGGGGAAGATAAAGTGGAAACACCTCACTAAATTCACATTGGGGGAGCGGTCAACACTAGTCTACCAGCCAATAGGATCCTTGCCAGTCACTTACACTATTTCTCATTCCATTTCCTTTATGTCGTTTGCCTACAGCACATCCAAATCCACATAATACCAGCCTTTGGAAGTCAGTTCTACTCTACTTTCCAATTAATTTCTGCCACTGTGAGTTTTCCCCCAAAGCCACCAATTCTCCTGGAAGCTCTTATTCCATTGCAGTGAACACACAGCTACCCTGCCTGCCATTAAAATGGCCTCCTCATCGTCCAGGACAAGGAGCCATGCTGCATGCCAAGTGACCAACCACAAACAAAAAACGCTGGTTTGACTAACATTTGTCTTGCAAGAAAATTCTGCCTATAGCAAGAAGTACCATGACGGAGGCTGAAGAGATGTTCTGATCATTTCAAATCCGAACAGAGGTGGGTTCTCCTCCAGAATATTCTGGGCTCACTAAGGTCTCTGCTTTCCTTGTTTGACTTTCTGTGCTTCCCTGGCTAATCTCCTGAGCCCACAGACCTTCTTTCCTTTCCAAATGCCTATCAATCACTCCTTTCCTCAACTTTCCTCTTACCCTATCCAAAAAAGTTCTCTAAATTCAGGGCTAGCTTGCTAATGCCCACAGTAGGAAGATGCTATTAAAGAGAGTTTATAAGGATATGGATTTGGGTGCCTGCCTTGTTTCCCCACATCTAAATGATAAATGCCATCATGGAAAACTTCCATGCCCTGAACAGTTCCTCAGCATGGATGGTCTGGAGGAGAGGGACAAGAGAACAATGTGGACATGACAGGCTTTTGCTTCCAAACTCCATCCCTGTCAACTCTCCATCCATAATGCGGGCGAGATGAAAACTTTCCAAGACCTAGAAGTTTCTCCACATTGAGAACAGATCCATTTGGTTGTATCCTACAATGTTTGGTTCCACCCTCCTCATGAAAGGAAACCCTACAGTCAACCAGCTCCATCCTCGAGAACATACAAGTTGACAAAGGAGAACTCAGCATGAAGGACATTACAGAGAGATTTCCAACAACCTGCCCACCCCACCCCTCCACGCACGTCACCTAGAATGCTGCCTTCATCCTCTGCTCAGAACAATTTGACAGCCTCCCATGGTCAACAGGATATGGTCCAGCTCCTTAAGCCACCATTCAGAGCTCCATAATCCAGCCTCGCACTTCTATTCTAGCCTTAGCTTCCTCTCTGCACCAGTGAAAATACTCTGCACAAGTTTAAAAAAAAAAAAATCCCTTTCATTCTCATTTCCTTTCTGGCTTTTCTTCTTCCTCTCTGATTTCCTCGAATCCTGCTCATGTTTCAAGGCCCAAAGGTCTACTAGTCACCTTAGCATAAGAATCAATCTCATCTTCCATCTCTAGCCTCACTGCCTGTACCACGTTGGACTCCTATCCAGTCCTTACATCGCTGGTTACCTCTTCTTGACTCTACTTAATTCCGTGTCTTCCCAAAGCACTTCTTAAGTGCAGGGACTCTGTCCTCTACTTATTTTAATTTTATTTCAAAATACCCAGCATAGCATATGATATATGATAAACATATATCCTAGGAATCCAACAAGTAATGGTTAAATAACTGATTTACCTTCTAAAAGGGGAGTTATAATGGTAACTTTAGCCATCTCTGTACCCACAAACAGTTCCCTTCTGATATCTGCTTGAACTTCCAGATAAAAAAAGGCAAGTGGCAGTAACACGTTATGCTACACAAAGATTAGCATTACTATCCACCCTCTAAACAGCCACCCCACACCCTGGAGATGAGCAGAAATGAAGTATGTGCGCCGACCAGAGCACAGGCCAGGTCAGTTGAGTCTAGCTGCCAAAAAATAACATCTTTTCAATGTGAAAAAACTTCTTTAAGGTTGTACAACTCTCCGTGTTTTTTTTTTTTTTTATAAAGTAAACTCTACCCCCAACGTGGGGCTCAAACTTATGACCCCGACATCAAGAGTTACATGCTCTACCGACTGAGCCAGCCAGCCACCCCACTCTCTAGCTGTATTTCAAGCACGGTCATCTGCAAAGAAGTAAGGTTCAGCAGGAGCACTTCCTGCATGCAAAAAGCGAAGTTCCACAAACATATTTTTAATATTATTTTAAATCCAGCATCACTAAAAAGGACTTCATTTTGAGGCCAGAGAGCAGCAAACATGGACATTCTTTGCCCCCTTTAGATACTGGGTGTGGTAAAGGGGAGGTCTAGCAAAAGCTAGGGTAGCAGCTAATATAACTATTATCTAAAAAGTTGCCCATAATTCCCCAGGTTGGGCAGACTGTTCATATCAAAGCACCCTGGGCATCCTTTCTCCACCCTGGCAGCCAAGACCCAGGGTCAGGCCACGTGGCCGGGTGGGACCCAACACTGTGCATGCACGGAGGTATTGTGTGTGAAGGACCCAAATCTACATAGTCTCAGCACTAAGCTGGGTTCAGAAGACACACTCCATACAAGCCTGCCAATAAATAAGTAAAATTCAGATACCACATTTATGCTGACCACCTTGGAAACTCTGTATGAGAGACAAATTTGGAAAGAAAGATGAATATTCAAAACAAATAAAAACTCTCACTTTACAGGAATTCTCCAGACAATTATACAGTTGGGATCTCCACCCCAGGAGAAGATACTATCAATGAATAAGACTGACTCAGGTGCCCTCTTCCCTTTTTATTGAATAAAGCCCAAGGGAATTCTACGCAACGAACACCCTGCTTTTACTTACTCCTCCCCTGACATACTTAGAGTGCTCACGCTTTTCTCACCCATGTTCTGCTCATGATGGGTAACACCATCTCAGCCTGCCTCTGTCTCTCTCCCAGTCATTACCAACTTCAGTGAAACCTCCTCAGAATCCAAAGAACATTCTGAGTTCTATAAAATGTACTTTGGTACCCCACTCAGAGACGGCTGGGTTCTCGAGAAGATGCAAACAGCTAAAGGCTAGAAATAGACAGCCTTCCGTGCTGGTCCCACTCAAGTGGTTGGCTTTTGTTTTTTACCTTTATTGAGGCATAATTTACATACAATGGAAGTCACTCATTCTAAGTGTATAGTTTAATGAATTTTTGCCCATTGTATACAGTTGTATCACCTCCACCAAAGTCAAGATAGAGAACATTTCCATCACTCTGAAAAGTTTCCTCATGCCCCTCTTTGCAGTCAGTCTTCTCCCCTAATTCTCTGACCTACTTTTTCTCACTATAGTTTTGATTTTTCTAGAATTTCATATAAGTGGAATCAAACCATATGTCAGCTCTCTCTCTCTCTGTCTCTCTTTTGTAAGTAGGCTCCATGCCCAATGTGGGGCTTAAACTCAGGACCTTGGGTCCTGAGATCTAAAGTCTCATGCTCTACTGACTGAGCCAGCCAGGCACCCTAACATGTCACCTTTTGTGTTCAATTTCTTTCACTGAGCAGAATGATGCGGAGATCCCATATCTTTGAAATGTATTACTATTTCATTCTTATATTGAGTATTCCATTGTATGGCTGTACTACAATTTATCCATTCACCTACTGATAGACATTTGCATTGTTACCACTTTCTGACTACTAAAAACAATGCTATAGGGAACATTTATGTATGTGTTTGTGTGAATGCATGTCTTCATTTCTCTTAGGTAAATACCTAGGGCAACTCAAGTTTTGAGAACACAGAAAAGGTTTTGAGTTTAAGAGTCCAGGGAGCCCCCATTTCATCACCCTTCAGCTAGCCCCACCTTCACCCCATTCCCCTGAGAGTTCAGCTCCAAAGCCTGTATCCCAGCCATCTGTTTGGCTCAATTACCAAATTTCACCTTACGCCAAGCAGAAACCTCTCCACCACTCTAAGGAAGGGATAAAGACTTCAAAACTTCTTTAGAGTGGGCATTCAGAGGTCCCTTCTGAGTCAGGGGTACATATTAAATGTGGTGTTGAGTGGCCTAAGAGCCCCCTATGAGGTCAGAGAGGGAGGTGGCTGACCTCCCCCAATACCTGTACAGTTGAACAGCAGCCAAGGGTTGTAGAGTAACTTCTACCTTGCCAAAAGGCCTTGGGAAGAAAGACATCATCAAGGCCTCTCTCAGACAACAGCCCAGAGGGAAACAGCTGCTGCCCGGTGCTGTGGACAGCAGAGAGCCAGGGGAGGAAATGAAGATTCACCCTCTTTGCCCCTCCTCTACTGTCCTCAGCTGCAACAGGGTAGGGCTGGGAGATAATGGGTGAACAGGAAGCAGAAGGATCCACGAAGGTGTTAATAAAGCCTACAACAGGAGCCACAATGGCTCCAGGTAGTGGCAGGAGCAGATTAAGGGAAGACATAGAAAATGGGGTGGGGAGTGGACAAGAGGGGGCAGCCATCTTAGACAACAACTCAAGAAGAAACAGCTGAAGAGAACAACAAAGGCTGCTGCTGGCAATAAACTGAGAAAGAGAAAATGAAGCCCCGTAGGAGTGATGCATGCCTACATTACTCGACACCTGTGCAAATCCTTATTCCTGGGGCAATAGATCTGTTAGCTAAATACACCGAGGAAGTGTGAGGTGGGGAGATGGTGGTGCTAACAGAATGGCATGGGATGGTGGAAGACATGGGGCCAGGACTGGGAGTCCTGGCTCCTGATCTGTGCATTGTCACTACTTGGCCAGGTGACCATGCCTGGCCTCGTCACCTCTCTGGAAACTCAGTCACCACACTGTAAACAAGGAAGTTGGAATAAATGATCACTAATTCTTTAACGACTTATCAATCTCATGCCATATTTGCAAAGATGGGAGTATGGGAAGAGGAGAGTGAAAGTGGTCCTCACTGAGAAGAAATATTGAAAGGGAGGAGAAAGTGTCCATTGCAGCTACCTAACCTCCACTGACTGGAAAAGTCAGACTTGGGAAGACAGATGCTGGTTCTGTGATGGCAAATAATTCCTGGCTCATGGTGTCGCACCACCATACTTCATTTCTTCATCTAGAACAAAAAAATAACTCATCTGAAAAATGGGAATAATAATAGTATCTGTTTCATAGAGTTTCCATGAACATAAGTTAATAAAATGAGTAAACTTGATGAGTAAGTTAAAGTACTTAGAGTAAGTGCTCTGTGAAATAAGACACATCCTCCTGATATTTATTGGTTACACCTCAGCAGAAATGAGGTCATCAGCCCCTTTCCCAAGAGTAATAGAAAGGGAAGAGGGAGAGAACAGAGGAAACGATGTGGGGCTTGGGAGGGAGTCATTTGGGAACACAGAGTAGCTGGAACCTCATAGGTGCCTATACACGGATGGACAGACAGACATGAAAAATGAATGGATGGTGACTAGGTGGGAGAATGTAGATGGGGGGGGCGCTTAACCTCCTTTACAATTTTAGGAAAGAGGATCCAGTCCATGTGGCAATGTGTACAAACAATTTTACTCCCGTCAAGAAATACGATCTAACTTTGCACCAAGAGTCTTCTGAAAGAGGCCACCTGAGCAAACAGCCACAGACCAGGAGACCTACCACGCCTCTTCCACCCCACCCTTACCCACCTCCCCCCACCCCAGTTGGAGGCCAAACCCTTCCTTTGGGGCCTTTGATAAAAGCAACTGTTAGCTTGCACCAGACCAATTCTTACAGTTGTGTTGACCCTGGTGCGCTCGAAGAGTGGATGCCGTATTGCTTTTCTGGTCAATGTTGGGACTACCCTGCCCTGGCATCAGCTACCTGCACTTACGCATGCACCTGGAGCTCGCCAGCTCTGTATCTCTTTCCAGCCATATCACTCCGATAACTTCCAAGCCCTGCGTAGCTTCCTTTCTTCTCACAGCAGTGGCTCCTCCATCAGTACCTCAGAGGAGAACCCGTGAGACATGACTCTGGTTGGGCCAGTGGAAGCAGTCAAGTTGTCTCCCAGGTTGGGGTGGGACATTATGTGTCTGATACGGCTCCTGTGGTTTGAGACTCTGGGACTTACCTCAAAGTCAAAATGTTTCAAAGGGACCTGCAACTGGCACATATCCAGAAAAGATGCTTGGCGAGCCCCAATTCCCTTCCTGCCCGGAACAGGCGATTCACTACTCTCCCCCCAACCCAAATCCCTGCCACTATGGGAGCCCGGGGCAGAGGTCGCACACTGCATGCTCCAGGCTCTAAATGGTACTACCATTGCTCTGAGAGTCTCATCACAAGGACATTTTCTTTCCTTTTAGAGTATTTTCTTAAACACCTAAGAAACATACTACAGATCTGGGAAAGATTGTCAGAAAAGGGAGGAACGAACTACAGAAGGGGGCCAGGGCCACCCTCATCTGTGAAAGCGTCATTGAAGATGAAGGCTTTTAGGACATGACATCATGACATCCCCGAATACTAGGACCATGGCGGGTCCCTGGAAGCCGGGAAAACAGATTATGACCTCTACGGTGCAAGTCCAAGAAACCCACTCAGAGAATGCCTTGCCCGGCAAAGGTGGTGCGGGCTGCCACACACGGGGGAAAGGGCAAGAGCTGACCATCCCAGAGGTGTTACTAAAGGGGCATGTGGCTAGTCCTGTGACGCAGGTGTCCCGGCCACAACCACTTCCCAGGCAGAGACCGAGTTGGTGCTGGCCATCTGACGACAGGCCTGCTGTTGTCCTCCGGTCGGCCCCGCACACGCGGCCAGAGTGAGCTCAGAGTAGCAGAGTAGCAGCAGGCAGGAGAGCGGCAAGAGAGAAAGAAGACGGCCACTTGCCGCTTGGCCGCTGGTTCAAGACACAGATTTGAGCCAGCTACCTCTTCTGGAAGAGCCTGCTGAGTCCATCTCTCCTCTCTTGCACAACCCTGTCTCCTCACCATCTTCTCACTCCCACCGTCCGGCAGGCACCCGGGCCTTTGTGGAGCGCCAGCCCTGAATGGAATTCCTGGACAGCCAACCCTCTGCACTCCAACTCCATGTGAGCTCTCTCCATGCTCCCTGGAGGAGTCCTAGGCCCACTCCTTCCTCCAACCTCCCTCACCATAGTGCAATAGCAGGAGTCCTGGAAAGCAGCACGTAAACTAAATTTTTATAAAGCAGGGCCCATTTTCCCAACAACAACGGTAAGAGATGAATAAACACAACTTGGCACTTGATTTCTGCCTTCATGACAGTGTCTTCCCAGCTACTGCACCAGAGGTGTCTGCTTCCAGAGCTACTGTAAGTTCTCGGAGGGAAGGAAGCATGCTCCCTACTTCTCTCCCAGCTCTGAGGGCACGGAGTGCTTAGGAGACACCAGTCGGCCAGTAGATTCTAATCCTCTTTAATTAGCATCTCTAAGCTAGGGCGAGGAGTCCATTTCCTTGCAGCCTTCCTTTTTTCTCTACCGAAGTCCTGCCCTGGAGTAGTTAATGGCCTGTAAACACTCACTCGCTGCAGAAACATCCCACTGCAAAGAATACCACGGTGGATACTTTTGTAAAGTGAGAAAAAGAAATCTTCTGTAAGAAGTGTCACCTTTTCCTGCTCCATCTGACAAATTCAGATTTTTCACAGTATAGATAACTAGCATTCAAGGCTCCAGAAGCTCTCCTCAAGTCACATCCTAGAAACTAGCCCTCAATTTAGTAAGCCAGGGGAATATCAGCAAGTTTTGACATCTAGACTCAAACACCAGCTCTTGAGTTGAATTGGAATGTTCCCAATAAACAAATTCATGGCCTCTAAAATCAGGAATCAGCTAGAAACTTGGTCAGTTACCACCTACCTCCTGGGCAGGGTAATGATAATGGCCACGACAGTGATGATGATGAGATGACGACGACGGCTTCCACTGAATGGCACTTTGCAGCTTATGGAGCAATTGAATGTACTTTACTTCCTTTGAAGGCCTTCCAGACCAGTCTTCTGCTGGTCTTTCCCCTTTCCACGCACTACCACCCTATCCTCAACACACATTTCCCCCAGAGGACTCTGTGGCCTCTTTTGTCCCCTCTCTCCCTTTGCCAGTGACAAGAGAATTGCTCACAAGGGTCCTGTTCTCCATCCTAAACGAAACCACTTCAACAGCTGAGGGCCATCGTGAGAACCCA
Source organism: Canis lupus familiaris (assembly GCF_011100685.1). Taxonomy (NCBI): domain Eukaryota; kingdom Metazoa; phylum Chordata; class Mammalia; order Carnivora; family Canidae; genus Canis; species Canis lupus. Next base: position 61,918,481 of record NC_049231.1, read on the forward strand.
CAAAGGTGTGGGTGTTGCAGACTGCTGGACGCCAAAGCTGACAGGCCCAAGGAGGTGAGGGACTGGGACCCCCAGGGCAGCCCCTGGAGACCTGGGTCTGGCTGGTCTTTGGGAAAGGACACTGTCCTGAGAAAGGCGGGGGGAGTCAAAAGTCCCTGAAGGAGGGGGCATTGGGTCAGACTCTGCGCAAGAAGGGCCCCTGGGGAGATGGGTGTGTGGTTCTTCAAGGGGACACCACAGCCCTGCGTGCAGAGGTGGGGAGTGGAGATAATGCCCACAGTGATAACCAGCAGGGCCCTGGCAGATGAGACCCTGGACACTGCGGGCTGGGCACAGCCTCAGGGCATGTGGCAGGGTGCTCCGAGGAGCTCCCCTCCCCACGGTGACCCCTATCAGTGCCGACCAAGCACACAAGATGTGCACCCGGGCTGGGCTGGACACGGGGGTCCCTCCAAGGGTGCAGGCTGCGCATGGAGGACACGGGGAGGGACAGCCTCCAGGCCTTGCACCGTCCTGATACCAGGAAGGCGCCACGAAGCCCCAGGCTCTCCTACGCCCCCTTCCCCTAGAAGTGGCCTGGCACATTCATAACACAGCCGCCTCTGGCACCCGCACGGCGCTTCAAATTTCAGTAGCCCACAGGCTTACTGTGCTGAAGAGGAATGAGCAGGGGTGATCTGACCCCCCCCCATCTGCCACCTGTGTGTATGACCAGGAAGGCGAGAGAGGGAAAAGGCCAACGGGAGACAAGGAGGCCAGATGCCAGTGGGGCCGCAGAGGTCATCTTTGGGCCCAGGGCTGACCTGGCCCTGCCCTATTGTTGGCCAGGCTGCTGATTCTCAGAAGAGCCTAGAGATTTTGTCACTAAGGGAAGCCTCTCGAATTTATGTCCCAACACGTATGTACCTTCCACATAGATTTGAGTCACCAATAAACCCCGATCAAACTCAGATGGTTGGCCAACGCATGCAGAAACTACATTTCTTTAACGGAACAGGAAGCAGGTAGGGTGAGGGATGGGAGGCAGGGGCAGCCTGTGTTCCCCATTTTTCCCTTCCTCTGACTCTCTCTGAAAATGGGCAATAAAGGGAAGAACACTACTGCGACAAACCCATTTACCTTCACCTCTTCTGGGAGAGGAGCCTGAGGCCTGTCCCCTGGGACTCAGTTTCCCAGGGCTGCCATTGTCCTCTCCCACCTGTGGCCCCAAGCCCATGAGCTGGAGAACAGTGTGTGGCCACAGAGGGTGTGGGAGCGGGGGAAGCAGGGGCCAGACGCTGCACAAGGCCAGCGGACGGTGCCCTCCAGGGCTGAGGCCTTCCAGAACAATCCCCACTGGGGAAGACACACATTCCTTAAGGCCTCGGAGAGAGAGCCAAGCGGAACATTTCTTCCCAGTGGACAGGAAAGTTAATTATCCCCATTTTACAGATAAGGAGCCCGAGGCTCAACAGAGTCTATCAACTGGTTTCTGGGCCCCCAGCCAGCGGGTGAACCAACTCCGATACACCTGGCTGTCAGGCCCAAACTCCTGCAAAACGCGGCCTTCTGAAGACGATACTTGCCAACCACCCTGACCTACTCACCAGCCCCAGGTACGGGTGTCCCTGAGCCACGGGGACGGCTAGGTCCCCCAGACTGAAGCGCGGACTACAGTGAGGAAGAGCAGAAAGCCATTAGGATTTTTTTTTTTTTTTTTTTAAGCAGAGGGTATTACTGTTGGTTGCCAAGGTAGGTTCAAAAGTAGATCAGGAATGAAAGGAGACATGAGAAGCAGGGCGATCTGGGAAAGTACGCGTCAGATGCGAGCACATGGCAAGGGAGGTCCTGTACCTCCAAAGGGGTCAACGGGGTCAATGGGGTAGCTCCTGTGACCCGGCTCGCTGGCAGCCCTGGGGAAGGAGGCACCCCAGCTCTCCCTCCTCTTCCCAAGCCCACACCCCAAGACTCCCAGACCCCACTGGCCGCCCACACACGCTCCAGGCGGGCTGGCCGCCAACCCGACTCCTCCCCGGCAGCCAGCCCGGGCCAGCCCCCCGCCGGGACACCCACCCCATTGCCAGGCCGCTTGCTGGGGAGCTGCCTGTGTCTCCTCTCCGGTCTGCTGCGGCTCCCCTTGCTCCTTCTCCTCCTTCGGTCCTCTGCCCGGGCCTGCCTGGGGCCGCCTGCCAGGGCGACTGCATGTTGGGGCCATGCCCAGGGCGCTGGGGATGGGGGGGCTCCCACAGTCCTGCTTCTAGGCCCAGGATGGGAAACCCAGAGGCCCGGCAGGGTCTGGTGCTGGAGAGGCGGCCTGGGGACTAGAGCTCCCCAAGTCCAGCGGGGGGGGGGGGCAGGTGGGGCTCCCTGGGACCAGCTCCTTCAGGCAGGGCGCCTCTGAACCGCACCCCTGCGGGCTGACAGGCCTTCCGAGCAGGGTGGGGGGGTGGGGCAGCCGCGGCCTGGCCAGGAGTAATCCCTGGCGGGGAGGACACCGGGCGGGCAGCCTCCCGAGGGCCAGGCAGGCAGGCTCTGTGGGAGGGCAACACGGAGGGGGAGGCCCTGTGAACGGTGGGGGAAGAGGGGCAAGGATTCAGGGCAGCCCGCTCCTCCCCACCCCTCGGGACCAAGTCCACCTTCAGAGGCAGTCCAGGCCTAAGGCTGGGGGCCTGGAATGTCAGCCCTGAGCTAACAGCGGGGCACGGGGGTTCAAGCTCTGGTGGGTCAGAGGGGGAGCACTCGGGATCCCAGGCCTAGGGAGATGAAGACTCCAGAACCTTCATCTCCCATCCCTTCCTGGCTGTGCAACCTAGAGCAGCCCTTTTAAGGTCCTGAGCCTCAGTCTGTCCATCAGTAAAATGGGTCTGACTATACTGCATTGCCAGCCTCCAAGGCCGGGGGCGGGGGGGAGGGGAGGGGAAGGCAGAGGGGCAGAGTGTGCTGCATATTTTCACCATAAACACTGAGCTAGCAAATGTTTTCTCCCCATAACTAATTGGCCGTAAGGCAATTCTTGCCATTTAAAAGATAAAATCACAAAAAAAATAAAAAAGCGACATTCATTTAGAAGGACATAATGAAACATGAAAAATGAATAACAAAATTACAAAGACTTTATTGCAAAATACAAAATATTCGCATACATTCAAAATGGATAGTGTCGATTCATGGCAATACGGTGCAAATAACTGATTTTATTTTGTGGATTGCACCTAAACATTGGTCTTCAAAGTCTTTCATTCATACGTATCATACATATTTTTGCTTGTTGATTCATCTTGTTCACCAACCCACTTCTTCTTTTCTTGCTAAATTTTCTTCCTTCATTAAGAGAGGCATCCGTTTCCAAATACTAGGATGTTTATCTGTAACTGGCTTTGTACTGAATTGGGAAAGCCTCTACACTGCTGTGTGTTCTTGGCATATTGTCACTTGTTGGTTGATAGTTATTCCAAAGTCCTATGGGAAATATGGGTTCAAAACTCTACGCCACCATATAGACCATTATGAGAGCTAAGATTTACATCATATAAAAATGGGAGGACTGCCTCAATGAAGAAATGAAACCAAACTGTCAACCAGTTATTTTTTTTTTTACCTTTTATGGCAAAACTGCCTTAGGGCCAATTAGTTATGCAGCAAAAATGCATATATCTATGGCGAAGATGTTTATGGTGAAATTACCTACGAAAAAATATACCGTCTGGGGCTCAGCAGCTGCTGGAGCTTGGTAACCTAGCAGAGTGGGCTCACAAGCACTTCCGGGGCTCCACGTCCTCGTGTGAGCCACGGGGAGAACCTGTGCTCCTCGGCCCAGTCACGGTTGACTGAATCAACAGCAGTGGTCTCCAAGCACCACATGAGTCCCTCTCCCACAAGACGCCCTTGGCGCATCTTCCAAAACAAGACCTGTTTCTGGAAAAATGTCAGGTGACCATCCAGTCTTGCACTGACTTACATCACTGTTCTGGAAATTCTTCCTTCTTTCTGCCTGAAATTCAATGGCAGCCAACTTCATTCATTCGTTCCACACGTGTATTGTGAGTGGCAGGGAGAACAAAATGAAATTAGCCTCATTCCTTGCCCTCAAGGAGCTCACAGTCTAGCGCCTCTAATCCTCAGTCATCTGTAAACCGACATGTAAGTGTCCCACGAAGCCATGGATACTTTGGGGAAACGGACGCTTTTATAGGATTAGCCACTTGCAAGTGGTTTAGATAAAGTGCTCTTTCCAGGTGCTCACCTGAAGAGATGAAGGCCTTCCAAAATACTATATCCCCTTCGTAATTACAGCAATGGGCTCACCTCACATGAAAATTTAAGCAAGGGGAGCAGAAAGACACACTCTGAGAAGTTACGCCAGCCTCCTTGCATTCCAGAATGGCCTCTGCTGGTTATTTGACCAGTGAATGATGGAATGGGGTAATGGCACGGTTCTTCCTACAAAACTTGTGTTGCACTAGGTGAAATCCCAGACTAACAGGGTTTCAGGGAGGAAAGGCCAGATCAAAAATAAGCCTCACTCCTCGGAGAAGCTTTACCACCAGAAGTCCTAGAAAACTGACAGCTTTGCGTGTTGTAACAACACAACTCAAGACTATCAGAATCATATAAATATTGGTACAGATACTTATGAGAGCAACAATCAGATATTGGGTCCCTCCAAGTGAGCTGACGTGCTTACGGTTTATTGTCCCAATCTGCGAAAGTTGGTGTAACAAAGCACCACACAGCAGATCTGCTGCGTTCCAAAGTCAGGGAGTAGGTAAATAGTGCAAACGCGCTGGCTTCCCTCCCTGGCTCTCTTCTATGGGCTGTGAGCAATCGGAAAAATAAACCATCGGAAAAAGTCTCAGCCTAATAAAATTACAGACAGACTAACTTCTTCGTGGAATTCAAAAGGGTAGCACAGTGGGTTCCTGCGAGCACATATTTGCACTCTGCCCTCACACACTCTGCACCCACAACTCCCAGATCTCAGGTATTGCTCCGGAACTCCCCAGGTGGCTCCCTCCCCTTATCTTCCTCCTACATCAAAAAGCATTATTCACATCCAATCCCATGGTTTCTTATATTAAAATATGCGTTTAAGAAATAACAATTTTTAAAAATTTAGCTCTGATCATGGTAATAGAGTAGAGCAGAAGAAGCACTCAACTGGTCACCAGAAGACATAAATTCTAGTCCTGTCACTAAGAAGCTATGTGACCAGTTGGAGGCACATAATCTCTATGAGAGTCAAGTTTCTCATGGGTCAAATGAGATGGGGGTGGTGGTGGCAGGGACAGGGGTGAGCAAGAAACAGAGAGAACATTGGTCCACTCCAGAACAGTGAGGCTTGTTGCTTACTCTCTTCCAACACCCACCTGTCTTTAAGGGCCCAGAGCCCATCTAGGGTAGACTGCTACTTGCTTGGAGCAAAACCAATGTGTCTGTCATGTTAATATGCATGGAATGTGTTGAAATAAGGATCAAAGCTAGTCACGAAGGTATCTGTGGGGAAGGGAGCAGACCCAGATCCACTCACTACATTTGCCTCAGGGGTGGGAGCAGGGTGGGGGCCACCTCCTCTAAACTGGGTCACCCCCAGGCCCAGGAGGGAGAGGCCACATCGCCCTGAGCATGTTGAGCTCATTCAAAGCCTTGGCAGTCTCCAAGCAGCTGGAAGGACAGACCGAGGTCCAGCCAGAAGAACCAAGAGAGAAAAGGGGGGAAGTTGCAAAGGAACCCCAATCCTCCCAGGATTCTGACCTCTTATTAAAACCTTTACTCCCAACACGCACTCCGGCCTGGGTGGCCATTTGAGGACCCAGACATCTCCCTGGGAGACAACCGCCTCTGAGCTTCCTCTGAGCCGCCATAACAACTGCCCTTGCACCTTCTCCCCCCATCTGTTTCCAGGACAGAGCAGAAGCCTCCCACCTACTGCGTAGAAGTCCCATGCACTGCCCAAGGCTGCAGAGGCCTGTCCTAGCTCCCACTCCAGTGGCTGTTTCAGGGTTTACGGCTATCTTCCCCACCCAGCAGTTCCCACCCAGCTCTGAAAGACTTCATCAAACACCCAGTGGCTCTGCCAGGGAAATCTGACATTTTCTAAGGACTCAGTTATCCTGTCCAGAAGATCTGGGAAACGAAATACAAACCCAGCACCCATTGAGAGGGATTTTGGATCTTTCATGAGAGTTTATTCTTTTTGCAAAGTTCTTAAAATTAACAGTAATTTGTATTTATTGAAATCTCTTTCTCAAGTGTTTATTGATTCAAAAAAAGAGAAAGAAATAAGGAAGAAAGAAAGAAAGAAGAAAGAAAGAAAGAAAGAAAGAAAGAAAGAAAGAAAGAAAGAAATGAAAAATGAAATGAAAGACAGTGAGTGAAAGGCCCAACAAGAGCAAAACCCCACACTTGCCACTGCCGACTGGATGCATTCATGGCTTCGGGTGGCGCATTCTAAGAACTCTGAAAAGCATCATTCTGCCTGCACCGCCCCTGGGCCACAGGGCTCTGGTCTCCTCTTCCACTCACACTTGCCAGGCAGAAATCCTCACATAAAACAGAGATGCCCACGGAGCCTTCACACCAGTGAAACAGGGCCTGGGGCTCCCACCGCACTGCGGCTTCCCCGGCGTCCCACACAGCTGCTGCCCGCTGGCCCTCGTGCAGGAATGAGGATGAAGCCTTCCAGAGCTGTGTCTGGACCACCCTTCCCTTTCTAAATTACCTCAGGGCTTCACCCAGCTTGAAGACAGAGGAGGCCACCAGTCTGAATACTGGAATATTACCCACATTTGAACCTTCCTCCCTGCCCGCCTGCTTTCCCAAACAGGAAGGTGTAAGTCAACCTCTAACTACCTGCGGCTTTTACATCTACCCTAATGTTCTCCTTTGCGCTGGGAGCTCAGCATCCTGGAACCCAGGAAAAAGTCAAGTGAAACCAAATGCAAACGGAAGACCAAGTGTGCTGAAACAACCGGCTCCGTGTCCGTCTCCCCTAAACCCTCCTCTCCCGAGCCTTCCCTCGGCATTGCAGTGAGTCAGGCGTAAGCCGAAGAAACAGGTACTGCTGCTCACCAGGAACTGCACCTGGGGTATTTACTGAGAAGCTTCTCCAAGTTAACATTTTCCCTGGTGCTTAGGGGCTATGGCAATAAATTCTGGAAATATACAGAAAGGCTGAATGTCAGGCACACTTCTGCCCCTGCAAACCCTCAAAGATCATACTAATTCCCATCACCTGCCTCCCCTAACAGTGAGCACTCCCACCGACGTCCCTGCTCCCAACTGTTCAAACAGACCTGCCACCAAAAAGCAGCCTTCTGCAAGCCCCGACTGTCTGCCCCGTGGGCGGGCTGTGGAACGGACGGAGGCCAGGAGGGAGGAGTCCTGGCCCTAAGTCTATCCCGTAGCTGTGTAAGACCAGACATGCCCTTTACCCTCTCTGGGCTTCACACACCACCTCCCTTGCCTCTTCACAAGTTTACCCATGAGGTAAGGCTCACATCTGACAATGCTCATCAGAGGGCTTCTTCAAGAACCATGTAAACATACTGTGATTTTATTTCTAGTCTCATTCTTAAGAGCACAGTGGATGTTTGAAAGGGATGGGTCTAATTTTTCATAAACCGAAAAAGCTAGAGGGCTGGCAAGAAAGGAAGGAACAGATACTGAGAAATCCCTTCAAGGTCATCCCTTGGAACTCCATTCTTCCAGATTCTTCCAAATGCCTACTGCGATAATAACAGCCCCAAAAGAACACACCGCTTTGTCAGGACTTGTACGTGAAATGTGTCGGAGCAGCTGTCAACTTGGGGAAAATCACTCATCAGGTAGTCAACCAAGTGGGGCTGCTTTCAGTTGGGACAACCACGGCATCTGCAGCCGGGGATGAGAGCTCACCTGTCCTACCCGTGGGGGCTAGACCCGCTCTCGTTTACCTTCTTGTCCCAACCAGCAGGCCTCCTTCCCCTCCAAGGCACAGCTGCCCACCCTTCCTTCCAGCTTCCCCAGCCCTCTTTCAGTGGACCTTCTGGCCACCAAAGCAAGAGTATTTTGAAATCATGAGCCCTCCCACCCACCTCCACCACCCAGAGGCAAGGGAACCAAAGCGGCCACCCTGTGACTAGGAGGGCAATCCTCCACCTGGGTCTTTAATTTTAGATGAAGTCACTCATGGCTGGCTCCCAAGGGGAAGGGCCAACTATAGATACAGCCAGGAACAAATCCACCTGAAGGGCGGGGGGGGGGAGTACCCCTAAAAACCACAGTGGGCAGGAAAATCCACATCGAGAGAACACCCGGGAGCCACGGCAGACCCACCTGGTCGGTCTCCCAGACGCTGCGAGGGAGGCACAGTGGCATTTGCTAAATAACCCGCGTCGGGCGCTGCAGGGTTCGGGCCACCACGCCAGGCTCCGCAGCCCGGTGGAACCAGATGGCGTCAGAAGACAATGCATTACTCATAGGCACAGAATCTGCTGTTAGCACACCTAAATATCCCTTTTTGCGAAGCCGTCACTTGACACCCACCACGCTAAATCACGGAGAGGTGGGAAGGGACACCCGGCCCCAAAGAACTTGTCATATTACCCAAATGCCCACTCTCCTATTTTGTCCAAGGGCACTGAGGGAAGGTGGCGGACTGGGGCCTGGGGCTCTGGACCCCTCATTTAGCTCCCCCTGCGTGGGAGGAAGCCCCTTCCCAGGCACGGGCCGTGGGCTGCCGCGCCCCACCTCGCGGCCTGGGCTCTCCTGCCAGCTGCTCCCCCCACCCCCCAGACTGTAAAACCCCCTGGATCCCTGACACAGCCTTCCTCGGATTCCGGGCAGAGCAGGTGTGGAGCGCCACGGAGATAAGCCCAGGTGTGCCAAGCCTCGACCCTCCAGGGTGACAAAGGCCTCACTAGACTGTGCCTTGTCTTCTCAGGCTCAGCGAGCCAGCCCGAGCTGGCGAGCGGCCACCAGGAAAGCCCTGGCTGTACAAACACACCCAAGTGCCTTTGTCATCTCTGCTCGGAGGCCTAATGCTACAGGCAGCCCACGAAGGAAATGGCCATGCCCAGCAGCCTCCAAAACTGCGAGGGCAGCATTTACCAGCGAGGACAGAGCCCCTCACATTTCCTTCTAAAAGCCTGATATATATCCATTTTTCTGTCAGCAACCTCAAATAATGTCTATAATGCTGAGATTTATACACGTGCGCTTACAAATGTTATCTCGTTATGGCCTCTGCAAAACTACCTTTCCACCTAAACATTCAATTAATGTAATTAAATTGCTACCCGATAGCATTATCTAATTTAACTTGGGATCCAAACTATTGAAAAGCATGTGCCTTTTCGCACCCTGACTGGTAAGGCACGTGATGAACAGAGCTATAAACATGTTGGCATAACCGAGCGGTTCAAAAATAAATTAGCAAACTATAAAAATAAACAGTTACATACATATGTACTCAATTATGAACTAACTCTAATTTTTGTTCTGAAATACTGTCTTTGACCTTAGTCATAAACAAGCACTATTAAAAAAACATAATATCTCAACAGACAGGAGGCCAAGGATTAAATGCTCTTCTAGTTGAGCAGAATGCAAAACAAGGCACCAAGAAGAAGGAAGGAAGGAAGGAAGGAAGGAAGGAAGGAAGGAAGGAAGGAAGGAAGGAAGGAAGGAAAGAAGGAAGGAAGGAAGGAAGGAAGGAAGGAAGGAAGGAAGGAAGGAAGGAAGGAAGAAAGAAGGAAGGAAGGAAGAAGGAAGGAAGGAAGGCAGGCAGGCGGAACGGAAGGAGGGAGGGAGGGAGGAAGGAAGGAAGGAAGGAAGGAAGGAAGGGGCCTGTCTTGCTTGAAAAGCTCAAAAAATGCCTACAAAACATACAAAGACTGCTGTTCTCTTGTTGATATGAAGCTACTTCTGTTTGAGCCAGAAAAGTTAAAACCTGGTGAAGTGCTTTTGCATTTTCAGATGTTTGGGAGTCTCTCAAGAAAAGAGGGCAAGCAAGGGGAAGCAGGGTTTCCAAACGCAGCTGTTTCAACAGCTCTAGGTCTGCATAACAGTCTCTGCTGTACGGGGCGGCCTCCCCACCTGAACTAAGCTTGCTGTCCTAAGTCTGCTACTGCCTCTAAGTCCTGAGCTTTTCTAAGACATATGGCAGAAATGTGGAAATTGTCTTCCAAATAGCACGAGACAGAAAAGGGGGGTGGAAGGGGGAAGGAAGAAGCAGAATCAAGCTGTTGAAACTGTATACAGGACACGTTTTCACACTAATCCAGTGCTCCTGTAACAAAGGACAGCATACTATGGGATAATTACTATGGATTATTATTACTGTTTCTAAAGCAAAAGAACAAAAAAAAATTCACAAAAGACATATTACACACGCAGATTTCTAAAGCTTTAAAATCATATGGTCTTCGGTGTTAGTTCCTATGGGGTTACGGGTAATGCCCTCACTGAGCAGGGCAGATGCAAACACAAAAAAGAAATCACAATAAACCTGAAATTCTCTCCTGTCATGGTGCTTACTGTCCTTTATTTCACAAACAAAAGTAGTTGAGCAACAGCTAAGTACTTATTCATCTCAAAGAGCCAACCCAACATGCTGACTGCCCTAGGGTTGTCTACCCGCCTCCCCACAATCCAAACAACAACTACCAAAAATTACATAAATAAAAAATAGGAGGAAACTCAAACTCAGCCATACTTGTTTTAGAATGTGGCAGACAAGGCATGATGTGAAAGAGGTGCCAGAGAAAAGCTTCTTGGGGACACAGAATTATGCCCCAGGCCATTCTCCCTGTGGTAGTGAGAGGGGCCAACAGGGCAGCCCAGCCACGGAGTCTGAGGTTTTCAAAAACAAGGAGGTTGCCAGCTGCTGCGAGACAAACATCCCCAAGACACATTTTTAAAGGAATGCAGTCATAAGTTTATGGAACAGCTAATGTGCAGCCGTGCTGGACCCTTCCTTTTCTGAAGGGGACATTGTTCTCCTCTGGATGGGAAGGATATGCCTGGCGGACAAAGGAGCGCAGGCACCTCAGCAAACTGGTCAAGGGCTGGTCAAGGGGCGTAGCTGGGAGAAGGAAAATGTCAGGAACCCATCCTGGCTTGGACTGGGAAAGGCTGGTGCTTACCTATCTGGGACCACGGGGAAGGCTGGAGATCTTTGGATTTCCCCTAGGGCCTCTTTCACAACAGGCTGGACCTTTAAGCTGGCAGCCTAGACTTTTCTGTGGGCTCTCCCTTGGGCCACCGCAGATTCCAGAATAATTTGTTCTACATGTGGCGAAGCCAGCACCACGGAAGAGATAAAGAGAAAAATAAGGCCTACCTCGATGGATGTTAAACTCATGCTCTAAACACTGCTACTGAAGTCTTTTGAGACTTGAGGGCAGAGATGTGCCTCTTACGATAAGGAGCCTGGTGCTAGCAAGATGCTCACCTGTGGGCCCAAAAGCCTAGAAACCTCCCCACCCCCACCCCAAGCAAAGATGGCTCGGATAAAAATGCTCACTTTTATCAAACTCCTAACATTGCCAGCTTTTGTTCTAAAGATTCAAGCTGAGGTCAGTGCAAGAAAGCAATCTGTTTGATTCAGGTCCTTGCAAATTACCCCCAAATAATTCACTTGGTCTCAGCTTTGGCTGGCTTGGGTGTAATAAGAATTCCAAGAATTATTTTACTTTTCCATTAGAGGGCTCTCCTCTCTCCTTTCAAGGAAAAACACTCTATCTGCCAGCCAACTTCTTTCCAGGAATGGGGAAAGGGAGGAGGAGGACCCATGGAAAGGAGGACAACAGATTTCCATAAGAAATTCCAAAGCTCAGGCTGAGTGGCAGATCTGGGTACAGCAAAGCCACAGAGAAATCTTCAGAAAAGGACTCTTTAGAGGTGTAAGACACAGTGGCAGTGGATTCCTGGTAATCCTCCAGCACCTGGAGGGGGTGAAGCCCAGGGAAAGATGCGGCTTCTATACCCATTCCCAAATCCCACCGTTCACCAGCAGCCCCTGATGATTTACCTGAGCTCTGAGAAAACAAGCTGAGGAAAAGAAATGCAAGACACAAAGCACATATTTCTGAGTCAAAAGATCAAGTTGTCTTTGGTAGCTAACGAACAAAAGAGAAAGAAACTGAATAAAACAGCTCAAAAAAAGCACCTTTTCTAAACCACTACAAGTCAGAGCTTGACCTAAGCCACCGCAGCCACCAGCAGTCTACTAGAGGTCGGTCTCCCAGCTGCCCCCATGAGGGTCGCACTCCCTTCCCGCCCGACCCTCTCCGAGCAGAGCAGTCGAATGGCCACCTGTGGCCCCAAGCAGAAGAGGAAGAGGAACCCCACAGTTTGGACCGAGCACCTCCATCCTCTCAAACACCTCCCAGTGCCTTCCTCATCCCAGTAAACAGCAACTTCATCCTTCCAGTCACCAAGCCAAACACTTAAGGTCCACCCTGACTCCTCTAACTCTCACACCCCACGTCCAATCTGTGGGTGAATCCTGATCGTTGTACCTTCAAAACATTTCCAGAATCCAGCCTCCTCTCACACGCCCATCCCCCTGGCCCAAGCTGCCATCATATGGCCTGGATTTTGGCAACAGCCTCCTGAATACTTCTGCCTCACCTCCCCACACGCAAGTCTCAAAAAAAGCAGCCAAAGTGACTTTCTGGAAACCTAAGTCACATGACGCCACTCCTCCGGTGGCTTCCATCTCCCTTGGAGTCAAATCGAAGCCAAATCCTCGCAATGGCGGACAAGGCACTGGTCTCCTGTCCCTCGGGCTTCAGCTCCCACCCAACTCCCTTACTCCTTCCACTCGGACTGCAGGGCCCCTTTCTCCTCCTCCAACAACCAAGCAGATTATGCACAAAGTCTCTGCATTTGCTATTCGTTTGGCTCAGAACCCTCTTCCAGAAATCCACATGGCCGATTGTCTCATTCCTTGGAATCTTTTCTTCTCAGTGGGGCTATCCCTAACCATCCTATTTAAAGTGTGCCCACCACACATTCCGTATCCCTCGTCCCCGCCCTATTTTTCTCCCAAGCAGTCTGATCATATTCTGACACACTATATAATTCACATGTTTATTCATTTACTATCTGTCTCCCCAGCTAGAATGGGAGTGCCACAAGGTCAGGGATTTTTGAATGCTTTGATCATCGCTATGTGCTCAACACCAAGAACAGTTCCTGGCACATGGCAAGTGTTCAAAAAATGTGTTGAAAAATGAATGAGGGGACCTCTAGAATCCCAAACTGCCAGGAGGCCACTCAACGCCATATCTGTAAAACCATCAGGCAGCCAGACCTGGGGTCACTTGGGCTTTGGAGTTTGAGTTTCTGCCAAATTCCATTTTCCCCACAGGCCCTGGGGCCCAGGGGGAACCGCGTTTTGCATTATAACATAGAGGGGTCCAACTGGTTTGGGAAAGGAAAAAGAATGGTGGGGGGGTGCTCTCGAGAGAGGCCAGTCAAGACCAAATTGGAGTCTTTTCCCTAAGGCGTAGGAGAAGCCTCCAGAAGGAGAAGCTAAGAGGCTGGGGAGGTGCCCACCACCAACAGCTCTGCAGAGCTCCTCCAGCTCAGTGATCCGCGCACACGCACACACATTTCGCCACAACCAGCCACATGTCAGGCACACTGAGATGCACATCCTCACACCTGACGCCGCGCCAGCTTCCTCCATAGCATCACTCACCCCCTGTTTGTGCTTTCAGCCTCGCCCTCCTCCTGGTGGGCAGTGGTGTTGGGCAGGGGGGGCATGGGAGAAGGACAAAACTCCTACACCTAAGAGCCCGGGATCAGCCAGGACAGCTAAAGTACCTTTTCCTACCCTGGTGTACATTTTGACAGGTGAATAAATGCTCCCCAGTAGGCAATAACAAGGAGAAGTCTGAATTAAAAGAACTTGCCAATTTGAAAAGTAATGCCATTCTATGTGACTCCACTCTATTCTGTTACCAATAAAACACTTAAAGATGCTATTCATGCAGACATAAAGTGCTAATGGCCACTTGTTAACATGTTTCATAATGCTAATATTTCCCTCTGATTTCCGACAGTTCTTTTTTTCTTCTTTCTTCTTTTTGGGGCTATTTTAAGTTAACAGAGCGCTAATCTGATTTGAAACTGAAGGCTTAAAGAGCTACTCTCTACATAACTGCACTATTAATGACAACCATTGCTTTACATGTTGCACCGTTTCATGAAAACAATCATCACTCAGTCAACGGATTTTTCCAAGCCACAGAAAAGCTGTAATACGTTGAAAATGCAGGAGGCAGAGAAGCAGCTCATAATGTAAGACATTGGTGGGGAGGAGTGTCACTAATTCTTTTCCAAGCTTTGTGCACTTTGTTTCCATGGAGGCAAGAACAGGGGGACCAGTAAAGCCAGCGAGAATTCTTTTCTTTCAGAACAAAACAAACAAACAAATAAATAAGAATATGAGGTGCTTTACTCGCTGCCCCCAACTCACCAAGCTGGCCTTCCAGTAACTGGGACAGGTTTTCAAATGCCAAAGAAACGATACGGCTCAGTGTTTAGTACTAACTGGGCCAAAGATTCAGTAAGTCTTGCTAGGACATACAAGTGTGTCAGTTGACTCCAAAGTGAATATATGTGCAGCAGCCTGGAGGCCACAACTTTAACCAAACAACCTAGAAGGCTAAGAAACACTTGGAGGTGGGCACTGCAAACGAAATTTTGTGCTCACCTTCCCTGGGGAGCTGTCTGAAGAGGAAGCCTGCTTACCTAGGATGCTCTAAAGGGGGCAATTGAGAGGCACCTGGATCCCCACCTATAAATGCTGAGTTGCTAAGGGCAGCTCCTTGACATGTTAGAAAAAGCATGGGTTTGGGACTCAGAAAAACCTATTTGGGTTTGTGACTGAGCTGTGCTAAGTAAGCAGGGTGGCCGGGCCAAGTCACTTGCCCTCTCTTTGCCTGGCTGCACGTCTGGCCATCAGGTATAAGGGATTTGCCCCCCACGCCCACACACACAGCCGTCTCCCAAATGAGGACACTCCATGAGAGGAAATTTGCCCGGTCTTGCTCACTTCTGCACGTCTAGCACCCAACATGGTCTCGGCATAGAGTAAGGGTTCAATAAACACGTGTTGAATAAAAATGAGAGGAGACGGCATCTGCCTCTCCTCTAGGTCCTTGGTCCTATGAAAACAAAAGCCCCGAATAACTCCATGTTGTTTATCTAATTCAAGAGGCTTTGACAATGCAGGCAGCAGGGCGCCCCCACTGCTTGAGATTGGTTCAGTGCCTGGAGAGGTTCACAGTCTGGTGAAGACGGTTTATTTTCTTTCAGTTTCTCAACTATGAGTGACTTCGAAGGAGGGGTAGGAGGACAGGCAGGTTTTACAGCAACACACATCCAAAGTTAAGGAGTACACTTGACCACATTGCCCACCCACATGATATCCTTTTGGATGACACAGGAGAAAGGCGTTTTACCACTTAGCCAGCTCAGAGATGAATTTCACCCAAAAACAGACACCCAGGACACAGCCCACAAGTCACATCTGACCACACCACTGCCTCTGATTACCCCCAAGAGAGGCAGCCTATGGACAGCCCACCAGACAGTCACCTTTTAAGAAGTTTTGGGGATAGTGAGGACCTACCCCCACCAGCACCAAAATCCACAGGCCCCAAAGCCTTTGAAGGGTGCTGAATTTGTCATTTTTTATCCAACACAGCTCTTTGAAATGCTCTCCCCTTGGAGGAGGACCAGAGCAAGGGACTAATTAGGTTTGCAGCACCCCCTACGACACCCCAGTCCCCAATCTGTGCAGTCGACACCACAGACAAAATGTCAGAATATGGGAACAGGAATTTCGTGCTAGGAGTGGCACTAAATGGAGCTCCTGCCCTCAGGACCCAATCCTCAGGGGCACTCAAGGCCAGGCGTTGAGGGAGAAAGATGCTACTTCCCTGCCCTCACTGAGGCTACTCTGCAGAAGCCACTGTCCAGGTGCCCTAAGGCCAAGCACCCGTAGGAGCACCTTCACCCGGGGTGGGTGCTGGCTCTGTCTCTGCTAAGAACTCCTGCTTCCTTCTCGTTGCAGCTTATCTTCAAGTCCTGCCAGGACCTTCCCTGTCTTGTCTTCTCCCTTCTATATCTTACCCCCCCTCCAAAGGGCTGCCAGCCTGCTCCCATCCATAACAGAACCAACTCATCCCTTGGCTGGATGGGAAAAAAAACTGTCTCCTGCCACAACTAATTACTCCCATCACACCTATACCTGGGAAGTTAGAAGTAAGACCCAGCTCTAGAACAGAGCACAGCTGCGCCAACACTAACGAAAGGTCTTGTATTACAAACACCTTGGAGTCCATTGGGCACGAGACCCATTTTCTCAATAGGCCAGCAACTCACTGCCTTCCACAGACAGGCACGTCCATGGAAGAGAACCTTCCTGGCCTTTGGTGAAGACCTGGATTCTAGTTCTCCTATCTCGAATTCCCTAAGTCCACAGTCCAAAATCTCCCAAGAAGGGGTGGCAGAGGAGGAGGGGAGAGAGTTAGGAAGGCAGCCTGGCCTGAGGAAGGCAGGCAGGCAGGTGGGCGGGCTGGCCTGGGCTGGGGCCAAGGCATAGGGACCCCGGGCCACATCAGCCATTTCCTCCCGGATTTCCCAAGAGCACTTCCAGCCAGCAGTGCTCCCCAAGGTTCTCCAGGGGGACGCTTTCGTGCTGGACCACCTCTGGCACCATGAGATAGGTCACAGCTGCCCCGGCCAGTGGTGGGACAGCAGTGCGGAGCCCAGTCCTGATGAGCAACCCACTTCTGGACAGTCCGGGGACTCGGAGAGCAGGCCATCTAAACAATAAACTTAAGTTGGAATTTCTTTTTCTTATGAAAGAAATCAAAGGTGTACAAACAAATCTAGTGGGTCTGGATAACCGTCTTCCCAACACTCCGTCTTCCCAACACTCCGAGGGCAAGGCACCTCAAGTTAGTGAATTCTATGGATAAGAGAGGATTTCCCTACTCAAATATCAAAGGTCTTGCATATACATACACCAAAAAGAGAGAGAGAGAATCACCATTTAAACCCAACCCAGCAGCAGCCAGCGCTGGCAGGAGGAAAGCAGTACTTACTCCCTTCTGAGCACAGGCTGTGCTCCCTCGGTGTTCTGCTCCCAATTTCCCACACTCCCTGGGTATCCCTAGCTGCCCTCCCTAGGATTTGCCCAGCCCTGAAGAGCCTCCCCGACACCGACTTCCAGGCAAGAAGGAGCAGAGCCAGAAGCAAAAAGCTCGCTGCTTGGTCAAGAGAAAGGGTGTCTGCAAGCGGAGGCCACGAAGACCTCACACCCATCCCAACCCCTCCCTATCTTGTCCACGGGGAGAAAGAGGAAAATAAACTCACCCAGCCTCGGCACCTTGCCCCCACGGGGAGCCATAAAATCCAATGCACAGCCTGGCCTTTCGATTTTCAATCAATCAGCCAGAACAAAGAATAAACTAAACACCAGCTATGAAGCAGCATGATGTGAGGCGTGAAAGTGCGAAAAATAAAACGTGATCCCTGCCTTCAAAAAGGTTATAGTTTTGGCAGCAGGAAATCCTAGCACCCAGAGGCGGCGTGGATACTACTGACGCCCTCTCACTAATCCCAGAGCCACGCTTCCTGCAGGGAGTCAGGCCTTTGCTGGGTCCCCACTTATCCGTTCTTAGTCACCTGGGGGGATGGCCTTGGAGCCCCCTTCCTCCTTTTTTTGGGGGAAAAGCAAGCTGGACGAGCACTCAGTGCGTGGGTATGGGACCAGGCTACCTCTTGACTCCTCCGAACACAGCCCGGCACTTTCAGGCCTGGACAATGTGGCCGGGATCAGAGGGGCAAGTGCAAGCAGGGTCTGCAGTGGGTGCAGGGCTTGCTGATCACCCCTTGATCCCTCCGCTTCCCAGCTCCCCTCTTTGTGCTCCTGACTGGAGACCGGAGGCTGAAGTTCCCAAGCCACTTAGCCTGCCATGAGGTCACTCGGTGGGGATTACCGAGTCACCTCTGGGCTGAGCAGGAAGGGAAGTGAGCAAACCGGTCCGAGAAAGATCCAGTCAGGGGACGTTCTTCTGGGCTCTGATGGGCCAACACCCATGCAGGGGTCCCGGGCCTGCGGACTGAAGGGCAGGCGGCCCCTCTTCTCACCGCTTCATACATACCTTAAGTGACCGAAATGGGGGTACAACAGAGGGAGGCAGGGCTGAAAGTCTAGCCTTGTGGCTGTAAGCCTGCCATTACTCATGCCATGTCTGTGCGCTCCGAGATGCTTTCCCATGTCCGTAATGCTTTTCCTATCATCCTACACACTCACCGTCACCTCTCCTCACCCCAACATGCAGAAAAGATGTGCTTTTCATGTGCACTTAGGTTTTGTTTTACTATTAAACACAATGACCAACTCCTATTACTATAACATAGGCTGCGCTGGAAACTTGAAAAAGACTTGGCTTTGCTGGCTCCCGGGGAATCTGGGCACTGCTCCTCCAAAGCCTACGTTCTCCAGATGTCAGCGGAAAGTTATGAACAGCTCTCTCACCAGCAGTAAGTGAGGCAAGAAAGGCCACTCACGGTATTTCTCAGCCTCCACGAACAGAGTCACTGGGAGAGGAGCCCAGAGGGAGGAGGCACCGTCAGAGACAGGATCATAAACCTGGGCCACCTGGAGAGGTGGCCAGGGGGGCTTGGGACAGGAGTGGGGAACTAGGTGCAGTAAGGACAAGGACAGGAGGAGAGAGTCTAGGAAGGGAGAGGTGTGGCTCCGATACCGTTGGGAGTGAAAGTTTAACTACACTCAAAGGTGGCTGAAGAGGGCAACCCTTTTGGGTCCCCTTCCTCTTCGGGATCTTTGTACTATCCCTTTACTATCGCTCAATAAACTTTGCTTTGTTGTTAAAAAAAAAAAAAAGAAAGAAAGAAAGAAAGAAAAGATAGCTGAAGAGGATCCAGAACTCCTCGTGGACATCGAGCTGAACTTGAATGCCTGCTTTAAAAAAAAAATAAAATCAGCAAGATACCTGGGTACAGGTCTCGGAGTAAGGGATGTGGAAAACTCTAAGGTAGCTCGCCAGTGTACAACACTACAGGAATCAGACCGGGGGTTGAGGGAAAGATCCGGGAAGGCTAGAACCAGGAGGTTCTAAAGAGGTACAAAAATAATCAATGGGTTAGAAGATAATAGATCTATGAACTCGTTCAGGGAACAGAGATCACTCAGGAAGGAGAGGTGGCAGGGAGTGGCAGAGCAAAGGATTCTGAACTAGGAGGGGTTTCAGCCCAAAGCCGGTGGCGAGAAACTGTCTTCTCTGGGGTGAAGAGGAAATGGGTTTAAACGGAAGCACAAGAGATTTAAGGTAGGCCAAAGGAAGGATTTCCTGCTTTTGAGAGATGTCTTTATAAACAGAACACGTGTGGAGGAGGAGGAGGTTGAGCTAGCCCATTCTCAAGACCCGTCTGCCACCGAGAGGTACAGGTTCCACCAGCACCCCAGCTCCAGCCCACCCCGTATGTTCGATGATCCGAATGAAAATGCCAAGGTATCCCAGCCCTCGCCTCACACGTAAAGGCCCTGGGGAGTAGCACGAGCCTCTGGAGCAGAAGCTCCGAGGTCATCCCGGGCCCTGCTGGGTGAGGAGAGGCTGTCCGAGCTGGTGCAGGAGCCAGGGCGAGGTGTGAGGCCCGGGCTCTGGGCCAGTTCTAGCACGGCCTAGTGAGTGGCTTCGGGCCCGTCATCGCCCCTCCTCAGCCTCGACGCTCCTCGTCTGGGGGAGAGGATAGGACTTCATGGCTCTCTGGCCTCAGAGAAGATGCTCCATAAATACCGACTTCCCCCTTTAGGAAGGACATCAGGCTCAGAGGCCTGTACTTTCTTCTCTGATTGCTCAGATACTCTGGTCAAAAAGGAACAAGAGGCTTGCCCTCAAGTCCATTTTAGGGAGAGGGAGGCATTTCTTTAAAACACTTTTTAAGGGACACCTGGGTGGCTCAGTGGTTGAGCGTCTGTCTGCCTTTGGCTCAGGTCATAATCCTGGGGTCCTGGGATCGAGTCCCGCCTCGGGCTCCCGACACAGAGCCTGCGTCTCCCTCTGCCAGCGTCTCTGTGTCTCTCTCTGCGTCCCCCAGGACTAAATAAAATCTTTAAAAAACAAACACTTTTTAAAACTCGCTATCTTAACTTAAAAAGACAAAATCAGGCCCAGGTTTTCTCTATCCAGAGTCCCTCCAGCAAGGCTGGGCCTCAACTCCTCTTGCCTGGGTCCCTCCATCAACATCTGCTGAGCTCCCCCACTGCAGAAGGCACTGAGAGGAAGACACACAGGATCAGACCTCTAGATCCACATGGGAGTGTTGCAGCCCATCATGAAGTGAGTCCAAATGATGCTGTTGCTACTTAGCACGGATAGAATTTATTTACTTTGTAAATGTCTGTGTCAGAGTGGGCTGACGATCATGCCTGCAAAATGACATTTGGATTCACCTGAATTTCAATACGCTTACTCGAGTGGAGACTAGGAGGTGGGGCCAGCCAGAAACCGCACATGGGAGGGCATCGCACATGAGAATGTCAGTTTCTCACACACATAGACATGAGGGGACAAGGCGAGAAGCATCGCACTCAATCTGAGAATCACCACCCACCAGGGGTGGGTGAGAGACGACACATAAACCCATCAGAGAACGCTGAGGAAGATTTAAGAGCCCACTTATCATCACCGAGTTCCTTTGAAAGTCCATCCAGAAGCAGAATGTAAAAGGAAGCACCACGGGGCCTCCTGAGGCCCCAGCAACGACTATTCAGGCTCCAGCCACGGGGGACAGACCATCGACGTGCCACCGCTCCGTGGGCCAAAATGAAGATGCGGTGGTCCACGGGCTGCCTATCCCTGGCCTTCCGCCACTCGGCCTGCGACCTGCAGCCACGGTACCACCAAATCCGTCTCCCCACGACCCACCACAGAAGGAGGGTCCATTCTTTGGGAGAGCTGTGGTACACATCTCTCAACCCCGGAGGGAAAAATGGGCAGAAGTGGGACTTCTCCGTCCTGACAGTCAGGTAGGTAATACCAGGCCAAGAGGTTTCTTGTCTCCCAAGCATACCAAGGGCCACTTTCGAATACAGGCTCAAAAAAAAAAAAAAAAAAAAAAAAAAAATGTAGGTGTAACAGTGGGGCAAGAAAGAGCCTAAGGACCATGGGAGTTTGGTACACGGGCATCAACATCTTTAAAGCATTTTGCAGCCTTTTTGATTCTATAACCTCCATATTGAAAGACATAAAACACAAAACATTACACCTGTCAGGTGCTGTGCCCTGAACTATCTGCAGGCAGCTGAAAGTCAGTACATCAGACTTTTAACGACGTGAAAGTTAAAGATTAAAAACATGTTGGAACGCTTACTTTATGCGGTGCCAAAAATGTGTCTGTAACCTGTTAGGGGAGATGGGTGTGGAGCATCTCTCCTACCAGAAGGATGACGGCATTCACGCCGCAGAGCAAAGGCAAGGTCCCCGCCCGCCTGCTCCCTTCCCTTCCTGCCATCCTTCCTTCCTTCTGAGGGAAATTCCTCCTGAAATCTGACATGCTTTGCAACAGCAGTAGGTTAACCGCCCCAGAGAGTGAGGCTAGAACCACTGGAATCCTGGGCAGATTTCTGACGCCAATTCTGTTCCGACACACACGAGGTCAAAGCCACTGGTTTAGACATTCACGTGGGCATGGGAACGTGCTTATAAAGGCAAGGCCGCCAGGTCACATCCTGTATTCCCCTGCATTACTCCAGTGACAACAAAAACCCGCTGAAAGCAGAGATACTTTTGCAGGGCCTTCCCATTTGCCAATCTCTAACTCACGCATTCGTGGCAATGCTTCAGTTAACTCTCACTCGACAGGGATTGTCAAAAGTTTGCATGTCCCTACACCGCCCTTTCTCTAGCAGAAAAATCATGTCACTGGTAAGCAATGTTTGTACCTCCTTCAATGTCCTGCGCTTAACTTTTCATTTATGGCTGTACGTACAAATGTGTATCTGACATGGCGTACTGCTTCTTTTTTCCAAACACTGAAAAAATTCAGAAAGCCAAAGATAATATAGTATACCTTGAATGGCACGTCCTATGGGTAGAAGCCAAAAAAAAAAAAAAAAAAAAAACCATGCAAAATTATTTATGCACGAGTATTAAAATTTTCCTCAAAAGTTCCCAGGCAAATGGGTGCCTCTTTAATTTTCACCCTTACAATAAACTCTTCTGCAGGTTTTGTTTATTTTGAGGAAACATTTCACTTTTTTTTTCAAGACATGAGGTGTGAATGATGCAAAACAGTATTTGGATATGTAAACTGAATTATTTGCATAATGTATTTCTAATCAGTGAGTATAAATTCTGGAGTCTGAGGAGCTGAAATCAAGTGCCACAGATTTTTTTTTTTTTTAAATCCAGATTATAAAAGCAAAGAGCATCGCCCTTCGGTGGAATGATGTTCACATTTGCATTCTGTTTATAAGGAGAAGTTATCCACATAGACTTTTCTGAAGAATTTTAAATAAGTGACGTTGATGAACACTGCTTTGCTCTCACTCAACAGTAGAGGCACAAAGGTCCCTAAATTCACAGGCACAACCACACCAAGCACCAAGGAAAGCAAAGACCTTTGCCTCTAAAGAGAAGACCTTTCCCGCAGGCCCCACGTTGGCCTGCCGGCAGGACCTAGAGGAGTCAGAGATATCAGGCAGGACAGGGAAGCAGCCAGACATTCCGCCTCTACCACCCATCACATCAGCTTGGTCACCATGTTGTAACGAACCCCAGATCGTCTACACCCTTCTGTTGGTTTCCATTGGTGTGTGGTGTTCATGCAAGCAAGTTTAGCCCCTCTGCAGAAAAACAGTGACATGGGTGTGCAAACAGCGGGAAGATTATTCCAGCTTTGGACACTCCCTTCTGTCAACAATAAAGCACAATAAAACCAAGTCGGAGGGGCAATTTGTCTGAACAAGCACGTTTTGGGGAAGGGATGGGATGCGGAGAAGGGAAAAACGGAGGTGTACCCAGTGGTCAGCCCCAGACAATGGCACTCCCCCCATTCCTGCAACAGTGGCCTTAACTGCCCCCGAGTCACCTGCACGCCCAGCACCCCCATAGGTGCGGGTGTGAGCGCCTGCGCACGCAGCTCCTCGAGGGTGCCAGGTCACCCTTCTACAACAGCTGGTCCTATTGTCTACTGCCGGCGAAGCCAAACCAGCCTAAAATTTAATTTAATCTGCTCTAAACCCAAGTGTCAGGCACTTCGATGGCAGCTCAAAGCGCCACTCTCAGATAACTGAGTGACACTTGCTAATAATAGCCTCTCCGTGAAGTGAGCGGGAGCGGACATTTTGTGAGACCAGAGGGACCTCTGCCTGGAGAGACTCTGCGAAGCTGGGCCCAGCTGGGGCAGCCCAGGCAGCAGATGCACCAGAGACCAGGCCCGTCGCGCCTCTAAGGAGACCAGCTGCACCAGGCCCACCAGTGACCTCGCTCTCAAGCTGAGCAGCCACAGCCCTGGCTTTTGCGAAACAGAACAGATGCCCCTTCACAGCTCTGCCATCAATGCTCTGCTCCCTTCCAGGCTCCAGAGGCTGTGCCCCAGCCCTCCCTCCACTGCGCTGTAGTCCCCTTCTTCCTTAAGGAATGGTCAGCTTCGCCTCAGGGAAGCCATCGTTCTCAAAGAGCCAGAGCTCATGGCCACCGGAAGGCCCAAGAGCCTTCTCTCTTCCTCAACCCCAGCAGGTGAATGGGCGCTTCCCAGCTGCTCTTGCCAACACCCACCACAAAGAAAGCAGGCACCGGTGCTGGAACTCAGTTGAACTCCGCCTCCAACTCCTCTTCACATGCTGCAACAAATTTTGGCAGCTCTTTTCTTCCAGGAGAATGAAGCACAGTGCACAGTGAAGACTCTAAGAGGACCCCCCCCCCCTTCCCCTTAAGAGTGAACTTTCCAGATATGAGACTTGAGTTCACAAGTACTTTCTTCCCCACAGGATACCTGCCCCCCTCACTACCTCTGAGCCGATTCCTTGGCGAAGAAACAACATCCCCTGCACAAGGCCACTTTGCTCTTGAGCAGTCAGGCAGCACCTTTATTTGGGGGAAAATCTCGCACACATGCAGCCGTTCAGAGAATGGCATAAATCAACTCCCAAGTATGCATCGTCCAACTTCAACCACTAGCAGCTCACAGCCAAACTTGTTTTATCTATAACCCTATCGCCAACCCTGCCCACTGGATTATTTACACTAATTCCAGACATCCTATCATTTCATCACCAAATACTTCAGTATGTATTTTTAAAAGATAAAGCCTTTTTTGAAATCACTTTTTAAAACCATTATCACGCCTAAAAAAATTAAAGTGACAATAATTCCTCATCATCAAATAGGGGAGTTACTTTAGACTCCGAAATACTTCTTTGCGCCTAGCTCCTGCTTTGGGGGATCCCTTCTACCCAGGTTCAAGACTAAAGCTGCCAAGAAAAGCATTCAGAGAATCACACTCTCCCAAAAGGGCCATGGACCTTATTTAAAGCCACCTGGCACTTTAGCCCAAACTCCTTCTCCTTCTAGTCCCTCACCCCAATGGGGGCCGAGTGCACCCTCTGGGAGTCCTCCGTGAGAGTCCTCACCCCTCTCCACATCCCCCTAATGCCCGAGTCTTCCTCATTCCCCACTCTGGGGCCCATCACCGCTTTAGGCAAGCAGGTACACTCCCAGTGTTCAGAATCGGTATTTATTTGTCTTTGAAGAAAGTGTTCTCCTGGACAGTTCTGCACAGAATTCATTCACAGAGCATGTCTTGGATATACAGCTGACTAGATATGTCAGTTATGTTCCAAATGGGTTTTCACAGGTCAAGGTTCTGCAGGCAAGAGCAAATACTATTTTTAGACAGGATAAGGTCACAATGCTTTTAGAGACAGTGAGGTCTACAATAAAACCTATTGATCAGCCTCTGGAACTAGTGCTCCAGAGAGACACGGAGATTGAAACAAAAATTGCCTGGCCGTTTTCTCTGTAGACTCGGTGGGTAAAAGCTTGTTGGACTTAATATCTTTCAGGATATAAAATAAGTAAGAAGTAACTGCGCACAGATTACTGAAGTCCATTTAACCAGATGCAGAGGCAGGTCCGGAAACACTCTCATGGCAGAAATCTGCAGAAGGGGACCTCGTGGCAACAAGTGCTACGGCCACCAAGAGAAGAGACCAGCCTCCTCAACTCCGTGAAGGTAAAGGGTACAGGCTACCATCCAGGAGTTCAGCTTGAAACTCTTGTCCCTACATCGGAAACTGTGTCCCTCAATCCAGGGCTATGTGAACAACAGACCCTCAGAGACAAACAGCATGAATCTGGGATTATGAAAACAAACAGCATAAGTTTAGGATTTGCCTAAGTTGGAGTTTGATGAAAACAGGTGTTCATATGGATGACTTCTTAAAACTTTTATATTAGCTTAATGGTAAATCTGAAGGTCTTCCCACTGTCTTTCAATCTCTCTCTCTCTACCTACGTGCAGATGCATATACACACATGTATAAACATATACACACACACAGAGGCTAAATATATACACACTAGATACATGTACACACACACTATATATGTGTGTCCGCATATATATGTGTTTATGTGTAGTACATACATATAAGCTTGTGTGTTACATCTTATGATGATAGTTTTAGTGTATTTGGAGGGTTTTTTTTTCTGTCCAAAAGAGATAAGTCTTCTAGGTATACCACCCAAGACTCCAGTAAGAAAAATCATTCATTGCCATTGAAACTGGAGAGACAGATTTAGAAATCATACAAACACACAGGAGCCCAAGCAAATGAATCATGAAGGCACAGAAAGCCACCGGAAAGTTATTTAACTAGCCTGAAGATTCATGAATTTACCAAGGTATTAGCAACAAACCCTAAATAATTTATTTGAGTCAAATAGGAGCTTTAAGTAAAGACATTAACGTAATGGACTATCACATCTTAAACTTCAGCCGGGGATCTAAAACTTTGAAGTCATTACATCCCCACAACTACCTCTCCATTATCAGCAGTGCTTGATTGTTTTGGAGACGCGGGACCACAGGACCTAGTGTGAAAACCTGTAGGGTATCTTCATTTATCATCTGCTCCCGTCTCACAGCCCAGCTCGCAAACAAAATATGCCATGGTAAACATAATCCATATATCACATTGTGACACAGCTGACCCCATTAGTGAGCCACGACTGTCCTAGCGGTAGCATCCTATCACACATTAACAATACAACGCTGATACATTTGCACAATACAATGCAGGGTGGGGGGAGAAGAGAGACTATCGGGCTATGAAATCCTCAACTTCATATCTGAATTCATATTTTGTCGCCTATCTCTTTGGCATGAATGCTATCGTGCTTTTTGCTCAAGTAATAACCGAAGGGGAAAGTAGTGCCTCTGGGTGGCTGCCATTCATTCAGTCGGCCCATTATCTTCCTTTGGGTTGAGTCAGGGCTCAACTTTTTCCTTTTCCCTGTTTGTTTTTTTAGCATTTTGTTTTGTTCTGTTTTCCTGCCAGAGACAGAAGAGTATGCAAAATTTGAAAGAGCTGATTATCAGCGCCCTAATAGAGCACTCCTAATAAAAATCCCCGAAACATTATAAATTAAAGAGGCAGTAATTTAAATAAATTGCTTCTTTATGGAAGCTATAGAGCTCAAGAGGGCCTGTGCCCTATGAGGAACACGTATCCCACAACTGGTTCATTTCCCCCCTTACTCTTAGCACATGGGATAATAAAAGAAAGTTTTAAATAATCATTATCCAAAGGGTAACTTTGAGTGTTGTTTATCGGCATGCTTCTGAAAACATCATTTTATATCTAATTTCATGCCATGCATAAGTGGTATTTGCTGGACAGTGTAGAAAACAGAAACATCCGTGCTAAAAGTCAATGGTAAACACCAAGTTTAGAAAATGGATTGCAAAGATCACATGTCCCAGAACAGGCCATATGCTTTTACCTACATGATGAATAAAAAAAGAACATTTTCCCTCAATTTATGCTGTCTTCAACACTAACAGAGGGAGAGTTCTTCTAAACATGTTGCATCGGATGCCTTTAACAAGCAAGAATTTGTAACTCCAAGAACTCAGCATATGTAGGCTATGTCCATACAGAGAAACCAGCTTTTGGGGGAGGAAGAAGGAAAATATCACTGAATTCAGTCAGTTAATTGAATTTAAAATACCTGGTTGTTTAAATTCAACTGATTTCTTTGTCAAACGTATTTCTATTTTGACATAGCTACAGTTGCCCAAAAAAGCAAGCTTGGAGAAAATACACATTACACTCTTTAGAGTTTATATTAAAAAAAAAAAAAAAAAAAAAAAAAAAAAACAGCTTGCAACAATTAAAAGACGGAGAAATCTTGTAAGGCTGGAAACTTCTGTGAATTATCACCATTCCATTATACCATGCTTCAATTTTGCTTCCAGCAATTTGAAAGTTGCTCGTAAGCTTTCCGTGGAGGGATCATGAGCCCAAGCCTTAATCTCCACCATGGCTCCTACCTTCCAGGCAAATAAAGAAAATATTCTGCTTTCTCTGCAGGCAAGCCTCATTCAGCAACTAGATTCCAAAAAGAGCAGAAAGGAGAGGAGGCAGGGAATCTGCTTACGGTGTTCAGAGTATGCTAGGACAGGACAGGGGCTTAGAGACTCCCCAGCTCCCAACTACCCATTCTACAGACAAGGAAACTAAAATGCAGGGAACCCCATGAAGGGTGAAGGGAACCCAGAGTCTCACTGCTCAGAGTTAGAACCCCAGCATACCGGTTCCCAGACCAGGGTCTTCCTGCTCTCATTAAAACTCAAAATTTGGGGTTCTAGAAAACCCCAAAAGACCTCAATCCCTACCCCGCCCCCAACCCGTTTTGATCATTTTTCCACTGCCTTCGTGGAGGAGGAAGCGTCTAGTTTTATTGGGCCTTTACAGATTTTTTTTTTTTAAGATTTTATTTATTTATTGACGAGAGACACAGAGAGAGGCAGAGACACAGGCAGAGGGAGAAGCAGGCTCCTCGCAGGGAGCCTGACATGGGACTTGATCCCAGAACCCTGGGATCGCGACCTGAGCCGAAAGCAAGATACTCAACCGCTGAGCCACCCAGGCGTCCCGGGCCTTTACAACTTTTTATTTTCTCTTTTTGTTTTACTTTATTGTTTGGCAATCAAAAATAGTTTATCATAATTCTCTCAAGTGGATTGTCTTCCTATTACAGGCTGATAACGTTATCTCCTAGCCGAAAATGGCAACAGGGCTGGAAATAAGGAGGACTTGTTTTTTTTTTTTTTTTAAACATTAGGTTTTTTTCTATACTGATGATTTCATATTCTAGGTACAAAACAGGTAGAGTTTCTCTCACCCTTAACTTCTGCAAGATCTAGATGGACTCAAATTCAGAATCTGGTGAAATGCCCGTATTTTAGGATAATGTATTCTAGCAGAAAGCTCTGGATTGGCTCTATTTTGCTTTTTGTTCCCCAAAAGATTTTTAAATAGTTTTCATTTTTAAAAAGATTTCAACTTTGGATTGTGCCGATGCCAAAGTCTCTATACATCTAATCAATCAATAAATAAGACAAACAAAGCAGCATATGTTTATCCTTTACATTTGGGAAGTGTACATTAATTACTGCAGATTGTCTCCTATGCATCTCCCCCCCGTCGCAGACAGCAGTGCTCAAAAGGGTCCACAAAATAAAAATGTATGGGGTAATTAAATGGATATTTATAATTAGAACTTAATAATTTGCATCAGGGACAAATGAGCTCTGATTTTAATCTGCAGCGCATTTAGATTAGCCCGAAGATAGTGTAATTTGATGGTTTATAGGCCTCCTCTCGGATTATGAAATAATACCAAGCCTTCCAAGACAGCGCGTCTGTGTCAGGAGTGTGTTAAAGAAGAAGATGCAATGAAAATGTTTGACAACGTGAAAGCAGCCATAAATTACATGACAACTGTGTAAAAGTCATGATGAAACAAATAAAGGGCTGACCTATAATGCGTCTGATTCATTGTGACACACACAACTCCCTGCACTAATCTCTGCCCAGCCAACGCATTCTTAAGCGGGGAACTACTTAGCACTGGGAACGTTGTAAATTATCACTAGTCAACAGCATTGATTTTTAGTCGACATTTCAATCAGGCTGAAGTAGAAATACTACCCAGCTCATCCAACAGCCTCTTAACCAGTCCGCTGCCCCTCTGCGGTCTCCTCAGTTATGGCTTTGTTAAATTTCCATTGCTCTCACCATTCAATATTTATTATAGCGTGGCCACATCCAGGCACTTGGCCTGAAGGGTCACCGGCCTGCCTCTTGGGACATTAAATTCCTGCTTACCTTAATGAAGGCAGAGCCAAAAAAGAAAAAGAAACAAAAGGCCACCATTGGAGAGCTGGCCTGATTTTCAAGAGAATGGGGAGAAGACCAGAGGGGGAAAAGAGGGCCTCTGAAGCAATGGTATTCCTTTTATCATTTCTCATTTCTGCTTTTCAGTCTAGGAATAAAATTCAGAGCTTCTCTCCCGGGGTGATGGGGGGAAATACTGCTACAGTCCTGAACTGGGGGCAGGTAGAGACAACGTGGCGAACTGGAGGAAGAGGCAAGGGGAAAGGAGGCCAAGGATCCAGTCCCAGGGCTGCATGAAAAGTGAAGGGTAAGGCTTGGAGTTCTCTACCCACATGTATTCTCAGCAGCCACCTCCATCCCCACCCCCAACTCAGGAGACCTCCCGGATCCATGCCCATGACAACCCCTTGGTGGTGGATCTGATCTGAACGATCTCCCTTGGGTCAAATAGAAGAGCGTACTGAGTAAGGAGAACTCCCAGGCAACCCTTGTCACTGCTGAAGCCAACTCTTCAGGTCCCCCACAGAACCTCTGCACCTCCTAACTGCCCAGTGGACGATGAAGTGACATAAATGGCGGCCAACGGTGGCCCAGCCAATTCAGAAGGATGGGTAATAGAAGGAAAACCCTGACATTTGGTTTTGGAATACATTATGTAATCCCTCCGTAGTGAACCTCAGGTCTTGCTTCAGCAAATATTAATGGTGTCAGAGCAGCCTGCAGAGTGACTAGGGGAGGCCACCATGCACTTGAAAACTTGCCTCGGGGAAAGCCACATGTGGATCATATGGAGTTGTTGACTCTAGTTTCCATTCAAAAATTTTCTCAGGTCTCTTAGCGTGCTTTCCGGACTTGCCTTACCACAGCACTTGTTCAGCCAATAATGAAAACCTCCTAGAAGCAGATTATTACCCCTCCAGTATTCCCTATACACACATATGCATGCACACGCACACGCACACACTCTCTTGCTCAGAGTATAATTCTAATTCCCCCCTCCTTTAAAGGCGTGGTCAGTGAAGTGAGTGCCAGAGAGACAACTGAACAGGAATGCTGAAAGCCAGGGCTCACCAGCCCTTCCAAGCCCTAGCTTGGTTTCTTGGTCAGCCTACTGCTATCTCCTAACCAAGTCACACACAAATAGTGAAACCTCCTTCCTGCTCTTCCAGGGACCCTCACCCCATTCCTGCCTTACTCTGGACAGATGGAGAAGGGACTACTTGCAAAGCAGAATTCCTCACATTGCAACTCTTTCCAACAGCTCCAAGGCTCCGCCAATATGCCCAGGACAGCCGCCCAGGAACTGGATGAGAACATTCTTCTCTTTCCCAGAAGACTAAAAAACTTGACCACAGAACCCACAGGAGGGCCAGCCATCCAGCACCAGAGCTTCCCACCCAACGGGTGCCCAACGCCACTGCAGAAAGCTGCAAACACTTTCAGGAGGTGACAGAGGATAGTGGCTGGAAGCCAAAGGATTAAACCCCTAATAATGGTGAACCCTCGGGGAAGCTCTTTTAACCTTTGGTGAACCCCGATTTCCTCCTCTACCAAATGGAGCTAATAGAACCTCCTTTCTGAGGCTGCTGTGGGATGGAGAGACAATGCATCAGATACACAGTAGAGCAAAGGCAACTCTCAGGGTGTGTCCTGCGTGGCAGGTAACTTCTGTGCTTTCTCTCACTTACTCCTTGCGTCCACTCTATAAGGGAGGTGCTTTGGGTTGTCGGCATCGCGCAGAGGTTAAACACTTTGCCCAAACTCTCCAGACCAGTCAGTGGTGAAGCAGGAATCTGAACCCACAGTGACCATGCCACACACCCAGGCATAACTTCTGCTGGCCTCTCTCCCTACAGGCTTGTGCTGCATCACCAACCACTGAGGGAGCTGCTAATGGGGAGGAGCCCCTCCAATCACCCCACCTCACCAGATCTGCAAGGGCTCCTCAACTGTTCCCACCCAATGGCCCCTTTCCCACAGGCTCCAGCAGGAACCCACTCTGAGGCAGGAGGCTCTGAGCCCATTAGAAGCCTCCCTACCCTGCTCACCTCTCATTCCCACCTCCTACTCCCACACTGTGAGGAACTATGTTGAGACCCCAGTTCTGATAGGAGAGGAGAGTGCTAAGCCAGGAGTCAGAATCATAACAATAACTGGCTTTTCTCTAGTGCTTACCATGTACCAGGCAAGCAGGGGTTTTCACGCAATGCTAATGATGCCCCCCATGGGGAGGGGTCCTGCAACTCCCCCCATGTTAGAGGAAGAAATGGAAATTCAGAGAGATGAAGAAATCTCCCCAAGCTCACACAACTAGAAATGGCAGCACTTCCTCACCATTTTATCTCAGAGGCTGAAAAAGGGGGAGAAAAGGAAATGAAAGGAGATAAACATATTTTGAAGGGCTTATTTCCTTTCCCCTCTTTCAGCCCCACTTCCCCGTGTTACAAGGCAGGAGGCAGGTTACAAAGGCACACAGGTGGGAGGGAGTGAAAACAGCATCTAAGGGCTTGGCCGAGTGTTTTGGGTTATCTGTGGGATGAGCCCAGGGGCCTCCAAATTTTCTCAGTTTCTATTTGCTACTAGATAAGTAGGAGAAAAAGTCCACCTTCCCGCTGAGGCTTGACTTCAGCCTGGGGAAGTAAACATGATTTTATCCTATTTTTTATGGCTGCTCACAATGGTGCCTTTTCAAGTCTATGATGGGGGAAAAAAACATCCTTTATTGTGTGAACTGCATTTCGGACGGGCCCCCAAACCACGTGGAGGCCCAGTGTCCCCTAGGTAGAATGCTGTGAACCCAGCTTTAGCGCCAGCAGCTCCTCTGGTGGGAACCAGAACATGCCTCCCGCCAGTAAGTAACAGAGAAATTCAATTACCTCGCCACTTGTGGCAGGAGGGCAAAGACTGCACATTAAAAGAGCTAAAAAATGTCAGGAAGTTATTGGGCTGATGACTCTTGCTTGCCAACACTCATAAGTGAATGCATAATGTCATAATAAACTAAAAAACACAGAAACAGACCAAAGAAGATAAGATAATTGAGAATCAAACAAGCCCGGACACATGGGTTTGCCATCAGCCCTGCACGGGAAATGCTGAGCCTCCCACGGGGGCGCTTTCCCCCCACCCCTGGCCTTTGCTGGGCCTCGCTTGCTCCCATCCTTCCCAGCCAGCAGCAGCCTAGTTCGCAGGTCTTTCCCAACAAGGAGTTGAACTTCAGCCATTAAAAAAAAAAAAAAAAAAAAAAATTAAATTCGTGCTCACCGATTTCCTACCTGCACGCAGACCCACACGCCCCGCCCCGGCTGCACACGAGGCCGCCGCTGCACACGCGCTCACACGCGCTGGTCTCCCGAGCACCCCCAAACCCTTCCCATCCCGGGCCCTCGGGTTACTGGCATTATCACAACTCTTTTTTTTTTTTTTTCCCCAATGGCAAGCCAGGAAAGATGATAGAACCTGTGTGTGTAGCCAAAAGACTGGCCTCAACTGGTTCAGAGGGGAAAAAAATTGAGCTGTGTGTGTGTGTGTGTCTCTCTCTCTCTTTTTTTTTTTCTTGCCTTTAGCCAAAGACCTGGGAGCATTTGATGTACAGTCAGCAGGTATTTTTTTTTTTAAGAAAGAAAGAAAGAAAGAAGGAAAGAGAGAAAGAAGGAAAGAAAGAAAGAAAGAAAGAAAGAAAGAAAGAAAGAAAGAAAGAAAGAAAGAAAGAAAGAGGAAGAAAAGCGAAAAAAAACAAAAACACTGAAAAGGCTTGGCTGCACTGGGGCCCTGACATGCTCTCATCTAAAGCTTGGCCCTCGGCCAAGTTCATCTGTTAATGGACAGCCACAACCAAGGCCTGCACCTCCCCCACCTCCGACTCCTCTCTCTTCTCCTACCTCTTTCGAGCTCCTAAAAACTAGACATCGATTATGTCTGTGCTTTTCCCTTTCTATTCAAGATAAACAAAGTGCTTCAAGTTCAGGGCACACCCTGGGACCCTTGACAAAACAATCTATCATTCTGTCTGCTAAACCAGTCTGGCTACACCGCGGCCGCGAGAGCAATGCTCCCAATGTACAATTTTCCCTTTGTGCTTCTTCCCTCTTGCCACTAACCTCTTTTCTTTACCACCTTCTCCGGAGCAGATGGACTTGACCACTTTGCTTAAGCCCCTCCTGGTAACCTCAGAAATTAAAGAAAGGATGGGAGCTCCTGGTGGCCCCTCCTCCTGCCTGGGTTCTCCTCCTTCCCCTGTGTGGCCCCCCCCAGTCCCTCGGACGCATACCCAGTTCCCGTTAGACCCACATAATCCTTTCAACCCTCTCGCCACACAGACACCCAGAAAATAAATTGAATGCAAGGACGGTCCCTTCTTTTGCTCCCTGCAAGATTATTTTAAGTGAGTTTTGTTTTAAATCATATCCATTAATTCAGCCTGACTTGCAATTAAATGCAAATACACTTTTTACAACCAGTACGGAATGTATTAATTATAACTACAAATGGTCAAATGAGAGCACAGTCCCTCCTAAAAATATTAATAAAATACATAATAAATAATATTAATGAAACAAAAATAGATTCATAAGCCTTGGCCAAGGCTTTTATTATTTCACGCAAGGGGAAATCCAGCCAGTGAAACTTGCTGCACATACTTTGGCGGGACTCTGGCCAACCACCACCAGTGAACTCCAGAGAGTGCATTTGGAGGGGGGCAGGGAGGCCGTGCTCTGGTGTTAGAGGTTCTGTGCAGACCCCCCCCCCCATCCTTGGGAGGCTGAGTGATGGCCACAGAGCACAAGGCGGAGCCCATAACGCCTCACACAGCTTTCCCATGTGGTCTGGGAAAGTAACCCACAGGCAGCTTCCCCTTGCTAAGGCAGCCTGGCTCTTATTTCAGTGCCCACCCCTCCCCTCCAATGAATCTCCTAGACCCGAGGGAAATGAGCCCAGCTAAAAGAAGGGCTCAGGAGTCTCACCCCAACAGCACCATTTACTCCTCGAGCGCCAGGAGCCACCTTCCTCCCGCCACACCACCAGGCCCCTGTTAACCTGTCTCCACATCACACAGCCCTGCCGCACCCCCCACCCCCGGCTCCCCCACTCCCTGCCCCCCGCCTCTCCCCCCCAAATCCAACACACCCACCGCACAATCGAATCTAATTAAGATCAGGAAAAAATTTGCATTTTCTTTTCACTGTACCCCCAGTAATCACAGAAGTTCTTCAAATTTTGAGAATTTTGTTCCTCTGCTAATTATTTCCCTCATTTTGCATTTCAAGGCACAAAGACAGTCTATCTCACTGGTGGTCTATTAATAGTTTGAAGTTTTGAGCATCAGAAGGTGGGGTGGGGTTTTTTTTTTTTTTCTTTTTAAAACTGTCATTTCCAGTTTTGTAAAAAGGTTTTTTTTGTGGTTGTTGTTGTTGTTACTGGTGGTGAATTTAAGGTTTCTTCCAAAAGATAACTTGGCTGTGCCATTCTGTATATTATAATTTGATCTCCCCCTACTTAACTGATTTACAGAACCTTGGTATGTGTATGGAGGAAGAAGGAGGGAAGGAAGGAAGGAAGGAAGGAAGGAAGGAAGGAAGGAAGGAAGGAAATTAAGAAAGAATAAAAGAAAGAGAGAAAGAGGGAGAGAGAAAGAGAAAGAAAAAAGAAAGAAGAAAGAAAGAAAGAAAGAGAAAGAAAGAAGAGGAAAAAAAGAAAGAAAGGAAATTCCTTGGCATAAGTACATGTTTGCTGATCAAATTTCAGATCATGTGTTGTTCATTATTATGACTTTACTTGAAAAACAGTTTGCCACAGTGAGATGGATTCACTTTATATGTTTTCTACCCCTCTACTCCCTTTAAGTACTTTGAAAAACAGTACAATTTTTTTAAGGTACATTTAAAGCATGAACTGGTTTGGATTAAAACAATGTTTCAACGTCCGTAAATTCCCCCCCAAAATACATTTTTAAAAGCCTTATGCAAAGCCACACATGATTTTGAGGGACCTAATGAGATTGTCCCACCAACAAAATTTAATGGTGATTTAAGAAATTCTGATACTTTTCATTTACTTCCTGTAGAATTATTTGTGTACTTGACATTTATGCAGTTTCTCCATTATATAACAATGCACTCTGGGTACACTAGATTATGCCAATCTATTAGAATGAAATTTGTACTCCATATAAGCAGAAGTTTCCAGTCGGTTTTGACTTACCATTATGTTTCAATGTAAAGTGTTATTATAGCTGAGTATAAAGCACTGCTACTCCGCGCTCGCGGTTTTTAACTCTAATACTGTAATCTTTCTGGCTGCTTCTAGGGCTGTGTCAGTGTTTACATTTCTGGAAGTTAAATAAACCGACATGGCAAAACTCCTGGATAGACTGAATAATAAGGCTTGTGATGACTACATTGTTTACTTTTTACCTTGTTAGGATCCCTTTCTTGTAAAGTTTGGGGGAGAGACAGAGAAAGGAGGAATGAAGGAGGGGGATAGGATGGAAAGAGAGAGATTTACACACTGGCTTCCATATGTCACAAAGACCTTCTTACCCACAAGCAACGTGATTGAAGCAGAGTGAGTGCATGGAGTTAGTTTTCGCCTGTTTCATTTGTGTTGTGTTTTCTTAAGTAGCAGGTCATCTGAACACCCCCCTTCTCCCCTGCCCTCCCCCCAGTAAAAAGTATGAACATTTTTTTGCCCATTTTCAAATAGCAAATTATCCATTAGATTTCATCATATCTTAGTAAAGCAATTACATCAAGAAAATGATAGTGCGTGTGGAATCAATTATGCATGCAGTTGGCCGGAGACCAAAGGCTGTGAAGTCGGAGAGGGCAAAATCGCTCGACACACACAAATAAAAAGCCCCTGGATCTCACAGATGGACCCCATCAGTTCATCTTACTGCCTAAAAAGTTCATGCACTTAATAATTTATTTGTGTTCTGGATACTGTTTCCCAGCTGAATATTAACAACTTTGAACTGAAGCATGCTTTTAGCATGGTATGGATGGAAGTCACGGTAGGGCAGTGCTAGGGTCCCTCGGAGGTTAAAATTGTAGTTCTGTCTCTTACACACTGTTCATTTTCCATCACAATTTATTTTCTTTCATTAAACATTCCTTTTAATCAGAATATCAGTTTCCGTGTTCTGATTCTGCTTGTGAACCAGTGATAAACTCATAGACCAAAGATGAGCATCAATAATACAGCACAGGCTATTCAACAAGCAAGGGCAAATACCAAAATCACAGGCTCTCAAAAATTGGAAACCGTTAGTTAGCACCTTGTTTTCACAACCAGGGCACTTGTGTACCTTGAAGGAGGCAACCCAGAGCCCAGGGACCATGATTTACTTTCGTGACCAGGGGAGGACACAGACAGAGCAGCTGAGAGCAGAAACTGGACTAGGCCACCGGAAGACTTACTTGAACTCCAAGGTAAATAAGTCAGCCAAGCCCAAGCCCAAGCCGTGCAGGTGCTAGCCACATAGTCAAGGAAGAAACCCAAAGCATTGTTGCAAAGCTCTGTCTGTATTTTGTAGCCTCCCCCCTTCCAGAGGAGAAGCCTGATGTCTTAATAAGCTGGAAAATTCAAGTCCCTCTGACATCAAACTGCTTAACAATGAAACTGCCCGACAACTTTCGTGGGGGAACAGGGTCGGGCAGTACGTATTTCTGCACAGATCTGGATGTGCCTCAATCATACACTTAAATTTTACAGTCTTCTCCCCAAATGAGAACGACTTCCAGCCAACACTTCCACAAACTGTACTTAACGTTAAAAGAAAACGGATAAAACATATGTAATTACTCAAGGTTAGACTTCTAATTCCTCAATTCACTAAAGGAAACTTGGCAAGAAGATGCCTCATTTTGCTCCTTTCTACTGGGGCATCCGAGGAGGAGAGCCACTGAGGCAGCTAATACACAAAACATGATCAAAAGTGATTAACAACAGCTTCATATGCAAATTGCATTAATGAAGGAGTGCAAAGTCATCATGTAAATTAAATATGTCAAATCTCTTGGTGAACTTTCAATCTTGAGAAGAAAAAACACTGCTTTAATTTTTTTACATCATCAATTTTGCAAGATTGAAAATCTAAGAATCTTGGTGCTATAAACAATTTTCACCTTTTTTTTCTCCTTCAGCAGGCTGACAGGCCAGCCTGATGTGCACCGAATGTACATGTTAATAGGCCAATCAAAAATGCAAAACAATTCGCAATTACTGGAAGGACCTAATGGTCATTAGAATTTACAACTAGGTAATGAACTGAAGTCTGCCCACACCATGCATATTCATAAAGCAATTTAGCCTTTGAAGATTAAAGAAGTGCTTAAAATTCAAATGAGCTTTAGCAAATTATCAGTAAGATTCATCCAAAAAGCAAAGGGTTTTTCTTCCTATGATTTCCTCATTTTTTTAATGCAAAATTGTTATATCTTCCAGACTGAGCTTAAACTAAACATTGAGCTTCTAGTGAAGCCAAAGGGGCTAAGACACAAACAGAGGCTGCAAACATCGTTACGGACTTTGTTCATAAAACTAAGCCCTTAAGAGCCAAACCTATCTCTAAACATGGTAATTTATCAAAAACAGCCCAGAGTTGCTCATAGGCAATATACTGCACAGGCCTCCAACAAAACAGATTAACACGAGTCCCACCACCCTCCCAAAAAGCCTTTTTCCCCTCAAGTTGAGTCTCCTGTGTAAACATCCACTGGGGTATAAAAACAGCTTTTTCATCGCCTTGGAGTGGCATTCGTTTTAGAAGTTTCTGCTTCCAAAAGGAAAAGAACAAGAAAGGAGAGGATACAAGGCAGAGGAGCGAGATCTGGTTTACTTCTGAGGGGTGAAAATCCTGTCGTTGGGCTTTTATTTTCCTGAGCACCCCCCCCCTTCTGCAGTGGCAGCATTTAATTCAAGAGGAACAGGTCATGCAGACACTGGCTGACATTCAGAAAGTTGTGGTGTCCACCACTCCCCCCACCCCAACCCCCAGTCATTACATTGTGGGAATTTGAATTTTCAGGCTTCCCAATGACAAGTATGGAGAAGTATCTATCTCACACCTTGAGTGCTAACTCACACCTTACTAACCTCATGATATTTAAGAAATTCTAGTGATAGAATTCCCTGTGAATGCCTCCTCTTCCCCCATCCGATACACCCAACCCAGCTGAAAGCACACGCTCAGTCCTCTCTCGGCCAGCCTACAAGGCAGACTGAGAATCACAGCTCTGAAAGGACCACGTGCCTGTGCTTGGTGCTCTGCTTCTGGACCCAAAAGACTTTCTCTGCTTTGGTGATTGTGTTGAACCCCCACCCAAAATATTCCAGTAACTTCTCTGCCGCTGCTGCCCCACAGCCACCCCCCAACCTCAGGCGTTTGCCTAGAATGGATCTTCCTACCTGAAATGCAGGTATACCGAGGAAGTGGGAAAGAGAAGAGAGATGCGGGGTGGGTGGGTGGGGGACCCCAGGTACCATCCCTGATTCCTACGCTCTCCTATCCGTGGGCCCTGCTCAGAAATGTGGCGCATTTTAACATTTATCAGAAAGAATCGGATGCAGAGCTGCATGTAACTCCCATTCGCAACCATCTGTATGAGCCACAGGTCCACAGTCCTGACCAATTCCGTTTGACACTAATGTTACTCTACATGAGTAGAGTTCAATGAGGGTTGATATGGGATGTGACAGAGTAAATCAGAATTAGATTAAAAACAAAAGTTTAGAAACTGATGCTACACTACAGAGCAAATGGGACCTGAAGGCCAAATTTCCCCTAACTGCCTTCAAGTCATTTTCCCTATTAGAGCGTTTGCCTGCCACCCTCTTGCTGGCAGTGCCGCAATCACATCAGAAGGGAGGGTGGAAGGCATACAGGAAGGCTTGAGATGTTCCTCTTTACGTACAATACCTATATATTTAATATATAGCAATTAACTTCTGGTCAGGAGTCTGCAGGCAGCAAGCTGTCCCAAGCAGATAGGGGGGAGAAGGGGCCCAGAGCTGGGACAAGCACAAAAGACAGGTCCAACAACAATGCCTGCTGTCAGCAGCTGAATTATTTTTATACAGGAATTTTTATCTCTATTGTACAAACAAGTACGTGTCTGTGCAGACTTGTTAAGCAATCCACTTGTATGTAGAATAAGATTTTTTTTTCTTTCTTGCTACCAGTCACACAGCTCCAAGATCAGAAGAAATACATAGTCTTTGAAGCTGCTCAAATGTTTTAGTTAAAAGGACAGCAGTTGTTTTCAAAGATCCAAGAGTATCTTTATCAGAATTAAATTTTTCCTTATTGATTTTTTCCCCTTAACATAACAAAAACATAACATGAGAAGGTTACGATTTATTATTAAAAATTTTCGCAGCCTTTAAATCATCCTTCAGTAGCCAATGTTCACTTTTAAATGTAAAAGAATAGTTGTGTTTTGGTGTGTGTGTGTGTGTGTGTGTGTGTGTGTGTTAAGCTTAGGATAGGATGGAGTAGGAGAGAGAAACTCATGAGATTTAAAATTTAACATTGGTTAATGTATTGTTTTAACTGTGAACTCGAAGACTTGTGGAGGAGGAGGGGGCTAAAAGGAGCAGTAAATGGTTCATTGTGAGCTGCCCCCTAAATGTAAATAAATCATGAAATCATGGTATCCCCTGAGTCAGTAAAGGGAAATGCTTCAGAGTTTTGTTTTGGTGGGGTTTGATTTCTTTTTCTTTTCTTTCTTTTTTTTTTTTTTTGGCCCAAAGAGAAACTCCATATTTAAAACGTAAAAGATCAAACATGGCATGTAGGGCCTTGTGCTCCAACTAAGGTAAGAATCCAAGCTACACCTTATTTCTCTAAAAATTAACAGATGTGGGGTTTTTTTGCAGCTTTTTTTATGCATCATTACATATCAAGAAAATGAACAACTGATGAATATGAATTTAAATGCCTTGATGCTTAGCATGAGGCCTCCTTGTGCTTTTTAGAAAATTCAAAAAGAAAACCGAAACCAGAGGGCGGGGGACACAACAGCACCTGTGTTCTTTTTGAAAGCACCTTCGCAGGCTTCACAATAATTCCATTCTTCATTTTAATGGGAGTTTTTAATCAGGGGACTCACCTGTATCTAAACCTAAGATCAAATTGTAGGTGTAATTGTTCATCGCCAATGCCAACAGGAGTGAAGATACAAACAGAAACTCATTGTGAGTGACCAAAGGTCCCCAGGTATCCCCTTCATCAACATGCCTGCTTCGGGGTCCCCCTGGGAATTCCCTGGCGGGGCCAATTCAATTCTGCGTAACACGCTGCCAACCCTATCTGGAAAAGGGTGTGCTGGGCGCCTTCTCACCTCTTTCACAGGAAGTTTAAATCTGATCATCTCACCTTTAGTGGATATAATTTGTTGTTTAGCACTCTACGAACTTGGTATTTTATCTGTCTGGAGAGATCAAAAAGAAAAACGGCAATAGAAGGCAGAAGAAGGAGCAAGTTGCAGCCCAGTCCAGCCTGCGTGCAGGGCGCGTTGCCTCCGAGCAGCCACCTGGCCAGGTAAACCTTCCAGGGGCATTGCATCAGATCCG
Organism: Canis lupus familiaris; assembly: GCF_011100685.1. Classification (NCBI taxonomy): domain Eukaryota; kingdom Metazoa; phylum Chordata; class Mammalia; order Carnivora; family Canidae; genus Canis; species Canis lupus. The sequence continues at coordinate 61,959,471 of NC_049231.1, forward strand.
CTCACATCAGTCTCCAGGGTGAACCAAGAGATGAAACACTCCGGTTCCCTGTCTGCAAACTTCTCATTTGCCAGTTCTTGGCAGCTTATTTTTCCAAGTGTTTTGTTTCAGGAAACGTGTGTATTTTCTTTTGTACGTTTTGTGGATTTACCACAACTGGTTCTGACAGCTGTTGATTCTGTTAAATGAACACATTATGAAGATCCTCTTTAAAATCTCAAGCAACGGTGGACTCAAAAATAATGGCAAAATGTTTTTAATGGAGTTCCAGTAGAGAGTTGGTTAAAAAAAAAAAAAAGTATACATGAAGGTACAGAAGTCTTTTAAGTCAGCACTAGATCTAAACCGAGTGCCTGTGTGTGTGCGCGCGCGCGTATATGTGTGTGTGTGTGTGCGCGCGCGTGTGTGTTTAATGGGGAAAGAGGGGTGTTGCAAATCACCACAAATATTTACACTGTATTCCCTTTGTTCAAATCACATACTTTTAACAGGAAAAGCTGGAACTGCGGCTATTTAAAATTTTAAATATTCAAACGCCTGTAATTAACCATATGAAACAAATTATGTCGCATTTCTCCATACCACACATGCAAAAAATTCTGGTGGTGGATTGGGAGGTGGCAGCGTCGGGGAGACAACTCCAAGAGGAGGAAAGGATGATGTTTTCATTTTGCAATAGATCAAAGGAGAACGAGAATGGAAACTGTAGCATATCGAGCATTTTTACATTGCTGTCTTTCACACTGGGCTATCTAAGTTTACACAATTCCCCAGACTAGCTGCATATTAAGCTTGCTGTGTACAGCTTTATTATGGTGCGGTGGTGGAAGAGGCATTAATATTCCGGCTCCGCATCTGACAGGGCATTTACATGCGCCCATCTGAGCGGTACCTGAGAGCTCCTCCAAGGTGCAGTAACTGTGCGCCTATTGTAAAGGCAAATGAAGCTCACCTATTCCCTGCTGGGGTCAGAAGTGACCTCACCACCCCCCATGCTTCAAATCCTTCCCTTGCCAACCTAACTCAATGCCATCGCAGAATGACGAATGAGCTTAGAAATAGACCCCAAGTTACTAACCCTGCTAAGAACAGCAAAAGCCTTTGCTGAAATGTTTTAAAAATGCATAGGGAGTGCAGCTGGCCAGTAAAAAGCAGGGAGACGGATTCCAGTGAACCCAATATGGAATACGTTACATTCTAAAACTGATTAGAAATACAGTCTGATGTTTACTGGCTTCAAATTGAGTTTGGCATCAAGCATACTGGCTTTAATAATGCTGGCATTTTTTTTATTATTATTATTATTATTTTAAATCTGCCTTTGGTCTCTAGGAGCACATGTGGAGAGCTAAAGCATTCTTATTCGTCAGGTTACATTTCCTGGAAATTAAGTTTGTGACAGAAAATGACTCTAGTAGCAATAATATGGTTCGTGCTCAAATTAATTAGGTCATTGTTGTAAAAACTACATGGCAAATTACAAAGGTAAATTTACTGATATTGGCCAGAGCCTCTATACCCTGGAAGTAAAGGGGAGAAGCAGTTTAAGGATGCTTATTTACCTGGGTAGGAGGAAAGAACAGAGGAGGGAGGGATACAATGGCCAATTTTCTATTTGTCTTACAAAATAAAAAAGTACTGGTTATTAGCCATTAAATTATATAGTCTGAACATATTTATGAACTTTATTAATGTCCTCCAAATTGACA